>NC_141706.1:10147845-10747845 GCF_971803275.1 Cyanistes caeruleus
AATCTCCTCTGCCACCAATAAGGGCACATGGCATTTGGGGTAAAATAAGATTAGAAATCCAAGCAAACAATTCTCTGCAAGTCCTTTCTGAGAGAGAGGGAGGTTAATCCTACCTCTAAGCAGATCAGACCATCAGTTACAGCTCACTGAAAACACATAACCTATGACCTTTCCTGGTTTAAACCCTAGTGTAATATTTCCTCTTGACAGAGACACATAGTGTTTTAAATGACAAAAAGAAACACCTCATATCCTAAAGTCATCATGCCTTTGGCTCCTGCATACCTCTCGCTTCCACAAAAAGGTCTCTGTGAAGTCCCTGCACCCAGCCCTCCTCCAGATATAACAGATCAATCCTGACTGTAAGGCTCCCTCTTGTACCACAAACCTCCCTCGCCCTTCAAGTCAGACACATTAAAGAGGAGCACACCAACACAGTTTTAGGTGTTCCTGGCTTTACAAAGCCACTTCGGAGGATAATTCTCTTTTAGCACGTTTAGTGTTCCAAACTGAAAGCGTTTTCTTTTTCAGAGCAAAATTAATCCTCTTGGGTTTTGTTTTGGGGTTTTGTTTTCAGGTAAGACTGGATTTTATGGTGAATTTTGATGGGAACTTTGTGGGGTTTTTCTCTAGTCCTGACTATTTGCATATAGTGTGTTTGAGCTCTGAAAACTAAAACCATTCAAAAGAATTTCTCTATATACCTATTCTTCTCCCTCTGGAGTCCAGTTTTGAATTATTACATAGGACTATGTAATTTAGAGGTACTTTTTGCCCACATATTTTTTTTCATTTAAAATTCTCAGAGTGCAGCTTGCTGTAACTTTTTTTAAAAACAATTTTTACAATTTATTATGAATAATGTCTTAAGCTACAGTTGAATGAAAAGATTTTTTTTACTCTTTAACGTATTTTGTCCATGTCTTATTCAACCTATTAGATAAATAGTTTGCCTGTAGGAATGTGTTAAGAGTTAGCAAAAAACAGCTGCTAAACATAAAATTCACTGTGAACAACCTCACCAAAGCTTTTTTCATTCTCAGTACTTCCCAACACTGAAAAGCAAATAAAAAACTTGTACATTATTCTGATAACTTCTCCCAACAACTTTTCTGCTTCACTACCCAAATTTTCAATGCCCACAAGTTTGTTCAAGGTCATAAACCCTTCCTGGATTAATTAAGCTCCTCAGTGAAAAAAAAAAAAAAAAAAAGAAAAAAAAAGAAAGTAAGAAAAAGAAAAAAATACTTGCTAGCTTAACTGATGTGGTCAAATACTTTTAAGATCAGACTCCAGGGTCAGATAGGAAAGGAAACAAACAACAACAAAAAAGGAACTGCTTGGAAATCCTTTGTTCCTGCCTGACCTGTTCTGGATAACAAGCACATGTTTGAAGGTGCCTCTGAGAAGTGGCAGGCAGGAGGCGAATTCCAATGCACTAACAGACAGCATGGAGACCCAATCTAATCTAGTTTAGCAAATTTCTGGCCTGGAAATGAATGTCAGGTAAAATTCCATCTGTTTGAATGATGGGGTCACGAATAGAATGATGGAAGACAGCCCAAGACTTCTAATTGTGATTATCTGATTTCTAATTACCCCTGACCAAAGGCAAAATGGGAAATTGGACTCCTACCAACATATAAACATGAACCATGAAGGAATTCCAATCAGGTGATATTAATTTTATTTTAGATTCAGCTTTCTTTGAGACTAAAGGTAAAAAAGTGTAATTATGGAACCTGAAAACCAACAGATCTGCTGCTCCAGCATCAGGGGGAATACCAGCCCTGCTCTTAACATTCCAAGACTATCCAGTATATATCCAGTATTTATATCCAATATAAACATGCTCCCTAACAGAGGGAACCATCACTGGAGCATAACACTCTTCATACAAATCCCTGTGAAATGGGATAGCAGGAATGGCATTTGATACCATGGGTTATACAGATAGGTATTTTGGGAAAGTCTCCCTGCAGGGCAATCATGCTGTGTAGGAAACGGAGCAGATTCCTCTCTCAAAACAACTGCAGCAGAAGTTGCTGTTCCCCTATTCCACTCCAAACACAACAATATACCTGTACATACACAGAACTTTACAGATTGCTAATTTTCTGTAGCAATCCATTCAAAATCCTTATTTCTACCTGACTCATGAATATATTTAGCACTGGAAGCTGGAGGGGAGTCACTCCCTTTTCAAATTGTTAACTAAGCCCAGGTTAAACACTGAAAATCACCCAGGCCTTGAAATCACTCAGGACAATTAAAATGAAATAAACAAAAATCCTCTTTTTTGCTAAAGCAACTTTTTCAAGAGCTCTGTCATCAACTAATTCAAGTTACATAAGGACAGGCCTTTCTGCACAGTGTGAGAGAATCCACTTTAGTGCCTGGTATGAGGAATGGTTAAATCACCTTGTTTGAATCAAGATGCTGCCTGAACAGATAGCAAGTATTTTCCCTCAGTACCTGCTTCAAACATCCCAGCCTGGACAGTGGCCAAACACACACTGGAATTATCTGCATTGTTCATAAACTGACAAAAAGCATCACATGTGCATACCAAACTGAGCAGCCCATTATTTCAGCATTTCTTAGAGTATTCAGCATTTCAGGTTCTTAGAGAATGTAACACTTCCACACTGTATTACCTCAGCTGCAGTGACATAAGTGGCAAAAATAACATGCTCAATACTGAGGTACTGTTCAGCTGATCAAAATAGCACGGTGAGATACCACATTTTTCAGCAATTGTTTCACACAGTCTATCAAAAGTAAAATATTATTTTGCAAATAATTAATTGCAATGCATTCATCTTTCCAGAAATCGCTCAATCCTCTCAACAAAGCCCAATTACACAAATCCAGTTTTGGACTGGGACAGTTTTCTATGCATTTAAATTATTAACTTGTAAAATAATTTAACGGCATCTCCAAGATTCTGCACCCTAACCACAGAGTTGTCTTTATTTGACTCATTGTCCAGCGCTTGGAGACCTCACAAGAACCTTTTTAAAGCATCTATTTATTGGTCTCCCACATTGTTACAAAACAAAGCTCAACTCTGCCCCAACTTCACACACCATTATGACATGGATCATTGACTTTAGGTCTTCCTTGTAGGCTCCCTTCCTGGCCCATTCACTTATGAAAGGTTTATTGCCCACTAGTTACTGATGTGCATCTCCTGGAAGCTGCAGGGCAAAATGAAGAGTCCTATGAGGACCATCTACCTTGTCAGAAAGTAGTGGGACAAGCATTTGTTCCAAAAAGGAATTCAATACCAGCTACGGTGCTGGTCTAGCACATAATAAACCAAATTAGATCATTAGAACTCTTTTAAGAAGAGCTTTTTCACACCACTTGGCACAATAAAAGGCCTCAAGAATGGTCAAAGATAAGGTCAGAGATACCAGGAGGTCTCAGTAACTGTTTTCGGGTCTTATTCCCCAAGTTTCACTTTAGCGGGGCTCCTGGTTTAATTATTCCCAGCCAAACACAGCCTCTGCCACATCCTAAAGCAGTGCAGGGCTTCCTCCTCTCCCAAACACCAGAGCTGGGTGTGCCTTTCCCATCCAGGAACTGCAGCAGCATCATCACAGATTATCAGTGGGCATCACGACAGCCAAACAAGCAGGCTGTGCACAAGAGAACACATTGAGAACCCCCACTCTGAGGCTTGACCTTTCCCAAGATTTACTGTCAGATTAGCTCCCATGCAGTAAGCAGGCATTCATTCTTAAAACCCCTTAATGCAGGAGATCAACCGAGAGAAAGAGTCACTTACCGGATCACATTTGATAACTTGTGATAGGAAATGTGTGAGGCATTGATAGGAGAGGAAAGTGTTAGTGTTCCCCAGATGCAGGCCTTGCACAGCTGCTACCACACTGCCAGCTGCGATCATGGAAGGTGGGTTTGAAATAAATTTAATATCTGTATGAAGAAAGGAGAGAAAAAAAAAAAAAAAGGAAAAAAAAAAAAAAGACTGAAATGATTGCTTTAGGAGAAGCCTGTCCATACCCATACACTCTTTGTACAAGCATGGCTTTCAGCTGCCAACTATTGCATCCAAAAAGGCAGGGAAAATGGTGAGCAGAAAGGTGTCTCCTGCTCTAAAACTCTTACAGGTCCAAACCTGCAAACACTTATCCACATGAGCAACTGCTCTGCAGAGAGTGGCCCTTCCTAGCACTGGGCCTGGGAGGCCATTCATCACTTTGAGGTACTTTTATCATAAGCAGGGCCCCCATTCTTCCAGTGTTAAAATATTTTGCTCCTGTGAATAATTCCGTGGGGGTCAATGGCATTGCACATCTGAGAAAACCTGTTCACATCCTGCAGTGTTTTGCATGGTCAGATCCAAGGTGCATTCTAATGATGAGTCCTGGGGCCCTTTAAAGCAGAAACCTTTGCTCTGACACTCAAAGGAATATTGCTTTAATGAACAACATCAACAAAAAGAAAGAAAAGAGAAAGAATGCTTAACCCTGTCAGGAGGCAGATAATCCATATTTAAATTAAGGTTTCATCTTAAAAATGCTTTGTCTCAACCTAGTCTCTTGTCAGTGGCTGCCATCCATCCTGGCAACAGGGATTTAATGTAAATGTGGCATAACTAAGTGACGGGGGTCCCAAGAATTGGCGGACAATCAGTTACATTCTGATGTGACACCATGCTGACAAGAGGCTGGGCCCCCTTCCAGACTGCATTGCTGTAGGTCTCTCCACAAAGCCACTCCCAGGATCCCTTAAGGGGCTATCTCTGCCATTTAGCATGTTTTTCCTTTGGGTTTGTTTGGTTTGGTTTGAGTTTTTCTAATTTTTTTTTAATAATAATAGTCGAGATTTTAATGATAAGATTCTTTTGTACTGAACAGGAATGCATTTGATCTGTGGCAGTGAGCACCTTGGAGGAGAATCAGGAACAAAGATAGTAAGTGGCACAAGTCAAGGTCCAATTTTGTGAGGGAGAAAGGAAAATGCCACAATGTACACCAGAACCTGAGATACATTACTTCAGCTTTTATCAGAATAAAACTTCCTCTAGGTTGGAAAAATATAAACCATCTGTCAAACCCCTGAATGAAGTCAAAGGAATGGACAGCTTAGAGGGCTCAGTGGAACAATTTAAGTATTAAATCATGCATCTCCTTTATTATGATAAAATAACTTTTGTGTAAATGTTTTACCAGTGGAACTAAAGCCTTCAGGACTCTGTGGAAGTCCTGGCTCTGAATCTGTTTATTCAGACACTTCTGACACTCCACTGTGGCCCTGACCAACACCCACCTTCAAAGGGGCACTTCACCCAGCATCCTACAAACCTCCAAAATTAAACTGATACACAAAATTCTGGCCAAGCTTTAATGATGCACTGCCAGCGAAAAGGCAAACTCGAGCTAAAGTAATTTCATTTATGTTAAAATAAACATATCAAAAGAAATTTGGTTTTCCCCCTTTTCCTAACCTGCCCGTTTCCAGGCAGACATAAACACACGCATCTTCTAGCAAGCTGCTGTCGTTCCCAAAACAGAAAAAGCAGCAGTTCAGACTGCTTATTGGCACTGTACCCGTTCCAAAGCCAGTCCTGAACTAAAATACTGACACAGAGCTGCAGGTGGACTTGGGAAACAGGGGATTCCCAGCATGGATCCCACCAGGATGGGGTTGCTCAGAGGGGTAGGGTGGCAGTGCCTTTCCGACACTGTTTACAGAGCTCCACAAACAGGACATGACCAAAATGTGTCACTTTAATGAGCCCGTCCTGACAGGATCACGTTTGGGATTAATATTTGTGTTCTTCTTTTAAATGGAGCAGTAAACAAGAACATGAATTCATAGTCACACCCTCATTCTTTCCAAGGTGGAAAAGTGATAATGAAGTTTAAATGACCAGTTTGTGTCTGTCCCTATAACCACTCCAGACAAGCAGCATGGACTGCCTTTTTGTTGCAACTCAACAAGGAATTATTTGTGGCAGAGGCCACTAATTTCAGCATATTAATCAGGGGGCCCCTCTAGCCTGTAATTGGATGCCCCCAAGTGAAGAGTGTGGCATCATTGTCAGCCTCCATCGCCTCATCTTGCGCTATTGAGCGCTCAGGAACAAGGGGGCTTCGGTGAGATGAATTAGACCTGACACAGCCACAATGGGGTAGGGGGCCCCATCAATTGAAGCACACATCCCCAGTAGCCTATCTGAGACTTCATCCAAAAAGAATAAACAACTTCAGCGTTGTTAAAAAGAGAGAGAGGGAGAGAGAGAGGAGGGGGAGGAGAGAGAAGAATGCCAGCCACCCTGAAGGGAGGACAAAGCAGGCATATAGGCGCTGCAGCGCTTTAAAAAAAATTCCTAACAAGGCGAGTCACCCCTTTTCCTTTTTAAATGGAGCAGCAATTCCATCCGTCTGGAGAGCTGGGGGCTATGAATGAAAATCTTTTCATTGAGGCAAATCAAAACTGTGAACATAAATCACTTGCTGCAAGATGCAACAGGTTCCAACTGGTCACATACCTTGAGACTTCCAATTTTATAAAGGCTGGAGAATGGGAGAATTGTAACACACTCTTTTCAAAGGGGGGATCTTTCTTTCTCCTTTGGAGAGGACCAAAGCAACAACAATAATAACAGTAGTAGTAATAATAATAATAATAATAATAATAATAATAATAATAATAATAATAATATATAGGAAGGAGCCTGGTATGTTTTGATAACCAGAGAAACATAATGAAATGCTGAAGCTCCAATATTTGTTGCTATTCATTGTTATGCTTGTATAGAGCTGCAGTTCTCCCTCAACACTGGTCTTAACTTGGGCCAAAAGAGGCCTGCTTCCTTTTGAGCTCTCCCTGCCTTGCTCAGCCATGCCAGAGCCCCATTCATTAAGCTCAATTATGTGTTAACTTCAAAAAACCCCGGTAATTTTTTTTTTCTTTCTTTCTTTTTTTTTCTTTCTTTTTTTTTTTTTTTTTCTGCTTTTTCTCCTGAACCTACCACAGCACAAAGGCATCCTTTGGTGAAAATGGATTTTTCAAAACCAAACCAAATCAAACAAACCCATTTCTACTTCTACTAGCCAGACAACTGGAGAAGGAGCTTAGGAGGAATTCCCCTCAACTTCACCTTGCAGTGTAATCTTCTTTTTCTGGAGCAAACACATACACACTCACCTACAAACACTTCCACAGCCTTCACCTTGGTAAGCCAACTGGCCAAGGGTTTGTTTCCTAAGCAAGCACTATTTTGCAGTCTCTTCCTATGAGAACCTCCTTTACAGAAGAGGACACAGGCAAAGGAGAGACTGCACTTGCCCCTGAGGCCACTTGAGTGAGCTGTCAGTGTTTCCAGTGGACTTTGGATCAGGCCCCACAGCATCCAGGCAGCACAAGGCATTTGCAGTCCATCTAGGTTCATTTTGGCAAGGGGAAATGCAGCACAACCCAGCAACAGCAAAGCAAAGTCCAGATGCTGCTTAAGCCACATGTGATCTTCACTAGCCAACAAAAGAAGTCATGAGAAAAGCGAAAGGTAGAGAAACCCCTGACATCCAAAAATAACAATAAAAACACAGAGCCTAGTGGCAGCCTTCCTGAGCGCTTTATATTCCCCAGGCAATATTCCCAACTTCAGTAGGGAGCTGAAGAGGGCCTCAACTCTGGTGAGCTCAGCGCTGTTTTTTTTATAAGCTAAGTAAAACTCCCAGAACATGGTTCTCATTTACTGATCCATTCTCCAGCTGTGGTGTGTAGTAGTGTTAAATAAAGGCTCTGGATGTGCTTCCTAAAAGAAACATAACAACATCGACAGTAGATCAAAGTACTGGACTCTTAGCAAGTCTCCAACCTTTGAACTACTCTTGTTTTCATCCCTGTCATTGCCAACACAACAACCTAGGTTAAACATCCCCACATCCAAAGGGGAGCCCGGGTGGCCGTCCTTTTTAGCTTCAAACTTAGCAAATCGTGCCTCCAGAGTTGCAGCAGCCTCGTAGCTGGTAGAACCTGGCGTGGAGGGACACAGTGGACTTTCCCAAAATGTTGCTGCCGGTGGTTTGAAGCTTGTGGCGTTCCCAGCACCGAGCATTACTCCAGGCAACCTCACCTATGAGCTGCCCCTCATGCTGATGTTAGGCCCAAGATGAAGAGCAATGCCAGTGTTTATAAACTTCTCTTTTATGGCTTGGTTGTTCTATCTTTAGGCCTTGCCGTGGGGCCGGTTCTGTGAAATAAAACTTTTTTTTTTTTTTTTTTCCTTCTGAGTGCGTGCCATCTTCCTTCAAATTTTATACCAAATCCAACCTCTGGAAAACAAGCTACACGGCATTAACGGGTGCTACCGGCCCCGCACATCCCACCGAAGTTTTGGAGCGTGGATACCACGACTCTTTGGCATCTTTGGAGGCCGGCCCTGCTCATGGCTCCAGCACAGCACGTGGTCAGGAGGGTGCAGATGGCAGCGGCTAGGTCCTGTGCCAGGAAAAGCCTCTGTGCCGCGTGGCGCGCCTCCAATCCACCAGACACTGAGGAGGGGGCCAAGAGGCAACTTGAAGAGGGAAGGTTTAAAACCCCACGCAGTGCTATTCACAGGGAAAATCTCCCTCCACCTTTAAAAACTTGTCCTAAAGAATGAATCCACACGGGGAGGGGTTCCCAGCATGGGCAGTAAGCCTTTTGCAGCCCCCACATAAACCCGGTGTGAGGAGGGGAGGAAATGGTGCCACACTGAGCTACGGGCGGGGGAGGTGGGGGGATTGTCCCTCTCCCTCCCTGACAACCACACACAACTCCGACTCAGAAGCGAAATATCTTCTGAAAAGAAAAACTTACCTCTGGCAAAGTAATCCACCTTCTGCAAACAAGGGGCAATAATCGGGGCTTAAACTACCTCCCCGCAGCTCTGCGAGCGCGCCTGAGACCAACAGCTACGGGAAGCTTTACAAGCCGGGGGGTGGGCGCGTGTCGGGGAGCAACGCGCTTTGCGCAACGTGCAGGGCTCATACCTGTAGCGCACAGAGCCACAAAAGTCTGAGCATGTTTACGGATGATCTGCTTGGTGTCCTCTGCCAGAGGCATTTTAGTAAGGAAATGTTCAATGAAATCGTGGGGGGTCATTGCAGCCAGATTCCATTTCAGCTTATTCACCAGCAGCAGCTCCATTTGCTGCAAAGAGAAGAGGGAGGGGAAGGGGGAAGGAGAGGAAGAGGGGGGAGCGTAGTTAGAGCCGCTCGCACACGGTGCCGGGGGCGCAGCGCTGGCCCGGGGTCGGGGCGGGCTGCGGGATCCCCCCGCGCTGGGCAGCGCCCGCCGGGGCCGCCAGGGGGAGCCCGCGGGCCGCCCAGCGCCCCGGGCCGCCCGGCGCGGGGGGGTCCCGCTCCCGATCCCGGCTCGGCCCCATCCCGGCCCTATCCCAGCCCGCCGGCGCATCCACAGCTCCCGCCCGCCCCAGCAGCCCCGCAGTCACCACCGGCGCTTCCGAACGTGCGGGCTTGCCGTTCACTTTTTTTTTTTTTTTTTTTTTCCTTTTTCCTGTATTTTTTATATATGTATTATTTTTTAAAATGTTTGTTTCGATTTTTTTTTTTTTTTTTTTTTTTTTTTTTTTTTTTATTCTTGAAGTGATTGAACGTGAAATTACCAGTAATTCGTCGGGTCTAATGGAGTTATCTGTATAAATGCACAGTTTTTCTGCGGTCAGAGGAATAGTTTCCTTCATTTTTGAAGCCACAAACATGCAGGTAGCTCCGAGCAATTGCAATCGGCTTTTCTTGAGGGGTTCAAACGACAAAAATCTGTCCAAATAATTCATAGCCAAGGGGAAAACTTCCTCTTCGCACTTCTGCTCCTCGCAAACCTGCAAGAAGGAGAGAGATCGTTGAAGAGTAATTTAATTGAGGCGAAAGCCAGGCTTGTCCCGCTGCTCTCGCCCTCCCTCTCCCCCAGGCTTTGCAGGGCAAGGTTGAAGGAGACGAGGAAGAAACGCAGTTGGGGGAAATGGATAAATATGGGAAAAGCAGCGGCATCAAAGAAAATGAAAGTCACGAGTGACAAAGTGGGGGGAAATGTTGCGTTAGAAACCCGCAGGCGATTCATGGCAAAAGGGGAGGGGGTAATCGAAGAAGAAGTCCGTGCCCAGTTTTCCAGCCCTTAAGAACAAATTTTTAAAAAGGGAAGAAAACGGAAAGCGGAGGAAAATGTGAACCCCCGTGGTTGGTAACGGGGTGCAGAGCCGGGCTCGGCCCCGGATTTATTTATTTCGCTTTTATTTTTTCATCTAATTTGCCGTTGTGCTGCCGATTCCCCGCTCTGCTCGAGACACAAAGGTGGCGTCCAGCCTCATTTCCCCAGACGTCATCTTTTCAAAAAATATTTAAAAATATTTAAAAAATTATTCGAGCTCTCAAAAAAGGCTGAAAATGAAGCGGCGGGGGTCCTTTACCGAGCCCCGTGCCTCTGGTCCTTCTGGGGGGCTCCAGGGGGATCCCCCGAAGTAAAATTCACCGCCTCCCTCTCTCGCCCTGAAGCACAGCCGGGCGCGACATTTCCCAGAGCAAGGCAGGGCGCTGCGGTTTCAAAAATTAATTAAAAATACATCGCGGGCACCCAGAGCTTCCGAAAAGGCATGAAAATGTAGCCCAGCTCCTGGGGCTCCCGCTGAGAGCCCCCCTAGACGTGTCCCGCCAGGGACGAGGCCCTTTCCAACTGGCTTTTCCCCAGCGACCTTGCCGGCTGCCGCCGCAGCACAACGTGCCTTTGAGGGGTGACCGCAGCTCCAGCCTCTCTTCGCGCTGAACAAAGAAACTTTCACCCTGCAACTCCCCCAGAAACGCCGGAGCCCCTCCGGCCGGTCCCCCTGCCCGCAGCCCCAGCGGGGTCCCCCGGCCCCCGACCTTCCTCCCCCGGCCCCTTCCCCCGCTCCCCCCCGCCACACACACACCCTTGGCTTTGCTCCCCGGGACTTTCTTCGTTTTTCTCCGGATTAATAAACACTTTTGCTTTGCAAATAAAAGAACAAAGATGGCGCATAATACTGGCACGGGCAGCCGCTTGCATACGTGTACAAGGATATTAATTTAAAATAAAATCCCCAGAAAACACGAGCTGGCAGGGGCAGGCGGCGGCCCCGCGCGGCCGGGGACTCGGCGGCCGGGCCGGGGCCGCTCCCCGCCGGGCCGGGGGAGCCCCGAGCCGGCTCTGCCCCGGCTCCCAGCGCCGGCACCGCCTCGCTCCGACGGCCGGAAAAGGTGCCGGGCACCCCCCGACCCCCGGGGCCAGCGGGCAGGGGCGAGGGGGGCTCGAACGCCGCCCCTCAGCGCCGGGACCCGGCTGCGGCAGCGGGGACACGGAGCCGGCGACAGCGGCGGCAATCACCGCCACCTCGGGCCGCTTGCCCTCGCTCCACGCGGGCGTCTCCGAGGGCAGGCAACGTGTGCCGCGCCGGGAAAGCGATCCCGGGGGAGAGGGGGCAGGAGATGGGGCAGCAGCTCCCCGGATTAATTCGTTTCGGTGTCGGAGCTTGCAAGGAAAAGTCCCCGAAAGATACAAACCTCCAGCATCCAAGTGGCAACTATTTTCCTCATATATGGCAAGATTTCTTTCTGCACGCACTTGAAATAGGAGACGGAGGGCGAGCAGGTCTCCTCCGCCTTCAGCATTGTCTGCAGCACCCTGTCATTGAGGAGGTTGGCATCCAGGTAGGCTCGTCGGATGGTCTCCACCTCGCAGCACAGCAGCTGATGTTCCATGTCTGCCTTCGTCGCCTCGAGTTAGTTCTCTGCAGCAGGACTGAGTCAGTCGCTCGCTCGCTCTCTCTCTTCCCCTTCCAGGAGTCCCTTGGATGCTGCTTCTGCTACTGCCGCTACAGCCCTCTGGAGGCTGCAAAACTTTCTAACTTCCAACAAAACTCTCCTGGTGTAGTCCCTGTGACGTTACTGTTGTTAAGCAGAGATCAAAGCACGAGAGAGAATGAGAAAGAGAGAGAGAGCCAAAAGCAAGGGGCAGAGCCCTAAAGCCATCCCATAGGCTTCAAGTCCTTCCCCTTTGCTTAGCTTATAGAGAGCAGGGTTTTAATGCAAATGAGACAAGGGCTCGCTTTCTTCAAGGGCAAGGGAGAGGTGGGGGAAACCCAAATTGTCTCTTCAGTGGATCATGCATAATTTTAAAAATGGAGCGAGTTCTGCACTGGGAGCCAAATGATGAATGGGGCTAAGGCCACACACAGACCCTAGGGAGAGATATGCAAGGAGACTTAGTATTATTTTACGGGGGCACCGGGGAGGGGAGCAGAGCAGCACCAGTGCCTTACTGTTTAATAATAATAATAATAATAATAATAATAATAATAATAATAATAATAATAATAATAATAATAATAATAATAATAATAATATTGCTGTCACCAGCGCGTACCTGCCATACTGTCCTTTAAAAAGGTGCACTCCCAATCTAACACCTACTCTTTGTAGCTGATCCCAAGGGAAAACCTTTCTCCTGTTTCCTCAGTCCTGTTTTTCCCTGCCAGGATGGTTTTGCCGCACACCAAAATTTTTAAACAATTGGGGTTTCCACCCATCTCCCAAGATGGTTTTTGTTTTTGGTTTTTTTTTTTTAAGGTCTTTCCTTTCACTTTAAAGGCATCATCTTCCCAGAGGGGCACGGAGGTGGCAGGGGACAGGGCGAGAGCTAATCCGAGACACAGCCGGTGGCAGCGCACACCGGGGAAGGCCACGCTTGGCACCCCACCCCCACGGCTCACTGCCACCCAGGAAAATATCCCAGCGGAGCAGCAAAATGGTGGCCAGGGATCCCTCCAGCACCTATGGGGAGACGAGCTGGCGGAGTGGGAGGGAGGTGTCGGCAGCCGCCGGAGCCTGCAGGGGCCTCATCCACATCTCCAGGACATTCTGTCCACGCGTGATGGGGCCCGGCCGTAAATAACTCCCGCTCTGCTCCGAGCCGCCTGTACCTGAGAAGGCTGTGCATCGCGCTGTTTTTGTTAAAAAAGGACATCTCTTAAAGGCTCCCTTTCCGAAGGGCTGACAGCGCAGCTTGAGGCCCGCTGGGGAACACCGGAGGGGAGGCGATGTGTGGGAGAAGCGATTTGTCCTGCACTAAAACGGCAAAGGGAAGAGCGGGAAGGCCAGAAATTGGGGTGCACGGAGTAATCTCAGCCTCGGTGCTTTAGCATCAGCCGGGTGCTGCCTGCGTGTCTGCAATACCTGCCGGTGGTACAGCACTGATGGCATAAACTCCAGCCGGTGGCAGGGGCTGCTTGCCTTGGAGGACACAGCATCTCTCCTGCGTGACCCGCGGGGAGAGCAGTGCCAAAGATCACAGGGCACGTTGTTGCACATTTGTGTGTTTATGTAATCTCTTTACATGGACCGTCTGCCCATCTTTCTCGTTTACTCGTTTGCTCGAGCATTTGTCTCCATTTTGTCTCCGTCTGTCAGGAGGAGGAGGATGTCGGAGGCCCCGCGCTCTCAGTTCCCCTTGCACAGCCCACGGGGTGACTCCAGAAGGTCCTTCAGCGAGGAAGCTGTCCTCTGTCCCTCTGCCTGTCTGTTGTGCTTCACGCACGGGACGTGTACTTGTGTTTTCACAGCTTTAGCTGGCCGGGAAGGTTTTAATATTAAATGAAGAAACACGCGACCCTGCGCTCCTGGGCCGAAATTGGACGTGCCTCTGATGCACATCCGGGGGGACCCTATTCAAATAATAACCGTGCGCCCCCAACACCTTTCTGGTGAGCAGCTGGTTTGGGGATGCAGGGCGAGCCCTCGGGGCAGCCGGTCACATTCCATTGGATCGTGCCAGCTCTTTCATTCCAAACATTTGTTCCTGGCCACGCTGCCCAGGCACACGGGTCCCTCTCCCTGCGCGGCGCAGCACCCACGCCTGGGCATCCTCCCGGTCGCTGCCGGTGGAAGCGGGCTGTCCGAGCCGCCTTTCCCCCCGCTCGGAGCACGCGGCCACGGCTTCATTCATAAAAGCAGCGCGGCGGGGCGCGGGGCTGCGCGGCGGGCGGGGCTGGCGCGGGGCCCGGGGAGCCCCCGCGGGGCGGCGCGGCCGCAGGAAGCGGCGGCGCGGGAGCCAATGGGGGCGCGGGGCTGTTACCGGGCGGGCCGGGCAGATCTCGGCCGGGGCTCGCCCGGTCCCGCCGACACAAAGGGGACGGGCCGGGCGCAGCGCCAGAGCCGCCGCCGAGCCGCCCCCGCTCGCTCCGGTGGCAGCACCGGGCGGTCCCACACCTGCCCGGGCCCGGGGGCGGTGCCGCCCGCCCGAGCCGCCGGGACCGCCCGAGCCGCCGCCTGCCCGAGCCGCCGTGCCCGCACCGGAGCCCCCGGGTGCGCTCCGTGCCGCCCGTCCCGCTCCCGAGCCGCTCTTCCTCGGATGCGCTCTGCGGCCGCTTCCGCCGCTCTCGCCCCCGGGGGCTTCCGACGGCGCTTCCTTCCTGCCCGCTCTCCCCGGCTCCCTCCCTCTCCCCCCTCTCTGGCTCCCTCGCTCGCTCCCCGCGGCGCCCGCCCGCTGCCGGCGATGCCGGGGCCGGCCGCCACTTTCTCATGATGTCATCTCACCTCCGCCGCTGCGCGCCGCCGCCGCCCGGCCCCGCCGCGGGAGCGCGCATTCCTGGCGTGCCGGTACCCGCCGTAATGTCGCGAACAGCGGTGGAGAGGGGGCGCGGAAGAGAACACCTCCCCCCCAAAAACCCACTCCTGGGCCGGACTCCTCTGGACGAGAAAGAGAAGGAACTGCTGGAGAGAGTCCGGCGAACGATGACGGATGTGGAGCAGCCCTCCTGTGAGGAGAGGCTGAGGGAGCTGGGGCTAGTCTGGGGAAGGCTGCGAGGGCATCTCGTCAATGCCTATAAAAATCTCCAAGGGGTGCCAAGGGGAAGGTGCCGGACTCTTCCTTCAGTGGTGCCCAGCAGCAGGATGAGGAGCAATGGCGGTACACACAAAACACAAGAGGTTTCACCCTGACGGGAGGAAGAACTCCTGTCCATTGAGGGTGGCAGGGCTCTGGAACAGCTGCCCAGGGAGGGCGTGGGGTCTCCCTCTCTGGAGACGTTCCAAACGCACCTGGAGGCGTTCCCGTGTCACCCGCGGTGCCCAACAGCCCAGTGCAGCCGTGGGCGGCCCGTGAAGTGAGGAATGTCTTGGAGCAAAGCTCAGAGACGGTTTCTGTAGGGGAACCTACAGCTGGGGAGAGGCAGGAGTCCGGGTGGGAGGGAAGGTAGGGATGGCTGCGGTGTCCCGAGATGAGGAGGTGTCAGTGATGGGACCTAACAGGCAGGGACAGACCCAGAGCTAATGGGATTTAGCCCAGATTTGTTCTGGGGGTAAGAAAAAGCAAAAGGCCTAAGTGCAGAGGGGAAAAAAAAAAAAAAGGAGGGAGCAAGGTTTTGTTTCTTTCGCCACGAGGGAAACCTCCTGTTAGGCCATGCCAGAAATGAGCCAGCGGAGGGAGAGGCAGCAGAGAAAGCCTGGCAGACAGTAACAAGGTGAAGAAACAATGTATTTGAGCACCAGCATCCTCAAAGTGAATGTACTTTAGTGGAGAACATTTTGATTTTATAACCAGCAGCTACAGTTTCTGTTTTGCTCACTGGCAGTATGTTTTGGTTCTGTATCAGCATGAAAATGGCCAACACAGACACTGGGGTTTGATATGGATACGCAAGGTAAAAAAAAGCACATCTTGGCCACATAGAGCATTTACACTTGCTTTACAAAGTAAAGAAATATTTTCTCTATTCCCCAAACTGGCACTTGCTCTAGTAGCATGGCAAGGCTTCTCAAAGGCACGTAATAAATACCATTGGAAATTTGTTGTTGAATTGCTTATTCAGAAGGTTTTGTAGTATAATACTATTATTTTTCTTTAAAAAATGAAAACCCCAACAAACAAACAAAAAACCTGCCAAAAATCCCAAACAAACAAAACAAAAAACCTAACAAAAACAAACAAAAAACCACAGGGAGATGCTTTGTAGCAATTTTAGGCATAATTCCCCCGTAAGTAAGAGCAAATCAGTATGGATCACATATGCTGCAGAAATGCTCTCTCAGAAAGGATGGTTTCTCATTCTTCCTGTTGAGTTAAAGTGAGGTGGTGTTGTTGGGAAGACGCTGGAAGCTCGTTGCTGTGGTCACCTGCAAGATGTTTGCATCCCTCAGACCGTTCTGAGATCCTCAACCACACTGCTCCTTGGTTGTGGATTGGCACCTCCCTGAAGGACAAGTATGCATTCTTTCAAGCTTTAGTAAAAATAATTTGGCTCGGAATCAAGTCTAAAACACTTGATTATAGTTTTGACCTGAAGCATAGATGACAAAATGATAAATTTGCAAAACTCAGGCATTTTTCAGAGCACGTGAATTCAATGGGAGTAATACCACCATCTTCAAAGGGAGCAGGACTGAACCCGTAATGTACAGCACTAATGACTACAGTCAAATAAACTCACTTTGCCTGGGCTTTCTACCACCATTAGCCTCATGCATGTGTGCCTGTGCACTTTTATGTTTGTTCCAGAGGAATGGATTCGGGGTGCTGCTACCTTAAATCTGTGGCACCCGTGCTAAATCGATGACAATATAAATAATGATTCAGGGTGACAAGATCTGGGGAATCTGGTCCACTTGCTTCCAGAAATCAGTAAAGGAAGTGAAAAACTGAGAACCTTGAGAGGTGAGATTATAGTGCTAATGAAGCCTTCAGAAATATTTATACTTAATTTGAGCTGTTTGTGGCAGCTGGTATTTTCTTATTTACTTGAGGTACAGCCCAGTTTGGTTAAAAATGAGAATGGAATACCATATATTTGGGGAAAAATATAATCTTAGAATTGCATCTTTGTTTCCTATTTATTTTATATTCTTTTTGCTGTATCTGGAACACTACACAGTAGCTGCTTTGTCCCCTCTGGTTGGTTCTTAACCTGGCTCACTCTCCACGGAGTTACAGAAGAGGATGCAAGGTATGATAATAACCCCCTGTTTAAGTCAAGTGAATTTCTTATGTTGGCTAATTTTCATTTGTGTTTACATCATTGACCAAATTGCTCAGATTTGCAGCCTTGGACTGTGAATGCTTCTCTTTTCAGAGAAGAAAAATAACAAGAGGAATTGTCTTTCTGAGTGTGTATTCCATTTCAGAGGGTTTAAAGTAAATATATATATATATATATATATGTATACATACATATATATATATATATATATATATAAAAAGAAGAATGTCAGTTTTGATCAACAACTCCATTAACCCAAAATACACACAGAGGTCTCCTCTAGCCACAAGCTGGTGGTGTCATGGTGTGAGTGCTGACCACCAGCATGTCTTGAAATGAACAGGTAATGTCCCAGAATACTGAGCTGGGAAAAGGGAGGATCTGGAAAAGTGGAGTGGCTGCATTTTTGCTTGAAATGCACAATAAAGCTATGCTCCCACCTTATCTCTCCTCTTTAAAATCTGTATGTAGTTGGAGCATATTCCCTTCCCAACCAAAGTATTTCATCAAATCCCAGCTATGCCTTCGAGTTCAGGCTGGAAAAGGAAACCCGTTAAAAAAACCAAACTCGCAGCCAAATGTTGGTACAAAAGCAGGAAATTTTTCTCAAGAGATTACCAAGAATACTTTTTCCTATTTCTGCAGCAATCAAATGATGTAGGACAATGACTTGCACTGACGGAAATGAGGCTAAATTGTGGATAGTTCAGAAGCTTATTCAGTGAAAAAACTGAAACATGTGCCTAAATTTAAATAAGTAAGTACACTGGAATTACTCATGTGCCTAAAAATTAAAGATATGTTTAAATACATTGCTAAACTGGAGCCTAAGGGTATGGTTTAAAGTCAACACTAAACTAGTCTAGACAGTAGCTGTTGCTGAAAGTGATCATTCTTCTCCTGGTTCACTGCCCTGAAATGCCCATCCTGGAGTAAAACCCACACAGCTTGTTGACAATAACATCTACTTCCTCAACAACTTTGAAAAGCACCCATTTCTCATAAAAATGAAAGTAAAAGTCTCAGTTAGTGCTGAAGTCCATGGATTTTAGCTAGAGTCACCTTTTGTGCTAACATGCAGCCCCTGTTTGATTTCACAAGCTCCAGCCTGTTGGAGACAGAATAGAGGGGAGCAGTTCTCCTGCCAACTGGGATGCTTTTATTTCCTCTGCTTGTGGGCTCTTCCATCCTGCCAGGGATATCCAGGGGGAAAGGAACAGCAGAGAAAATGTGTCAATGAAACCAAGCTGGCTGCAAAGCAAGAGGAGACAGGGTGCTTTGAGATGCTCGTCCCTTTCACTGGAGTTTTGGGATGCTCACCCCTGTCTCCTGAAAGACTGACTGTAATTTCTCTAGAATAAAACCACCCCAGAGGTTGAAGGGTGTTGACCTGACACAAAGGCATGTGGCCTCTTGGAAAGGTTGAGGCTTCCTTGGACACATCCCAAGAGGTCATGGGCTGAGGCAGATGATGTTTGCAGAGCTGTCTGCATTCTTAGGGTGACGGTAGCATATCTGAGTCTCTCAGTGCAGACACTGAAAGGTAGCAGAGGTCTGAGGATCCCAGGTATCCTTCAGGCAAGTTTCCTGTGGAAGGACTTGGGGGCCTGTGGATTTCCATCATGGACCATTTCTACTGCTGCTCAGTACTTGGCCGCTTGCCTGTGAGGGCTTTGTGATAAGACTCTGAACAAAGATCTAGCAGGTTTTTAATCAAATGTTTCCATTGGCTTTAATATGTTGTACCCATCAGATTAGAGTCACTCAGCAGAACTCCAGCCTTCCATACAGTGTCTGATTTATCCTTGTTCTTGCCATGTGCCCAGCTCTGCTCTGCTGACATTGGTTCTAGTTGTGCAGTCCTGTTGTGCGGTTTTTTTTTGGGTGGGGGAGTGGTGCAATTAGCCTGGTTGAAGCAACAAGGCCAAGGAACATCAAGCAGTGAAATAAAGTCTTGATGACATATTTGAACTCTTGGAGACCATGGGTTATCTGATCTGCAAGGTCACTGCTGTTCTCTGGGAAAGTTTAAAAGAATCTGCTCCTGTTTCAAGCTTAAAGGGCCCTTCTTGATAATTGTAGGATGCAAATCCAGTTTTTCTGTAAGTATATGCAGTTGGTGAGTGTCAGACTATTTCGTACCTGTGTTTTTATTTCCTTTTCTTTTAACTACTCATCAAAAACAACCAGAATAGTTTTAATAAACAGAAGGAAAAAGTGACTCCAGTAAGGCTCCTTCTGCTACCAGAACTGAATGAAATACAGAAAGGAAAATGATAATATGAAAATGAGAAACCTACAAAGAACTTAAAAATTCCTTTTAATCATTTAAACTGTCATCAGTAGCTGAAATAAGGAATTATATTTCAGACATGACTTATACCAGGCATGCATTAAAAAGAAAAAGGCAAATTGATAGTGCCTGAAGATTCTGTGCCTGGGAATAAAAAAGTTCCCTGGAAGCCAAGTGCCTTTTCCACCGTTCAGGCTGTAGAAGAAAAGGAATGATGGCCCTTGATCTTTAGCAGCTCTAACAGATGGACTTGGGGAAGCAGGGGGAAAATAACAACAGTGACAGTTTTGTCTTTCTGTATTTCTGAAAAGTCCAAATGTTAGAAGTTATTCTATTACAAAGATTCATTATGGGTATGATTAGCTTAACAGGGTTCTCCTGTAATACAGATCATAAAGTCCCGTCAGAACTAGGAACCAAATGCTAAAAACATTGCATAATAACTTTCACAGACCATTAAGCTTTAAGGCTACAGCGTGGGAGTTTGTTACAAAGAGACCCTCTTACAGCAGCAGATACTTTAAGTGAGAGGTATTTCCCACCCCAGGCTTTATTTGCTGCCAAGTCTGATTTCTGGCTGTGTTTATGTTCCTATATGGGCTGGCTTAGCTTGGCAGTGGGGTTGCTGCAGTGGCACGAGGAGAGCTGTAGGAAGGGATTGGGCAGGCTGTTGTTTTCCTTTCATGGGAAGCTGAATGTGTAAACTCCTGGCCATTTTATCCTTGCTGGCTGTGGCAAAGTATCCCCCCTCTGTTTCCCTCCTATTACACTAACAGCATTATTCAGCAGGATGAGGTTCCTGGTGTCTTTCATGCCGCTCTCTGTGCTTTTGGGAACAAGGATAATGCACTCCCTTGCCTCAGGGGCTATGAATTCAGTGTCCTTAAGGAACATGGAGTTTATCTACAAAGCAATGCACTGCTTGTGCCATAAAAATTCCTTATCACTTATAGGAATAAGGATTCAGATCCATTTGTTTGGTTCTCTGTAGGTATTGGAGTTTAAGGAAGGGATCCTATTACCTTGCCATTATCTCCTTGGGCTGGTTTTACCCTGGTATAATTCTATGAAGCTGCTTCTGACTTATGTTGGGCAGATGGGGAATGATTGAGTGCATGGACTCGATGAAGTTACAGTGATAGCAAAATGTGAGGTGGAGTCTCTGGTGGGGAAAATATTTCCTTTTCCATTGATAAAAAGTTTATGATTAATCTCTGGCTTAATTACATTATCCTTTAATTAAGCTTGCAAGTGCCAAAGAAAGGGGACTTTGGTGTGCTTTTCCTTTGCTATCTCCTGATCATGGCTCTACTGGTGTGATTTTATGGAACCACGGGATCATTTAGGCTGGAAAAGATCATTAAGTCCAACTGTTAAAAAAGGTCTTGCAGTGATTTCCCCTTACTGTAAGGCTTCCCAGGAATTTAAGTCATGTTATTCCCTGCTGATGCATCCAGCTGGAACTACCTCAGTGGAAAGCAAAAATATAGGTGAAAAAATGTATTGGTTTGAAATCTTAAGATTTTCTTCCACAGAAAACTGCTGATTCTAAGCACAGATCTACAGCTCAGGCAGCTGATCCCAGCAGTTCATGGTAAACTTCCTCACACAGGATCCCACTGCACCTCCCAAACTGACCAAAAACACCAGTACTGACTGCAGGAGAACCAGGGCTGACTGTGGCAGCTCCTCAGCACAGACTGCCTGGATCAGGATAGTTTCATCCCAAGCCACAGTAGCCAGTTCCACCTCTGGTGAGACATGTCCTGGGAAGATCAAGAGACAGAATGACAAAGGGAGAATTTTAGATCTGAACACAGGAACCAAAGGAAAGACTGGGTGCTGTGCTTCAGGAGGGCTGCCTCACAGAATTTCGGGAAGCCTCAGCTGCTTTTGTCTTGAGGAGGATTTGGTGGCTGGGCTCAGTTAGGAATGGCCATGGGACAGGGTGATGGAAAGGGAACAAACCCCTCAGGACTGGCCACCTTCACAGTGCCTCAACCCGAATAAAAACCCAAACTTTACCTGCTTTCACAGTCATTCACTGCCTAGAGGTACAAGCAGTCCCAAACCAGGGTAGACTGAGACCTTTGATAGTATCAGCCTAAAGATAAGGAGGAGACCTGCCAAAACAGATGTTGGTTTCACTGTGTGCCTTGCAGGCAGCCCCTGAGGCATCCACCCTTTTACAAGTCACCAAATCACCCTCAGGAAAAGTCACTAAGATTCACCCACAGGCAAGTGCAGGCAGGAGTTAGAAGAGGGCAGGGATCAGGCCACAGGTCTGATACCCCACTCTGAGTTCTGCATTTTGTCGCTGGCAGTGACCATAGTGGGGCTATTTCAGACAGCGCTGTCAGACTTCCAGTCCTCACTCCAGTGGAGCTGGCTGGAAACACCAGTCAGATATGGGTCTTTTCTGCTCCAGTGCATCTTTTTAGCAGGAAAACTATATTCTCAGCTCAGGCTGGATCTTCTTTCCTGCTCTTCTGACAGAAGAGTGTTTAGAAGGCCTCTCTGCCACCTTTGCTCCCAAGCTAAGAGAGCCCAACCAGCTCAGGGCCCTGGCTCCATTCATGGCATAGTTGTCTCATATGTCTGGCTCCGCTGATTGGGAGAAAGATGCAATTACACCCAGGTATGCAATTTTGGACTCGTTTAAATGATATCACACAATAATAGCAATGATAATGATGATAATATCTTATGCCATATGTGAGAAAAATTAGCTATTGTCTCAGAACAGCACCTGACAAGCAGCACAATGCAGTGTTACGTACTCAAGTGGGAGAATACAAGTTACTTCACTCATTTTCATCCCAGCCTAGGGCTTAAATCCGGGAGACAGAATGATCTGCATGAGAAATGTGGCATGAAGCATCAGCCTGGGCTGATAGGAGCTGCAAGCTCCCACACAGCCCACAGGAAGATAGCACTATCAGATGGAAAGGGGTTATACACAACGGTGTAGCTTTGCAGCCTCAGCTGAGTATCTTTGCAATGGTTTCCCACATTACTTAACAGCTTGTTTAACCTATCATGATTAACCAGCAGGCTCTGCAGGAATTTCCCACAAGCAGTAAAAATGAAGCAGAAAGCCTGAAGGACCACAATGGAGGGCAAACAATGATGGACAGTCAGTGCATGCTCATGCCTCTCCTGAAAAGTACCCACAGCTATCTGGGTTCTAAAGTGCTGTAAATTCATTGCTAATATTTTAGTTTCAATCCTTTCCACATATATTGCAGTCAGGTTTAGGAAAAGCAGCAGAAATCTTGATCATTGAAGTCCTCTTAGGTGTATAGCAGAGATTTGCAAAGCCACAGTTTTTTCTCAGGCTGCACAAATAATCAGTAATCTCTGTGATTCTCAGAAAAAGACTTGATCATGAAGTGATTGAAGAGAAGTATTTCACTTGAGTGTGGAAAGACTTCTATAAAATATGACAGTGGATAAAGGCCTTTTCTGGTATGCCAACTTCCTTTACATTAAGATCACCTGGAGAAAGACAACATGTTTGTTTTATGATGCTTTTCACCTCCTTTTTGCCATGCACCTTTGCCTATTTACTCCTTTGCAACGTTGAGCAATTGGTAACGGAGGTGCCAAGCATGCAAGCTAGGAAGTTTCTCTCTGTTGTTAAGACCAATGGTTTCTTCTCATTCTAATTGCAAACCGCTTTCTTTATCATGAAAATTTTAAATTTCCGTAAATAGATATCCTGAATTCTAAGTGAATGCTAAACAAAACTAAAAAACAAAGCGAGAGGAAGTACAAAGTCCAGAAATAACGAAAATGCATAGCCTCAATTATTTCAGGAGTTGCTGAGCACCCCTGAGAGCTGCTTGCATTGATAAAATTCAGCAATGGAGCTGCAAAAGCATCCTACAAGGCCTCTTTTAAACAGCCCCTGTCAAGCCTGCTTTCTTAGATCAAAGTCCAAAGCTACACTCTGTCAAGCCACAAAACTTTAGTCGCAGAGATGCAGGAAGAGCTGGCAGATAAAGATGACAGATAGCAGAAGTGTTTCTTAGATGAGAATTCTAGTTACTTAAATGCTATTCAGCTTAAATATTGCCTTTCCATAACTTAACTCCTGGAAACCCAAAACCATTATTCCATCCAGAGAGCTGGCGCAGGGAACGTCAGCAGTGATGTAATATTGACAGACAAATACAGCCATTGTATTCACAAATGTTCTTCTTACAGAGCAAAGAGCGTGGTGGCGGCATATACTTACTGCCAGCATGGTAGACTGCAATGTAATCAGTGCCTTGGATGCATTGGGAACACAAACAAAAATAGATTAGCTAACAACCAAATTGTATTTATCTTGCTTGACAGGGCTCGCTCGGTAGTGAGTCACTTTCTGATCTAATGGCGCTGCCATGCCGGGTGCTGCGGGCGATGGTTGCTGCTCAGAGGAGTTCCAGCAGCCCCAAAGCCACAGAACCAGGAGTGCTGGCCTGCCTGAGGCACCACTGATCCCCAGGAGATGCAGTGCAACATTCCCTGAGCTGGGAAAGCCAGGGCCTTGGCCTCCTGGGGTCCTTACAGATCTCATGGGGCTTTTGTGAGAGCAAAGCTGTTTTTCCAGGCAGGATCACGGCTGCGGGCCTGACACAGCCGCCTCCTCCTCATGCTGTCCATGCTCTGCTGACTGCAGCATCCCTCACCTCCAGAGTCTCAGGCAGGAAGAGCAAAATTCTTCCTCTGCTGACCCCAGGAGTGCTGGAAGCCTTGGGATGCAGCCAAAGGTCAGCTTCAGCCACTCTTCTGAACCCTGTTTTTGTGTGTCCGGAGGTGAGTGGCTCCCAAATGCCAGCACAGGTATCGATAGCAGCATCACCAGAGCTCGGGACAGAACGGTATCCCAAGGATTTCTCCAGGAGCCTGGCTGGTTTTGCTGGCCATAGTCTGCTCCACCCAGCGAGCTCAGACACATCCTGCGTTTCTTTGGGATCCGCAGCACTGACGATCTGTTTGTTGGTAATCTATGGGGATGTGCAGGAAACTGTATCTCCGAGCACCGCTGCTTTGAGGATTAAAAGAGCCTCGCGTTCATAATGAGAGAAATTAACTTGTTCGAAAATAGTTGTCATCTTAATGTTAAATAAGAGAGCTTTGCTGCTGAGGTCATTCGGGTTCCAGGTGAAAACGTGATATGGAAGACAAATATTCAAAGCAGGAATGGGCATGAATGTGATTTGGCTCGGTTCTGATCAGGTTTGCATTTATTCAAAGGCCCAGCCCAAAGCCTGTGAAAGTCATTTGGAATAAATCATCTGGAGTCAATGGGATTGCCCTACTGTCAGCCCGGTATGGGTGAGATCAAACCCTAGATCATTATCTTTTTGTGTTTGTCCTTTCCGCGCACTGGGAGGGAGTCGGTGCGAAAGGCCATTGATGGTTTTGTAAAACATCCTTTGGATTCGGGGGGAGTCTGCCTGCCTACAGGATATGGCCCATAAAGGCACCGGGGTGGTGAGGATTTCTCGCTGTGGAGGTGCCGCATCTGCTCGGCTTTGCTGCCAGAGGTAATCAGAGAGTTAACAGGGAGCCGAATGGCTGTGGCGTGAGCCAGGCACTAAAACACAACACCAAAGGATGAGTTAAAGCACCACATTCTTCGGGAGAACGCTGGTGGGGGACGGTTGTCTCTTGCCACCTTGGTCTCCTGCTCTTTCATCAGAACCAATTACTTAATTTCTCTTTTTGTGCGTGACGGTGATGCTTTCATAGAAAACAAATCTGTGGAAATACTGAATACCGGTAAGTCAGATGAAGGGAAGGATGCAAACCTGCAGTTTTCCCATGGCCTGAAAATGACTCCCTCCCTGGCTTAGGGCAGCCACAGGTATGCTGTTAATTTTAAGTCCTTTTGCCAGAAGGCTATAAAATGTCTTTTCATCTTATGTTACATAAGTATCCAACAAATAAGAAGACTGTTATTACAAAGGCAACCACACCGAAAAAGGTTTCATTTACTCTGAAAACCTGCATTAAAGACTTCTGATGTCTCTGTGGAACCTGTAGGTTGCTGAACACTGTTGGAGAGGAAAATCCAGTGGATTTTTTTTCTTTTTTCAAAAAAGAAGTAAGTTTGATGTAACATCAAAATGGAATACCATGAGGAACCAACTGTCTGATAAATCTACTGTTAATCATGGTGATAATTTGCTCTCGAAGATGATGAGCTTCTGTATTCTTTTAGCTTAACAGGCAGCATTCTGGAAAACAGTGCCAATATCAAACACTCTCTGATTAAACATTACAGTGATCCTTCTGAACAAGACAGAAAAGTTTGATGCATGTCAGGAGTGAAAGCTGCAAGATGCTAAGCAGATCTTAAGACACAAAACCACAACTGAGTCTGACGATGCTCAGGACTCAAGAGAAAGTGCTCAGCAGCTGCAGGAAGGGTCTTCAAAATCCTTCTGCTTCTTGTCATCAAGGAAATAATTCTGCTTGGCTTCCCTGGGTGCTGAATGGTTGCTTTGCACTTTGACCCGATTTTCTCCAGGATAATAAAGCGTGTTTTTTGCGTAAGGCAGACATTGGGACTGTGAGGTAAGGCACAGGAGGATGCCTCTGTGGGGGCAATTCAGCACACATTCAACATAGCTTCCAGCAATTCAGACGTTCTTCCTGAAGTTGTTTAATTGTGTTACACCCTTCTACATCTTCACAAATTGATTAGCATCAGGTGTATTCGAAATATGTCCTAAGTCAGTTAATTTTCAGGCAGTAAGGCATCCTCACCTGCTCATTTCACAGGGAAAAAATAAAGCCCCAAACAAAAGAGAGGTCCATGTGCATGTTGACATCCTGCTTGTGAAGCAATATTGTCACAAGCAATAGGCTTGGAGAGAACAGGCCAATCAATGAATATGAACTGATTTACACTGAGCTAAAATTAGATCCAATATCCCAGTTGGAGTTATTACAATTAACTGAATAAACACACAAGCTCAGGTAATTAAGTTTGTAGTGTAATGATGCCTAGAGGACACATGTGAGACTGAGAGACATCTGTGCTAAGTATTGAAAAAGCATCCAATAAGATATAACCCTGATCCTGAACAGCTTAATTTTCATATAGACAAAAGGAACAAAGGACTGGGGACAGAAATTTCATTCTTTATTGCCTCTGTGTCAGAAAAACTGGCCCAGAGAAATTGAATTGTCTTGCCCAACACTGTATAAGAGTTATTTGGCAGGAATGGGGAGGGAACATCAGTATCCACCTCACAGGTCTGCCCACCCTCTCTCTAGCACAAACTCTTTTGTTTTTTTAACCAGGAGGCTGCTCAGGCACAAGACAGCTCTGGACTCTCGTTTCTTTATACTACATTACTACTCTTTTCAAGCAAAAGAGGAGCTTTTGATTTCTGAGGTCTTTGATGAACCTGTGTCCTGTCCTCCTCACCAGAATGAAACACACCTCTGCTTCCTATTAACCAATTATGTTTCTTCAGCAAAATTTCAAGGCCTCAAATGCACAAATCCATGAGCACCCACATCTCTGCTGACTGCTTTGACTTGGTTCAAGAGCTCCTACATAGTCTCCCTTAAACCTGGGAGCCCAGCTTTGCCTGCTTTGTATACATTTGGAAATCAGCTGTGTAGAGAAATCTTTGCAAATCTCACTGCAATGGGGAGCAAATGTGTTTTGTAAATCTTACAGTGGCATCTTCAAGAGTTACAGACCTAAATCCAAGACATTTGCCTTGGCCTTTCTCCCTCTACTGTCTCCCAACCTTGGTTCTTTCAAAATCAATGATAAAATGATGGTGGCTTTAATTTAATCTAGAATTTCATCTTCTTCCCCAGAAATGCAGTGTATGGTTCTCAAAGTTTCCATCCCTGTTTTTCTGCAGAGAACAAACCCGAGAATAAAGCTGAAAATCTGAGGTTTCAAAAGTACTGTTCCTATGTCTTTAACCTCAGATTTGTGTTCCAGACTTCGATAGATTCATTTTGCAGTCAATCAGTTATCATCTGTGTCTGAGGAGGTTTGAAAAATTGGCTTGAAATAAGTAATCTGCTCTTCTTGTCATCTTAACTATGGAAGTATTTGTAGTGATTCTACAATGAAGATTTCTGTTTCCAGCAGTTTAGCTATAAAATATGACTTTATGTAAATCACTGAGTCCATCTGGAACCTCAACAAGTCCATGTCCATGCCATCTTCCTGGCGATTAAATTATTTTCTACTTCTTTGCCAGGCTGAAAGTTCTAGGAAAGGTTTAATTGACAAATTACAGAACTGTGCATCGTACAATAATTTTTTTTTCCCACATAGCCACATATCTGAAACTAAATTTTCCTTTGGGTAGCATGGATATATAATTTGAATGCATGCTTATTTCCTAGTTCTGGAATATTTATTTACCTGAAATTGGGCTGCTGTAAGAGCCATATTGTGAACTGAAGACAAAAATGGCCTGGACATCTCCTTTTTTGATGCCTCCTGGCTGAGAAAGTGAAGAAAAAACCAGTCCTCTGATGCAAGAATGAGGTTTCCAACCATGGAAAAGCCTTCAAAGACACAAGTGAGGTTTTGATCCCTGGCCCCAGTGTCATCCATCTTGGAAAACCTTCTGGTTTTGTTATTTCAAACAGGTCAGCAAGAGCGAGGTGGGAAACTGCAGTTTCAAAATAGGCACCACTGCAGTGTTTTCACCAAAACAGCCTGTGATTTCAAAGGGAAATCTAATATTGGTCCTGGACCCCTTGCAAATTCTTTCAGGTCCCAGCATCTCTGCCTGTCCCAGTGGTTTGGTGCTCAGACCTGGAGCACGCAGCTGCCCCATGGGTTGTACATGGCCACAATAACCCTAAACCCAGGGTGCCACTGCAAAGAGAAGTCCTCAGCCATGAATGAGAGATATTTTCCATTTTCAGCTCCGTGTCACATGAATGGAAATTATGCAACTTGCTCAGGCTGGTGCAATTTGGGGCTGTGCATTTGCTGGTGTGAACAGGAACACGGGAGCTGTTTTCTGTTTCCTGTGTTTGAAAGTGGTGCAAACAAGATCCGGGCTTTCTGTAGTGCTACTCGCTGAGACACTCTTTCTTTAGAAAAGCAATTTAGGAAGAACAACAAAGAATTCTCCCTTGTAGAAAAGGTTGTGGTTGCCTTGCCAGCTCTCAAAATTAAAACTATGTTCCAGTCAAAAATGCCTATTCAGGCTGACATCAAAGAGAAAAATGCAAGCAGGTCAGGGAGTTTAATTTCCATGGCACTCGCATTTGTGATTCACGTCGGGTGCAGTAATGACTTATATGCCCGTTGGCAATAATGGAACAGAGGGCCAGCACAGCCACAAAGGGAAAGGATCCCGAGGTAGCAGTGACGGGAAGGATTCCGTGTTGGGTGGGATGCACGGAGCCCTTGAAGCTGGGTGGTGTTACTTGGAGCACAGGCTGCTGGTCTCTCTCACAGCGCAGTTTCCATCAATGAGAACCTTGTGAAGCCCTCTGGCCTGGGTTGAGGCTTTTGGGAATGATGCTCATGGGAGGCCTGATGCCAGAGGGCTCCTTTTCACTGTCAGGAGACCAGGTCCTTTTAAATACACTGAACTTAACAGGTGACTCCTGAAAATCTGGGTCTCGGGGCATACTTTCTGAATCCTTTGAGGTGTGGTTTCATACCAACTTCGTAACTTCTCAAAACCTCCAGTCCAGGTGAAGGGCTCTGTCATGAGGTTTGAAAGCAGGAGGTATGTAAACTTTTTAACAGTGTCTGTATATTCTCCTACTACTCCTTATTTGCTTTTCTCATGGGATGATCCAAGTAGGCATTACACACTGTTGATAAATAGATTTTCAGCCCATTTCATTTAACTATTACTGCATTTCCATATCAAAGATTTTACACTTGGCATGCCCGAGCCTATTTTATTTGTAATCTGTTCTCAAATGAGGAGTTTGGAATGTTTTTTTCATTATGTGTTTCATCTACAATGTACTGCTCTCGTGTTATTTTTTAAGATGAGATCTTATACACTACCTCAAGTCATTCTACAGCTCATTGGCTCTTATTTATTCTGGCCTCCTAATCTAACACCATTTCTATGTTGAAACTTGTTGCTATTTTTTTCCCAAGGATACACCATAGGATGTTAAGCATGTGCTCTATATCAAAGTGCAAATATAAACTGGTTGATAGTCTCTAGTCACACCCTGGATAGGTGTGGCATTTGGGAATTTTTCACTTGCTGGCTGGAGATCAGAATGTGCTTAACATGGCTCCACACACAGGATCTTGGTTGGGAGAGAACTGGTTGGGGTTTTCTGGGGTTTGGGTTTTGGGGTGGCATTTTATTATTTTATTTTATTTTATTTTATTTTATTTTATTTTATTTTATTTTATTTTATTTTATTTTATTTTATTTTATTTTATTTTATTTTATTTTATTTTATTTTATTTTATTTTATTTTATTTTATTTTATTTTATTTTATTTTATATTTTATTTTATTTTATTTTTGTGTTTTTTGAAGGGTTGGGAGCTAAATAGTTGTACTGTTTCCAGAAACAGTTTTTTACATGTTTGGCTATATTTAGAGCTGCAATTGGGAGATTTGAGGGTACGATAATCCAGTGCCCCAGTATTTTCCCTTTTCTCTTTGTGATGTCACTTTGTGATGGACAAGCTTGATTCTAGTGTCAGCCTAAGGCATGGTGCAGGGCTGCATCACTCCAAGGAGGAAGTATGACTCAGAGAGCTGCAATTCCTTCCACAGTTCCTCCTTGTTCCAGCCAGGGAAGTAAGTTACTTCGTTATTTGAGCTGCTAGACTAAAGCTTGCTTCTCTCCTGGTGTTCACAGCCCTCAGCTTGCAGGATAGAAAGAAGCATGATAAAAAAGGGCCAGTGGTGATGGGGTGCCACCAGCCTGAGCAATGGTGGGACCACTCAAGACCCCTGTGGGGTTTCACTGTGGGCAGTCAGCTCCCAGCCACCCTCCTCTAATACCAAGAGCAAACCACACACCTTTTTATACTTAGATCCTGGCAGAGAATTTGCAGGCAATAATTTTCTCACCAAAACAGAAACACTAATTAGGGCATTCCTGGTCAAAATGTTAAAAATCAGTGTTTCCTCACTTGTAGTGCAACTCTGAGGCCTGAGGACATCCACTAATGTAGGATCTGTTTGCAAATGGTGCATGTGACTCTTTCACCTGTCTGACATTCTGCTCAGCATCAACATGCTTTGGAGAAAAACATGATAATAACAACAATAATGAAATTCACAGCCTTTTTTGGAATATGCTTTTTCATGGATGACAGAAATGCTGTACTATGGAAGGACCTTCAACTGAGCACTATTTTAAAAGAATTTTTAATATGGCAGTAAATTGCTGTGGTAACTGAGACAGTGTCAACTGAGAGCACAGATTAAATACTGAAAGATAAAAGGGGCCAGGAAAACAAGAGAGAAATTTATCCATATGCACAACAGCTAGATGATCCAGTTAGGAATAAGACCTTGTTATTAAACCCTCTAGGATTACCAGGGATAAGTTTTCAGAAAGTATTTTGCAGTCCAAAAAAACCCCAATAACAAAACAAAAAAACCCAAGCCCCAATACTAAACCAAAATCAACAGCAGAAAAACAACAAAACAAAGGCAGTTGCAAGAATCTGCTTCAGAAAACAGATCTCACAGATCAACACACCCTCATGTGGTGTTCAGCAGCACAGATACACACACTCACACTTCCTGCCTGAGTTATATCAGTTTCAAAAATAGCCCGTGAAAGAAGATTCAGGATATTGGAGCAACTTCTGCTTTCGGCAAAGTGAACTGAAACATGGAGCTGAATTTATACTTTTACGTGTGATTTGAGGTACCCATATATATAAAGCTCATCCTTCTGCTGTGTGCTCTGGATGATACCAGTGCTAATTCACCTGGGTACCTGACAGAGATCTCCGGAGAGATATAGAAAGAGAAACACCATTCACTTTAGCTGGTCTTTATTCCTACACCAAAAATGAATGATGTACAGGAAGCCTGCAGTTCAAACTGCAAAAGCTGTTTCTGTTTTGCATCAGTTTATTCAGGTATTTTAAATGGGCTTAGTTAAAATAATCAGTTGAGCCTTTCTGACAACTTTGCAAGGAAGCCTTATGTGGTTAATTCTTAAATATCATCAGACAGCAGGCTAATTGTGTCCGAGTGCACATTGTTGCCCCAGGTTGCAGATAACTTCCTGTGTTGAAACGATGAATTGAGAGCGATATCCTCGTAGACAAGGAAATATCATCTTCCAGTCCTGCTGGGTCTTAGAGTAATCTGTGAGAACCCTCTTCAGCTGTCTGCCTGTGCTTAGTGCCTGTGCCAAGTTATTAGGCACATTCAGGATGCATTAAACTCATGCACCTTCTAAACTACTGGATGGGTTTGAGTTCACACAATCAGCTGATTTAGTCATACCTCTGGTGCTAACCAAAACTGAATACACAATATTCCTGCCAGGAATGTTGCCTTTATAAGTACCTACTAAATGTACTTGGATGTGTTTAATCATACAGATATGCAATGGGCACCTTTACCACCTTCTGTAGCACCTATCCTGTTCTCAATGCTTAGCCATATCCGTTTTGAAAGGGGATAATACTTGGGAAGAGCAAACATTTCTGAACACATGATCCACCAAAAATATGGCAACAGAACTGGTAGTTGACCAAGGTATGTACCCTTTTGAACAGAAGTAAATTCAAAATAATTCCATGAAGTCAAGTCAGGGGAGAACTTACTCTCCCTGATAAGTAATATAATAAAATTGGCTGGATCTTTCACTGTGAACAATTCAGTGAAAATATTATCTGTTCTGTATAGCCTTCCTTTTTCTTTTCTTCATATTTCTCTTTCTCTTCCTTCTTTAGCCTTTTCTGCTTTGTGCTGCCACATGGAGAAGACCTAAGAACCAGAGAGAGACAGCATGAGTTGTTTGGAAAGGGTAAAAACAAGCCACTGCTGGAAGTTGGTATATTGTTGGAAGTTGGTGTATTAATATCCCAATAATCCATATTGATATCTGACATGGCTAACAAATGTAAGGCTCATTCCTTGTATTGTCTGGATTCCCGAGAGTGCACCTTGCCTGCTCCCTTGTACAATATAGCCCAGATAAAATGCAGCTGCAAGAGGGAAAAGGTGACACTTGATCCTGCTCTAAATAGGAGTCAATACTGCGCTCATCACTGCAGTGTCTGAAAGCAAGACATACTGTTGCTGCTGCAGGACAAAGTTCATGGAATATCAAGTGTTGCTAGTCTGTGCTCAGAGTCTGTAAATGTATGTACAAATGGGTCACATCCACAGCTGGCATCTGTCTGGCTCCAGATCTGGTCCAGTAAGTTTCTAAAGAGTAGTTCACGACAGACCATTGAAAACTTCCAAAGAAAGTCCCAGGGCACATGACAGAAATGGCCAAGTGGGACAGCACAGCAGAAGAAAGAAATCCTGTGCGTTCATTTCTTTAAAGCATAGAAGTCATTAATCATTTCTATTCCTTTCCATTTGAAACAGCTGCCTGCCTGCCTGCATTTGCTAAGTAACTGCTTTCCTAACCACACGGCAACTAAGTTGTGGGCCCCAGAATGCTCATGCTTCCAGATATTAATAAACAATTTCCCTCCTCCACTGTGTCAATGAGAGCACGTTAACATTCTTAGCATCTGGTTTTGGTAGGGAAATAAAACGCTGACGGTTCCACACTTTTTCCCCCTCAAAAATCTTTCTTACTGCTTATCTTCTCAAGTGAGGCTCCAGAAGTTCAAAAGCTTGGTCTGAAAAATCTCGGTGGCCTTCTACCTGTCACCTGCGATGCAAGCTGTTGCTCGTGATCAAATTAAGGAAACGATCTCTCCTGTCACGCTCGTCTGCCCATCTTCTCGTGAGGCCGGGTGACATTTCCCGTCCCTGGCAGCGCTGCGCTGTCGCTCGGCGGGCGGCTGCAATCAGCGGAGTGCCAGCCAGCAGGTGGAGACGCATGAAAGCAATCCCAAGGCACGGACAGCCCGCCTTGACATCGCATTCCCATAGCCCCGGCCAAGCGCTCCGGCGGGCCAGGGCCAGAAAATATCGCCATTGGCTCCACGGAAAAGTTCAGAACTGCAGTCTTGGATGGCTGACAGAGCATGTGACGGAGCAGCCCCGGCTGAGGAGCCGTCCAGCACCTTTCATGTCTCAGTGAGTGCTGGACGGGGGGAGGGACGCTGGGGGCTGACTCTGCCCTGACCTTGATTCATTCAGTGTGTTCAGCAGTTTCGAGCTGCCTGTCAGCGTCAGCTGTGCCGGGTGATGCAGGGAGCCACACACGTTCCCTCCCAGCCCCACTGCCCCGCAGCCCCACAGGCATTCCCACCCCTCTGCTGCAGCCTGGGGTGGAACGAAAACAGCTCCGCTTCCTCTGTTCCTTTCATAACTCCTCCCAGCCAGTGTTTCCTCTTGCAGACTGGAAACACCATTGTGCTGGCTATTTCTGAAATGTCCCTGCCAAGATCAGGAAGCGCGGAGGGATTCAGAAGTGTGAGGAGGGGGAAAGGTAGTTTGGAGTTATTTTGGGAGTGGGGAAGCTATTTACGTGAGTTTGGGAGCAAATCCAGGGGTAATTCTGTGTCGTCTTCAAGCCAGGGGTTAGGTTTCTAGCTCTAACCTCTCCAGAAATGATAAGAAACCACAGCATTGGGTCTGCAGAGTACCTGATGTGAACTGATTGCCTTCAGTGGAAATATGAACACTATGGGAGCCAGACCTAAATGCCATGCCACAGAATGCTGGCAAACCCTTCCCTTACACCAAAAATGATTGCTCAGGCTGTGAAAGACAAATTTTACGTGACAGCACATGTCAGCATCCACGTGGAGGTATGGAAAGAGGGAAGGAGATGGTGTAAAATTAGGAGAGCTTTGAAAACTGAAAAACTCACCTGCAAACATTTTGAGAGATTTCAGTGTTTGAAGACAAGATGGTCAAATTATGTTAATTTTGGAGATATCTGAAAACCTGGTGTATCATTTTAGAGCTACAGACCCCCACAATGTTTAATCATTTGTGCCAAGTTTATTGGAATTTTTTATTTTTCCTTTAAATGAGAAAGGCTCTTCAAACCTTGAAAATTCAGTTTCAGAGTTCCAAAAGAAATGTATTTTGCAGCTTTTCCATCCTTTTGGGTTCTTCTCCTCCCCCTCCACACTGCCTCTTGCACTCTTGTCTTTGGAGAGCAGAGTTTAACATGCCTCTGAGGAGATAGCCTGCATGCAAAGTCCCTCAAACATAAACACACTTCAGGAACAGATTCACCCCAGTGCGCTTCCAAATGTGGAAACCACATTCCATCTGCATCCTTATCAGCTGGTCAATAGCTGGGATGTTGAATGGACATTCCTTAAAGTGAAGATTATGAAAACACACATTTACTTCTCAGCAGTGATTCACCAGCTTCCCACCAGATTCACCAACTCTCTCTGCCCAAGAGCAGTTGAGCTCAAAGCGGCTCACGCTGCGGACTTGGAGACTGTTGTGCAGGAATTTGCCACACTGAGCTGCAAAACTCTCTTCAGGTGACTTCTCTGATGGTTAAGAAGCCCTGTGTTCATTCAACTCAGGTATTATTCTGCATTTGTGGTCCTTTTAAAAGTTTGTTGTATCTTACCTTATAAATTATACATAATTATAAGTGCTGTTTTTTTAAACCTGTCTCTGATTTTCCACTCAGGTTTGCAGCTCTGTGACACCAATGACTTCTGGGCTGTCACCCCAACAGAAAAATCCGAGGCCATGTGAGCAAGCTTGTCACACACCCTGCCTGATGATAAGGCAAGTTATCACCATTATTCTTTGACCTATTTTTTGGCTTGTAAATGGCTGGGTCTGAATTCCCAGCCAGAGACTGAAGATATTGTTTATTGATCTATTGTATAGGATTGCCTTGAAAGAGTTAGCATTTGTCTTAGGTGACTCACAGATTGCTCTGATGATGGATATGTGCTTTGGTTTGCTCTCAGTGCATCTGTCTTGCTCTCTGTGTGCATATATGTCCATAAATATATTATGTATATATATACAAAATAAATTGATTGCTTTCATGGCTTACCCTTTAGAGTCTTGATTTCTTTTGGGGATTGTTTTTTAAAGAGCCACTATTAGTCAAGCAAAAAGTTACTGAGTCAGACAGAGAGGAACTACTAGAAGTTCTTGAAACAGAGGACAGTTTATTATTTAGGGCAATGGGATAAGGGTGCAGGAAAGTGGAAATTCAAGTGCTGAATCATGTGGACATGCTTAGTATGTAGTTGGTAAATTGTTTAATCTATACAGTGACTCAGTTCCTTGTTTATGACAGGAGGACAAAGCTTAACAGCAAATAAAATAAAATAAAATAAAATAAAATAAAATAAAATAAAATAAAATAAAATAAAATAAAATAAAATAAAATAAAATAAAATAAAATATATGAATCCATATGAATGGATATGAACTGTGGGCATGAACGTGATAGCAACTTACCCAGTTTATCCCTCCCAGCCAGACTTCACTGCTGGATATAATTTTGGATCCCGCCTTAAACAATATTCTGTTGAAGATACCTTAAAATGTTAGTGTCTATGGTACTTATTCAAACTGAAATTAAATCCTCATTGGGTTGTGGCATAACACAATGAAATTAAACTAAAGACATAACTGCAAATGTACAGTTCTTGGAAAAAACACCAAAGTAGTTGTCCCAGGACAAAATAGGTCTCTAACAGAGAAGTGTTTCCACTAATCAAATATATTAATGAGGGAATACAATTTTTTACAGGATCAGTTTGAAAGGTATTTTGGAAGAACCTAAATTTGCTATTCAAGTACTGTTCAGCTGGAGGCTATGAACCCTTAAGATCTACTTCCAAAGAGTATCAGGTGCAATTTAACATGAAATAAGGGTTTTCTTTCTATCTTTCTTTCTATCTTTCAATTGCCCTTATTTTCTCTGTCCCATCCTTAGTTTCCTGAGTCACAAGGATGTATCTCGTACCTGTATATTAATGGCAACATTTGGTTTATGTTACAAACCTCTCTCCCCACAAGTACGTGCTGGTGTCGTGTAGAATGCACATTCCCATAATCATTTCATATGTTTTCAGTCTTAAAAATAAAGTTTATATAATGAAAATACAATATAATTATACACATGGGAGTTCTGGTTTGGAAGAGGTTCAGCAGAATTCTTTGATAAAACAAGCCCCTGACCACAAAAGCTGCATGCAGTGATTTGACAGTCAAACATGTATAATCACTTACTCTAAATTAAAGGCAGTGTCACCACGGTAAGAGCAGTACACTGAAATCCCTTCTGTCACTTTTGGCCAACAAGTGACAAATACTGTAAACCTAACCAAAATGCATCCTTGAATAAACTTTGAGGAACTCTTTAAAAAGGTGCTTGGTGTTGGTGAGTTATATAGGGAAATAGGAGTGCAAAAGATCTTTTCATACAGGGTTATTTTTGATACAAATTGAGCTCTCATCAACCTGGTCCTATTTTTTTATTATTATTTTTTTGTTCTGCACTGATTTCTGGCACCCAGGAATGGACAATATGAAGGTTGTCAGAGAGAAAAATCATCTCATTAGACAGAACAGAGATGTCAAAATCTGTGACTTTCAACACTGTATGGTTTAGGTGAGATTTGCAATTTGGTGTTCCTGCCAACATCTCTCCCCAGAACACATGAACCCTTTTTCACTCTACCAAAACTGCCCCTTTGAGCAGAAAGTTCATGGGCAAGATGCTCCATGAGCACAGAACTTTGCAGCTCCACTGAGAGCAGCAGGATGATGCTGATTTACACCAGATACGGATCTGGTTCACAGCGTGTCTCAGTCTGAATTCACAAAGCGTGGAGTAATGTGAAACAAGGAAGTGACTTTTGTGAAAAGCATTTTGGAAAGGAAAACCAAAAAATGATGGATGTACCACTGGGGCAAAGGGAGTGGAGCCTGCCTCAAAGAAGACCTTGTAGAGCTGCCAACCTTCCCACAAAATGTGCTGCTGCCCTCAGAGAGGAGGGGTAGGTTTCCCCAGGACAAATACAGCCACACCAAGCACCCCAATAAGCACTTTGTAGATATTTTTAAGTACCGTCACATCAAAACCAGACAGAACTCCCAAACATTTGAATTTGACCCATCACTGATTAATGGAAGGAGGAGAAGGAGAGCGGGTGGGAAGAATAGTCATTGTGAACTGCCATAACACTGGGCAGCAAGCCATGCTATTCAACAAATGAGACAATACATTAAAAAACAAAACTCTGTTTTCAGGGGCCTTCTATATATATCAAGAGCTTGATTCACAGACCACTGAAGTTAATGGGAATCTTTCCTGTGACTTTAAGCAGCCACTGGCCCTGCTATTACAAAAGAGGAGTTAATACAACTTTGCACTTACTCGGTGCCTCAAGATTAGAAAATTGCAAGGTTGAATAAGACATCAGTAGTTATTTGCTAATTGAAACTAATGTTAGTCAGAATGCACACTCATTTTGCCCACCTGTCTGTAGTGTATTTTTCTATTGGAGTTATTAGCATGAACCAATAGCGGAGAAAAGATTTAACAAAAGACAAAAAATGCACATGATGTCAAGATGGCAAGGAAATAGTTTATATATATAAAATAGTTATGTAACTATATAAAATAATTAATAATTTATGTTCTACCTGACATTTAAAGCTCTGCAAACATAATTAGTTGGGGGGTTGGAGGGGGGAAATCTGATTTTCAAATATTGGATACCTTTTAAAAGCTTTTTTCTCTTTCGTTCCCTCTGGAAGCAATTAGCTCAATCATATTACAAAACTTAATGTCTTTAGGCTATGCAAGTGACCATATTGCCATTCCAGTTAAATGCAGTGAACAGGAATGTGAACAGGATTGTTCATTTCAATAGGAGTTTAAGATGGGGAGAGTAAATCATCCTCTTCCTGATCCAAACGTGCAAATGGAAAAGGTGACCCTCCTCCTTTTGCCATGACTTTGTTGGAGGTCCTGCCTCCACCAATCTGCTGTGAGAGAAGGCAGTATCAAAATTTCCAAATTACCTAGCTGTGCAAAGTTAAATTCTCAGTCTAATTAGGGGGATTAATTTCTCCTAGGGGCTGTAACAAATTTTACCCAGGTTAGCTCATCAAGAAAGACTGAACTGTGAGGATACCTGGGACAGCTCGCTCCTTCCACAGGCAAAGAGGTGCAGTCACCAGGGAAATGGAAAAAAACTCCTCATTCCCACTTAAAGGTATTTCTTCCAGGATGTTCTTGAACCAAACTTCTGTAAATACACAAGACCATCATTATATCCATAGACCTTTTCAGCAAAGCTCTCTTGATCAAGTTTAAAGTGTGCATAAAACCCAACAGTTTTCCAAATAATCTTAACCATGCTCTTCGATTTTGCCAATGGCTTCCCTGCTATGGCTGGAATATGTCCCACAGTATTGCTCTCTGACTTTGGGAATTTGAAGCTGCACCTACATTGATTCCTCCAGATCAGCAGAAATATTTGTGTTTTCCTTCACTGATCACTTCTTTTCTCTCTTATATATGTGACCTCATTAACAGAAAATCGATATTTAATGTCACTAAGAATCAGGACTTAAGATATTTATGGAGCAGAATTTCATCAGTAAGCCAGTCACAGCTCAACTGAAATGATGTTCTGGTGTTTCTACAGTACAGGAAATGCTTGTATCTCTTTTCCCCTTCTCATATGTAAATGCAAGCATGTTTAATATTCTGGAGACTTCTATTTGGTAATGTTTGGCAGAAAGTGACACTGCTGACCTGAAGTGATTGGTCGACACTGGGATCAAATGGCAGCAGCAAATTGAGGTGGCACTAAAGTCTCTGTAAATATTGTCATTCCTTTTGTGGCAATATGTGCCAGTAAAGAAAATAATAATTCTCCTCATCATACTTAATGTAAATATCACAAGGATTATGTCTGTGTTTCATCCAAGAAATGCCAGATTCAGCAATTTCACTGTAGAAGACAGGAACAGTTCACATCTCATTAAATTCTGCACTTATGTACCCCTGAAATACTGCAGATGTAGACATTGTCACTTCCTACTCTTCATAGCACAAAGGTTTTTTCTTTTATTTTCACTTTTCCATGTTCCTGAAAGGATTTTTTTCCCCCTCATTTTTTTAATTGTAGAAGAAGTGTTTAATCTGTTTAATCTCCTTGTTTAGGGCCAGCAGTAGCTCCTCATCAAAAAGCCAGTGCAGAGGTGCTCACTATATCCAATTGACTTTTTTTGTCTTATTCAGGTAAAGGTCTCAGCATGTACTGAAGTTTAAATACAAACCTTAGCTCAAATTGGAGTACTTTCCAAAGTAAAATCCTAAATTACTCCGGCAAAGAGTTTTGGGGAAAAAATGTAAGGAGAGGCTCAGATAATTGCTGGGAAAAGTAAATCCTTGGAGAAAGGCAAACAACCTGGCTCCCTATTGACTTTGCCTGGGTCACAGGGAAAACTTGAGTCACTGGCTTCTGCTTACATTTTTTCCTTCATCTTATTGATAGCAGGAATATGAGTTCTGCTCTCCAAGGTTTTCTGTCCGAGTTCCTCCCTTTTCTCGCCTGCCTTCCCAAGACCAGTCCATTTCCCCTCTCTTATTTTAAACTGCAACTTTCAGCTTTGCACGTTGGAGGCTTGAGCTGACTCTGTGCAGAGGTAATGGCTGGTTGAAGGAAGAGCTAAATGCTCTTTTATAAAAGCATTTTGGCACATGAGTAGGTAAAAGGGTTCCAGCTACATTGCAGGAAAAACAGGCACTTTCATTCTTCCTGTTTTTCGGTAAGTCCTTGAAATAAATTATTTGATATTGATGTGATATTTGATATGAAAATAAAGAAGCACCTACATCTCGGTTTCAAGAACTGCCTGGATGGGAATGGTTGCTGCTGGTGAACTTCCTTGGAAACATAGAAGTTTCATGATTGTCTTATATAATTTGGCCTCATAATTGCTAATAATGATCAGGGTTTCCATGCAGGAGGAAATGTTCAAGGCATCAGCAGGACTGTGGCTGAATGCCTGGTGCCAAAGCTGTGCCCTTCAAACCTATCAGAGTTCCACTGTGATGTTCCAGCAGGATCTCTGTGGCTTTCCCTGGGAAGTACGTGGGGCTGTTGGATGTGGAATCACTGGTGGAGGTGAGACAAGCTGCTAATCCTGAGCAACCACCCACACTGCACACCCAGCCAGACTGAACCTCCAGTCCTCAACCTTCTCCATCTGCTCTGTCGATCCCTTTTGACTTATCTCTTTTTTAAAGGCAGCGATTATGCGCAAATCAAATGAGTCTGTTCCTTTAGGTCCATTAATTATTACATTCCATTTACATTTTCTGTTTACTTTTTCCCTTCTCTATGGAAGCTATTGAAGGTCTGATGATTCAGAATGCTCTGGGAACACTATGTGGCTTTCCTTCTTGTTTGCCCATTGTAACAGAGCTCATTTTTCAGTGGAGGTTTCCCATTATTTCCAGGAAAAATGTGGTCAAACCCATGTACTCCCAAACCTTTTGATCTCCTGAATCCTCTTCATATCCCAGATAAAAAAGTCAGTGATTAAGACAGAGTTCCTAAAAGGACACATAGTCAGGTTTCCCTTTGACCAAAATGGTTTCCCAGTGAATCAAACCTTTCTCAGCTCAGGGGGGGCCCGACAATAGACCCTGAAAAGATGGATAGAGCAATTGTCCTGCTTAGTGATCCACGAAAGGAAAGGGGTCCTTAGTGAAGGGAGACCTACACTAAGTCTGACCTGACACTGCAGGAGTAAGACAATGAAAGGTCAAGGAGACTAACGAGAGGAAAAATGCAGACAATGGGTGCCACAGTCAGCACGCAGCTCCTGCCACGCAGACTATGGGGCAGCAGCGTTAACTGCCTCAGACATGTGAAGGGCAACTCAAGCGGAAAGAACTTGAAGTTTCCTTCTTAAGAATTGTGGCCCAGCATCTCCAGGATTTACCCAGGCCTCACAGAGAGGTCAAAGTGATGCAGCTAGGCCTGAGGTGAATGAAAAATAAAGATTATATAATTGGGGAGGAGAAAAATATAGACATATTTTAGACCGAACAAAAAGGGAAAATATTTGGCAGTTGGGGTCTGCAGCAAGTTCCCAAGGCATTTTGTGGGAGGAACCCCACAAAAAAAAGAAAGCTTTTGCCTAATTATTTGAAAAAAAGCCCCAGCAACTCGATATTGATGTATGTGGGACTTGCAACCATCATATTTTTCTTCTGCATGAACAAAAGATTTGTAGTTTGTAGTATTTGGGGCTCAACTGAATTTCCTTCAAGCACCCAGCAATTGTTTCTTTCTGTGTGAGAAAGAATCCTGGTCCTTGTCATCTGTCTGGAGACAAAAGAAGGAATCTCTGTGGCTTCTGCAGGCATCCCTGTCCTCAAAGGCATCTCCAATACTACTTCTTTAGCTGGGCCTTGCTGTCCTGAACCAGCTCCTTCTTACTAAGGTCAGACCTAAGTACTACTTTTGAATGTGTACACCAACAGGACACTCTTTAGTGGACAAATAACATTTAAAAAGCTTCATCACAGGACTCAGAGAAAAAGTCTGCCTCAATTATATTTGTCAAAATAGCTGAATGTTTTTTCCATTCTAAACCAATTTTTTCATCTTTTCAGCAACCAGATCTTTCAACAGCAGACATGAGCATTGAGGTTTGTCAGAGTTATCATTTCTGTGGTAGGAATTGACAGGTGGAATAGATATTTTCTTACCCATAAAAGCAAAACAAAGCAGTATTTTAATATTTGACAGGTTCAGGTAAGACCACTTGCTCTTCTTTGGTATCTTGCACAAAAATTGCACTTTCTCAAACTGCTAAAATCAGATATAGCTGTAGAGAGAAGGAATTGGGATAGTAGTGTTGGTTAGAGGATGGTACATAGAAGTTAAACAATACACCTGGATTTTATTCCCAGGTCAATTGCTGGCTTGCTGTGTGATCCCAGACAAAGCCCTAGAGCTCCTTCTGACTCATCTTCCCTGCCTGGAAATTAAATCCAGTTTCTTAAGGATCTTGGGTTAGAGGTACAGGAGATTATTACTTTCACCTATGTATTCTATTCTATTATCAAAGGAAGTGAAAATTCAGGAAGTGTGTGTTGGGTTGAAGAATGGTGTGAATTTCAACTGGCATTAGGCAACTAATGAAAATTACAATTGAAGAGTAAAATACTTTTCCTTATCCTGGGATGATGAATCAAACCCAAATTCTTTTAAAAGCCAGCTCAATTGGAAACTATTAGCTAATTTCTTTGGAGAATGGAGAAGGGGGTAGATGATATTCCTTCTACAATTTCTGAGCCTTTTATAAATGAAATGATCTCTTTGCATTCCAGTGATGACCCCAGCCATGGATGAAAGCTGAGTTTCCCATCTGACCTCTTGTTTTAAGTTTCCACCTGTGTAACTCTGTATTTTGGTTATTAACTCTCTAGGGCCTGTAGGTGAGCACAACACTGGAGAAAATGAAAGATGGAGCTCTCCTTTAAGGAACTTACAGTTTAAGGAATGCCATTCCCACAGTTAACTCCATTTGTGCTGGAATTCCCCTCAAGATCAAATTCTAAAGTGGTAACTGCTTACAAAACCCAGACAGGGAAGGAAGTAGGTATTTCTGCTGTGCTGGAGGAGATAATTGATCTGAAGAGAAATGAGTGCCCCTGAACGTATGGTTGGGCCTCGCCAACCTGGTCTGGGGGCTCCTCAGGGGTTCAGGCTGGGCAGAAACACCAACAACTGAACTGTTTCCCTGAAGGCAGCACCTAAACCAGGTGTGAAACCCAAGCAGATCCCTCATGGGCAGGCACTGGGCTCAGGCTCTGGCCCCAGATGCTCCCCCCTGGGCCTTGCAGAGCGTTTTCCATCAGGTAGAGCTGTTCCATCCAGCCTTTTCCTGGTTGCTCAGCATTAGGGCCAGGACCCAAATTTTAACTGCCACACATACTGCAGATGTGACTCATGCCTCCAAACATAAGGTAGGTGCATAACTAAGATCCAATCAATCATGTTGTGGTAGTGCCTGGTTTTTTCCAGTGACTTTAGCTCTAATAGAGGAATAAAGACCAGCTGAAGCGTGGTGGAGCTGCTCCCACAGCACATGCCTATTATCCCCATTTTTCAGATTATGTTTAGACACCTCACAAGATCTGGAAGGGGATGGTAACTCTTCTAATCATTCTGCTGGCCAGGATTTTACAGTGTGTTTTTGTGTCAAAAAAAATAAGCGACGTCACACAAGTGCAGTTGACCTGTAAAAAAGAAATAAATCTGGGCTTCTTCTCTGTAGCTGATAAAGACCCCTGTGAAGCTCCTTTCTGATCACCACAGGTTTTAAATTGAGTTTAATTAGCCATAAAAATAATCTCCTGATGTTTATAGCAAATTTTCTCTGACTAGAACATTTTAAATCAAGATGATATCTTTTTCCAAAAGATGTGGTCCAAATCAAACAGGGATTGATTCCAGGGGACTCAGGAAGCTGGTGCACTCACAGCACCCACATCATCCCTTGCAGCCTTCTCACTTCCAAGCAGGTAATGGGAATCACTGTGTTTTTTCTGTGCAGGATGCTGGGGTGAAGGAACAGAGTGGGATGAAGTGGGAGGCTCCACAGCCCCCAGACCAGCAGGATCACAATTCCTTTAGGGGTTTGCGTCAAGAAATATTGTCAAACGTTTGCCAGAAGCTCAGAAATCCTTAAAATTAATGTACCAGAATTTTCTTTGTTCATTCAATGTTCAATTTTCTTATTTCCAAATTCTTCCAAGGCATATCATGCATGAAATGAAGACCCACTAAATTATCATTAGAGGTAAAAAGCTACAGTCTTTAATATATTCCAAAAACTTGGTTTCATTTTCACCAGGAAAGATTTTTTTGTTAATCAAAGTGGAAATTTGCTACATGGAGCCCCAGTTGTAACATTTTATCCCAGTTGGATCTGAGGATACTGAACATTTTGCTGTATTAAGTCATAAATTTGGGCCATATACTGCAATCAGTCTGCTTTAGACTCCTAATGATGTCAGTTTGAGTGCCATATCTAGGTCAGCTACAAAATTAGGTAATTTTTTACAGGAGATGTATTCTCTCAGAGTATGTTATGATTTGCAGGGCTCCCAGAAGGCCATACCCCAAACATTTAGTGAAGTAATGTGCAAATCTAGTTGTGTTTCACCCGAAAAAGAGGAAGCAATGGCAGCCACGGAACTGACTTTGCAGTTCTGTTCTGGTGTGTAAGGAAACAAAGAGTGCAAGTTTCCCTCTTACTGAACACAGCTACAGTAATTGCTTCAATAACACTGTGTGCTCCAGCAGCTTTTGGCCAATACCTGGCATTAATAACCCTGTCAGGATTACCTTGATTAATGAAGAATAATTCATGCCAATGAGACAGCCTGTGAGGTGGCCAGTGCCATATTAACCAGCTCAGATCTTCTCAAATATCTCCTGACACTGTGGCCCTTTGTGAAAGGACAAGACCAAGCAGGACAGTAAAAATTGCTGTATAAAGGTTAATTACTCACATGCCTGCTCATTCTCACTGTTACCATTTCTTTCTCTTTCATCTCCCTGCTTGAATTTGCTGTTCTCTTTGCTCAGTTCTCAGTTTTCCCCTTCACTTGCTGTTTTTTCACCGTGTACAGATCATCTCTCATTACTGATCCACCACTGCTGATTCTTTAGCACCTTCCACTTACTTATTTTGATATTTTTCCTGTGTACTAACACATAAAATGCCTCAATAACCTCTCTGAGTAAGGATGGCTCTGTCTGCTTTTCCATGTAGGTCAGCTCCACTGAGCTGGGTTACAGTTCATGACTTGCCCAAGGTTACACAGGAAATGTGTGGCAGAACTCAGAATGGAAACCAGATTTCGCGCTCTCCTGCCTTAACAACAAGGTTATCCTTTCTCTTTGTGACGCTTTTGGGCAGTTCATATGGATCTACACATATGTTTCAAATGAGTTAAATTTCCATGAACTTAGTGCTTCGAACAAAAGTGGGTGGATAAATGACAAAGGGCTAAATTATCGGAAAATGGCAAGAGCTGCTTGGAGATTTGCATACCTGGTCACAGCAGTTGTGTGCATAAATAACTAATTGATTACATGCATAATTGTAGGAATGGTGCATGCAATTTTCTGAAAATTTAGACCCAAATTCACAGAAGGGTAACTGGAGAAAAGTTAAAAGTTTAATTTGATTCACATGGCTGGCGAGCATGGGCTTGAGCCACAGAGGATGCTGTAACTGGGCTGAGGTCTGGTGTGGGCAGCTCACAGACCTTGCTGAGCACGTGGTCACCCTGATAAACTACCTTAAAATGTGTTTCAGTTTGCATTTTCCTTCACTGAACTAAATAGTGATTTGCCTCTCATGCCTTTTAAGAAAACTGGTAGGTTTGTTCACCACTCACTTTTGTGTGATTTTCCCATCTTGTCTTTTTAAAGTAAACAATACTACGAAGTCTGGGGATTTTTAAGGTTCCTCCCATTTGCCAGTGGGAAAACTGAACCCCAAGATGAAAACTGAACCCCAGGATGCAAACTGAACCTCCTGATGATTAGAACTTTATTAAGTGCTAAGAGATGAGATGCTGAGCAGTGGCACAAAGATACATCCTCAATGTGAGCATCCCGTGAAGAGCTCCACACAGAACTCCATATTCTCCTTGCCAAAATAGAAAGCTTTGAAAACTTGCATTTAGAAAATTCCAGTGATTCCTGTCTGAGTGGCAGTTTCACAGACATCTTGTCCCCCAGCTAGAGAGCAGACAGAGTTTTTGCCAAATACTCAGCTGGTGTAAATCAGGAAATGATGTGTGTGCCCCAAAACATGGTGTTTTACATCCAGGGAGGATCTGGCCTGTAGCTTCCAAGGTGGCAAGAGACCATGTTTTCATTTGCAGTGTGTCTGGGACAGAAAGAAATGTCTTTAAGCCTGAAGGTCTTCAGTGCTAGGTTTGTGTTTTTTTGCTTCATTGACCCCATTCTTCGCTGATTTGATAATGAGAGAAAAGTGTGCTGTTAACAGCTCCAGAGCAACGTGCTGCAAATTTAGGGAAATGAAAAATCTTTAACAAGAATTGAAAGGAAATCATTGATTTATTGCAGGAGCTTCAGCTAACCGTGGATTAATTAAAAAGCAATGCAAAGATGAGCACGGGTCAAGAAATGAGCAAAGATTGAATTTTGCCAGGAGCGGGACTGTGAGCGGACTCAGACACGTGGGTGGAGTGATAACAACACCTGGCCATGTGCAGAGAGGGTGGAAAAAAATCCTGTTGGCAAATGCTGAAATGTTACAAGTGAAATGCAACCAGAAAAGCGTCAGCAGCTGGTCTGGAGATGCTGCTCAGAGGGGAGCAGCCATTCTCTTACATCATCCCCATAGGTGTGTTTTTGTCCTATTTATAGGGCTAAGGTAATTGGGCAGTGCTCCACAGGCAACATATTTTGGGAGTTATAACAGGTATCTCCTGGCACATGGTAGGAAAACAAAATCCAACTCCAGTGATGGGAGCAGCAAGGAAGGGCAGCTCCTGGCAATCCCCAGGCATCCCCAGCACTGCTGAGTGGCAGGGTGTGTTCATGCACACACACAGCTCCCAGTGGAATACACAGGGAGCAAGGAGGTGTGGATCGTGCATTCCCACTCCAGGGAATGAGAATGTTAGCATTTTTGAAAATGTGGGTTCATTGTCATGTTACAGTGACAGTAGTTTCACTTTGTGGACTAAACATAGGCTTTCTTAATTATCCAATCCATCTAGTTTATGAAGTGAAGGACTTTATGAAGGCAGATATTGTGGCTGTGCTGGTGAGGCAGTAATAATTCAGAGCCACAGTTATGAAGTGCTCTTTAGTAGTGGTGGGTTTAGATTTTTGGTTATTGTATGCATTTATTTTTCCTTATGGTTTTGTAATTATTTATATTGGTAACAGGGAGTTTGTGAACACAACTCCATCATTATGTTCATATGAAAGAACAATACTGTTTGCAGAACAATTATTTGAATTTTTTTTTTCCTCTAAGCTACCTTGTCATTCAAACATAAACATGTAGGCTGATTGTAATGGGAAAACAGGGAATTACAATTATTAACTAAGGACAAGGGATTGTATTTTACAGAGGAGAGAGACAGTGTGTTCCAGCTGTTCACCCAGATTTCACCCAGTGTTTGTGCACTGTCATCCTCACTTCTCCAGTAGAAATCTATCATCCTAAGTCCCTCTACAAGCCCAACAAAAAAAAAGTAAATCTTGCATTTTCAACCCTTTGAACCCTGTTATCTTATCCCCATGCCAGTTCCCAACAGCTCCTGGTAGCTACTGGAGTGGTACAAACTTTGCAGAGAAATGCCAGGATAAACAACTAGAGGCAAGAGATCAAAATCTCCTAAAAGGTGTAGAAGCACAACTCCTGGTGAAAATCACTGGGATTCAAAACACCATCCCTTAACTGCCATGGAGAGATGCAACTCTGGATCCCCAGAAGAGGGACACTGTCATCAAGGCAGCATATTCCTGGAGGGGAACAGTCCAGTCCTGTGGCTCCTCTGCTTCAAAACTTGCAGAAAGTTCAGGTTTCCCTTTGCCATGTCCTGCTTCAGACATTCTCCTTGGTGTCCTTAAAAATATCTTCCTTTAGCCATTAGTCTTTTGCAATGATGAGGAATTGCAATGACACTTCAAACAGCATCAAACTTCAGTGCTCTTCCTCCCCCATCCACAGTCATGAAGAACCAGACTTAGGGCTCTCAGAGACTGCTTTGGAGAGTATCATAATGGTGGGAATTGAGGGGGAAAATAAATTAAAGGGAAACTTTTTGTGATCAGTTTAACTCTCACTGAACTCATCTTGAATATTTTCTCCTTGAGTGGAGGATCCCAGCAGTGGAAAAAAGGCACTTTTGGAAGCAGTGGAGGGAAGTTTACACAGATGGTATGAGAGAACTGGCATTGTGCTTGGAGATGTGGTAGGCCAGAGAAAAAGCTGCCCTAAATAGAAGGGACAAGAGGCTGGGTTTAATTTAGAAATGCTATTGGCATTTTTGTTACTGGAATGAAGGGAGTCATGAATCTGCAAAGGAAACAACCCAAACCCTTCACCACAACCATGGAGTGTAGCAAAAGTACAGCAGCTTGGCATTTTCAGGCTTTGATATTTTTTTCTTTTGTCTTGCCAGCTTCTGGAGTGCTCTCTCACCTATTTAGTTGCTTAAAGATAGCTTTTAAAGTACAAAATGTCAGCTTGGGCTGATGCTGTAAAGATTTTCCCAAAATTCCAGCCATTCCTTTGGTTTAGCAACTGTAAAACTCTTGCAACTGTTATCATTTGTGGTGGTCACAAGGAAGTGACATTGTCCAATAAAATCCCCACCACAAATCAAGCTACTCAGCAAGGACATAATTTAGACCTTGGTTTGACAGCTTTTTTTTCTACTTCATACGAATTGACCAAGTTCAGTTGTTTGTTAGATGCATTTGGAGCTGTTTGAGGTTTTATAAAAGTACAAGAGAAAGTGGTCCTCAGTATGCCATCCTTCTCCTTGCTTATGAAAATACACTCTCATAAAACTACTGGAAGGACAGAGAAATATGATTAGTAACTCCTTGATAAAACTGGATTAAGATTTTGTTTTATTTATGTTAGCAGTAATCATTGTGGTTTAGTGGCATTCGAAACAGCTGGAACCTTCTGTTTCAGCTGGTGTTTTGATATGTCATTTTTGCTTGGACTTTGGTCCTGATTTTCTGGTCTATGTGAAACAGGCAAACCATTTATGTATCTCAGTGGAGTGCTTTTAATTTAGGAATTTAGAGAATTATCAAGGGTGGTTATTTTAATCTCTGCCACTCAGTAAGGGCTTGGTCAGAAAGCAGATTTAGAAATATAAATTGGTACGGAAGTCAAATTCAGGTACTTTTCCTGTAAACTAGTACTAAAGCCCAAAAACCTTGTTTGAAGTCTCTGCATTTTGAAGTCCTGCACATGGCCAAAGGCACCTGGAGCTTGATAAAATTCAGTGAGTTGATCATGTGTATGTCCAAGTCCTCCCTTGGTGGAGGAATCCAGCTGGGAAGGGAATTTTCCATGCCAATGCCACTGTCATCTGAGTTTACTGCCCAGGGCTGAGTGAATGCCTGCACATGCAAAACTGAAAAATGTGTAGATGGTGCATCTTGAGCTCCAGTAAGTTGGAGCTGCTGTAGAATAACCAGGGAAAAGTGTTGCTAGGGCTGCAGGGACTTCGGTGGCTGATTGGTTTAACTCTACTGGGTGTTACAAACCCAAGCAGCAGATTAGATGTAAAGTTTATTGTACAGTGGGATAAGTTCCCATACTTTTCACACTCCTCCTTATCTCTGGAAAGCACCTGCCCCCTGGGCAGGGCTTCCAGGGTAATTTGAGTGTGAAAGGAAAACAGCAGAAGCTGTGGCAAGAACTAGCAACTGCCCAAGCTAAACCTCTGTCTTGGCTTCCAGGTTGCAGAGCCCAGAAAACTGCAAATTTCATAACTGAAGGTAAAATTTTTGAGGTTAAAATCTCTGGAGGTTGTTTTGTGGGGCAAAATTTCTTCTGAATCTCCAGAGGATCTGAGAAAGTCTGAAAAGAGAGTTTGGAGAAAAGCAAGTATGACCCTATCTGGTGCTGTTCAGCAAAATGCCGGTCACAGTCTGTGATTTCAAAGCTAAATTATCTGGGAAAATGGGCTCGAGGGGTGCAAGCAGTAGCAGGAGATGCTATGCATGTTATATCATCATAAATATAGAGTTTAATATTAATCATATTTTGTTTTCATTTTTTTTCTGTGTCTCTGTAATATGCTCCTCTCAACACTTTCAGTATAAGGATGGTCAGAGGAAAAAAGAGACTGAAATCTCACCTCTGTTGCTTGTGAAGGATGCAGGATATCCAATAATCCAAATAAATAATAATTTAAATTAAAAATCCAAAATAAAACTAATAAAAATAGCAGCAACAACAACAATAATAATGTTTGGGACATTCAAAAGCAATAAGGTCTTAGACCTACGAGGAAGCAGGTTGGAATTCAAGCATATATAGAGGTTTCCATAGAGGAATACGAGTTGAAACACACAAAAAGCTTTAGGACTAGAAAGAAATATGTCTTTACTTGCTTTATGTGTTATCTGGTTATTACAAAGGATTTACATGAAATTTTAAAAGGCTCAGCCCTGACCAGGCAGAGGCAGAGGTGGCACAAGAAGGAAGCAACCAAAAGGAAGTGCAGATAATGTCTCTCACCGCTGATACCTGCGTCTGTGTAGATAAGTTAATGGACAACACCTGTGGAGATAAGTTCTCCCAAACCAATAGAATTCCTTATTTTCACATCCCGAAAATGGGTTTGCGTCCTTACAGCAGCTCTGGACAATATCAGTGCTCTGCAGGGGAAGTGGATCCCTGCCTTGATGCATTTCAGGGCTGCCTGGGGGGCTCTTCTCTCTCCCATCTTGGACCCTATAGCCCCAGTGTGTGGGTTTGGTTGCTGGAGGTGCCACTTGTCTTTCAGATGCAAACTGGGGAACTGTTGCCCAAGACTTTGTCACCTTGAGACTTGGCTGCAGTGAAGCAATCCAAGGTAAGGCAGAGCCTGCAGAATGCACTGAGCAGTGCAGATGGAGGAATGGCTACACAACTGTTTTTTCACGTTGGGAGCCTTAGGTCCAGTGGTAATTTATGCCTGTCCAGCCCCAAAGGCAGATAATGAACATGTGTTACATCTGCTGTGTGAATGCCGAGCTGTTAAAGAACAGCAGGCTGTAATAAAACTCTAGGAAAAGCCATATCCTGCTGTCATTTCATAATGGACATGAGGTTTCACCATAGCACAATGTGGGATGTTTGGCAACTTTTGCACAGGACTAGCTTGGAGGGACTTTTTGGATAATGCACTGAACATCTTCAGAAAGTGAAGCTAATGAAAAAATGCTCTAACCAAAGCCCCGTGAGATCCAGATTTTTCCTTCTCAGGGAATGTCCTATGGTTGAGTTTTATTTCCATTCCTAATGAAAGCAATAAAACAATCCAGAAAGCTATTACAAAGCAAAATTATGAATACAGTTATTGTTGGTCAATCAAGTGATTTGTTAGAATAAAAGCAAAATATTTAATTTAGATGTCAACTTGAAATAGTATGGAAAATAGGGGGAAATATTTTGCAATGTAAAATTGAAAATGTCGTTTTGAAGATGCAGTAACATTCAATTTTCAGCAAACCAATTCTTTTGCTTTTCTCTTCAAAAGGAACATTAGTCAAGCTCATCACTGTTAGGCAGATGTTTTGTTTTCTTGAATTGGCAGTTTCTGAGAGTTTAAGTGTAACTGAATTGTATGTAAAATACCAAAAGATATGTTAAAAAGTTGATGTAATCCCAAGGAGTTAAAAGTGTTGCTGAGAACCTATGCTAAATACCAGAAATACCAGAAAGAAGCCTACAGGTAAAGGTTTGATTTTTTTTTTTTTCTTGTTCAGAAATATTTGTATGGACGAAATTATAATAAGGACCAGAAAAGGATTAAACAATTGCACTGACTTTTCCCTGGGTCTAGAACTGTTTATCAGATGGTATTTTTTTTACCAAAGTGGAATGAGCCAGAATACTGTGTCACTTTTATTTTCACAGGCTACGTCTAAGAAAAGCCCTAAAATATTTTCTGGTCAACTGAAACAGTATCCTAGAGGAGCAGGCATTTGTCGGTGAGGTAAATACTGTTTTCTGGTCAAGTCCAGCTGCAGCTGTTTGGCTTTTTAGCCATTGATTTGCATGGCAGCCTCGTGTAGCACTGCTCCCTAGCGCTTGGCAGCCGGAGAGAAATCATCCCGATGACACCTGTGGGAAGCTGCTCTTCTTGGGGCGGCAATTAAGCTCCATGGTAGCTTTTGGGAATCAATGGGAATTAAATGCAGATAACAGGCATTAATGGAGCATTTATTGGAAATAATTTAAATGATGTTTAGTGGTGGCTTAGTTAATGGAAATTAACGACTAACTACGGTTTGGGTACAGGCAGAACTGCTGGAATGCGGCGAAAGTCAATACAGGCAGTTCCAAATGGCAGAGATAAGGAAGTGCTTATTGATATTAGTGATCTTCAATATTTCCCATTGGAAAATAAATCTGATTCAGGCCACGTTGCTGTGGACTTCACCCAGAGCATAGGGGAAACAAATTGTTAATTATATTGTAAATGCAAAGTGTCACTAATCTAGTAACTTGCTACGCTGGGTATTGAAATAATTAATGCAGTAGATCATTCTTAATTATAGTCTTGTATTTACAGACAAACTGAAACTGAGGCTGGTATTGATTAAAAGAGGTGCCATATTGCAGACTTTTCTAACCCTGTAACCATATTGTTCTTGAATTTCATACAGTGTAGCTTAGATTTTTACATCTGATTTGAATTACTTGAATGTCTTAAAGATCTGTGTTCCAACCAGATGTGAGAAATGGCTTTGGTTTGGAAAGTTTCAAGGAAGGACCACCAAATAACGAGAGAAAAAACAACTCTCTATTATTTTCCCCCTACACCTCAGTGGAAAATATAAAAAAAATAGTATCTCAATTTATTAATATGACTTGGGATCCTGTCAGGAAAATACCTTACCTGCAAACTTTCTTTATCTTTCTTTCCAGCCCAAGATTATATACTGGACTTGATAAACTTCTGTAACTGAGAGAATTAAACATTTCTACACATAGTAATACTATTTACTGTGCTTTATGCATGTTCTGTCTTACAGCCAACATTTTAACTAGGCAGAATTTCTCTAGTTAAGCACTGCTGGCTTAACTACAATAATTGGCTGTACTGAGAAAATACACATAGCCCAGTTAACTGTACTAAAGTCACAGGCTTTTTAATCTTGTCATTAAACTTCTAGATATTTTTTAAACATAGTTATTTAAAAACAAACAAAAACCAAACAAAACTGAATTATTCAATTTAATATGAAGACTTCTCTTTAAAAGGAAGTTTTGTATATAATTTCCTGTGAGGAATTGGATCATGTGCTACTTCTGAACTACATTTTGTTTTGTTGTCTCTACTTGTGGGAAGTACTTTATCTCTCAGAATGGATTTTCTTTTGCAAAGTTATGTGATAAAGATTAGAGACATTCTGGTTTCCAAAATGTTCTGCAACATGTGTGGAAAACCCTCCATTCCCATGAAATTCCCGTTGGTGAACTGGGAATGACTGCTAGAAACTGACCGCAAAAAGAGTGTGAGTAAAGCAAAGTGAAATGATCTAGAAAGGGTAAATAAAGGTTGGAAATTTCTTTGGAAATAATTCCAGAGCTCAGTTGAACATGTCACTGGAAAACTGTAAGAATTACCTGGTTTCTTATACCATATACAAGGTTTAATAATGGCATGAATTTCAAGTTAGTGGTAAAAACAAAGGGACTGTGATAAGCAGGTTACTATTACCTCACAAAGATACCATCCATACCTGAGAGAGCTCCAAGGAGTACAGAGACCACATTTCAAGTACTAAAAATGGCTGAAGAATATAATTTGCATTATTCTTTTTCATTATACCTGGTGATTTGTTCCAGGATTCACAGTCCTGCCCTTGATGTGCCATAAACAGAGCCTTCATTTAAAAGGGATTAAGGCTGGTTATGTGTGATAACCCACCTTAACACAAATGCTGTCTTTTAGAAGATGACAAATTTTGGAACACCTCCCGCCCATTCCATTGCCAGTGGCTACGACACTGCTTTGGGGAACTCCTCCTGCCACCCAGGGAAAACAGAACATCCTATGGAGGAGTCTTCCCAGGCTACAAACCCCTGTCTTATGAAGGCCATCCACAGCAGCATTATTTGGGATTGACAGGTGTGGTGGTGCTTTCTGCATTACTGAAGTTCTTGGGGCAAAGCATCAGTCAAGAGACCCACCCCAAGGGTGATTCAACCACCCTGAATTCCAGAGTCTCATGAAGGCAGAGCTTTGGCTTGTGATTTGGGCAAGGTCCAGCCCAGAACTGTGGGCTGACCCAGCTTCACACTGAGTGTGGCCTCCCTGGCTCAGGTGCTCAGGTCAGGTCAGCTCAGAACTAAAAAGCTGGAACTGCCTGTACATCTGTGGAGTCCCCCAGTGCCTGTACAAACCATAAGGGCAACCAAACGAATTATAGAATTAAACCTTTTTCCTACACACAGCTCTCAACTGAACCAAGTTTCCAGCATCCTGGTCCTGATTGTTGCTCCTCTCCAGCAGGAAATCTGGGGAAAGATGGCCATTTCTCTGCAAATTCCTTCCCACACACCACACACACACACACACACACACACACACCAGGTTGTGAAATTGCACCTTTACAGAGGGTTTTGTAACAAGCTGGGTTAAGCCCTGTTGAAAATGCTAGGTTTAACCACTGCCCGCCCTTCTCTTCGGTGCTGGAGGAGACAGTTCAGCACATGTTCCTGCCCAAAACAAAGGGATATGTAAGGTTGCCCAAGAATTCCAAAGATCTGGGTGGGGAGCCTTGCAGAGTTTGTTTTGGGCAGGGATGCATGTGGAAAAAAGGCAGAGTAGGCTGAGCAGCAGAGATGGGGCTCGGAACAGGCTGGGAGGAAGGTGGGCAGCCTGCAGGAGCTGTGCTGGGAGGAGCCCGGAGAGAGGGATTTCAGTCCCCGAGGTTTCCTGGGGAACAGCAAAACCTCCTCTTCCATGAGAGAGGAAATGCGAGTTAGCAGTGGTTCAAAAGTGGGCAGCTGTGTATTCAGGCCTGTTCAAAGCTGCATACAATTTTCATTATCTCAAGTAACAAAAAATGGAATAAGCACACGAGAGTCATCAAGCAATCAAGAGTTTTGCTTGCCTATGTCCCTGGAAAGAATGGGCCAGAATATCTTGTCACTACCTCTAACCATTATAGAATTGTGAAATCCTGGTTATTTTTAGGCCAAAAATGAGACAGTTTAAGAAAGCCCATACAGGTCCATTTTTATATTAATTGAAAGTCACAGTCTGAACAAGATTATTTGAAGATTCCCTGACAACTCAACCTCTGCTATGTAGACTATGAACAGTGAATTTGGTAAATTCTATATACAGCTGGAACTAAGGGTCTGAGACATTCTTTAGTTAATAAATGTAAGTGAAATATTTGAACAATCTGATAAACACTGAGACAGGCCCCAGACTGCTTATTTAAGTCACAGTTGTAACAAGAACTCTGGAAGATTTACCTGTGGTAGGACTGCAGATGTGGTTACTCAGAGATTTTTGGTTGGATTTTCAAACTCATATAACTGTACTTTATTTCTGTATATTTCAGCTGGGGCCAGCATCCTTATCATTGCAGAATCATGGATTTACAGCCCTTTATTCCCTCTAGCATTCACCTTGAAGGCCAGGGAGCCCTTGCTCCTAGACTTGCTGATATAAAGATAATCATCTTTGAAGTGAACTTCCTAGGAACCAAGTCCTCCTCCAGCTGGAGGCAATGGAAATGCTGTTACTGACTTTGGTGGCAGTAAATCTCAGTTCTATCATTTTTTATGACACCTCTTCTTGCAACAGATACATTTACTGGAGCATTCACTACTAACTGCCTGCATTTTTTTCCCTTATGTTGTAAAATGTGATTTGTAACATATTTCTTGTTTTTTAACAAAAAAAAAATAATAGCAACTTGTGGAAAGGAAGGACTGTCTGTGTTGAGCAAACCTCTTCAATATTGAACTTGGCTAATTTGTCTTCGCTTTCATTATCCTTCCATTTAAAAGGAGGGTGCTTATGATGAGAGGTTTGGAAAATAGCTTATAGAAAGGGAATTTTATTTTGTTGAGATGCAGAGAGAGGGGATGGAGAAATCCTATCACTTCAGCAAATTGTTTTTCTTTTTCACACTAAGTTACAGCTCAGCCTGAGTTGAAATGACAGATACCAATCCCAAAAATCAAGACTATCAGTGGAACTGCCAACTCAGAACAGTGCTGTTAGTGGCACCACTCTTTTACTGGAATGAAGCCAAATGGGTTTTGCTCTCAAATAAAACATTATGTTATCACTTTGCTAGTCTCACATCATTTATTTGAAAGCAATTGTTTCCCCTGATTTACAGCCATCCACAAGTGTGTGACACAAAACATTAAGGTGCTGTATTTTTATCTTCTCCTGGGTATCAGTCCTCAAGGTGTTGATGCTGATGTGGGATGAGGATGCTCAGCACTTCTCTAAGCCAGGACAGATGGATACAGTGAAGGTGATGACTAAGGGCTGTTATAAATGCACTTTGGGGTTCTGGTGTTGCAATCCAGGGCTGCCCACATGTTGTTTTTGTGGCTCATTTCTTCACAGAGAACCGCTGCTGATTCTGTCATTTGTTAATGTTTCCATGCTGAACTTTCTATACTATTCTTACTTGATAATTCTTGACTGAGGCAGGAGTTCTGCTTTCAGCAGAGCAGGATAAAGCACTGACCTCCACAGCACTGAATGTTTGTCCTATCTCCCTTTCTCATCCACCAAATTCTACTTTGTGGTGTGGCACTCACCAGACACTGGGAATGGAGCTCTCCTCACCTAACGTGGAACGAGATACACTCTGAGCTTGGGCACTCCTGTTCCCTGTGGAGATAAAGGGAAGAAACAGAAACCTGCAGGCTGTGATTCACCTTATCTCTCTCAGACATCTGGGAGAACTGAGAGCCAACAGTGCCTCACACCGTGGTGACCAGATCAGACACTTGTTCACACCGTGGATCTTCTGCTCAGCTGAACCCCTTGCCTGCTTTTCTTAATGTGACGTTAAGTACAATGCAACTCCACCTCAAGCCATTTTTTTTGGTGATTTATACAAATTTCCAAACCTTTTATCTGTTTGTCTTGAAGAAATTTTGATAAATGGGTGCATCACAGGATTTCAGAAAATAACTGAAGTCACCACAGGACAAAGCAACATTCACCACATGCTGAAAACCGTCCCTCTGGCTCTCACTGAAATTAATATTTTAGTATTAGCAGGAAGGAGTGTTCCACAATTGGGATCTGGTAAGATGGTTACAATCTTCTGCATGGGCTCACTCGTGATAGAGAAGGATTCTTTTGCCGACAAAAATATGTCATGCTGCAAACAGAAACCAAGGAAGTTCTTTTGTTACAAGATGTTAAGTGACATGTTTGGTACTTCTGCTGTGAGTGGTCTGGGCTTCCCTGAAAAATTAAGATGTGAAATTAGTTTCTTCGATCCTGTCTAAGAAGCTGCAGAGCCTCCTACATTGAATCCTGTCCTTCCAGCTGCATTTTATTTTAAAAACCTTGCTTATCTTTAATTTCTGCATTTAACGTGGCTTTAAAGCAGATTGCCCCACAGCTCTGAAAGTTGTCAGAGCAAGATGTAACTCAGTAGGGTTGGTATAATCTAGATTCCCTTTAAACTGCTTAATTTTGTGAACTGGGCTGCCCAAAATCCCATTGAGTACCCAAATCCAAGCTTTGCAGACACAAACTTTTGCCACCAACCAAATAAACCTCTCATTTTGACTACAGTAAAATCTAACTTTCCATCTGAATTTTGGAGTCTGGGTTTCCCTCTACTTCCTGCCTGAGAGCATTGTTACAGCAATTCCTTGCAGAGTTCCTGTCTAATTGAACCACTAGTGGCATGCATATGTGCTAAATAAAGGAATGTCATAAAAAATTTATGAGTGACCTACACTTTGAAGCAATAAAGTGTTAAAGAGTTAAAAAGAACTTTTTTTTTTTTTTTTTCCCCTGCCCAGGTTCTTCTGACCAGGAATTTTTTGCAGCACACAGAGCTCATTTGGGATCTGACCACTCTTATTATCATTCCCTTTCGCAGTGTACTATGTGGATATCTTTTTCAATTTCCATGAATATTGACAGAGATCTATGCAGTGAAGTGATGTGAAACTTTCTCAGCGATTTTCAAGCTATGCAACCCATAAATCATTCGCCTTAACCTGGGCCTAGATTTGCATGAAACTGGGGGTCAATTGTCTCAAAAAGTTAATCCACCCAGAAGCCCAACCAATGCCTGCTGGGTGTGGAGCACACAGAGAAGTTACAAAGGTAGGTTTTGGATGGCTCCAGGGTTTGTAATGGATGCTTTGCACAGCTGTAATGATGAGTGGGTGAGGAGAGTTGAGAATGAATCAAGTGTGGGTGGTGGAAATATTTGCTGGGCATGTCACAGCCAAGGGAGGAAGAGCAGGGGCCTCCCAGCCTCAGTGATGGGAAAGACATCAAGGTTCCCTGGACATGGGCCCTGCTTATTTATTTATTTCAGCTCAGACATGTTCCCTTTAGGAGAGCAAAAAATGTGAAATCTATACCGTGTCTTTTGAAAGCAGGGAGCTGATTGTGGCTGAGCAGCAGAGCTCTCTTATAATCTGCTTCCAAACGTGTGGGTGCCTCTTGGGTTTCCTCAGCTATTTTATGGCCCATTTTCAAAGATTTTTGCAAAACCAGGCCAACAACGTCTGCATCCCCTACCACATCAGTGAAAAGTTGGACTGTGTTTCAGAGCCATGTAAATTCCTCCTATAAGAAACATTTACATTTTTACAAAGTGTAAATTTAGCAGACCACGGGATGAATTCCTCCCTCGTCACATTGCAGTTGCCATGGGGATGGGTTGACTAATAGTTTACCAGGAGCGAGCAGAAAAAAGAGCAGAACGCGTACCTGAGCATTACAAAGGTTTCTTCCAGGATTGTCATGACTTGTTCAGATAGTTGATAAGATAATTAATTCTTACCATTCCTGTATTTTCATGAGAACTTACCTATGAGTAAACAAAACCCCAAGCCTAGTTTGTGTTTCTTTATTGTACTATTATATGGCTCTGTAAGTGAAATAAAGCAATCGCCTGGCTTCTTGACTCTTCGTGGTTGTTCCTAGACAGGTTTCTTGCACACATGAAATATTTACAACAACTTTCATGTCTAAGATCCTAGCAGTTTAAACACAGTCCAATTCTTTATTGGCAACACATTTTTGCAGTTAGGACTTGATTGGGCTGGGAAATATTAGAAATGTGTTGACTAACACATTGTTAAAAATACAAGATGTGTAATGTTGGAGTAATGCAGGATATTCGTGGTTCAGGTTGAATGGTTGTTCATGGTCTGGAGTTGCAACCACAGCTGACAAAGCAGTTCAAAAGATGTTGCCTAATAACTAAATTGCTCAAAATAGTGACTAAAATGGTGAGTCCCCTGAAGTCTGTGTCAAACTCCATTGATTTTGTAGGAGTGGAACATTCTCTTTCACACAGAACAATGTACTCATTCAATAAGTAGGTTTCCTAAACTGTTGGGTTTTGGTTTTTTTTCAGCCAAGTGTCTTAAAGGACAGAAAAAAAAATTAAAAAAAACCCCTTTAAACCAAGAATTAGTGACACTGAAAACTGCCATGTTGGAGGCTTTAAGGAGAGCAGTGAAAATCCAGAGCCTGGGCTGCATTTCATTCTTTTGCCCTAAAAGACTCACCCAGCAAGAATCTGTAAGTGACACTCAATGGAGAGAGCGTTTTCTGAACAGCTGATGTGAAACTTGAAAAGAGGCAATGTAACAAATGTAATGTGGGGGGGAAGTGCTTTCATTCCAGCTCAGGAACATCTGGTTTATTGCAACAATAACTACTGTAATTATATCACTGCTGGAAAAGCTGCTCTAGGTTAGGTTAAGTTTGTGGTTTCTATAATAAACACTGCTTTGGAGGAGTGGGGGTTTCAGTATTTCAACCACGTCAGATCACACTGAACTGAGCTGTGATTTGAGGAAAAAATAACAAAATATAGAAAACATAAAAGCATTATTTCTAACCATATATTCCTTGAGATATACTTCCTCATTATGGTAAGTGGAGAGTATGCCAGAGAAGTAAATTTTTGGATGACTGACCATATTTCACTGATAAAAACTAAAGAAGTAATCTTTTGGTCAGTTGGAGACTGGCTAATTAATAATCATCGTACTACATATTGCTGAAATAAATGAACAATAGTCCCAGAAAGGACAGTATTCTCCTTTTACTTGCAGGGAAAATTAAGGAACTTAGGTCAGACAGCAAACTGATGGCAGAGGGTCTCCTAGTAAAAATAGCTTTTTAGAATAGATTAGAATAGATTTAGAATAGATTTAGAATAGATTTAGAATAGATTTTTCCAGGGACGTGCTTGTGTGATAGGACTTATTACCCATCCACTGTGTTACTTCCCTAGCTATTAAAAATTAAGTGTTTCAACTCCAGTACAGTGCTTTTCCATCCAATGGAAAATTGGAATCTACATGAGACTCACTCCAGTAGGGTGGATACATTTGGATCTGCAATGGGCTGCATGTTGCACATGAAAGATTTCTCAAAAACTGCAAAATATAAATAAAGCATTTTGTATTCTACCCTTACAGCATACATAGTCTAGAATTTGTGACAAATATTCTGTCCATCAATACAATTTTATTGGATTGCCAATGTATAAAAAGAATGGCTAAACATCTTGCTGGTAAGGGGAAATAGAAATATCATTCCACATAGATGAATTCCCATTCAAATTCTTTGTTAGTATAGAAAGATGTGTAGATCCAAAACTTATACATTTGAGAGTTTAACAATGATGCAAAAGTAGATATTTTATTATTGTATTTTGCTTCTTTATCCCATGTCACGATTTAAGTGTTTGTTGCTGTGTGTTCAGCCTCACAAATAGGATCAAATTGAATTTGTGAGTTCTGTGTGTGCAGCATTTTAACAACTGACCCAGTGTTCCTGCACGCTCACACTGGCAAAACCTCACCTGAGCAAGAACCAGCTCATTCTGCACATGCAGATGTGGGTTTGTGTGTGCAGACTTCTGTTTTGTATGGATTTAATGCTATCTTTAGTTTTACCTCCTGCAGCTAAAATTATTTCTACCAGCTCAGTGTTTGGAATTGAAATGACTCCTTTGTTTCAATACAGATAGAAATAGAATAGAGCTATAATTTGACAGTCTCTTTTTTGTGGGGTTTTTTCCCTACCAGAAAAGTTCAAATTAATGGAGAGTAAGTCATATCACATAAATGGCCATTAAGCCTTGTTGAAGGCAGATCAGTAAAAACATACTTCAGCTTTCTAAGGAACAAAGTTGTTTTAAAGTGCTAAAAAAAGAGAGATTTATTGTTATTTAGGATTAGGTCTATCTGAATACTCCAAGATATTAGGGGTCTAATGGTTATTAAATTAATCAGACATACCCACAGTTTTTCTTTCAAAATGTTCTTTTTTATATCTTTCATGTTCTTTCTTTATATCTTTCATGTATATCTAGACTACTTCTGTATCTGTATATGCATATATACATGTATGTTTTTTCTGAGGGGGCGAGGGGATGTGAATCAAGGGTAACCAGCTTTCTCTATTGTCATAGAAGTCTTGTTAAAAATAAACTTTCATAAACTATAGAGAAAATTATCTCTGGGTTGGAAGTTCCTTATTTCTCACTTGCCTGTCATCTTGCCACCAGATTTAGAAGCCTGACAAGTGGACTGCTGAAATACTTTAAATTAATTAATTAATTAATTAATTGTTTAATGTAGGTGATTCTATCATGGTTACTTTTATAAATGCCCCTGGCTTTACTTCACAGTCTTTGATTACAGTCATTCCCAAAAATGGCTTAATTTGCAATGATTTTGTTGCAAAGAAGTTAAATCTCAGAATTAAAAATGCAGGAAAATATCATCAACTGATGTCAATCCTCACTCACTGGTACCAAGAGAACTACAGAGGATTTTACATGAGCTGGAGTGTGAAAAAGTTTGTTTTCCAGCTATGTAGAAAATCCAAATGGTCTGATGATGAAAGGAATGAGGGGTGAGCCTGAGGCTTGCTCTACACTCACACTAATCCCAGCTCTTTTCCTTCAGACAGGAATAGTCAAAAGAAAATGGTTTGCAAGCTGCTGGCAGCAGCGCTGGGCATGCCTTAACCACATCAGCTTTCAAATACCACCTAGGACTGAGATGAACCCTTCACCTTTCTTTTTTTGGATGTAAAAAAAAAACCAAACCCTTGCATCTCTGCCTGCTGAGGCACTGGATCTTGGAAGACACTGAATATTATCTGGCTGGTGCTGAGTGTCCTTAGATGCCTTTCTTGTCAAAGGTACTTTTCAGCAGAGGAATCAGGCACCCATTCAAAAAAGGAAGTTTAGTTATTGCAGGCTTTTCTTTATTTTATGTGTTGTCAGGAATTCTGGTGATACTTAGGATTCAGTCCTGTAAAATGATGACCTTCCCTTCTACTCCAACCTCAGCTGTTCCATATAATCTGTATCTTTCATGATTCCCTGTAGAGAAAAGGGATTTTTTTTGTTGCTGTTGTTGTTTAAACAGTAAAATCAAAAAAAGAAAATTTTCAAAAAGTGGACTGAAACATGATTAAAAAAAACCCAGCCCTGAAGATATAATTTCCAGTTCCCTGGCTTATTCTCTGTTTTTGCGGTGTGATTAGTCCATCTAGACAGCAGAAAAATTTGGAGATGTTCCCCCTGAGCTCTAAAAGCTTATTTGGTTTAGGGCTTTTCTGTGAATGTTAATATCAAATGGAAAACTCTCTTCTCTGAGAACAAACATCACAAAACAACCTAAAAGAGAGTTTTCAAGTGAGGCAGAGCAGAAATCTGGGCTATTTTGAGTGATGTGTAGCTAAACAGCTGTAGGTTTTCCACCACCCATGAGAGAAGTAAGAATGAGAGCTATAATGTACATACACAGAAAGTAAGAAAGAAAAGTCAGTTTATTTCCATTGCTTAAAAGATCTCATATCATGTCTTAGACTCCTCATTTATTTTTCAAAATTGTGGTGGTGTGATTACAAGGGCTGGTTGTGCTTTGCAGACTATATCACTCACAGAAGTGTTGAGTGCATCCATACTCCTGCATGGATGCAGAATATTTTCACATTAAGGAAACCCATGCTTTGTGGACATATTCAGAGTAATATATTCTGATATTCAGACTTAATTCACTGCTAATAGGGCAGAAATTCTCCTAGAAACCAGGGAGACAAAGAGACTTTCAACACAATCATGAGAAACAACAAGGCCTGATAGTATAAAATTACCATTTAGGAACGTATCTCAGAGCTGGCAGAAGTTTGCTGTCACAGGAAGGCATTTTAATATTTTTTCTGTTGTGAAACAATATTACAGACTGGAACAATCACTTCATAACCTCATTTTCAGAGAAGTGAATGTGCTCTCAGTGCAAGACGTATCCAAAGCTGTGTTACATCCATAAGTTGAAATGAAGAATACTTTGCTGATATCTACTCAGACCATTAGGCCTCCCAGGCCATGCTTCTTTCCAGCAGAAATCCTTGAGGAATGGTTTATCTATGCCCTTATTTTTTAGGTGTTTGTCTCTTTATGGGTGAGCACGCTAAATTTTACTGTCCAAGATCACTTGATATTGAAGTTTATCTTTCCTTGTGTTTCCCAGCACCTTCCATTCCACAGCAGTACCTGCCATCAGTGTGCTAACGTGCAAATTAAAGTTACATCCTTCTAGCTGGCTATTTTCTCATCCTTCCTCCTTTTTCTCCATCTCCTCCAACTCAGAAGTCTTGCTCTCATAGCCTCCAGAGAAAACCCCACAGGGGAGAGCTCCTTTTCCCTTCATCAGGGAGCTGAAATGTCCTCCAAGTGCTCTCCCCTGGTGCATCAGCCTTTCCTCCCTGGCCTGAGATCTGGAAAGGCTAGGCTGCTGCTCGTCTGGGAAGAGCTTTCCCACATCCTGAATTGTCAGGGGACTGCCTGACCGTGGTCAGTGGTTTCCATGTGTGGACATGTAGGCGGGAAGGGGCCGCAGGAGAGCAGCAGGAGGGAGGCCTGGACCAGGGCTGGCCTTTGTGGCTGAGGGGCTGCTGACCCACCAGGTTACAGGGTCTGTGCACACAGCTATCAGTAAAGGCATTAAAAGTAGAGAGAGGAGCAGCTTCTCAAACTGCAGCCTTTGGTTTGCAGGAGGTTTTGTCTGTCCTGGAGAGGAAAATAAAAATGCAAAGTTTGTCCTCCTGCCACATCTGCTGCTTTTGCTCACTGAGTACAGGATATCTGACCTAGGGAATTATTCCTGCAACAGCTCCAGGCTGTTTCTCACCTACATTACCTCATACAGGATCTGCTGCTGTGGTTTGAGTCCCCCCTGCCTTTGTTGCTCACAAAATAAATCAGGGATGCAGAGATATTACAGCAAATAAGGAGCAATCCCAAACCTGGGATTCAGATACAGCTTTTTTCCTAGGTGAGGTGAGCAAGTCTGGAGTTGGGATCCACCTTTCCTGGGCAGCTGTGGAATCCTGTGCTCCTGCTGCTGACAGCCTGCCTCCCCCAGCAGTGGCACATGGGGCAAAACCCAGCTTCCCCAGCAGCACAGCGTCACCACAGGCTGCAAGAATCAGATTTCCACAACCCTTAGCTAATAAAAAAATCAAGCAGGCTCACAGTATGGAATGATTTTTGTTTGTTTCTCTCTGTCTGTATGTATGTCTGTGTGTGTGCCAGCTGTATCCAAAGGATGGCTGGCAACACTTCCTGATTTTGTAATTGAGATATATAAATACAGCAAGCCTGAGATAATATCTACTGATGTAATCATCCTGCATCCCTTGGCATTGACAAGAGCTGCTCTTAACTACCATACAAGTTCAGACTTAAACAAGAAGTGCAGCCATACCTGCAGCACGGGGTGCTCTGGCTTTTAAGTTGCTGAAGGGGAGCCCTCAGTGCTCCTCTCCCACCAAGGCTAGCAGAGATGGGAACACAAAGCATAACTTAGAGGTACAAAGTGCCTCAGGAGGTCCAGTTCCCTGGTGATTCAGGCTCAAATCAAGGCTATTGATATTGTCTTTTAGTCAATACCATGGACCCTCGGTCACAAGAGGTTAGATAAGATTAGAGAACTAAGTTTTGTTTAATCTACTGAATATTAAAAATGGCCACTTCTGGCTTTTCATTCACACCATCTGTTGCTAGCAGGTTGTATTGGCAGTTTCAGGACAGATTAATAATTGTTCCTGATTTTGGCACACTAAGAGGTTAGAAATAAATCTTTAGCCACACAGAAGAGTCCCCAGCAATTGATTTCTCTAAGATATTTTGGCAACTTGAAAAGAAAATATATGGTTTGAGCCTTCCTAGAACTATTTCTCCCAGCCACATGTGATATAAATAAAACAAACCTCAAGAATCTGGCTTAGAATATGCAATAACATTTTGCTACAGTCATTTCTGCTGTGTTTACCACAGCAAATGCTGAATTAGAGGCATCACCATACATAATATTTAAATATTTCAATATACCCAGAGCTCTCAACACTCTTGTTTCTATCCCATGTTCACAACAATTTGCCAGCAACATTTTAGAAGAGCGCAGTCATTTTAGAGCAGCCTCTTTGTGTCAGGAGATGTGTACACACCACACAGCTGCATCTGAGATGCAGCACAACCTCTGGCTGGAGCATCCTTCTAAGGATGCCGAAGGATTAAAACAGTCCTTAGAGGTGTGTCTGAAGGTTTCCCTCACCCAGGGGGCTTAGAGGCAGTGCTGCCAGGTCCTGTGAGGCTGAATCCCTGTCTCAATTCCCAGCAGCCACAACTGTTGGTTGGGAAGTTCCTTCTGGCCAGCCTCAGTCCAGCCCTGCCCAAGTGATACAGGCCGAGGAAGCAGAAATGTAAATGCGTGCTGAGGAATTGGAACTCAGCTAAAATTTCCACTTTGAGGATAACCTCCACAAAAAAATATTCCAGCCCTAGAGAAGAATGAAAATTGAGGGAGAATCAAGAAGGGAGTCTGCAGGGACTTTCCATTATCTGGAGCATAAGAATTTAGATAACCACAAAGCCAGTACAAGGATCAAAGATGATCGCTTCAAATGCAGATACCACTTTTTAAAGCACAAAGAGCAAACAAGGGACAGAGTAAAAGGAAGAAAAATAGCTATGCAAAGTTTACAGGGATGTTTAAAAAAGTTTAATTAATCATCAGTGACTTTTTCACAGGATCTTGCAGCACACCTGGGAACCTGAGTTTTGGACAGGAGAGTAATTTTATGAACAAGTTCTTCCTAGACTTACTCCTTTCATAAAATTTTTGTCTTTCTGGCTACTGTAACAAACTTTTCAAGTTTGATCTGGCAAATAAATGTTTTCAAGAGGATCTGGCAAATAAATGTGAAATGCTGAACAGATCTGAAAAGCTGGTCATTATAAGGATGCCCAGCTGGGAGTTGAGCTCTTCTGAAAGATGAGTTTCTTACAATGTGCAAGACATTGTAAGTGGATAGAACACCATGGGACATGAGTAATAATTCTGGATTTGAGAGCATTCGTGGGAGCAGTCTGTGACAAGGAGGAGGGAGAGAACTCAGTCAGGCCTGAGACCAATTTAGGGGTGGGGAAGCTCTGACCCAGCCCTTCCAGTCTTTACTTCCTGGCCCTGGGTCTTGTTGGAGCCTCGTGCCAGTTCCAGCCTTTCTCCAGCTTGGAAAACTGAGGGGGAGCTGGACCATGCAGCAGCTGAGGCCAGCAGAGGAAAGGACTGGGAGCATTACTGGCAGTGCAGCTGGGAGTGTGACATTTCCAGTCAGCGGTGACTGGAAATACATGATGTTGAGCTTAATGAAGAGTTAATGAAGAGTCATTGTCTGATGGAAGGGAGGGAGCAGGAATGGGAAGGCAGAATGTCTTCTGAGCAAGATTTTCATGTAGTTCTTCCTTGGTCTTTATTTCCTGAGGTGTTTACACAACACTTTGAGTCTATGGGTTGGTGGGCCCAGATTCCTCAGAAAAAACAGATGTGTTGAGTGCTGCCTCTACTTTCAGCTGCTATATTTGTTCTGTGAGTTTCCTTTGAGGGTCAAAGAACTTGCTAAACACACAAATGTCCTGCATAGTGTTTTGGCAGTGTGAGTATTATCACATTAATTTCAATTAACACCAATGTCTCTTGTCACAGCCTGACTCAGGGCAAGGGAGAACCCAGGGATCCCAGCTCCCCATCACATGGGCCAGAGTGGATTTTTTTCCTCAATGTCATGCACCATCAGATCACTCTCTGCTCAGGATAGGAAGCGTTATTCATTCTTCTTATGACACTGCAGCACATTCTTGCATGAAGAAACAGCCAGCTAGGGGGAAAAAAATAAATAAAGTATGGCTGGAGTAAAACTCAATGATTTAATTAAACATTAAATTAGCTCTCCCCAAAAGCCATGAGCAAAAACACCACAAGCATGTGCAAAAGACAGATGCTTGTGGATGGACTGCACAACCTTTTTCACAGTCTTTTATATAACTTTGGTGTAGGCTTAGACACAAAGTCATCTTGTTCTTTCCATGGCACCATGAAGCACAGCCAGGAAGCATTAGTCATCAGAGAGTTTTGGTAGTTGTAGTTTGGAAGCCCAGCTGGAGTGTTTGCTTTGTGCACTGCTAAAAACCTGAGAATTGGCCACTATCTCGGTCAAATCGAATTCCTTTCTAAAATAGCTTTTGACTAAATTATCGTTATTAGGAGAAATTTTCCTTTTCACACCCTCACAACACAAGACAAATGCAAAAGAAACAACCCTTCTCTCTTCCCCAAGGAATTGTAACAACATTTTTTTCAGTGAGATTTGTAGGATTTTGTACTAAAATGTGTTCTGAATTGTGTTTTAATGGGGGGGGGGGGGGAAATATTATTTTTGTAACCAAAATAAAACAGATGTAAAATTTTTCTCGAAATTTACCCTCTAGAATGAAACTGGATATTTTTCATAGGTTTGTCTGCAAAACTTATTTTAAGATTTTGTGAAACAATACATGACTTTCTTCAGTTACTGGCCATTCCAAAAGGTACATCCATCCTGTAGGCTTCTGTGTTCTGGCAAACTTTGGAAATTGCCAGTTTTGGCCAAATAAACAGCATTTTTATGCATAAATAAAATTTGCTTCCACAATCAAGATTATTTTCTCCACAGCATTTAAGCCCAAAGTACAAGTGGTTATGTGTACTTACATGAATCATGGAAAATTCTAATATAAGACAGTGCTGTTATTAAGTGCTGTACAGCCACAGTTGTTATGAAAGTGAAGAAGAAACCTGGGGTGATGAAATAAATCTTCAGCTGGGACAAATCAGGAGCTACACTTATTTAGACAAACAGATTTTTATATGGCCTGTCGTTCATTCACTATACCAAATAAACTGTGCTGGAGACGGGTGAAGTAACACGGTTTATCCCAAAATCCACATTCTTAATGCTCTCTTAACTTTTTGGGAAAATTCTTTTCGATTTTGGTGGTGTAGGACTGCTCCCTGTGCTGCCCAGGACCACCTTCCTGCTGCATATTCACATGGCAACTCTCACTTCTGGGTGCCTGAGCAATTTTGCTCCTCTTGGCCCAAAATAACTCCACTGAAACAGATGTGTTATGATCCCTGCATGGTGTAGGTGCACAAAATCCATGCCCAGCCTCTGGAAGGGAGGAGAACTTTATCAGTATGGGATCTCCTCCCATTGCTGGCAAGGAAAGCAGTGTTACCTTAAAGGCGGGTCTGCCTTAAGCACCACAAAGTGCCACCAACCCATGAGGAGGGAAACTTCAGCCGCAACTCAGGTCACAACAGGTATGTTATTCCCAGCCCACCAAGCTTCTGTTTCAAGTGTTAATTTACTTAAAGACTAAAATTATTTTAATCACAGATGCACCCTTTTCAGGCATGTTGCCTCTGTTTCGCTCAGGATTTTGAGGAATTTCAAAACAGTGCTCTGACATCATTGCACCCAGACACAATTGCACCATTGTCAGATAAAGCATGGGTTTTACATTTGCATGAGCATGTAGCTTTTCCTTTCTATTACCCAATATTTTCCTTCTCCAGTTACGAATGTTCCAAATCATGCACATTCTTCTGGGGAATGACAAAGGCATTCCTGTTTTAGGGAAAACCAAAGGAAAGTGGGGTGCTTGTGTGTTACCTGTTCATAAAGGATGCTCATGGCTATGTCAGAGTGGCATAAAGCAGAGCACACAGTAAAGGTGGGATGCTTCCAACACTCTTCCCCACTTCATGGCAAGTCAGTTCCCCTGCATGCAGAACCTGGACAGCTTGGATTAGACACCAGCATGTTCCAGGAAACTGACACCTATCCTTATGGACTCTAGGCAGGGAAGTGTCATAACAAGGACCAAGATAAAAAATCAAGATAGTGGTTATTCACATGATTGACATTCTGTCTCAGTGTTCTCACACAAAGCCCTCTCTCTCTGCCTGACATGCGGGCGCTGCATTCCCAAGGCATTCTTGCAGCCTACACCACATCCCGAACAATAGCCAGCCTTCTTTCACTCTCCTGCCTCGTCTCTCTGAACAGCCCTCTGTTGACAACCCAGGCTGTTCTCACTCCTGAAGAATTCAAAAAATTGAACTGAAGGACAGTCTGTGACTTCCAAGAAGCATCTGAGAGCATCCTATTTTTAAAACTGTGTTTTGGTGCTTCTTTTTCTGTTTTGTTTCTGTTTCAAAGGAAACCTCCAAAAATGCAGTTGCCCTGCAGATCCACCTTCTGACCAGGGAGTTGCTCTGAATGTGGCACCACTAACAGCTGTAAAATGCAAATAAGTGGATGACTTTCTTTGTTGGGCCATTCCAGAGCAGCTTTTCCCCTCTGAGCTTTAATGTTAATGTTGAGTGCCAAACTGGCAGCCCCTGTGCAGTTGAAATGTTTGCACAAGGAGAACAGATGCACTGGTATTTGTTTTCCTTGCCAACCAGGTCCCAAGCCTAAAATGGACAGGGCACATGTAAGGTCAAGACAGTCCAGCCTTCTTCACACTCATGTCAACTCCTGTTCCTAAGGAATTATGACTTTTGGTGAGGTGACAAAGATAAATACGAGGAGCATACATCTTTCTTTTCTTCATCTCACATGAACGGCTGGCAATGAGAGATGAGGCATCATGGTGCTGAACTTGCTGAGGTGCTATCTCTCTCTTTGGTTGGTGATACACATCTGTATCTGGGCAATCTGAGGAGTCCTCTCCTCTCCTCTCCTCTCCTCTCCTCTCCTCTCCTCTCCTCTCCTCTCCTCTCCTCTCCTCGAGTCTCCTCGAGTCTCCTCGAGTCTCCTCGAGTCTCCTCTCCTCGAGTCTCCTCTCCTCTCCTCGAGTCTCCTCTCCTCGAGTCTCCTCGAGTCTCCTCTCCTCGAGTCTCCTCTCCTCGAGTCTCCTCTCCTCGAGTCTCCTCGAGTCTCCTCTCCTCGAGTCTCCTCTCCTCGAGTCTCCTCTCCTCTCCTCTCCTCGAGTCTCCTCTCCTCGAGTCTCCTCTCCTCGAGTCTCCTCGAGTCTCCTCTCCTCGAGTCTCCTCTCCTCGAGTCTCCTCGAGTCTCCTCTCCTCGAGTCTCCTCTCCTCGAGTCTCCTCGAGTCTCCTCTCCTCTCCTTGAGTCTCCTCTCCTTGAGTCTCCACTCCTCTCCTTGAGTCTCCTTTCCTCTCCTCGAATCTCCTCTCCTCGAGTCTCCACTCCTCGAGTCGAGTCTCCTTGAGTCTCCTTGAGTCTCCTCTCCTATTTCTGGGATATATTGCCCCAGTAGAGATGTGTATCACCAACCAAAGAGAGAGATAACACCTCTGTAATTTCCTAGAGACAGTAATTACAGCAATTTTAGTCATCTTTGCTGCTGTGTTTAACTTTAGATGGATGCCTAAGACCTTTTGTCTATTTGATCAAACAGCATGAGGGATGCATGAGAGAAATCAGCTTTTAATGACCTACAGGACCCAAAATGTGTCTGCTCTACATACAGTTCTGGGTCGATGAATAGAATCATAGAAACATTTAGACTGGGAAAGCCCTATAAATCACAGAGTTCAACAACAACCCAGCACTACCAAGGCACTGACCCATGTCCCCAGGTGCCACATGTGAATGGCTTTTGGATCCCTCTGGGAATGGGGACTCCACCACCGCCCTGGGCAGCCTGTTCCAGTGCTTGGCCAATACTTCCATGGGCAAATTTTCACTAATATCAAATCTAAACCTCTCCCAGTACAGCTTGAGGCTGTTTCCTCTTTTCCTCTTCCTGTTCCCTGGGAGCAGAGCCCGACCCCCACCTGGCTGCCCCCTCCAGTCAGGGAATTGTGGAGAGAGAGAGAAGGTTCTCCTGAGCCTCCTCTCCAGGCTGAGCCCCCCAGCTCCCTCAGCCTCCCCTCCTGCCTTGCCCACCCGATGACAAACACAGCACGGGGCTCTGGCCCTTTGGTGTTCTCCTTGCCCTTAGAGCAAGAGCTGGCAAGTAAAAAAAAAAAAGCATTTGAGCAAAATTAATCTGCAATAACTATATATTGCAAATGTATTTATTCTGTTTAGGGAGAAACTCCCGTAAGGCTCCAGATGAGACATTTCTCACGTATATTACTTAGCTTTTCCTGAGGCCCTAATGAATTGCTTTAATTTACAGACTTAGGTATTGATTAGCCTCATTCAGTAGAAATCTAGGCTTAGCAATCTATACTTGTCTATAGTTTATTTGTGATATTATTCCTAATAAAGAGCTGCAATTAATCCACATCAAGAAAAATCAATTAATACAGATTTGTATCACAAAGAAAAAAATCCTCCTCATATCTGCCCACTAATCCTGAAGCTTAGGTCTTTCTTTTCTACCAAGGAGGACAGATAAAAAATATTGATTTCACCCTATTTTTACAATTTATAGTGATACAATAATAGCACACGGAACAGACGGGCTTATCAATTAAAACTATTTTTATACATGATGATAGATGAGGACACTCAATGCCTTTGTTCTCTGCATTATTAATAATTATTAATATGATGGACTAGGAGTTCTGTAATAAGAATAATCACTCCAAGCACAGCTCTCAAAGAGTTGGGCTTCACTCCAGGTATGATTGTGAATTTTGCAGTGAATGAACCACAATACATTGCTCTAGAAGGAAAACTGCAGTTATCTGCAGCTGCATGGGAAAGGAGGATTATTCTGTGTAATTTTAAACTAATGGTACAATGTGAAGAAACACAAGATGTTGTCCAAGCTGGCTTACTTCTAATTTTAACCACTTCTATCTCCCATTATAATGAAGTTAGTATCTAACCTAATTTATTAGAAATAAAAAAAAAATCTTATCAGAGCCTATTTTCAGGAAGTGTCACATAAACACTGCGAAGTAAATTTTGCAATTTTAGAATCCAAACTGTATCTTTGCTATGCAAAGAAGACAACAATGTGTCATTGTCCCTTCACAATTCCTACTGTAAACAGTTTATGTGATTTATTCTTTGCATGCTAGATAATTACATATTTTATACCAGTGTATCATCAGTATGTTGTTATTCTGACTGCCCCATAATAGAAATTGTGTATTTTCCCACTGCAGTGACTGCTATTCTTAACATATATTGGCCTCAACCAGCTAAAAATATCAGAGTTCTGTTGCCTGTGGGAAAAATCCACTGGAGTTATTTCTATTAAAAGTTTAATATTTGTTCTTTTCAATTTTTCATACTGTATGTGCCATTTCCATTTAATGCTCTCTTCTCCCCTGTGCAATTACTTACAAGTGCTTAAGTGTCATATACGAGGCAAATAATGCCCTAATTCACTCTAATTCTAACATTAATATGAGTGATTTGGAATGAGATTAGTATTGAGGAACACCATTTTAAAATAAACTGTGATGACACAGTGACAGCTATATGAAGGATTAAAGAGTGTGGATTATCACAGGTTGTGGTTGGAGGTATCAAATGACAGGGCTCTGTGTTTGTTCTTGCCAAGGACACCAGGCTGGAGCAGCCAACTGTAATTCTCACACTGAATCTCTGGGTTACTTGGGGGATTCTCAACTCCTGTAGGTTCTTGACAGACAGTAGCTTCAGGTAAAAAAAAAATAGAGTTTTTTGAGAAGTATTTAATTTATTTGGCAACCTAGAGCCTAGAGTCTGTGCAGATACAAAGGGAAAGCTCTAGTTTTATTAACATTTACTTTTAAACCCAAATTCATATAATCCATGAAGATACCACTAAATTAATGGCAATATTTATTTTTCTCTGCAGCTGCACATTTAAATTTATCTCCTTGCAATGGTGTTTTTGCTTTTTTTTATCCTATCTTCAAAAGATATCAGAATCCTATTTAGAAACCTTTTCATGCAATTTAACCAATAACATCTATGTTATATAGGTCTCTCCCTATACGTGTCTGATCCCCATTTCCTTGATGTCTCCATATAATACTTTTATATTTCAAGCTGCTTAAAAATCAATACAGTTGCATTCAAGGAAGCGAGGAAGGAGTTGAGAAACAGTAATTATTTCTTCTCTCAATTATCAGATTTTGGGAAGGGCCAAAGAAGCCACCATCATCTTTTGACCCACAAGTAACCATATGGTTTCCCCTTACTGAGCTTGTACTGCTTTAGGTCAAAGATGATACATATAATTTTATAGATTTGGGAGATTGCATGTGGCTCATACAAGACAAAATTTACAAAGGGCACACAGGTCACATCTCTTGTGAAGCTGTGCTGCTGGAGAGCTTAGCTTTGCAATACAAATCATAGGGAAATAATGTTTAATGTCCATATTTAAAAATACAAGACACTGGAAGTTCAATATATTGAGTATGAAGCCACTTCATAAACTAGGATTTTGAGAAAAGAAAGTCAGGCATAAGTGTGTGTAGATTTGTCCCATAGCTCTATTTCCAGTTTAGTGTATTCCACAGAATTTCCTAAACTTTGTATTTATATCAGAGTTTCTATTCTCTGATTTCAAAATTTTCAGCAAAACAGCACCCACCCCTAACCTCCAGTATGTTATTCTTGGGAAATGCAGAAGTTACCTGCCTTAAATATCCTTTTTTGTTAGCTTCCTTTTAATGTAGTCATGGATGGCCCTTGTCCCTTAGTGTTTTTGGAAGCTTATATCCAGTTGTTATCTACTGGCACCCCAGAAAATCTCTGAGATCCTTTAAAATTTCTGGGTACAGATATAGGGATGTTTTGATCTTAACTCTGGTTGCAGTAGTTTGTGCCTAAAAAGTTCCTGTTAGAACTTATTAAATTACTCTTGGAAAGGAAAACACTAGATGATTCCTATTTAGAATAATTATAAGATATGGATTTTATTTTTTTTTCTGAAATAAATGAGGCCAGTTTTATCCTTTTAATCTTACTGTATCTTAAACTGGTGAAGAAGATCAGTATTGTTAAGGTTTTATTCTTAATATATTAAAAAATGAGCCTGGTGGGTACAGGTCTGCCTTCTCACCTTATGTTACCCCTATTCTTCTGCAATTTTAAGCTTTTCCTTCATATGTATTGCTACAAGTTTTCTCTTCTTCACATTCAGAATTAAACAAACATGAATGGAATATTTATTTTCCCTCTCCACTATCCTAGAATTTCCTCTCAGTTTGTTCCTTATCTTCTCTTCTGTTTTTCTGTTTGATCTCTGGATTTATGTTCACCTCTTACTCTGTTATTTTAAATCCACCATGCTTGTATGTCATCCATGTCCTTGGGAGGGCCCTGTCCCAGATATAATGTGCTGTGTGGAGTTTAATACACATTTTCCCATAAACACACAGACACACATGCTTGTTTCTTCACTTCTGCATAATGAATGATTATAATATTTTTCCAGCTGTCTCTGTCAGCTCAATGTGCTTAAATGTAATGAATATCCTGTTAATTAGACAACAGTTATGACTGAACATGAACATATTAGTACATGTGCATTAAAAAAAAAATCATTTAAAGGTGAACTGTAAGAGGAATTGAGGCACAGAAATAAATCCTCTGCCTCACTTTTTATTTAGCTCTGGTAACTACTGCCTGTAAAATTCTACTCTCCACTTCCCTCATGTCTATCTTCCTGACATTTTGAAAGCCTGTCTGCTAGCAAAAGCTATGACAGTTTGAGCATTTCTTAGGCACAGAAAGTAGAGCTATTGAAAATGACTGTGCTGACCAAAGCAGATGCTGATGAGAGGATGGGTTTCTGCAGGCGGATTGTACAGTAACATATCAGGATCCATCTGAACTAATTTAGCTGTGCTGGCAAAAATTTTATGTATACAGAAAGCATGAGATACAGAACAGCAACAAATATTATATTAAAAAATTAAATAAATCAAGCTGTGATCTCTTACACTCTCATTGTAAATCATCAACAAGTGATGAAATGCATAAATGCAATAAAAATAATAATTTCCAGGTCACCATTAAATGATGTGACAAATGCAGACAGGGATATCATTAATGCTGCAAACCTGAGAAGACCCACTCTGCTCATGTCATTTTCTCTCTCCTTACATCCCTGTGCACCGCACTTCTTTTGTACTTTTACTTCTTCCTATTAACTTTCCAATCTTCTCTGCTTCCCTCAGCTCTGAGCATCCTGCAGCAGCGTGATGCTGATTTCATATCTCACCAGGACTCCTCAGGGAGCAAAAACACAACAATCTCTCCCTTATAAGATTCTGGCTTCCTCTGGAAGCTTCTTCCAGAACCTGGATGTGAACAAGCATATGAAAATGAGGACTAATGGGAATGAAAGCCAAGTCACATCTTTGGGACTTCAGAGGGACCTTGAATTGAGCACTGAGGGCAAAGCACAGCCCTTGCCAGATCTGATCCCAGCACAAACAGGGAAAATTCAATGTCAGGACTCTGAAATCCAGTAGAGCACCAGTTTCTTCTGATTCCTTGTGTGCATATCTATATGTCTATATATATCTATCTATATAGATATCTGTATTTACACACACACATAAATCTGTGTATAAAATAAATTGTGCATGTCTCCATATCTGGTTCTACACAGAAAGTATACCAAAATTAAAGCATACCAAACATCAATAAAGTTTGAATGAATGGTGCTGAATAGCTGAGTAGAATTCTTCACTCATTTAAAAAATGTCTTATGCGTCAAAAATTTCCATGGTGGTCCAGAAGGATGCTGATGGATTGAGCTATGCACCCCTTTATTGTGAGAGATGGGTAAAAGGTGTTACTGGCAGTTGAGATAAATCTAAAATGCTGCTTTTTAACCAAGTTCAGACAGTAGGATACAGCCATGAACATTCACACCCAGCAGGTCTGTCCATCCTACCTGCTGGCAAAAGGTGTGTGCTGCATGCATGAAGATTAACCCAGACAAACCCCAGTCTAAGGGGCTGATCTGCTCTTTAGTGAGTTCCTGAAAGTTCCAGTGATGTGAATGTCTGCTGGGAGAGGATGTCCTTCTGCACGTACCAAAAAGGCTACAGAAAAGGTGGGGTCACACAGCAGAAGCTGTCTGTACCAAATCTGGAAACCCTGCCAGCCCAGCATGGCAAGCCAGCTATGACAGAAGCTGTGGAACTGTTCCTGGTGGGGTCAGGGGGACATGGGCCATATGTTTGAGTGCACAGAATTGTAATTCAGCAGTGGAAATCCCGTATTTCAGTGTAAGCAGATATTTTCTTCTCTCATGGATGTAAATGGAATCAGTGCCTGAAAGAACTTGGCTCTGTAGCCTGGAAAGTTGTATTTTCTCAGATGGTGTATTTGCTTATTTTCTAACTGCTGACCTGCTTTGATTCTATCACACACATTTCCTACAGTGAGAATCATTTGTTCTGCCTTCACCCTGTCTCCACCGCAGCTTCAGGACACGCCTGTTGCCCCTGCTTTCTTCTCATGGCCACACTTCCCACCATCCCAGCCAAAAATGGGGATTGCCTGATGTTGGGGAGCGCCATGTCCCTGTGTTTCCTGCCTGCACACCTGGCAGTCCTGGACTGTTGGAGGTGAGGTCCACCCTGCAGCACTGACTGCTTCCACTCCCAGGAGAAGTGCAGTCATTAATTACAAGATCACATGTAATTTTGCAAAAATGATGGAAAAATGGCCACGTGAAAAGAAGTTAAGAGCAAGTTTGTTACTGGGGTAGGTACCTATGGTGGACACTGCAGTGAGTTCAAGGCATATTTTAAGGCATATTCAGAAGAAGAGATGCCACATATTCACCACCAGTGCCTCCCATGCACACTGTAAAAGGCCTCCAATGGAGCCCCAAGTTAGCACATCACATCTGATGAGATTGCAGTGTGGGGGTCTAAGCTTTACAAAAGCTCCAGCATCTCTCTCAACAGAGAGCTGAGGGGTTTTTTTTGGGCAAAAACTTGGGATGTAGCTCCTGACTGCTGTTCCTGGCTGGCCCTGTTCAGGATAAGCACTACCATACCCTGTCCCAGACACATCTGCTGGGGGTAGATTAGCTGAGCAGAAAAGTGATCCACTTGTCACAGGGACTCTGGTGAATGGCAGATTTGGGGTGTAAAAAGTCTCATAAGTATCAGTCTCTTGTCACCTGACTCTGGATGTCTGCTTCCTTCTGTACCTCATTTCTCTACCTTAACCTGCAGGATTTAGTGCAAGAGTGGAGGTTTTTTCATGTGCCACTTAGGGGCAAACTCGCAAATGAGCATTTTCAAGGTGTAACTCATAGAGCTGGAGGCAGAGGGGGCTTGGCACACTCACCCTATAATGGTGCACAGAGCTATTTAGGCATTTATTGCTTTACACCCAAGTGATACTAGTTGGGACCACACTGTTGACATGCATGCCATTGTATATGAGTATTTGTAGCTTCATTGGCATGGGACTGTTGAGTAACTCCTGGTAGATAATCCACTCACGGTAGTTCTGCTTCCTCTGCTGCTCCCATGCATTGCACACACTCCTTTAACAACACACAAAGGAGCAAGGAAGGTTTTGCCATCCAAATTTTCAGATAAACTGATATAATAGACACAACAACTCTCTCTCCTATTGCCCTGGAACACACTTGCTTTTTCATATTTTGTTTCAGCTTCAATACTTATGAAATGTTACTTTAACATCCAGGGAATAGGCTTAAACCAGGAATCAGGGGAGAGACTTGGCACAGATCAGCAGCTCCTGTACTTGGCACTGATTAGATTAACACCGGGAACCACTTTAGAGAGGGCAGTGTAATCTTTATGGCCATCACTTAGTTGTTGAGAAAGCTCACATCTTCCAGTTAACTGCAGCTGTGCCAGTGATTTCTTTGATAGATGGTGATATGGGCTTAAAGGAACAGATTAAACAGCCATTTGCCTTTCTTTGAGACATCCAGTCCCTCCTAGCAGCGGATAACACCTTCAAAAGAGCCTAGAGCCTATTTTCCAGAAGGATTTAGTCACAGACTTTCACATAAGCTTATTCATCCTGGCCTTTGGGTTGTGGTTACACACACATTTCTCTGGGATGTAGAGTCAGCATCAGCAGGCAATGTCCACTCTGGCTCTCCCCTGCTGCTCCCATGCTCCTGCCACCCGGCCATGCCCATGCAGAACAAATGAGGCAGTGTAGGGACTGCCACAAACAGCCCTGGCTGGTGGCAGCATGACTTGCTGGAGCCAAAAATGCCACAGAGAAAAATGTTTGTGGAATCACAGCTCCAAGCCCTTCTCAGCAGGGTAAATTAATGTCCACGGTGTTCCATCCTGCCACATCCAGACTGCTACCAATTCCTGAGCTCTGGAGACAGCCCAGGTAGATTCTCATGCCACTCTGACAGGTGTCCAGGTGCTTCAGACGCTTCTGATACATTTTACACTATAGCTGATGGTTTTTCCTCACCCAATGGCAGAAACAGTGCTGTTCATGCTTGAAGAGGCTAAGTCCCATCAGTTATTGTGTTTCAGTGAAGCAAACAAGCGTGAAAGCACCTGGAGGTGGACAGCCCTGGGCTAACAAATCCTGATCCCTCAAGGTCTACTGCTCTGCCTACTGCAAGCACACTATCTGACAACCATAAATGACCAACTTATTATGTAATGGCCATGCTGTTTCATGGACAAAGATGCATTTCACAGAAAGTATGGTTTTAATAAACAGGCAGCCTTTCAGTGGCTAGACTGGAATAAGCCAGTGATCTCAGTCTAGTTCCTGTTGGAAAGGTAGTCGCAGCACAAAAAACACGGGCACAGATGGCTGGATTGTTCGTGGGCTACAGTGGAAGCGGAATTAATTTCTTACTTGGGGAAGGTTATGGCAGCAGTGCCATTGCCTGGGGTGACCCAGGGGTACCTGGCCCATGGCTGTGCAAAGGATTGGATCCCTTGGGTGCCTCACTGGAATTATCATGCCAAGTATGTGCACAGTTAACTTGGGACCTCTAATTAATTCTCCTCAGTATTACCATGCAGTAAACAGAGCAGTCTGAGTTGTGACCAACTCTCACATGTGCAAAGCATGCACTTCTGAAATGCAACGGGAAATATTCATTATTCTTGGATAGAGCTCCCTTTGAGTCCAGCAGTTACAGCAGCTGTCGTCATTTAGTGCATTAGCAAGCACTATTTCTGTGAATTTATATCATCATGTCTCGGGGTTCTGTGCCAGCAATACGCTTAAGCCACTGCTGCAAAATAATCCCATCTATATTGGCCACATATTTGAGATATTATGATTAGGCATTTTTAGTGGGTGTTAGGAATTATTTTTATAAATGTAGCATATGTGTATGCACAAGGGTTTTTACAATCAACCCTAAAAAGGAAAGAAATATATTTTCATTCTTATATTTTGACGTGTTTCTCCCCCATCAAGCTAATAGAGCAATGCCAGCCCTGTAAAATATTTATGAAATAACCAAATACGAAGAAATAATGTAATTCAGTGTGTTTTTTCTGAATTATGGTATTTCCCACAGACTATCAAATCTGTCTTTTCAATGGAATAGGTGTTGATACCTGAGGGTGATTGGTATCAGTCAAAACACGGACTGGTATTTTGACTGATTTTGTCTGAAGAAACAGAGGTATTAGCAAGCACCTTCACTGCACTTCCAAGCCATGCACAAACCTGGTCTTTCCTGTAACATCATCTTCAACATATATTAAAATATGTATTGAGGAAACCTCAGATTGAAATATCTTCAAATTTTAATTGTTATAATGATACCAAAATGCTGACTTTTTTTTCCCCCCAACTTAAATCTGGAAAGAAAATGTATATTCCAGCAGAAGCACATCTGCAGATTATTTTACAGAGAAACCTGTTCTGGAAAACTAATTCTAAATTTTTATTTTATGAAGTAGCATGAATCTTACTAATAATGATCGCAAAATAGTAGAATCTAGTGCAGTTAAAAAAGATATGTGGGACTGCAACTTGAACGGGGAAATAAAACACCCATGTTGTGAGAGTCATGTTACATTTCTTACAGATCTGTTGTCATGTATGCAGAGGACATTGCAGAATGCATTCAACCATAGTGAATTGTTGGACTCAATGATCTTAGAGGTATTTTCCAACCTTAATGATCCTCTGATTATATGATATTTTGCCAGAGAGGGTCTGAAAACTTAAATTTCCTCCGCTGCTGAAATCCAAAGGCATCTGGAATGGATTTACTACTGCTCCACACTCCAGAGCTTGAACCTGAGGATACACACAGGTGCTTTACCCAATGAAGACATTGTGGCTTATTTCTTCCTGTTCCTTCCCTCCTTCATACCTTTTAATTATTTGTCAAATCGAAAGGAAGACCCAACTGAGCCCAAAGTGCAACCACATCTGCTCAGATTTCCCTGTGCCCCAATACTGATTCAGCACAAATACAACTTCCCAAAGGGCTGCCAGAGTCTTACTCTAGCAAACAAAATTCAGGAGCTGTAGGAGTTCCTATTTCTGATCATCCTGCATTGTCTTTTTCCAGATCTGCTTGGCTTAACCTGGATAAAAGATGGGAAGGTTCTCCCAGCAAGCCAGAACTCACAGTCTGTACTGAAATCAGCAGACTTGAGTTGACTTGTTGGTCCTCCTGTGCTCAGGTCTGGCACCCTAGTGAGACTGCATTTTCAGACTAGAATAATTAGCCAAACTCTTCCACACATGGGTGTGCTGTGGAGACAGGGTTACTTCTTGAATCAGTTACCCCTGAGGGGAGGAAATGAAGAACAGGGAAACAGAGCTAATTGCAGCTACCTTGCACTACTGAGTTGGTGTGTGGGCTGGAGCATCCTCTGTCAGAGCTTTGCTCTGGAAGAATCATAGAGTCCAAAAGTGGTTTGGGTTGGAAGGGACCTTAAAGATCATCTAATTCAAACCTCCCAACATGGGCAGGGAGAGCTTCCACTATCCAAGGCTGCTCTGAGTCCTGTCCAGCCTGGCCAGGAACACTTCCAGGGATGGGTCTGCCACAGTTTCTCTGGGCAACTTGTGCCAGGGCCTCATCTCTCTCCCAGGGGAGGATTTCTTCCCAAGATCTAATGCTGTAGGCACTCTACTGCAGCTCAGTGGCAGGATGTACAGGATGTAACACTGCACAGAGGTTGGGGAAAGTGGAGTAAAACTGGGGGGGCCTGACTCTTCCAAGACTTTGGAATTATCCCAGCTTCTTTACAGGACACTTGGTTCCCTACCAGATTGGATCTGCCACTCAGAGTAAGTCATTGTAATAAATTCTAGACAGTGATACAACCATCTGATCCTGTGGGACATGGAATTCAGCGAAAGTTGTGAGATTAGATAAACAGATCCTAAAGGATGTTGTGCCCAACACTTAACATTTTTATTGAGCTACAACGTTGAGACTTTTAGAAAGAGCCTTAATTCATTCATGTGAGCTACAGCATTGAGTCTTTTCAAAAAAGGTCTTAATGAATTTTTTATTTCTTATTTGGAATGGTAAGAGCTGCTGTCAACAAGGTGCCTTGATATTTTTATGTTATTTGCTGTTAAAATCAAAGCAGCGTGTTGCATCACACTTCAGTGTTACCTGGGAGGAATAATCTGTCACAAATGCCAAAAGATAGCAATCACAAAATGACTGATTTGGGGTTATACACAGTCTCCAGTCCCTTAATTATTTAGGTAGAAAAAGGTGTTTTGAAAATAGAGCAAGGTTTGAGAAACTAATTTTGGCAATAAATGATTTTCAGTGTAAACCACAAGATCTGCTTCAGCACTCTTGTGGAACTGAATATGTTTAACTGTATATTCCCCTTTCTGGAGTTATTTCTGCTGATTTAAAGGCATCCATGTGTCTCTTCACCTGCATTTGTAAGCTGGGGGGGCATGAACTGTTTTTAACCCAGCCCCAAAATATTTTGGCTGTTTGTCCAAAAGTGCCATGAATTTGATGTAAAATCCATGCACACCTTCAGTACCATTAATGTACCAGCCATCCATACATTCTATCCCAAACTGAAAGTTATGCATAACTGCAAAATATGCATATTGCTAACCTATTTTTGCGTGTGGATGTGCTTTTTTTTTTTTAACAACAGGCCTAAATCCATATTAATGATCCAAAAAGTGACCAGGCCTCAGCACCTTTTGTCTTCTATACATTAACTATCCAATAATCAACAGTAGCTGTCCTGTACTCTGGTGTCTTTAGCCTAATTCAGAGGGACAGATATTTATCATCACCCTTGAATTGGGTGACCCATTCTGACAAGTCGACATCCTTATTTATGTAACAATGTCATAGACAGTAACTGCTAATGAGTGAAGTGACACAGAGGTCTGTTAGATGGAAAGGCAGAGGAAAGCTGAAAAGGGCATGAGGGGTTAATGGGACTTTTCTGTTCCAGCCTCCTGGGATGTGTAATTATGTTCTAATAAGAAATGAATGTATTGATTAGATTAGTGTGCAATTGTGTTCATGTGCACACGTATAGTGCTGCACGTATATAGACAGTCATTGTGTGTGCCTCTCGTCCCCTCAGTGTGTGCTTGAACCTAAAGTATCTTTGTGCTGGGGCCAAAAGCAAGCAGTGCACTCCCACAGCCCCCTTCTTGTCTTCTATGTGGCAAATTCCATGTGAATTCAGCTGGAGTTTATCTGAGTAAAGGCTGAATTTAACTTCAGTAAACACCAAATAAGGACTTCAGGATTAGTCCCTCACAAACAAATGACTTCCTATTTGCATTGTTTGGGCTAAACACTCACCATCACTTAAGAGAGAAGTAAAAGCAGCCAACACTTTGTAAACAGTGTCATCTGCTGAGGAGACCATCCACCAGCCAAAGTAGGCCATGCTCATGCCTGATGGATGGCCACTTCCAGCAGTCTGCTTACAGTAGGGAGGAATCTGGCCCAGCATTCTTTCTCATCAAGTAAAATATGTTCCCTGACAGGTCAAGGAAAGCATCCTTCACACGCTCACAAAGGGCCGATTCTCTGCCGCATCCCTCCAAAGTGTGTGTGTTCTGAACTTGAGGGTGAATTCCCCTGATGGGAAAGACACAACAATAGGGGAAAGCAGGGCGGGGGGAAGGAAAGCATGTCTGAAAATTAGAGCTGCCCACTGCCTAGGAGCCCAGAGAATGCAGCTGATAGCGGTGCTCTCAGTGCAGCCCCTCGCTGATGCTAATACGGGCAGGCAGCAGGACTGTGGGTTCTGTACCTTACACTTACACTGTAAGGTACTGTTTGAAGGAACAAACAGGGCTAGGCTGGCAGAAGAATAGGCTTTTTGGGTCACCACCTCAGCCCCCTGTCCCCAGGATAACGAAGGCCATGGCACCAGCGTGCACAGGCCTGTGACAAATTAGTACCTCCAGTTGTACACTGAAGAAGAAATAAGTAACTTTCTAGTGACTCCCTCTGGAAAGAAGCAGCATTATTAGGCTCTAATGGGATTCCCTTCTATCCCAGTCTTGATTAGGACCTTTGTGAGGCAGAGGGGAGGGAGGGAGGGAGAATGGAAAACTGAAGGGTTCTCAAGTCTGAGGAGGGCTCACTTTACCCAACCATAACTTTTGTGAACCGTGGCTAGGATTCCAAATGTGACACTCAGGAAAGGCTGGAGTACAAAGATGCAAAAAAAAGACTTACTAGGCAAGATTTCCAAACATTTCAGAAATGATTAAACAAAGCAATATAAGAATACACTAGTTCACACAGTGTCACACAAGAATCTCTTGGAAGTGGATTCTCATTAATCTATCTTTTTTCCTGAAGAATGAAAGTCAGAGGGTATTAAAATGTGGCACTTGCAGCATGGAGGTCGATGGATCCCTAAAGTCTGACCTTTATCTGAAGGGTAATGGTTAAACACATTTCTTTCTCATTGCCAAACTACTGCAAATTTCTCCATCTGAGCAGCACTGAGGAGGTTTGGCTTTTGATTTTTGGGGTTTTTTTTGAAGTGTTTCAATGCAGAAAATCACTCCAGGAGCATATTTATAAAAGACAATGTATTTATATTCCCTACAAAAGAGACTTAAAATCCTAGCTAGATCTGACTGTGAAGGCCCACCTTGTAAAAATTTTCCTCAAGGGTCAAAATAGAGGGTAAAAAAGCCTGGAACTCGTGATGGCTGTAGAAGTGCTATCACTGACTTCATGAGGGCTGAGACCATGTGTGAAATTAAAGAATTGGAGAAGAAACAATCTTGCAAAATGATGGTATTTTCTTCCAAATAAAATATGATGCTCAAGCAAGTTCAGTATCCAGGCTGAATAACAGAAATGCCCTCTGAAGGCAGAGGCATTGCATAGTTCAAATCCAGGTCTGAACAGCGGATGCAGGGGAGTTAATTTTTCAGCAACTGCTGCCCTTTGACTCCTAATAGTTGAGGGTTGGTTCACATTTGAACATTCACACAAAAGTGATTTCCCCATTATATTGATGGGAACTTTGCAATGCAATGAATCATCTTCAGCTGGCTGATTTATTTCACAGGGCAACTTGAGGCAGAAAACTTGGAGCAAGGTAGCCCAAACTAAGATGAAATATCCTTCCCTGTCCCATTTATTAGTGTCAGCATCAGCATAAGCTTTTCTCTTTAATGAACCAATCTTTCATTCAGGCCAGAGAGGATCCTGAGAAAGTTTTCCTCGCTTCTTTATATTTTGCCAAACATCTAAGTGGGCTCCTAAAAACTTATTGAAAGAGCATTACTCAGTCTGACACATTCCATTTATTTCAATATGGTAACAAAGAGGGAAGATCTAGTTAAAAATATTGCACTAGCCTTATGGGATACTTATGGGTTTTTTTAAAATGTAATACATCACAAAAGAATACTTTGTTTTTGTAGAAGGGTACTCTGTATTCGCCAAAAAAGCTGCTGACTTAATCATTAGTTATGATGAGAAGAGATTTAGTGCTCTCTTTCTTTACACTGTCACTGAGAACAATGTCTATGAAAAAGCCTATGCTTCCCATTATAAATCACTATAAGCTCCATGAAAATTTCTCCTCTACCCTGGGGTTTAAGGGAGCAGATACTCAGTGATGTAGCCTCCCAATAGTAGCACTTTATGCTGAGCTCTAGAAGTCTGTGGAATGCTATGGTTCACCCTAAGTCCAGGAGCTACCAGTGCATGCAGTTCCCATTGTTCATTTTTATTTATGAATGGCTCCTCTTTGACAAAAAATGAAACACCTCTTCCTCTGCAGCCTGTTCACATTTTTAAAAAGCTTTAAAACTGTAGCACATTACCACTCTTAGCACTACAAATATATATTACTGTTTATCATCAGACTGCCTTTGAGAAATCATCAGTGTAGCCTTTGCTCCTTCACCCTCTCATGCCCAAATTTCAGATCTTATTTAGGGTAGGTGAGGATTCAGAAATAAAGCAAATCAAAAAATAAATGGTTCATAGATGCTTCCTTCACTTCATGAAGAACACCCTATCACATCATCTCAAAAGGACAATTCAGTCTTAAAGCTTCTATGGGAGCAGTTCTGAGATGCATAAGCATCTCTCAAAATTATTTGTATATGAAATACAGATTTAGCATTAAACATACAGGTTTGAAAGTCTTTAACCTTCTTCCCTTCCTTCTGTCTTCCCCCATATCATAGACACATGCATTGGATGGATTTTATTGTATAACTTTGTAAAGAAGAAAAAAAAAGAAAGCAAATGTTCCACACATCTGACAGCATTTTTTTTTGTTTGTTTGTTGGCCCAAGCTGACAGTTTTTTTTGTGTTTCCTAGTTTATCAGAACTCTATGACAATGTTTTGAAGAAAACGAGCCAAGACATTTTCCCTAGATTTTGGTGTCCTCTAATATTTAAATTCATTCTTCTGAGTTTGTTTCTTATTTACTTCTTCCCCCATTTCTTGAAGATAATATTCCAAGAAGCAGAGTAGCTTGTTTCATCACAAGCTGCCTCAAATTTTTCCTTTACCAGGTTTAAGTCTTCAAGCCCTGTACAAAATTCATATCACTGGGTGCAGTTTGAAAGGGAGGACTTTGATTCAAAGTTCTCAGCCACTCACACTGGACCTGAAAGGCCACTAGAAATAGCCCTTGTCTGCTTTGTTTCTCAGGAACCAGAATCAACACATTTCCTTTGGTCTGCCCTGAGATATGGATTTGACTCAATGAGCACATGTCAGCTGCAGAAGCAGCCAGCTGCAGAGCGGTTTTCATGGAAACTGGGAGCCTGTGTCCTCTGAAAAGATAAAAAAAAAAAATCAGTAATTTCTTCTTATAATTTTTTATTTATTCTGGATGAGATTTGAGGTGGCTTACAGTAGCAGTCTAAGATCAAATTCATACTGGCCTTTGATTTCAGTCTGATGATTGGCACTATTACTGTGATTAAAATCAGTTCTGAATCTGTAATGAAACATCCCACCTACATATGCTAGATACCTGCAAGACCTTTGTGCTAGAAAGCAGCAAGATAAAAGCACAAACTTTATAGGTCCTTGGCTTCAGTCTAAAGCTGTAGCTCCCAAAGCCACATGCTGACATCAGGACTTGAATTTTCACATAAAAGCAAGGCATGCCTTAGCCCTCACAGGTAAATAATGCCTGAAGACTACCCACCTTAATGGTTTTATGGATGTCTGAGTTTCTAAGTTGAGCTAATCCTATTAATGGGCTGGGAACAGAGGTAGCCTGGTTGTTCCCACTGTCAGCATTCCGCAGAGGAGTCCCTCAGGTGTCACCAGCATGGCCTTCCTGTCCCTGCCTGGAGCTTTTAGACAGACACCACCCTGCCCAAAGAGACAAAGTGGCTGATTGGAACAGTGTTTTCCAAAGAGAATTTGACACAGAAGACAGCTCTTGGGTAGAGAACCTCACCAAAGTAGAGGTGCTGCCTAAGTACAAACGGATTGCCAAAGCCTCAGACTTTCCCAACCCATCTGGAGTCTGAAGAGCTTAGACAAAATCAAAACTCTTTAAACTTCTCAACAGTACCAAATCCTCCAGTAATGACAGCAATTAGCACCTGTCATCTCCATCCTCTCCAATCCTACAAACAAGTTTAATCTATTTTGTAGATCTGTTCCCAACTCCACCTGTGAAATTTTTGCTTTCTAACATTCAAATGAGATTGAAAAACCTGTGGCAAAATTAAAGTTAAAATTGCAAGTTCTTAAACCCATGAAAATGTAACAATTACTGCAGTCACCTGCTTGATTGATCTATCTGGAGTCACTGGTTTCCTGTGACGGATTGTGCCATCCCAATTTAAACTAATCCAGTCCTCTCCAAAAACACCCTTGTGCTCTGGCTTTGAATCCCACAGCTTCTCAGGATAAAACAAAGCCAGTCTATTCCCACTTTCACTCACTTCCACTCTGCTGCTATCCAGGGATAGCAAAACAACCAAACTGACCACTCTGGCTTCGCTGATCTCTCCTGGGGGAGGCAGAGCCCAGAGAACAGCTGGCTCTCTCAGAGGATCCCTGTCCTTCCTGCAGGTTTTCTAACTCCAAGCTAGAGAGGAAAAAAGTGGAGCAAATGTGATCCTGTCAATTGAGATCCTTTGCTCATACAAGCAGGCTATAAATGCTGAACAGGAACGTACATCATAATAGTTAAAGTGGGCATGAGTTGGCTTTGAATTGTGGGGAGTCTGGGTGACCACATTTCACTTTCTCTGTCACTGCCTTAGACAGAATTTCCTCCTTCTCATCAAATGGCAACTCTTTTATTTATGGATTACATCTATGCCTTAGAAGGAGGTAGAGTTACTGATAAAGTTTTCCTGAAAAAAACATGGTGTATTTTCTTTCAGCTCACAGATGACTACAGTTGATCACATCTGTTTTCCAGCAGACATCAGTGTATCCAATTAGAAAGATCACAGAATATTTTAGAGGTCTTGGGATTACTTTTTCAGCCAAAAGATTTAGGCTTTGAAAAATAAAAAGAAGATGAATCTGGTATGTGCTAGCTTTCATGACAACCATGGTAAAATATTCTCTTAAAACTCATTACACAGATCTAATCCTTAGATTAAACATGTATTTTACACATACGTTGTTTACACAGATATTTTACACGTATATTTTAAACATAGCATTTTACACATGTATGTGTAAAAACTAAGAGTTTGGTGTTTTTTACTATTATGTTAAAAATTGCTGTGACTAAATGAGTTGCAGTCCTGGCTGAACTGACAGGAAAGGTTGGCGTTCATGGTCACAAGATATCTCAAACACAAAAACTAATCAAACTCTTCTTTTCCTTGAAAGAATCCATGAAGCCTTCAGAAAAATAAAAAAAAATAAAAAAAATCACTACTTAAATGGATGGAAATTATCAAAATGTAGCTCCTGGTTTTGATAAGTTGTTTAAATTTTCACCTTCAGCTCTAATATGACAAATGCTATGCACAGAAGAATCTTCAAACTAAAAAGCAGAGGGTTTTGATCTCTGTATTGTATTATTGACGCTTTTATTTTAGGATGTTCATGACAGCAAGGGAATCAAAATTTATAGAGAAATATTGATATCAAAGAAGTAATTAGCTCTTAGTTGCAAAGTCTGAAAACATCTTTGAAGTGTCTCTTGCAGTTAATTTCTTGGTTTTCCTCTAATGCTTATGTCCATGATATCCTCCTGGAAATAATTTCCCAGGACCTGCCAGCTGAAAACCGTGGGAGCTCCAACGCATACATAAAGACTTCTAGCTCCAGTAGATTTAGCAGTTGTTGAGTTTTTGCGGGTTTGAGGGGGGAAAAAAAGCAAGAGAAAACAATTGGGCATTAAAGACAAAAAAAGGCTGAACAGAGAGCCAGAAGGGACAAAAATATTATCTTGAGAAAAGCAAATTGGATGGGATTTTGAGCAAAGTGCTACCTGTGGAAAGGCCTTTTGGACTACAAGCCAGGATATTCTTCCTTGTGGCTTGATGCCTGCTCAGTGCCTTCAACTGAGCAAAACTTAGCATGCCTAAGCAAAACAAACAGGACTACACAAGAAACTGCATTTTCTTCACTGAAAAAAAGGCAACTCTATGGCAAATCAGTCAGTTTTAAAAGGAAATAGTCAACCTTCAAATTTATTGTGAGTCTTTCAGCCAAGCCTTGAACCCCGAGAATTTCTTCCTTCCCGGTGCCACAGCAGAGACATCCAGCATCACAGATTCCACACAAAGGTGATGGAACATCCCTGCTGCAGGAGTTGAACCTTCTCTTTGGGACTGCCAACCCAAAACACTATCAAAAACCCCACCTTACACCTGCATGCTGCATTACACCATGTGCTGCAGCTTTCATTCCACAGAGCTTCCTTCACTTTCCACTGGTGGTGTTGGGACAGGGCTGTTAAACCCCTCAGGACAAAAGCAGTTCTGCAGGACCTCGTTATATGTTAAATATAAATAGTTATATTGTAGCCTTGCATGTAGTCTATTTTACTTGGGCAAGTGTGTTTTTTGTTAGACACATAAAACACAGAGTGGGTTTTAATGGCTGATCAGATCCCATTAAAGCAAATTGCATGTTTAAATACAAAGGATAAAAGGATCTCTATTATCCTACAAATTTCTAGCAGCGCTGCACCTTAAAAGGAATTTTATAGCAAATTTGTAGCTTTGCAACCAGCTCATGAACCAGGGGGCATAAAAAGGACATATGTTCCAAGAGCAAATGCATTCCATATTTCAGAAATAATAAGTTCTTGCTCCAACTCAGATCTCATCAATGCAGAGAAAGGATTTTGCACCCATTGGAAGAAGGAATTTTCTGTCTCCAGCAGAACAATTGCAATCTACACTAACATTCAGAACTAAAGATCCACATAAGGGGAAAGAAACACTGTCCCAGTAAATATGGGTCATAGGAAGTAAAAAGATTAAAATACTCTAATAGCAATAAGGTTTGTACAAGTGAATCTTCACACAGGCAGGAAGAAAATGTGTGGTCCTGGAATTAACAAAGGTTGTAGGATTAGAAGGTGCAAGACACACAAACATCCCATAGCCTTCAACCACAGTTATAACTGAGCCATTGTACTCTATATGGGTATTTAGATTAACTTATATGGGTAAGCAGTTGGAGCCTGAAGCAGATCACTAGGGCCAGGGAGGTGTAAGTGAGAATATGTGATGATTTGCTAGTTTTGAGATGGTAAATGAAATCCTAGGCTTTTTAAGTGAAAAATGAAAATTCTTCCTTCTCTACTTACATTTTATTACTTGTATTCATGGTTCTTGATCTCTCCCCATAGCTTTCTCTCATGCAAACAGTTTTCCTTCAAGCATTGGAAGTTCCAGGTATTAGAGTCTGAGGCACAGAGTGTGCCCTTGTCTCTGATGCCTAGCTCTGACATCCAAGAAAACATTGAATTCCATATAACACCGTGGAAACAATTGTTAAATAGAAAAACTAAAAGTGTAAGTGTGTAGATTAGGAGAGTTTTCTTAAGTCACTGAGTGAAAAAGTAGAAGTTTAGAGTATAAGCTAGTTTAAATAACAGAAGACAAGATGGAGGGTTTAAGGTGTTGTCTCTTTTCCTTCTTCATTTTCTTCTTCTAGAGGTTTTTAGGTAGCAATAGGTGATAAGATAGAGAATGCTGCAATGCAGCATACAAGTGTTAGGTCATTGAGTCACTAAGAAAAATAATTTATGTGTCTATTGCTAATTAGGTAAGAATAAGTATAAAGATAAAAGAGCTGCATATTTCAGGGCCATTTTGTGCTTTTCAAGCCAACTTGAGCCGGGCAATAGTGGGCTGAACTTGAGTGAAAAGTCCAGGAAAGACCTGCCAAATCTTTTGATAATATATTAATAAACACGAGAAACAAGAAGCAAACGAGCCTTTAGAAAATCCTTCTTAAAACAGAACTGAAATAAGAGAAACTCCCCTTTGAAAGAGTATCCCAAGAGGCTCAGCTGTAAAGAGACCAAAATCCACAGCAACACCAGGTCCCCTAAGAGGGAATTCACAGTGCTAATTAGGGGAAAGAAGATTAAAAAGAATAAAAATAAATCAGAAACGAGGGAAGCAGATTTTAAAGGTGAGAAATTTTATTCTTCCACGAGAAAAATCACATTGGTTTGAAATTAGTGAAAGCTGTCAATGCCTTGACCAATACCTAAGCCACAAACAATGAGCCACAGAGCATTCCCTGCACATTCAGCAGGGCAGTCAGTGTAGGAGAACACTATAATGAGTTTTCTGCAACAAACCTCAAAGTCTTGAGGCAACTCCTTTTGTTCTCATTTATGTAAATCTTTACATGCACTCAGGCCTGAAATATTTGAGCTCTTTCAGCAGGGCACCAAGCAGTGATGCGCTACGACCTCCTACATCTCTTCCTCTTGCAGAAAATGAAATGTAAGCGGGTGGACCTTGACAGCTGAGCAGAGGGTGGGGAGCCCTGCCATGGTGTGCCTTCCCCAGAGAACTTTGAGTCATGAGCTCAAATATGTTGTCTCTTGCAGAGATCTGCTTTCTCTATTTAGGAAAACCCTACTGTGCTAGAAAAGTAAAGCTATTTTTTGCGACAGGGCACTGCCCTGGCTTTGCTAAGGGTGAAAGGAAATGGCACCAAGGCTCCTTTTTCCTCATCCACAAGCAGCAATCCATAAAGCTTTACATTCATCTATAGATGATATATTCTGATTGTCACAGAGAACAAAAATCATTGAAGAAAAATGATCCAAAACACATCATGATCCCAAATAACTTGATTAAAATAAGCAGAAGACTTGACCATGAACTTCATGTGAAGTAAAGTTGAATACTGCACAATTAGCCAAAAATTGGAGAAAATGTTCTAGTTGGTTCTTTCCCACTTTTTCACTGCATCCAACTTTCAGTTAGTGTCAAAAAGACAAAAATTTCTATTTGCAAGCTAGAGAGATTTCCTGAGCTCAAAACCAGAATATGTCTGTAAGACAAATTCATGCCTCCAAAAATCCCATCACAAGTGGCAATCTACGTTATTCCTTTATTTTCTATACATAGGATGTGTAGATAAAGTCTGGGTTGATTTTCTTACAATGTGTCCAAACGCTTCTGTTGTGGAAAACTCTGGGTTTTCAGTGGTGTAAAATCTTATTGTGAGACAAGACTGTCTCACATTTGGAAATCAGGAGACTGCTGCTTTTTCTATTGCTTCCTGCCATCTGCAAGATCTCATATGGAGTAAAAATGGGAAATCACTTGAGCAAATCTTCAACTTTCCTCAGTTTGCTTTAAACGTCCTCAGCCTTCTGCTTCATGATTTACATAATAAGGAGACTGTGTTGTGTTATTACATCAGTTTCATTTCTTCAGGGAAAAGGGCTCCAGATGTATTTGACTAAGTCATTAGTGCAAACATCCCATATTTGTAACAGCATTCCCTAGATCAACTGTAAAGACACACTGTTGATTTTGGCTACAGCCTGAGGAGTGGACAGACACTGCCACTTGATCTAAGCAGCTGCCTCCTCATGACTCCCTCCAAGTTCATTGTCATGGAGAGAAGTACAAACCCCTAATGGACCCACAACATGAGCATCAATTCATGAAACCTGGCAGATGACTCATCTGATAAAAATCACCATTGTACAGCTACTCAAGGGAGAGGGGGGAAAATAAGGTTTAGTCTTCCTTAGAGAAATTGCTTCCTTTTATCAGGGTGTTCTTCTTTGCTCATATGGGAATGAAATTACAAACAAGAACAGAGTGGGATCCTGACACCTCAGCTCCGGTGGGACGCTGCTGTCAGTTTATTGGAAGCTCTGGTGAGTAAGGTACTACTCGGGGTGAGGAAAAGTTACAAAAGCCTTTCCTGTCTGACTCAGAAACATCAGTGAAGTCTAACAACAAACAATATATGACCCAGCATAATTCTAGAAGTAAAAATATTGATTTTCCTACATTATTTGCTACTTGATTCAATGCACACAAAAACTTGACTACACCAAATTATTACTCACTATCACATCAAGCAAGCAGAAGCTTTTTTCATTTCCAATAAAGCCTCATTGTTGATTTACTTTTCTACCCTAATATTGACAAATAGAAATGGGGAAAAAAAAAGCTCATTTAAAGATAGGTAGCCTTAAATTGTTAGCAAATTGTTCCAAGCAGGCACAATAATGTTCATGACGGAAATGTGCAAACGAGTTCTCTGGAATACTGCTGCAAAGCAGAAGAGGACACATGGCTAAGTGACTATTTCCTAACATGGCTATTTCCTTCTAAAAGGAAATAGCCTAAATAACTTATTTCTGAATAGAAATTTTGAGACTAGGTCAGGAATTCTGGTAGATGCTGACACATTTACATCACATTTGCACCACAGAATGTATTTGCTCCCTGGATGCAACCATAAGACTGAGATTTTTCTGTAAATTGTTGGAATTATAAATTGAGTGAGGACTGTCATGTTCCCATACAATAAACCCTGTATTTTTTATGTAGAAACATTTCATTTAGAAAATATTTTCATTTAGCATGATACACAGATGTGCGAGATACAATGTATGAGTGAAGTACTGAACAAGCAATATATATATATTAATATTTGACACATGCTCTCCTGCAGGATTAGACCCCACTAAAAGGTAAAAAATTGCACTTATTGCTGTCTCCTGGCTCTGTCAAAACTGTTCTGTTGCTTCTTTGTCATAACTTCTCCTGTTGCTGTGCAGGAGATGTGGTATTTGTGCTTAATTGCATCATTTGAAAGCCTTAGAAGAGGGTATTCTAATGATTAAATCAATGTAAACCAGGTTTCAGAGCCAAAATAATCAAAAGTCTGACCAAGGCTCAATATGTTCTCAATAAAGTGAGCTTGCCAAACACAAGTGCTAATTAACACCTGATTCTAATTTGGTGATTGTGAAAGTGTGGCAATGAAGCCCTATGATTTTGCAAGTGGAAATAACATTGCTTTTCCCCATTGGTAGATTGCATGAATTGCCCTTGTGGCCAAAATTCCTCCTTTTGATCCATTCTGGGTACAATCCATCAGCATAGAGGCAGCTACACTCAAGTTGTACAGTACTTCCCTGTCTGAGAATATTTACCATTCCTTGCTATTTCCCCAAATTTTAGTGGTTCTGAATGAAATTTTATCTCCCTCAATGTTGGTTTTCACTGAAAATTTTCAAGATGAGACAGTTCAAAATATCCCACTGACTACAAATGGCAAAAACAAGTGATCACATTCCTTCATATTTCCTGTTATGATGGATTCAGATTTTTGAAGGAGGAAGAATTCTGTTACAGCCAGTTTTCACTCTGGAACTCAGGACCTCCTGTGTACTGCGGCAAGTCTTTCATTCAGCAAGACACTGGTACAACAAAAGCAGACATAGCAGCATGTGACCAATTCCTGAAGTCACTGGACATTTGATCAGTCACCTGAATAACTCAGGGCTTTGCCTTGCGTTCTTTAACCTCTTCATACATAACAGACCAACCACAAACTGGCATTAGATGGGATCTTCGTTGGCACCCCAAATGGCCAGGACTGGCTTTGCAAACAGAGAAGGGCTGAAAGGACAATTTTCCCTCCTGAATTAAGCAATGAGTCTTCCCAGTCCACAGTGTCCTCTATGGACAACTGCAGTACTTCAGATCTTGGGACCATTAATCCAGTGTCATCTCCCAAAAATTTTTTTTTTATTTCTTAAGTGCACATTCAGGGACACTTTCACATTTCTTTGCATGAAACTATACCCCCGTAACTTTTTCAAAATAAAGTTGCTGCTCCCTTAGACCTGAAATCTGTGGCACGTCTCAGTTGTGACATGCTTAAAATAATGTGCAATTGAACTCCATGTGTGACATACACAAGTAATTATCAGCGCATACAATAGATGAAGCATCTTCAAAAACAAAGCAACACAAATTTAACTTCTAGCTGATTGTCGATGCATCCAGTTATAAAATCAACACCTCATGTATTTGATCTACTCAACAGCTACATTATACCATCTACTGATCTTTTTAATGGTTTAGTCAGTTTACAGTCTGTCATTTAAAAAAAATATAAATATGAAAGCCAAATTTTTTAAATGCAGGGTCTACAGAAATATTTGAAAAGACTCCTAAGTATTTTATTACCTCTGCAGTGCAAATGTATTTGACTTCGTGTTTAAAGCAACCACAGTTTGCTCTTTATAAGGGTGAATTTGCACTACAAATGACATCTCCCCTTTGGAAACAATACTTCCTTTATCTGCTTGTGTTCAAAAGCTCCTACTGGGGAAACCTAACTTATCTGTTTCATCTTAAAACTGGAGCTGCCTGTCAAGCTTTGACAATCTTCAGATTCTTTTGGAAATAGGAAGCAACCCATTGTGTTCAAATTTGCTCTTAGTGACAGATGATCCCACAGGAGCATCTAGTTAGAAAATAATTGATAGCACTTGAAACAGAAAGGACTGCAAATCAGGTATGACAAGTTTGCATTCAATTGCAGCCCTAAAACTAATTGTCCGGTTAAGAAATCAGCTTCAAAAGGGGGAAAAAAACTTAAGGGGAAGGAAATGAGAAGTTTGTTTATTGCACATACACTTTCATTCTGACAATATTTTCCTCTTTAAAAGGAAGGTCTGGAATAAGCACTACATTAAAGGGATGGGCCCAAAGCAAAGCCTCCAAACCAAGTACTTCGAACTTCATGACTCAAGCCCATCTGTAGTTTGTTATAAACAAGTCATAAGGCATAAATGAAAAAATCTGGATGCAGAAGGACAGAGGCTCGATCCTGCTACTATTGAAGCGAACAGCAAATCTCTTGCTGACTACAGAGGACTTTGGATCAGCCATTAAAATTCCAGAGTAATACTGGCACAGCTTCAGTCGTGTGAGTGTGTGCGCTTGTGCATAAATACACACACACAGCCCAATATTACGGGTTTTCAACCCTGACTCTTATGTCAGACTATAACACCGGATGTCAAAAAAAGAAGATAACATGGGAGGAAGTTTATTTTGATGAGGAAATCCCTAAATGCTGTTGAAAATATGCTTGGAATGGTTAATTAGCATGTAGAGGCTTTGGAGGAAATGATATCTTGCAGCTTGACCATCATCTTTTTGCCAGGTTTCCCTTCAATTTATCTCTTATCTGCAGGAAACTGCCTCACAGCTTCTGAATCTGCTGTTGGCTAAAAAGAGAAAAAGGACAATGACTCATTGTTGGGCAACAAGACAAGTTCTATTTGGATTCTAAATTTCCACATTAATACAAGTTAATGTCCTATCTACTGTACTTCAGCCATCCAGGGGATATGCAGGGTGGGCTCTGAAACCAACAAAAAGTGAAAGTTCCTCCACCAAAATAACAAACAGTAAATGAAGAGAAGATATAACACTCAAGGGATGAAAATACTGAGTAAGAAAAAAAATCTGCTGTATTTTCTATGACTAAGGCATCAAAAAGGCTTTATTAATAAATGAAAATATTGCAAATAATGGGTCAGACAGGATGCAGGAGCTGATGTCCACAGAAGTTATTGCTGGTCAGGCAACATTAAACACCTTGACTGCTGAGACTTTTATATTCCAGGGGGTATTTTCATGTACAATACAGCAACACAGGATTCCTTCCTCTGCAGCATTGGTTGAGGGCTCGCAGTGAAGGTCTGCTTAGACACAGGTGGTGAGAGGGTTTGATGCATCCAGCAACCACAAACAGGGGCCAGGAAGACCACTGGAGCATCCTGGCCCCTGGCTGAAAGTTCCTATGGAAATGCTGAGCTTAAGAAAGTGCTGGGGGAGGGACCAGATGCATCAGACAATCCCCTGTGCCAACACTAATGAGCACATCAATGAGAGGATTAAGTAGGGATGGGGATGAGTTTCTCCCACTGCCTCTCCTGCAGTGATTGCTCCAGTGCTCAGAGGTGTGGCTTCATTGGGATAAGAACTGAAAATTCAGCGGCTTCTCCAAATATTACATAAAAGGAAAGAATTACATAAAAAACACGACCTAACCGTGTAAATATTTTTTCCAGTTTCGCTGACCAAATCTCAAGCATGTCATGCGTCTTGCATTTTTTATTCCCCCAGCTCTCTCTCCCTAGTGTTGAGCTAACATCTGAAGTAAGAGTACACAATCAGTATGTTAATAATCAAGGAGTCTGCTCGCTGCATTATGCAGACATCAGAGGAATTTATTCCACTGTCTGATGAATATTATAAACAGGCCGATTTGTATTAACAGAGCCTTGTGTAGCAAATCCAAAAGTGACAAACCAAACAGTTTTAAGTGATTGCATTTCATCCCCAAAAGCTCTGAGTATCAAACATCCTAGTAGACCTGGATCCTGGCTGCATGTGAGGAAAACAGAGACTCACACTCGGTTGGGCTGGAGGCTGGGCACTGAAATAGATGAGTATAACAAGCATTTTACAACTGCCAAAGTGACACTGAAAATGCAGTCTGGTATTACATTAAAGCTGGAGGGCCAGGGCTGCTGTATCAGTTACGGAAAGGGAAGGCATTTGTTCTGGAGAGAGAGAGAGAGAGAGAGAGAGTGACACTTGAGGAAGGGTTTACATCTGAGTCATCATCTCTACCAGTGTGTGTGTGTCCGTCAGCCAGCTGAGCAGCCGAGCTGCTGCAAAACGTTGCAGGATCACAGGGAACCCCTAAAATCTGTGACCACCGTGGGCCTCCTCTGCTGCCCTGCTGAAGGAAAGATCCTCTTCCTGTAGGCTGAGGACTAGATGGCAATTTTTGGACTTGGAAATGTTGGTAAACATTTCAAGCATGCTGCCAACCTGCTTGAATTACCACCTGAAACTTAACATTTAGGGCAAAATAAGCACTGCTTCTTCCATTCCTGCAAAAGGTGTGCAAGACTCAAAGCAGTGAGGCCTGGGGGGAATCATCCAAACATCCCTTTTTTCCCTGCTCTTTCCCCTCTCTACCTTCTTAGTCTCTTGGGAGACTGGGAATCCTCCTGGAGCAGGCTGAAATGGGAGGGGGATATCCTCCTTCCTGCAAATCATCATCATCATCAAACATGTGCAGAGGTCAAGGATGCAATCCTGAGGCACGGTGACTTCTCAAGAAGTCATTTTAGAAGAGAGAATGCTGCAGGCCTGCAGGTCCCTTCATTTCACATAACTGGATAGAAGGGAAGGTTCTGAATGTTGTGAGCCACCCACAGTTTCCTCTGTGCCTACCATTTTCATGAGACTTGTGCACCTTGGAGTGGAAGGGACTGGGCCAGAAATGCTGGGAGAAGTTTTAATCACCCAAGAGGGGGGAATCTTATTCGCTGCTTATTCCCACCAAATCACTCGGGCTTCCAAAGTGGGGCCTGGAAACTCTGAAGGGACAGTCTTTCTCATGAGATTTCCTGTTGATGCTGCATCCAGTAGCACCGGAAATATCACAAGAATAGCTTTTCTCGTGGTATTTTTCTTGTGGTATTTTATTACTTCTGCTTCTGCTCCTGACCAGAATTGGGAAGTGCATTGGAAAATGGGGTGCATGGAAATGAAATATAGTGGTCAGTGGAGAGTCTGCCAAAATTTTGGAAACGACAACAGCAAGAAAGGTCATTCACTCAAGTCTCAGGAACTGCTTCCAATCTGCTCCTATTTTATTCGGACACATTTATGTGATGATGCTTTTAAAAGTCATTCACCCAAGGCTGGCATCAGCACCCATTCAAACACAGCCTGTGGTTTAGCTGGGAGTTCTGCTGCTAACTTCCTATAGAGAAGTGGCTTCTGTTTCCTAAAATGTTTAACTGACATAATCCATCAGAACAGGCCCAAGCAAAAAAAAAAAAAAAAACCAACCCAAAAAAAACCCAAAGCCAACCAAAACCCCCCCCCCAAAAAACCCCATACATCTCAGTTGCATTGCCTTTATTTAATATCATGGCAGCATGATTAGCTATATTAGACAATATAAAATTTACTTTCCCTAGTCAAAAGAGAATCTATTTATCTGTATTTACTTGCTGCTCAAAATTGTTTGACAAATGCTATGGGCAGACAAAATCTGTCCAGAAATTGTTTGTAAATACATGTTGCAAATATTTTTCAGCTCTCTCAGGCAGCGGTTCTTGGTGGCAGTGGTGACTAAGCAGTGCAAGCAGCTGCTAGCAGATCTCCCCCAGCCAAGTTTGCCCTGAAGGCAGCCCAAGGGCTTGATCCAGATGGGAGGGGAATGGCTCAGGCAGGGGAGGACACCTAGGAGCAGTCAGGAGGAAGGAGAGCCAACAGCAGCTCAGGCCAGTAAAAGCTGTGCTGCAATTTACACCCTTGGCTTTGCAATCAGACTACCTAAACCACATGGGACTGATTCCATTTCCTGTTTGGTTGATTTAATCTTTACAAGTTACTCCTGTTTCTTCCTGAAGTGAATTGTCCTTCACTGCAAAACTAATTTGGTTCCATTATTAAATGTGTTGGCTGCTAATCAACACTTTGCCTTCTTGAACAAGCTCCATTTGCAAATAAACAAAATTAAAAGGAGAATAATGATGAAAAATCATTTAAAATCAAGAACAAGATTCTCTGAGTTAGTTTCCCTAATTATCTGTCACCCTAAGGGGACTTTGCTCGGTTTAGATTAGAAAACTGAAGTTTTGCTGCAGAAATGCCAACGTCATGAGGAATAATCACAGGTACTTTTAATTCCTTTTTTTGCAGTAGACTTAGGACACTTGTCTCACTCGTGAATAATTGCTCTGAAGTTGAGGGGACTATTCCATCATGATAAAGATAAGATAGATTTGGCCCAAGGAGGCTGTTTTTCTGCTGGTGTTTTTGAGAGCTAAAGACACATGCTGATGGAAAAAAGCCAATTTCCTGTAATAGTTGGTTCCATAGCTTCTGTAACAAAACTGGACCAAATTCTGCACTAACAACCTGTGCAAGCAGGACAGAAAACATTTCTTTTTAAGTTACAAAATTTTTGTCTCATTCCTCACTCCCTCACAGATGTTCCAAAGCATGGTTCACAGTTCAAAGTAATTATTGTTGTAAAATACCTTGGCTATCAAAGACTTCACTGCACTTTTTAAAGGGCATGGCTCCACTCCCAGTTGTGCTTCCCTGAAGTCGCCCAGCACAGATTTCCTGTGCCAAGGAAGAAGCTGCTTTGGAGGCAGCCTCAACTGCTTTTCCCTTTTTTTCCACATCCTATTCTGAGTTGCCACTATTGGGTGGTATTTGGGTCACATCCATTGGCTGTGCGTACATTTATTGCACACCTGTACTTCCCTCTGTGTTAAAAACTGAGACACTAAGTATAAATTTATGTTGTACAGTTGCATAATAGATGAATACTTTGAAAAATCAGGGATAATAGAAATTAGCCAAAAATTTACACAGCAGCAGACGGAATATTATGAAGGACTAACAGGTTATTGTAGACTGACATAAAATAAGACTTCTCTTTCCAGAATCATAGAACATGCTGGGTTGGGAGGGACCTATCAGGATCATTTAGGACATTTTGATGTCTTTTCACACACTTAAGAACTAGGTATTGGCATAAAACATTGTAAAGATGCCCATTTAAACTTTCAAGGTCATGCAGCAGCAGCGTTCACCCAGGACATAAGAATGACTCCTCAACTTTATGGTCTTGGTGCTTCCTTCTTAGTCAAGTAAAACTGCAAGAATCTACCAGGAGAATTTTAAAGTCAGTGGGAAATCTGACTGAAGAAGACAGAAAATTTCCTCCACCTGGAATTTGCCACAATTGAATGAAAGTGAAAATACAGAGCTGGGCTACATGCATCCAGTGTACATAAAATAAAAATATTGGATAGGAATAGGTGGTCCAGACTAATATCGCCCTCCCTTTTAATGGTATTCCTCAAAAAGCCTGAAACAGTCTGGATTCACTTACAAATTCCTTTGGCATTCAGGAATGTTTGGGTCTGAGGTTTTGTGCTGAAATGTCAGGCACCTATTGTTATGATTTTAGTATCTATGTTATAATTATTTTCTAGCACTTCAGTGAAACACAGATTTTTCAATTAGCTCAGTGCTCTCTGGATGACTTTACAAAGTAGCAAGTGCAAATTAGATGGTGAAAAACTAAAAATGGTGGTAGGGTCAGCCCACAATGAAAGTTCTGAAGTTAGAACTAGTTGAGGTCGTGGCCACCACAGCTGTAATATGGGACAAAATTTGGATTTGATTGCTGATAGCCTCATAAAATTCTTTCCATATCACTTGTTTTCTTAGGTACATGAAGAACTACAAATGACATTCTTATTTCCCAGGATTATTTCAAAGATTAATTAATTAATTAATATTTACAAATAATTTGGATTTTAGAGTGGATGGGGAGTGGGGAAGATAGGTAAACAAAAATTTGGATGAGCCAAGAAAAACAGCAGATTTTCTTCGTTCTGTTTTCAGCAAAGAACGTGAGCACATGCTCAAATCTACCCCAGTAAATGAGAGCAGAAGCCCCCAGAGTTAATTATGCGCTTTGGTGCTTTTATAACAGGGAAAATCCACAGCTAAAACTGAACAATGTGGAGTATATGGCAGTCTGAGCCCTCAGTGCTCCTCCATCAGTCCCCAAGCCTGGCATGGCCTGCCCACAACTGCCCTGCCCTGCAAACACCAGACATTGTCACAGGCAGCAGCACTCAGGATCATTTAGAACATTTTCAGGTCTAAACCTGAAAGCAGAATTTGTCTCATGATGTTTGAAAGGTGAGTTTTAAATGTTCTCCAGGGCAGATTGAGCAAGTGGTGGAACAAGACATCCCATTGGGGAGCCAGGACCATAAACCTGGGCTCAAGGCTTGGTAGCAGCAGGGATATGGACTCCAGCTGAACCTTGCAGCTCCTGCCTAGCCAAATTAAATGAAATTGAACTGGAGCACACGAAGTGGAACTACTTAATCAGTAGTTATTTGATCAGCACAGCAACCGGGCACAGGCTCGGCGCTGTCCCAGCTCTGCCCTTCGAGAGCCCTCGCAGTTATTTAAGGAGCATTCCTTTAATATACTTGAAAGAAAGCAACTCCTGGCCTGCCGTGTTATCAGTCTTGTGCATCGCAGGATCTAACACGTTTTGGACTTGGTTATCAGCGGCAGTAAAATCAACATTTTATAGGCTTCTATTCTTGTGCCATTTGTAGAAGTTGCAGCACTATTGCCGAACAAATGCCTCTTTCATTGCCTTTCTGGAAACATAAAGTTCCTTTAAAGCCTAGAAAATTAAATTGTGTTCGTCTGGGAGACGGCGTGTAGACAAAATCTGCTTCAAAAGTCAGAAGGCCCCTGAGTCAGAGGAAAGTTCAATTAATTTGTCAGAGAACTGAAAACAGATGATTTCAATCAGCACCGGGGAATGACTTCATGGCTGGGAAGGGCCGGAGCTCCGCTTCCAGCCGCACCACGGGCGGCCCCGCAGGACTCGCACTGCTCGGAGCCTCTGGCTGCGTTGAGCTGCGCTCAGCCGAGCGGGGCTGAGCTGAACCGAGCGGGGCTGAGCGGGGCGGGGCTGGGCTGAGCCGAGCCGAGCCGAGCGGGGCTGGGCTAAGCCGAGCCCGGCTGAGCCGAGCCGAGCCGAGCCGATCCCAGCCGAACGCAGCCGATCCTAGCCGAACTCAGCCGAGCTCAGCCGAGCGCGGTCGGTGTGGGGCCGAAGCCGAGCGCAGTTCATGAATTGCCGGGATGCCTCGCCTCCCCATTGGCTCCGCCGCCCGCGGGACTGGCCAATCAGCGCCGCGGGTGCCGCCGGGGCGGGGCCGTTCCGCCGCCGCTGTGCTGTCCTGGTGTGTCCCGGTCCTGTCCCGTCCTTGTCACTTCCCTGTCCCGTCCTGGCCCTTCCCTGTCCCGTCTCTGTCCCGTGCCTCCACTGTCCCGTGCCTCCACTGTCCCGTTCCGCCTCTGTCCGGTCCCATCCTCTATTTCATCCTGGTCGCACTGTGGTCCCGTCCCGTCGCTGTCCCGACCCGTCTTGGTCCCATCCCACCGCTCGCTGTCCCACCCTTGTCCCATCTCTATCCCGTCCCCTCTCTGATCCGCCCGTCCTTCCCCGCATCCCGTCCCTCGCGGCTTCCCGGGCCCCGGCGGTGCGAGCGCGGCTCTGGGATGCGGGAGGGGCTCTCCCGGTGCGGGGCTCGGGATGCTCTCCCCGGCCGCACCTGCCGGGGGAAGCGCGGATGTCGGGAAACAAACCCCTGTCCCATGCACCCCACGAGCACGGATGGCCCCCGCGGGAGCACCATCCCTCCATGCTGGCCTCCTGTTCGCGGGGACATGCGCGTCACACCATTGAAAATGCGGGGTCCGACCCTCCCGGTTTATCTGTCCCTTGGGTAAGAAACACGCCTAAACTTTGCCTGTGCTCTGCCCTGTCAGGGAGAGATTTACCTGCGCGGAGAGCGTGGTGTCACCACACACACCACAGAGACAAAAAACTGCTTCAGTGGCAAAAAAAACTCTTGCGTGGGAAAAGCCCAAAATCCACTGGTTCCATCACTGCAGGATGATGCAAGAATGTCTGAGTGCATAATAATTTTTTATCATTCCTCTAAGATAACCACTTTTACGAACAGAAGTAAGGGATAGACACACGACAAACATGGAGTTGTTTTAAGGGATTACAGGGAAATACCTGTTCCCATATCTTATGTTTTTTTTTCTTAGAAATATATATTGCTATTTCCCTCAAACAGGCAATTAAGTTAAAATTAACTCAATTATTTACAGCTATAATTACTGTGATTTCAAATAATGGAGATACATATTAAACTCAATTCATAATAACAATAACAATAATGCAGTTCTTTCTCTTTTAAAATTTTGTGCTACTTTAGTTCTGGCAGTATCTCAGGAAATAATTTTATGCCATAAAAAGTACTAATGAAATATATTAGGGCACACTTTTATTACTCCACAAGGTATTTTCTGCATTTTTACCTCTTTTAGCAAGCTGGGGCAAAAGAAGAGTACTGTTTTTACAGTCTACATAACTCTTACTTCTTTCCATCTTTGGATTACCTTTGCCACTGACACCAAGGAACTTTGAACCAGCTCAGAAATGGATGTCTTCAGTCCCAAAAGTCCCTTGTACACAAAACCAACCCCAGCCACGGCATCTTTATCAAAAAGTTGCTGAAAACGCGGGGTTTCCCTTACAGGGGAGATTTTGTCCTTGTCTATTTAACTCCAATTTAGCACTAGCTAAGCACTGACAGAAGATAGATAAAATGGTTACTAGAAACTGCCAGGAAAAACTCCATCCAGCTCCTACCGAAGGGAGCAGAAAAGTGACGGATAACTTTAAAGGATAATCAGCAAGTGGGAAACATGGACACTGGCCAAGTATGCTACGCATACCTCACTCAAACATAAAATAAAACGTATGGCTGCAGTGGACAAGCTATTCCACATCTATCCAGCATCCTGCTCCTCCACAAGCCAAATATCCTGGAGTCAGCTGGCTCGGTGAATGGCTGGACTGTTGCTCTGTCAATCTTTGGTCACTGAAATGTGCTGGTGCTGCTCCTCAGAAGGCACTGAGATTTCCAGGATCCCTCTAAGGGAATGAAAGATCTGCTGTTCCCTCTGCTGTGACTGTGTTCCCTTTATTCCTTCAGGAAGGTCTGGCAACTCTGGCATCTCCTTGCTCTGCAACCTCAATGGACACAATCTCAAGTGAAATTAATTTCTCTGGTTTCTCAGAACCCAAAAAGGCTTAAGCTGGTACAACTCCTTACAAAGGAGTAAACCCAAAAAATATGGAATTATTTCTCAAGAAATAAAAAAAATACAACAAAAAGCAGAGAGAAAGTAATTTTAAAAGTATATAAAAGAAGATGCTGTCATCCTTTCCACAAAGTCAGGGACAACATTATCACTGGTTTCAGGGGAAGCAGGATGATCCCTGCTCTTCAGAAGTTTTGTTTTCTGCTTGTTCATGAAACAAAGATCCTGGTACACATGGCTGTGTTGTAAAAGCAAAAATTGATTTATACTCATAATCTTTTCAGAGTTCAAATTCTAACAGAAGTGAAACTGTACAAGTATCTGAATCTATGCAGATAATCCCTCTGTTCCAGTCTCTGTTATTGCTATAAAATTATATTTGTACTATTTATGGAATGTGCAGATACAGGGGAAATGTATTTATAGCTATTTTGACTAGTTCTAGTGTGTGCTTAGAGAAGAAACTGGAATTTGGGGTTTGGCATTTTGGACACTGGGCAAATTAGAGGGCCCCTAATTCTCTGGACTGCCATTTGCTGCTGTGTGGTTCTCAGGTCAGCCAGGCATCTCTGGTTGGAAGGGAATGAAATTCTCAGCATTAGCCATGTCCTCTTCAGCTCATTATCTGTAAAGTGCACAGCCAGCTTCTCTCCCTGGACTGCAGGAAATGCTGACTTGAGTCAAATTTTGGAAAAGCTCTGACATCTCTTAATCAGGAGAAACTTTCTATTGATTTTACTGCTTCTTTTTAAGTCAATTCTTCACACTTGGAATGAAAAAGCATTTGTAGTTTTTGTCACAAAGAAATAAGATAGCAAAATCCTTTTACTATGCCTACAAATTAAACTGACTTTTCTATCACCTTGGAAATTAGCTTTAGGCATTTTGGTATGAGGTAATTATGTCAGCCATAGATTCTTCAATTTCTCTATGTTAAATTCAGTAAGACAAAGTATTTAATATTTGTTAAAGCTCAGAGAATACTGCAAAGCCTGGTGGTTTTGTGAAGATGGTTTAGAAATGTGGAGTCCTGGCTCCTCCAGTGACCATGAGGAATCTGTTTACTACTTTAACCCCTCTTTCCCTGGAAAAAGGACACAGGTGGGTCCTGCAGGGAGCATGGCTTTTGAGACCTGGAGAATTTTAAAATACATTTCCTGCTGCTGCTTATGCCCATGTAATGAAATCCTACACACCCAAAAAGGGCTGTGAGTGGGGTCCAAGAAAAACTGTCCCTAAGCAGAAGATCCTAAGCAATGTGTTTTCTTTTGCTTTAAGAATTAGTGTCACTCAAAAAAGCCTGCTGGTGGGATGGGAACATCTCAAACATTCCTGGCTGTGGAGATGCCATACCACGATCTCCAGATAGCCTTTCCCTCCACCACATGACTGCAGTCAGTGATAAGCAGAGTCAGATGAGACTGCTGGGCCCATTGAGGCACCCGCTCCTGCTGAAAGGGAGTGGGGTGTCCCCCCACCCCAGCAGGGATGGACCTGTGTGCCCCTGGCACTGACACCAGTGTTCATCTGATCCCTTTGGGAGCTAATTCAGCTCTCTCAGGCACCACAGGGGGGAAAAAAAAGTTAAAAGAAAATGTTTAGGTATTTGCTGGCATAGGGAGCTGAATCACCTTGCTAAGGGTTGTAGGAGCACCAGCCCTGGACTAAGTGCTGTGTCCTGGTCAGGAAGGGGACAAGGGGACAGCATGGATTTGCCTCTTTCACTGACAGCAATCTTCTTCAGCCACCTACATAACTCAATCCAAAGATTTTTGTCCAGTGGGACAAAAAAAAAAAAAAGGCCATTTTTTAGTGTAATCACACTAATTTTCTCAACAAATCCTTGCCAAAATTTCCCACACTTGCAGTATTATGGCCTTTTTTGGAGGGAAGAAAAAGTATTTTCTCCAGTAATTCAGAATTCTTCCTTTCTGAGCAGGAAGAAAAGGAATCATCATAAACCAGCATTGTACTGAGTAATGAACCACACTTGTTTTATCACCCTTAATTTTTTTTTAATATACTGGTAGCACTTAAAAAAAATCCAATCAAGAATCAGGCCCACATTGTGCAACACATTAAACAAACACATAATAAACAGGTTGCTCATACCACCAGTGACTTTCTATGCTTGGGGTTTTATAAAACCTTGAAATTGGAATATTTTGGATGAATCTAGACTTTCCAAAATGAAGCATCTAAAGTAATAAGTAAAGGAGGCTGTGTTGGAAAATGTCATGATTGCATTTAAATAAATTGGCCTAGTTAGATTAAATGAACAGCCTTTAAAGAAGTAATTCTTCCTCCATTCTGTGCAGAGGTTCTGTCACAGACCACCAGTACTCAAAGTAGAGCCTGTGAGAAACAGCTGGATTGAGTGAAAAATCAAGAAACAGCCTGATATGCAGTCAAGCCCATTTAATTACACTTCCTAATTATATTTCCCATGATAATTATATACAGTATTTAAATGCAGCATGCTATTTCCTGTTGAGAGTGATTAAAACCACCCTCCCGATTGGCGAAGAGATGCCGGTAGAAGGCAGGGACGTTTGAGATGCTGTCGATAAGCGCCGGCTCCCTCGCAGACAGGAAAAGAGCCGGGATCTGAGAGCAGCCGTGGGCAGAGCAGCCGCTCGGCCCCTCCAGGCTACGGAGCTGCTGCTGCTCACCTGGGAACACTCCCAGATAAACCCCTCCGAGTATCTGCTGCATCTGCCCTCGTGGGTCAAAATATTTAAATCTGGGTGCTTCTAGTTCAGCATCTCGCTGCTTATTAGCACATCTGAAGGAGGCTCGCAGAACACCCAAGACTCCGGGGAGGCAGGAGCCAGAAATCCCTCTCCTTTTCCCTCTCTCCCTGCTGTGCTGGGGATTGTTATTCGCAGTTACTGCAGTGCCTGGGTCTCCGCAGGTATTGTACTCCGCACCTGCATGACAGAAGGAGGAAGCTGGAGGGGAGAAGGAAAGGCAGGCAGTGGTTTGGGGGAAGTTTTGCTGCTTGGGGAGTGGATTGTGTCCCACAGCAGCAAAGAGCAGAGACGCCTGAGCCCTCTGGAGCTGCTTCAGAGAATCATGGAGTGGTTTATGCTGGAAGGGACCTTAAAGATAATCTAGTTGCATCCTCTTCCGCTATTGCAGGCTGCTCAGAATCCTGTTCATCCTGGCCTTGAACACTTCCAGGGATGGGGCAGCCACAGCTTCTCTGGGCAACCTGTTCCTCTCCCTCCAAATCTTATTCCTTTGCTGTATCCAGGAGCTTGTAGGACTGACATACCTGGCCTTAGGGAGAGACAGGAGGAGAATCCCTCATTTTATCATGTGAAATCACAAAATCATCACTTACAGGAGAGATTTGGACTTCCCGTGTCTGAACCCTCCCCCAGAACAGACAGTGCAGCAAAAAATCCTTTGAATAAATTTTCAGCTTTTGTGTTGCTGAATTCACACACTCCAGATTTTTTCTTAGACATGAAATATTTGTCATTGTTAAGAAGGCATGGCATTTAGTTTATAGGCATGTTCTCCTGGACAATCCCAAAAGGGAAACATTGATTCTTGAAATGTTGCAAAGGAAAATGCTTCCAGGAGTTGGCCTTTGAACTAAGTTTCTGCTTCATTTAACTGCTGAATTTGACAGCAGTAGAGCTCCTAATTTCTTTATGGAATGAAATGCTTTCACTTCTGATCAACACAGGCTAAATGTATTTGCAGCACTGCAGGATACTCCCTGGAAGAGTTGTTAATGTTACATTAGACCTAAATAAGCTGAATAAGTATGGATTTCTGGGGACAAATACAGATCGTGTTCTAATTGGGCAGAATACAATGGGAATATCGAACCATTGCTGTTACTGTGGATGCAGCTACAACCTCAACACCCAAAACAGAAATATCAGCCCCTCAAGTCTCAAGAATGTTTCTTACCAAGATCAGCATCTAAAATTAGCAAGAACAACCTCGAGTCACACTCTGAGCCATCCCACTGGATCGAGGATATTTAATAGCAATAATCAGATAGGGGTAGCATTTCAATTATGTAGTACTCAGCTTATTAGGTGTAGAGATGGAATCTGAACACTTTTTAATGTCTTCATTTTGTCAATAAAAGAAAACACAGTCTGTGACTTAAGACAGCATAGGCAGATGGAAACTTCTGTGTGTGGAACAAATACAACAATTTATCCATCCACTGCTAAAGGTTCCAGGCAAGATATTTAGCATACATTGACTGAAAATAAATGGGCGGTAACTTTTAACAATTTCTGTGTTTTCACCATTCTTGTAATTTTAAATGCTCTTGATAAACCAGCACTATAAGAGACAGCTATTCTGTTATGCCATCATAACTCCTATATGAAGGCAGTGTTTACTAATCCTGAATAATTCCAGATTTACACCACTCTGATTGAGACCAGTTTCTGGCCCAGAAACTTTATACAAGGCAAGTATTTACATCTGAGAGCACATAAGTACCAGAAACACCAGAACCTTTGATTTTTCAAAACCCCCTATCATTCAAACTGATTAAGACATGTGTCTCAATTTACTGGTTTGAGGTTTTCCAGTTGCATTCCCTAACTCTCCCTCTCTTCTACATTACTCCTTCCTGCCTCCCTCACTCCTCCTGAGTGAGAAAATATGCCTTTTAGGCCTTTCAAAACAGTTTAAACTCAGACCTAAAGCTCCATTCCCATCTCAATCCCATGAACCAAGCTGCTTGCACTATTTCAGCAGTTAATTAACACTGAATGCCTGTCTTTGGAGACTGGGTGAAGCAGGGTGGGGATAAAAGATGAAGAAGGCTGTGGACAGACATAACAAGAATGGGGAGGGAGCAAAGTGGGTGGCTTATCAAATTCCAGAAATACCAGACGTGGAGAGGTGTTGATTTGTTGCTGGGAAAACCCTGTTTGTTTATGGAGTTTAATCACCTGTTTTATGTTTGTTGTTTGAAACATATGTGAGACAATGGGATTGTTTGCCCTCAGTGCACTGGAATACAGTACAGTAAGAGCTGTACACATGAGTTTTAAGTCACTGGTATGTGTAAATTAGAAGAGCTCAGATCATTAACAGCTCAGGCTCCTGCTCAGACTGTGAAGGAGGTACCAAAGAATGTGCCCAAGGTTGACAGTCAGAAAAAAAATTTTCTAATTTGTGATCCATAAAACAAACATAATTTTTTGAGGTGAGGTGAAGAAATTTGGAAAACAATGCATCCCACATAATATCTGTCAGCAAGGCACTGCCTGTCACACAGTTTGGGCTTCTTTTACTTGCACTATATCATTTTTTTTTTTTTTATAAGCAGCATCCAGCCTAAGTGGGCAAGACCAGAACTCTGCATCATCCTAAAAGAAACATCAATTGATATCCTGTTTCTGAACAATTCCATTGCTTGGGTTGCTTGTGGAAGATTTTTTTTCATCCTTGGTGCCCTGCCCAGAGGACAGGACTTGTGTGCCCCATGTACGAGCTCTGCTGCTGGGCTGCAAAAGGGCTCTCCTAATTTAATATTTCATTACATCTGGTCCAACCATTCTTGGCTGAAGCACAGTCTTGATAAGGTGGTCCAGCAACTCATCCAGCCAAATCTCACCCCTATGAGCTCTGTTGCAATTCAGCTTCCTCCCTAGTAGTTCAGGGATGCTGCTGCCCCTCTTCAGTAAGGAAAACACACAAAGAAGCACTTTTGTCTTTATATTTTCACCATAAACATCTGCAAAGTCACTCCATTGTCTTTCTTCAACTCCTTCTCAGATAAAATGCTCACAAATAACCCCGTGAAAAAGAAACTGTATCTTAATCTAAAACTGATTGCTTGAAACAGCTTTTTTTGTTTATGTATAAACATTTCTCAGCTAGAGCTCAACTTGGATCCTGTTGGGAACAGGGACCCTCTATACACGCAGCTGTTGGCACAGATATTTCCTTCTCCATGTGTAGATGGAAACATGACAATAAAAAAAATAACAAATATATGTGAAATACAAGATTTTCTAAGAAGCTCAACTTTCATTCACCATTGAAAGGAAACTATTTAGCCTCAGTGTTGCCATAAAAAACATGGTCCACATTCACTGAAAGGCTAACTCAACATCCATTCTTTTTTTTTTTTTTTTCCTAAATATTGAATTGGTAAGTTAACCCCCTTGTTCTAGACAGTCTGATTCATGAAATTTGCATGTTAGGGGGTGGCTGTACTAGATTAATTCAAACAAAAATAGAACACAGCCCCTCCATGCAACAAGGTCTTACAAAGTTCATGCCATTCATAAATTGTTCCCAGTTCCTACGGCAAATAAGTGTTTATTATTTTGTTAAAAGGGGAGGAAAACAACATCAGCATCACTTAAATTATGTGGCCCATGTTGTTGACATGTTCTGGTCATGGCCAGAGTTTTTGTGAAATCAGAGTGATTAATGGTGGAGGCTACAGGCTGTCCCCTGAGCTCTGTGTGTGTGTCTGTGTGGGCAGGGTCAGAGGCATCACACATAATAACAATGGGACTTGTGAACCTTAATTTTAACCCCCAGCCTTGGATAGGCACTGTAAATTTTATGAGTTACTTTTCAGAAACTAGAACCCAAGTCAGATTTTCCAAATTTCTAAAATTTTGGGGGTTTTTGTTTGTTTGTTTGTTTTGTTAACTTTCATTATTATTACTATTATTTCTTGTTGCCTACACTTGCAGAGATTACAGACTTTGGGATGAAACCAGTGTGAGGGGTTTCTGACCTAGGCACAGGGCAGAAATAGGGGTTTTTCCACAGGCAAAAGGTTCCACGTGAAATGAAATTGTGCCCTTGCCCAGCCTCTGAACAAGGCAGCAGGGCAGAGTCACCACTCGTTGGAGAAAGCTCTTTATTCTGCCTGCACATGGGTGATAAAGATGATATTTGGATTTCAATATCTTCTCAATTTAAAACCAGTGTGATGCTCAGAGTCTTGGACTTTTAACCCTGGTCTATGAACAGCTCTCAGTAAATTATCAAAGGCATATAAATGATATGGGAGTCTAAATTCTATTTTTCAAAAGGGATTTACACATATATTAGGAATGTATGAACTTAACAGACTTAGGCAATAAGTCTAATTTCTTTCTTTGATAACTTTGATATTTTCAGAATGCAGCTCTTTGATGGGCTGAACCATTTTTCATTTCCCTCATTATCACAATGAAATTCATCTTGACTATCTACCATGATCTAAAACATGCTAGAATTCAACCAGCAAAAACAGAACTGTGGCAGCCACAGCTGATGTCTCACTTGCTTTTTCCTCTCATTGAAACAATATTTCTGTACTTTTTTCCACAAGTCAAAAGAAAATCTCAAGAACGACTTACGCTGCCGATGATGCAAGTCTAGTGGGACCATGTTATATTTGCTTTTGTTTGTCACATTTTCTCTGACTCCAGCACCTAAAGCTCTGCAAGAGAAGACCATGCTCTAGGACCTCCAACTCTGTTTTCATGAAGGTCAGCTAAATTGTAACAATGTCTCGAGGTTAATGAGGAACCCTTTGCTAATCCAAACCAGCTCTTTTTCTGTTGAAGTTCTTAAGACCAGCATCAACTGAGCTGACCATGAAGTGGCTTCCCTGAATCAAAGTTTCACTCCATGTGCACCAACATAAATTTATTAATGGTCTGTGGTGAGTGACACAGGTGCGTGACTCCATGGGACAAACAATGTCCTCCTGAGATCGGCCAGCTTCTGCTTCGGTGTGTTCTCCATCAGGCTGGGCTGGATCTGCCATGAGAATCCAGAGTGAAAAATTCCACTGGGATTCCAAGGCCTGTGTTTTCAAACCTGTGGAGAAGGTGGCCCCTTTCTGAAGCACATGTCTTCCTGCAGCCCCCCAAGCAAACAGGCATTTGTGTCCCACAGGCAAAAGGACAGCAGGACTCTCTGCAATTTTGGCTTTAGGGATAAATGCTCACTCCCCTTCTCTGAAGGAGCTGAGCTGCTGCCAGCAATTAAGGCTCTGAAAAGCAGTTCCCCATTCTCTAGAGAGCATAACCTCTCGCCACCAGCAATTAAATCTCCCTGGTGGCTGTGGTTTTGCCAGCACAGCCCTCCAGCTGTGTTCCAGTTCCTGGTCCTCGTCCCTTGCTCCAGGGTCACACTACACCACTCCCTCTGCTCCACCAGTACAGCCATGGATGCATCTGGGCAATGCTGGAGCAGGGAATAAGTCCAGCTCAAAAATAGCCTGGCAGAGAAACATTTCATTTTTTATATATCTTCCTCCAAATTGGATGAAATTCCTGATCCATTTCACAGCAGAGCCACAAACCAATACTCCAGGAGAACCGAGGGGCCCGAGCACTGCAGGAGGGAAGATGAAACAAGCAGTAGGAAAAGGCTGGAAAGGGAATACCAGAAGCCAGAATTGGTGTTGAAGATTTAATCTTGTGAAACCACAATCTCATTCTTCCAGCCAGGAAAAGTCAGCAGCTGCTGACCAGCACTGTTTTTTCTAACACTTCAGAGCCCCCTTTGAACTCTTTTGTGGCCCTGGGAGGATTGTAGCCCACAGTCAGGGAAACTCTGCCCTAGGCTGGCCATTCAGTTTTAGTGCACTGGGACCAACTTTCCAAGGAACAGAAATTTCCCTGACTGTTGGCACACACAAACTGTCTGCTGGGGAACATGCCTCTTTCCACCCACCCTGGTGAGAAATCTCGAGAACCCTGATGGGGAAAAATATAAGAGGTCAAATATAGCTCTGGTTAGAAAACCATCTTCCCCCACAACATGTTTTGAAAAGAGCTCAAAAAATTACTTTCCTTAGCAGAGCTATAGCAAAAAATTAGTTTTGAACACACTGTAATGCCAAAATATTGCGCTCATAGCAATAAATCATTTCTTAAGAAAAACTTTCAATTTTAAAAGTGTTGGCTAGCCGTATTTAGAACAACCCTGAAAAGGAGAGATATTGTTTTGAATTGTTTGCCAGCAATGTACAAAAACTTCCTGAGATTCATAAGGAAATGGAATGATCTATGACTCATAAGGAAAACATGAATTGCTTCTTTTTATTTTAGAGTATAAATGCAAAGATCTGTGTATGAACAAGGAGCTAAACAAATGTTTGGGTTGTTAGTAGCAGATATTTTATCCACTTTGAAACCTGAATACTGCTTTTCTGAAGGAAAACAGACTCTGCTGCAGGACAGAGTCTCAAATTATCGATAGGAATATTCATATGCATCCAGTTGCTGGGGCAAAGAGACAGGCAAAAATGAATGCCAGATTCTTGGAAAGCCTTGCATATTTTACAGAAGAAATTAAAGCCATGCTGTTTAAGGAACACTGTTTAATAATATTCTTTCTTTCTGCCACCCTGTGTTCTTTTAGTTCTTTTGTTATTCAGTGTTCGCATTCAGGGCAGATATTTAAGCGTGCGCATAATACCAAGCAAACATCTCAGTGCTGTCGACTTTAGAACTTTAAAGTTAAGATACATTTTAGTGGTTTCCTGGGCAGGGTTTACTTTTTTTTTCTTTTCCTTGAGCTGTGACCTTTAGCTTGAAGCTTATTGAGACATTTTGTTATGGTAGTGCTGATCTTGATTGAGACCTATAAAACGAATTACAGGTTCACATTAGTCAAAGGTCATCCCCTCCAGGATGTGCCATTCCTCAGTACAACTAAATGAAAAGAATAGTCAATTTTTCTAAATTAATTTCACATATTTTTTTCAAAGTAACCTCGTTAGCTATTTGTTCTCAAGAGTATTTCTGTTCCTTTAGGTATTCCCTTTCTTAAAATGAGGGTTTTATTTGATTTCTTCCTACCAGCATGTAAGAATACATTTCAACTCAAACTGGATGGCATCAGATCCCGGTTTGAAGTGGCCAGAGTTTAACTGGATTGGACTCAGTCTCAAAATAACAAGGCTTCTATTCCAAAAGAAAGATTTGGCCAATTCCACCCTACATTATTTTAGGCAATGCCCAAAACATTATAGTTTGCAAAGAAAACATCCTGCATCTCTTCATGAACTCCAGCAAGGACTCTGTAGTCTTCCAGTGGTCCATGAACCACAGCTTGGGAGACAAGAGGGTGTTGTGGTTTATCTGACTGTTGATATATTCCAAGTGAGGGGCAAAATGTGCCATTAGTTAGATTACATTAATGCAGCTCTTATAGTTAATTTACTGCGCAATTTTCCCTTTAGTCTGCTTTATTTTCCCCTCTGTGGTTTCCTTTTTTTCTTTTCCTTTTCCTTTCAAGCTCTCATTCTTTGAGGAAAGATGAGATCTCCAGCAAGGAGAAGAGGGAACCTGTTAAATACCTCATTATCTCTGAGGTCCCTGTTTAGATTTCCAGCCAGAGAAATGGAGTTTAGTTCATGTCTGACTGAACTGACACTGCAGATAACCCCGGCACATCCATCTCAAATTGTCAGCTCAAGACAAATTACCTTCTCTCCAGGATACTCTCTTTCACTGATTACCTACTACTCAAATTAAATGCCATCTGACTTCTGAGAGTCTTTTGTTTGTCAGATTCCACTGGATTATGCAAAAAACTAAAGGGGGAGAATCTGGTATGTTTGAAGTCTTGAGAACAGAGTGCACAGGCCCTGCTTCCTCATCCAGTTTTGAAGGAAGAGCTTGGGCTTTTCCTAATCTGTTTGCCACCCCACTGTATAGTAAACTTTACTGTCAATAAGAAAGATAAAACCTAAAAGCCTTCTGAATAATGCCTTAAAGCAATAGGATACTGTGAAATCCTAATGTTTGGTGGCAAATATTTCACACAAACAAATTCTTAAAAGCCCAGGTTTTAGTTCATTTAAATATTTCACTTAATTCTTTTGTTCTAATGTGTGAAAGAAAAAAAGGGTCAGGAAGTACTTCAAAGGATGAACTAGTAATTACAATCATGTTTACTTAAAATTTTCTCTCAAAGACTTTTGGACTTTTTGCTTCATTCAACTCTAATTGTCTGGCCTACTATTTTCCATGTATTCACCTCAGGCTGTTTTACACAATTGTTTTTTGTTGAAACTTTCCCATTTTCCAAAATTAGATAAGAGATGGGAAAAACCCCAACATTTAGATGTTTTGCAGAGAAGCACTTTCAATAAACCAGAACTTGAGAGAAAGGATTTAAACTGTACAGATCAGGGGCTGCCTTTTGCCCCTAGAGATTGAAGATTAAAGATTAGAACCTCTCAGAATGTCAGCAGGAAATTGGGAAGTAATTAAATCCCCTGCTGAGGAAGCACCCCAAGAAAAAGTGCAGTCAGTCCCAGGTATACTCAAAGACAATATCACTGTGTGAAACCAAATTAAGGAGTAAAATTTAAGCCCTGTGACACATTTTTGATTTTTTTATTCAAACTTTTGGAAAATATGCTAAACTATATATACCATTTCTGTATGAAGCAGCTCATCATAAGACAATCTCCAATTTAGCAGACACCTCTCTCCTTGTTGAAATATTTCTCTTGTTGAAATAGAGTTCTTAATGTTGGCTAACTGAAGGTGCAAATTAATCTTTTTTGTTCAGAAATTATTACAGAAAAGCAGAGATCCACCAATCTGTGCTAATGACCTGCCTACAGAAGCGCCACATTAATGCAGTTCACTCCCTCTCCTTTTTTCTTTTTTGTGGTATGCTGAAATGTTTTCCTTAAATGTAGCTCTGAAGATTTTCACTTTGTTAGAGAGTGAAAGCTCCTGGTGGTAACATCTCTGGAGACGGGACAGTGATTAATAATCATGCCAAACTGATAGAGCTTCAGACAGCCAGGGAGAAGAAGAAAGGCTCTGCAGAGGGCACAGGGGGTTTTATTTCACATAAATACAGCAGCAGAACTGACAAACCCTCCCATCACCCTGCTCTAACTCCAGTGTGCCTCTCCTGGAGTCCCTCAGCACACCCCAACTTACCTGTATCCTTCCTCTGGTTTCATGAATTCCTTTCTGCCGAGTGGCACGGCTTGGACAAGATGGACAGCATCCTCACTGAAACCAGAGTCTTGTTCATTGGCCAGAGAGCTCTCCTGGGAGGTAGAAAATGAGCTTTGAGTCCCCTGGGGCAGAGGAAGAAACTGAACCCTGACCTCTACGCAGAGATCAGTAGCCATGGGTCTCCTGCATGTCCCATGTCATGGATTTCCCAGGGCTGTTCTGGCTTTGCATCCAGCTACCCGCTAACCCAGTCCTCCCAAAAAAACCCTTTGCCTCTGCATTCAGTCTGCCCCTCCTGGGTTCCTTCTGGCCACTGAGAGCTGATATTCCTGGTACCCCTTCTGAGTTCCTGCTAGCGTTAATAAGCCTGCTTGCTGTCCTGTTCATCTGCTCCCACTGGAAGCAGGAAAAGGAGGGAGCAAAACAGGCATTCACTTAAAACTGTTTTGCTTTAAGTGCTGAATTCTTGGTTCTTTCACAGCCCTCCTTCCCTTTCCCTTGGTAATTTTGCTAGTGGAGACATCCTTTCCATGGGAAAGACAGAATTGTCTTCATTGAATGTTTCTCCTGTGAGGGTGGGACACTGACTTGAAAACCATGGGAAGCTGGAATTATATGGACATATTGTATTAAATGGGAATTATATGGGAAGCAGTGATTACATGGACAGTAGGAGTATTTAAAGACTCACTGACTACACATAAACATGGAAACAGGCTGAGACACCAAGTGGAACACAGCTATCCCTCCTGGCAGACTTCGGGGGACGCAGGCTCTGCCTTTTGCAGGAGCGAGCTGGCTCCCTGTTCCAAGCACAGCTATTCCAAGTATGGCTCTCCCAGACTCAGTGAGCCAACTTCAGACAGCACTTCTCCTGGCCCAGAGGTGTTTGTTCAGGAGGCTGAGTCTGAAGGTGCTCAAGGAAGGTATGGCCATGGTACAGGAAGTGATATGAGGAAGGACAAAGTAGAAAGCACTTTTTGAGTCAGAGGCAGCTGGAAAGAATTTTCCAGCTAGGTAATTTTGAAGAATTTGGAAAGAATAAGCACCAAAACACATTCCATGCCCTGGACCTTTCACAACTAGTGATCAAGCGTTCTGCAGAGAGCAATCCTGCACTGCCATCCATGTGCCTAGATGACCTCAGGAGTCCTTTGCTCCTTTAATTGCAAAGACTGCTTATCATAAAAAAGGACAACAATGTTGTGCATGATATAAGGGACATTTGCAACTAAAAGGAGTATTTCCACATTAAGAAACTGGTTGGGTATCCAACCACGGCAAATATTTAAAACTACACCACTGTAAACAAAAACAAATATAGTGGCAAAAAGTAAAAAAGAAAAAAAAAAAAAAGGAAAAGAAAGAAAAAGGAAAGAGAAGCAAGGTTTCAAAGGCAAAGTTCTCCAGTGTGTGTGAGCTTGCAAGTGTGAAAAGACAAGGATGGAGCCATCACACCTATTAACATTGTGAGGCACTATTGAACTGGTTTGCAAACTTGCTACTGAAATTCATGCCTAGTCATCAGAATGAGAGAAAATGCTTGAAATTAATTTAATTGCCATTTAAATCCAGTGGCTATTTGTTTAGGGCATCTCTGATCGGCTCTATTTATAGGACAGCTTAGAACATTGGGTCCAAGCTCTAAACACTGCTGTATTTAACTCACTGATCTGCATTTCCACTTCTAGCGAATGTTGCAGAGTAAATTCCCATTCAGATTTCCCTCAGAGGCTCCAGGAGTTGTTCAGTTCAGTACTGAAAAAAATGACTGCAAAATCAAATTCAGCACAAAAGACAGAACTGTGTAAAACAGAGGAAACTCTTCTGCTTCTTCTAAACCCAACCACTGCATTTAGCATCTAATTTCAAAAGCTGTGGAGATACGCTTTGGACTTTTCCAAAATGCCACAGAAAAGGGTTTTTTTTTCTTCTTTCTAGAAACTCTGCTTATGCTCTGTGCTTGTGTCTGGTCATTTCTTTGACATATGAAGACCAGGTCCATGAACTCAAGCAGCTTAAGCAGCTGTTTAAAGTTAAGCATAAAGCTATGAATATTTATTTTGAAGTACTATTCCACAGCATAATTAAATCAATGTCCTCCAAACTCAGTAGCAGACAATTGACTGTATTCCAGTTTTGCCAAAAATATTAGCATTTTGTGATTTGGGAGAAAGCAAAATTGTGAAAAAGCACATTTTCTTTCAGCTTGCTTTGTCAGATGAAATGTTTTTCCAGCCATATCACATCCATTAGATAAGTTCCTAAGTTTGGTGTTTCTCTAGCTCCAAATGAAAAATCACAGCATAGAGAGGGAACCCTCAACTTTGCTTTTGTCAGGGTTTGCTCCTGTCCTGTGGGAAGGTACAGTGAGTAAGGATGAACATTGCTTAGTCAGACACTTCTGCTGACATGCCTTGTTTCTTTTTAGTTTGATGACCACTTTGTAGGAGAATCATCATCCAGATCCCAACCTTTCCTTTCTCTGCACTCAAAGCTTTACATTTCTCTTGGTTTTCCTTAGCTTTCTTTTTTTTTTTTTTTTTTTTTTAAATATTGTTTCTCTCTTTATATCTTTATACTGCTCTGGTTGTACAGAGGCTCTATCAGTGTTTCTACATCTGCCTGAAGACTGCTCAGCTGCTTTCCAGATGAAGGCATTATTTTGGTCATTTCTGCCTCATCTCACTTTTCCCTGATTCAGTTTTCTACAAAGCACCGACAAGAGAAATCCAGCAAACAACTCTTTAAGTGAAAATGGTTCAACCACCATGTCTGCCATCTGTGTTGTTACAGTTCAATAAGAAACCCCATTTCTACATAATAGCAGTTAGTTCAAAACTGATGAAATAATGTCTCATATTAGCAGGTAGCAGAACAAATTCTAATTTACTGTTTGTAATCAATGCATGCAGGCAATTTAATTAATAAACATGTGTGATTTTGATTGGTCGTGGATGTCACACAGCTAGAGAATAGATATTTCCCAGCTATTTGTTTGATCTTGTAAACAGAGACGTATCTTGTCCAAGATTATACACAATTTATTCTATTAGCTATCCAGGCTCAAGCTCTTCTAACCTGCTGGTGAAATTATTGTAAAAGCTGCATACACTTCTAAGAAAGGCTTCCAGTTCTATTAAGCATGGGGACTGTGAATCATTCCTACCTTACAGTTGTCCACGCATCTGAAGGTGCAGGCAGTCCTGTCCAAAGGGCTTCCTCCCTCTCCAGTCCAGCAGCTCTCACAGAGGCGTGAGAAAAGAAATAAAACAGCAGAAGCCTCTGGTCCTGCACTCCATGGATTTCTGTTATTCTACTGAAATCCATTGGAAAGACCTGGTGATATGATAAGGGCCAGAAAGGCAATAATTTTTCTAGCATTTGGGACAGAATTTCTTTGCTTGTGTTTCTAACCATAACTGGTTGAGGAACGTCCTCTTTTGCAAATATTCTGTTTTCTGGCTTGCTTATGTCCTTGAAGATTTGGCCCCAAACATTTCAATGAGAAATGGGGGGGGGAATAATATTTAATGCAAGATTTAGAAAAAAAATGAATCATGATTATGTCAAGCAAGAAGACAATAATGGCAGAGGTGAGGCAGAGGTGGGTTGCTCAGCTATTAAAAAATCTGGGATATCAAAGTACTCCAAGGAAAATCCATGACACAAATAAGATCAGTACACACTTTTCCAAAGGTCTTCAGATGAAAGAAAGTAACTACTTGAAGATGAAATTAAAATCAGAACATCCACCAACAGAACAATGAGGTGGCTGTCACTTTGACAGTGACAGAAGATACCTCTGGTGGCCTCATTTAATTTGAAACAAGTGACTTTCAAGGAAAAAAAATAACCTCAAAGGAAATGTAAAGGAGAACAACTTCCTTTAGGTCAGTCTGACATTGTTGTCCTGCTTTTGAGAAAACATTCCCAGCAAGGAATGGACTTCCTAGTCTTGTGAAGGTTCATAGTCAAAATAAACAGAGAAGCAACTGTGGGTAATGGACAACCATGAGCACTCTTGTGTGTCCTACAGGAAGTTTTTCATTTTTATCCAATATTTTTATACACAAAAAGATGTATAAAAAGGCTATTGGCATTATCTTTGCTAATGCACCTATATTCTTCCAAGGAATACAAACACAAATTCAGAAGTCTGTTTTATCAGCTCTCTTCAAAGGCTGGCATTACCCTTAGCCCGACCTGAGAGGTTTGAGGAGGCAGCTCTGAAGACCACAGAATGATTTATCACGGTAAGAAGGGAAAAATTTATAGCTAACATCATATTTTGAAGCAGCACTTTGCTTTTATCAAGACTCACACACTGTAAAATGGAAAAGGCACACTCAGGGATTAGAATGACTCAAATGCTGGTCTCTGCTAACAGTGTCAGTAGAAATTAGACTGTGGGAGTACACGTGAAAGGGACAAACACTCCATCCCTTAAAGCTGTGACCTGGCGGAAAAGGAGTCGTTGACATTCCAGAGGAGGCCGAGTTAATCAGTAGCACACCTGATTAGTGTCTCATAGCTCCACAACAAAGATCTTTTCTTCCACTGTTCACATCCCTCCGAGGATGTGGTGAGACAGAGGGGTGCCACCCCTTGGCCCTCAGCATCCCTCCACAGTACAGGGGACAAGCGGTGTGACACTGGGGATGGCAAGGAACAGTGGGATTAAATGGAGATTTAGTATGGAAATTGCTGGCTGCGGTGTCCACATGAATACATCTCATCATCAGAGGTAAAGGGTCATCAGGATCACCCTTGTTTAAAATTAAAATTAAACATTGCCTCAGATTTCTTTGCAAATTATAGGTGTGCTCTCCCCTGGAAGAGTTGCTCAGGTGTGTGGCCTGAGTGAGGGGCATTTCCAAGCATGTCAGCCTCAGCAAGGCTTTCGAGGCACAAGGTTTTATTGTGAGGCAAGAAAAGGTCAATTTACACTTCTCCCTGGAAAGGGTTCCAATTGCCATTTCTCCCCCTCCACCACCTCCGACCTCACAGGTTCTCACTGAAATCTGCATGAAAGCGTTAACAAAACAAATTAAATCCATTGTGACTTTGGATTGTCCAGCAGGAGCAACCCATAGATCTGAGAGGAATTTCCTTTTTCTTCAGGGCTCCTGGAGCTTATATATATATGCCTGTGAGAAGAGGGACGAAAACTTTCCTCTCCCACATCCCAAGTGATGCTGAACATTTGGTTTGTGCACTTCCAGGTTGTGAAGCATGTTGATATTCTCTAAAAGTACCAAGTTTCCCTGGAAGAAGGTGAAAACTCCAGCGCTTGCTTCTAGTTTGTGAAAGAGAGAGGTGGACCAGATATTTGCAATCATTGCAAAGTGCTTGCAGCCCCATAGATGACAGACCTTCCGTTTCAGCTATTTTTGGCTGCCTCTGTAACCTTTTTGCCTTTTCCAGGTACTTCCCAGCACCTTGTAGCTATTAGGCAAGCAAAGCAAAAAAAAAAAAAAAAAATTTAAGTTTAAAGGATAACAATTTAATCCTTTCCAGTGCATGTATCTGTCTCATTAAAGCATTCTCCTGGAGCAGTGTAATGATACATCAAATGGAATCCATTTCAAGGTAAAATGAGTGCTGCTGATGGCTAACACACTGCTCCCGAGGCCTGGCTTAGACCCCAGTCCTAGTGCAGCCTAGCACTGAAGTAGATTAAATATCAACTCGGGTCACGTTCTCATGGCCCAGGCACAAGTGCCAACATTCTTCCAATTATTCAAGACCAAAGAAAGAGCAACCTGCCTGACAGAGCTGTGACACAGCTTGATTAGATTTAGCTTAGAAGCCTGCCGAAAAGGATACTGTGGTATTTAACTGAGAACTGAGATGGAGAAAGGAATGGCCTCTCTGTTTAAATGAACTGAGGAGGGGGGAGGAAGAAAAGAACGGGAAAAAAAAAAAAGTGAGAATAAAAAAGCAGCAGAATATATTTCTGTAATGAGGGAAATGAGGGACAGCATGTTTCAAATTTAAAATTATTGCTTCTCCATAATACAGCCAGCATGTTACACATGTATAAACCAGCCTAATTATAAAAGGTGGCTTTGTACACCCTTTATTTAAATAATAACTTTTTGTAGTCTGCACAGAAATCTTTCAGACCAAATAATTTTATCTTCCAATTAGAGTAAATCACCTTGGATAAAAAAGGCTCAAGCTAGCAAATAGGACAGAAGAGCATGGACAGAAATTTAGTAAACACTGTCATTTCAAACAGAAATATTAACAGGAATTTGGGTAGGAGAACACACAACTCCAAAGATCAAAACATCCAAGTGATTTAGCTGCGACTTTAAAGTCTAGTGAAAAAGGCAACTATGTGTTCTGTGATTCAGCCCTGAGTTTCACATCTAATCTGACTGACAGGAATTCCAGGAGCGTAGCAAGGCAGTCGGGCTGGGATGCTGATTTCACACAGGGCAGCAGTCAGAAGAATGCTGCTGCTCCATCTCCTGACATTCCTCACAGGCCTTCTGTCCAAGCATTACCCAGAGCTCAAAAGACTCTTTATTAGGGCAAATTGACAATTTTTTCCATTGAAAATTAATCTAATTTTAAAAAAGAGGAGGAGGTAGATGAACATAAAAATCACACAAGCAAGTTTTGTTGAATGAGAAAATATCTTTTTTTCCCATCAAAACCCATTCAGCCATCACACTCCCTTGTGTCTCTTCTGGAGAATTTAGGAAACACTTTTCTCCTTGGGTATTTTATGAATTATTGCTGTACTCCAGAATATGATTAGTGTGCTCATTCTGGAGATTTGTGCAGGGCATTATTACTTTTAGGCACCTACTGCTGTTAGAGAAGAAGAAGAATGTAGACAATTCAATAAAAATATCAAGGGACTGCTTGTAATCACTTACACATATTCTTTGCAGAGATCCTGGCTGAGAAGGTAATAACTCATGCAGCTGGCAGATAACACCAAGTTTTACATGGTCTCAGTATATAGGGCTCTCTACCCACCTGATTTGCACTATAATTTAACTATATTGGTGTAGTGGCCCTATCCTGTCCGGGAAGAGGATAGATAAAATATATTCTGTAAGACTGGCATTAACTAGCAATCACATAAATATCAACTTAATGACTCTGGTTAGAGGAAAAAGAAAAGAAAAAAATATTACAGGAATCCCAAATTATTACACCAAGATATAAACTATACAGGGAACAGAGGAAATAAAATAATATGTATACATTGATGTAAACCCCAGTCTCTAAATTCTGATATCTACATTCCAGAATGCTGCTCAATCAGCTGAATGCTGGCGTGAAAAAAAGTATCTGTGTAACAAGAAATTGATGGAATTTTCAGTTAAGTGCTTTTTAAATCATACATGAATCTTTATAGCCAAAAGGATTAAGGTTTCACGTGGAACACTTTTTCAAATATTGGTTTTATGTAGAAAATGTGAATTATTTCTCTCACAGTTTATCAAGGTGGGATATTTCAACTTTTTATTTTGCATAAAAGTTTCATTTGGATCTTCAGTTACATTCTATTAAAAAAGAAAAAAGAGATGTCTCATTAGGTCTGAAATGCATTTTCCCTCCCATTTTTTCTTGTAAGCTGATTTCGCTCCCCCCAATTCCTTCCTCTCCCTCTTTCCCCTGTAACAAATTTTGATTCTTACAGAAAATATATTTGCACAGTTGTACTCATAATGCACATGTATTTAGACTTTACTAGCATCATGCTGGCACAAAAATTCTATTAAAAGTAGATTTTTAAGTTTTGGGTTATTCTAAACAGGTATTTAACCACCAGCAAAGGGACAGAAATCATACTGGGTCCTTGTGTAGTAAATGTGCCTGTATTCTCTTCCTAATTCCTAAATGGTTTGATCAAATTTATCTCCCTCTACCAACCCTGTCCCACATCAGTTATGGAGGGGACTGTTTGATGATGAATTTACCGTATCTCTCCATGCCTAAAGGCTTCTGTGTTCTATTCAAAAACATTCTGAATTCTGTATTTTTAAGTTCTCTCTCTTTTTGACACCACACAATTCCCCCCTCTCTAGGTTTCACCTGGCTCAGTTGATTTTCATAATTCATTTACATTTTGGGCTGGAACCTGATAAAGGTTTTTCTTTTGACATAAGACAGTCCAGACAGTTGAAAATAGATGGCATTGAACCTGAAATCAGAGCCACTGCATTTAAAAACATAGCCTGGAAGTACCAATTGTGCCACTTTTTGGGGTTTGTAGTTTTTTTTGGTGTTTTTTTTTGTTTGGTTTTTTTTGGTTTTGTTTTGTTTTTTTTTTTTGTCTGGACATGGGAAAGCATTCTGCATCAATCTCTTCATTTTAAGAGGGTTACCGTGACCCACATAAGTTTTAATCTCCTCTTTGCCTTTCCAGGCTTTTTGGGAGAAGCTAATTTTGGCCCTCTGACTACAGGAATTTTTTTACACAAGAATCATGTGGAATGTGACACTAACTAAGCGTCCACCTGGGAGAAGCAAACACCTCACACCTCAAGTGCAGCCACGGGAAGCAGAGGGGTACCCAGTGGTGAAGCAGAGGTTTGTTCTGGTGGTGTCCTTGTGCCCTTCCAGGCTGCCTGTGAAGGGAGCAGTCACACTGACACAATCCATTTTCTCCCCTTCATTCAAGCAGAAGAGCCCATAAGTCTTGACATTCTGCCCTTGGCAAAATAAAATCCCCTCCCTGCCTCTGCCTTGTCCCAGGGCCATTGGACTAATTTTTAACAAAAGAAATGTTTCTAAAATGAATGAGTCAGAGAATGAGCATCCTATTCTTCCATCTCTTACTCCTGTTAGCACATGAAACTCTGATGGAAATAAATCCACATAAAACTTGCATGTCATGTTATGAAGCTGCAGGAATTATGAATTGCCTTAGAAATATCACCACATTTCCATAAGCAGTGTTTTATCTATTAATTGAAAAATAAAAAGCAGGTTTTATGAACACAAATGATTCACTCTGACCAAATGGGATCATTCATCTGAAAATTGATTGCATCATCAAGGCCTCCATTATCCATGTAGCATCCTGATACATATTTCAATTTGTCAAACAAACTGGAAAAACCACAGTGGAACCTTGGGCATCCTGGGTGCAGCATCACAATCGATCAGATACTGTGTATAGCCCTGAAATAAAAGTTATTTCATGCCCACTCCTGCCCCTAGCAATATCAGTTCTATAAACAATTATTTCAGATAGGTTTGTTTTAATTTGCTGCTTTAGCACAGAAATTATCTACTGCCTTAACCCTCAACTTTCTTCCTGGTCTCCAAAGGTCCAACCAGCTGCATTTGAAAGATGAGGTACTGTGCTGACTAAACCCACCACAGGTACTCAAGAGGGAATTAGTAAAGATGGATATAAACCTACATCTGATTGATGAGCAGTGTAACTCAGGCTTCCAAAAAATCTACTCATATTCTTCAGAGGGAAAAAAAAAAAAGGATATGAAGTTCTGATCTGGTTGCAATTCTAGCAGAAATTTTAATTTCTGGTTTTAAATGCAAACTTTACCAAATGCTGTATGACTACAGACTATTGCTCTTTTGGACTTTTTCTAGTTTTAATGATTTATTGAGGCACCCTGGGAAGCAAGAACCAGCGAAAGGATAGACTAGGCAAGGCACCTGGCACACCTACTGATTAAATAGTTGAAACACTTGTAAAATTATAACAAAAATGTGAGAAATCAAAATGGCCAAAAAATGATGGAGAATGTAACAACTCCAGTGGCAGGAGTTGCAACCAGGTTGGGACCATCCTCCCAGCTCCTATTTGACCGCAAACTGATCATTACCCTAGAGGAACAGCCAGTTTTCTGGAGTTTTCCATTTACCCACTGCACATCCACTTCATACCCAACTACTTTAAGCCCAACAAGAGTCTCTTCAAGCTGGCTTTAAACTGGAAAAAATTTGGGGGGATAAAATACATCAAATGGAAGAAAACTGAGCTGTTGAAGCAGTGGGGATGGAAAGTTGCCAACATGAATTCAGTCCTAGGAAAGATGCAGTGGCATGTTATGTCTTGGAGAAGGGGCAGTGGTCATTGTGGCAGCTGATGATAGTCCTTTGAATCCTGGCATTTGCCACAATTCAGAATAAACCTGAGCAGAATATTTACAATACAGAAAATGTTTAAAAGAAACCTCAGACTGAGAAGCTGACTGGTTTAATGGCTTTGCTGCAGATATGCAGGCAAATTACTTGAAGAGAACATGTGCTCTGCTGCCATATTTCTCCTGCTTACAATTACTGGGACCTGTCCCTGTGGACTTTTGGATTTTAACTTTAGAAAATCTTGACATAAAATTAACAGGAGAATGGCTGCAAGAGCTAATGTAATACTATTTGCTTCTGCATCACATCACTGTTCCAAAATCAAAGACATTTAAAGTTCTTAAAATTAAGGATTTGACTGAGCAGTGTTGAATTGCATGAATTTAAATCCCCATGAGTCAAGTAAGGCTTTTGCAGTATAAAAAAAAAAAGCCCTACTTCTTACATATTTAAAACAGAATTTAAGTAATGCTATAAATTAATCTTTGAAAGAGTAAATAATCTTTACAATGATAGGAAGGCAATAGAATATTACTGTTATTATAGTTATTATTTTTATTATTGTTAACAACAACAATAATAAAAGCAATAATAAAAAATAAGGTCCAGATCAGGAGGATCTTATGTCTCTGAGGAAAATTCATAGTCAGATTTTTAAGTCAATACAACTACATCTGCTGAAAGTCTCCAAGGAAAAAGGAGTTGGAAGTCTGTCCTGAAACAGTCCTAGTGATAGAAGTAGTGCTACAGTAAAACAGCCCACTGCCATAGCCTCGTTTATCTTTTGGTGATGCTTTACCCATGAGAATCCTAATAACTTCTGTTCTGTGGAATAAAGTACCACTGAATAAGGAGGATCCAGGTCTCACCCAGTGCAGACAGTGAGGTGAAAAACTGGATGTTTGATAGAAATATCCCCACCCAGACACTCTACTCTGATTTCTTCAACTCATTGTGTGCTGTGGTTCAGGGAAGCATATCCAGGAAAGATCACATTATGATTAAGGATTGAGGTCAGTGGGAGCTGGCACCTGAGGTAGAGCTGTCTTCCACCAGGATCTTGCCCAGTGCAGAATTTCAGGTCATGGAGTAGTCCCCACAGGAGTAGTTCCATGTTTCCATGGAACTGTCCTACGCAGAATCCTTAGGGTTGGAAGGGACCTCCAGGCAAACTACATAGGAACACGTCTAGGTGGGTCTGGAATATCTGCAGAAACACTTCAAGTCCATGTGGCCCAGCATTGTCACCTAAAAGAAGCCCTTCTGTCCTTCCCCATCTACTCATTCCTTCTCCTGAGCAGCATTTCTTCATCCTGGCAGAAGCCAGTGTAAAGGTAAAAGAGATTAGGAAACTTGATCTGGCTGAAAACAAACCTGGCAGGAAAAAAAAGTCAAAAATTGTCTGTTTTCAGCCAAATTGATTCTCCAAATTGTTTCACTGTGTAGCCACTGAAACAGTCATGCTCTGCCAGCTTAAAAGATGAAGTGCTACTGAGTGGGAACAGCCCAGGGGACAGGAAAGCATGACAAAATTCTTATTGTGTGGTTGCAGTGATGAAAAGTTCTTTCCCCCTTCTGTGGAGTTCCTAGTTATAACCACAGGGCATTGCCAGTGTTCCAGGGCCTGAGACTCCCCAGTACATGATACAAGTAATCTCTGCTGCTGATGGTGATGGAAGAGAGTATTAATCAGACGAAGAAATTCTGCCAACCTCAACCAGCTTTTTTGTTTTCAGATGCAACATTCTTTGATATAAATTGTGTTTAGCTGCACTTCTTCAGAAACTTCTGCAGAGATGCCTGCATTTTTCTGTGGCTGGAGTGGTGTCACTGTTCCCTTCCAGTCTTACAGTTTAGCCTCTCTGAAATCTGCCACTACCCTTTCTCGTGTCTGTCCACCAGCATTTCAGTGTATTTGCCACCTGGCTCTCTTACACTTATTTCAGAGCTGCTAAGCAGCACTGGAATTCCCTAGAAGGGATTTGAGCTGGTGAAATGCCAAGAGTCATAGCAATAAAATAAAAATAACAACAAAAACAACAGGGTACTATAGATGTTCAACACTATTCAGAATCACATTCTTGGTGTATGAACTGTGGCAAGTTTGGGAGCCGCCTGAACAGTCTGAAGCAAGCCTACAAAAACTGTGTGTAATGCAATAAAATGGTTATTGTTATTAGCTGATGTAACAGTGTAGGGATCTCTGCCAAGAACTATGGACCTTACATGTGGTCCTTTGATAAATATCTTTGTATGCATTTGGTATTAAAAAAAGCATTACCATCTGTTTACCTTGCACTAATACACATCACATTTTTGCACAGATCCTGGCTTGTATTGCCTAAGCCAAAGCTAGGCACCGTATCCATCAGAATGGGTGACAAAGGTTTAAATCAAGCAGGCCATGTTTCAGCACGTTATTCATAAAACTAGGTCATGGAATAAATGTACTGGTGGAACACAGCTTTATACTAATTTTCCCAGTAAGATGCATCATAAATATTAACTGTCCTGAACACATACACACAGGCTCATGGCCTTGTCTCCAGGCCCTTCACATGGAAGCTGGGGAATGAGCACTGACTTAAGGTAGTGAGAATGTGAGGAACTCTGAATTATCATCAGTAACAAAGCCTTTGATGCCTCCAGCTTTGCCAACCAAGCAGTAACCAGGGAGCACCACGGGGCCTGGTCCTGCAACACCTCTTTGGTGGGAGCAGCATTTATGGGAGACCCAGGACTTGCCCTCATGTGCTGCCCCTTCATCAGCCCCCATTCAAGTGCTGGTTTCACAAACTCACACAGACTTGTGCCTCTTTCTTATTTTCTGCCATTAATGTGGCCTCAGGGCCTCCCCTCCTCCCCCAAACACTCCCCATTGTCCTATTATCTCCCAGCACAGCTTCCAGCTTGCCTGTGATACCAGGAGCAGGTACCCCTGCACACAGTGAGGCTGCAGTGCTGCAGGAACTTCCAGAAACAATCCTGTAACAATATCTATTTACAGTGGCAGCGCAAAGAAGAAGATTAAGATTATTTGTGATCATGGGTAGGCATCCTTCTTTCCATTCTCATGGTATTTCCTGCCCGAGTGAAAGGAGGAAGAACCAGAAATCCACTGAGAATGTCTGTCTCTAAATTTTTTTTCAGCCTCAAGAAGTATAGCCAATAATAACAGTATTCAGAGTGCTTTTCCCTGATAATTTTCAATGTGCCTCACAAAGAGGGATAAGAATAATGATCCTTATTTTATAGACTATAACACAACCAACAAAAGAGCCAAGAAAGGAACCCAGATAGCTTGCCCTTTCCTCTGGGCTTTGCAATTGTTTAAGGATTAGGGCCCACATTCAGGGTAACACCTCAACCACATGCCTGACTTCAAGCATTTGCTTAAGTCGAATTGATTTAAGCACATGCTTAAAATTAGGTGTATTCTTAAATATATTCCCTAACCAGGGCTTCAATAACCATCCAGTCTTCTGGGTGCATATTCATAAACATAAGACCAGTTTTTACTCAAATTCAGGAAGAGGAGGAAGAACAGATTGGGTGCAGCTGTTTTGTCCTGGAGTCATCCTGGTAGATGTCCCCATATTGCAGTGAAAAACCATGTAGTGTTCTTAGTTATTGCCAAGAAAGTAAGCGAAGTTAATGGCATTTCACCAGAAGGAAAAAATGATGATGCCAAATGTCATCCAAATTGACTGAACTTCCAAAAACACCAGCATCTCCCAGTGTTGCTTTTCCAGGTTTCCCTGTGAGAACTATGAAACCTTGCTGATGAAAGAAGAGAGGCAGCAAAAGAAATCTCAGCCCAGGGCCAACTCCACCTGTGCCTCTGTGAAGCAGAGAAACCTTTTGCTTAGTCCAACAACAAGTGTATAGCTATTATCCCATTGTGACAACATTTATCTAAAGCAGTGTAACAAATTCTTTATATTTACCTACACAATAATTCTCCTGTTGCCTAATTTTGCTCTAAACATTGCATACCTTATTTTCTATTGATCTAACAGTCAGATATTTCTACATCTATCTTGATGAAGTATTTACACAGGACTTTTATTGAGGATGGGTAAAATGGTTGAATTTGAAACTTCCAAAACCATTTCACAAAGAAAAATCTTTCTTCCCATTTATTGTCCTGGAATTTTTAGTCTGGGACACCCCAGTTTAAGGAAGCGATGACCACAACACTGCTTTACACACTGCCCATATGGAAAGAAAATAATGTTTTGCAACAAACACCTTTCATATGTGCACCCAAATCTTTGTCAAAGGACATATTTCAAATTTCCATTGAGGTTACAGATTGAAACATGGGGAAGGTACTTTGCTGTCTCACTCCCTTACTGTCAGACACCTTAATGTGTTTATGTGTGTTCTGCCATGGAAAAGGAAAGGTGTCTTTTTTTCTCAGTTTAGCAGCCCAAATGTGCTGGAGTTGTAATTTAATACATGCAAAATGAGACAAGGTAGGGACCAAATTAATGAAATATGGCCCTGAAAATGACGATATGGCATAGAGCAAACATACATATATGCTTATAAATTATATGATGTATAACTTATTATCTGGTCAAAGATATTAATAATAAGCAAATATAAGGAAAAAAAAGTTAGACAAAGATACTGTCACCATAAAAGCAGAGACTCTCCATCCCCAGGATGTTTCTCATTGTCCACCACCATTTCCATTACATTTTCTTACTCATGTGAGAGGTTTTTCTGGTCTTTCAAACAGTGACTTCTCTGAGCTTTCTATAATCAATATATTGTGCTCTCTAAAGGTCACCACTGAGGTCCAAACACTCTGGCAGTGTTTTACTGGCAAAGAAAAAGATTTTCATCTCTGAGAACAAGAGAAATTTATGGTGAAAAGTTTGCTTGGCTCTTAACTGACCACAGAAGTAATAAAGGGTTAAATCTTCTGTCTCATTTGGAAGACTTACAACTGATATAAATGGAGGGACATTTCATATATCAGCTGCAGAATGAGTAATAATTTGGATTGCTCCATTAAAGACAGACTAAAGTTTTCAAACCTGATTTTTTTGCTTGGTGAAAATACCCCTTTAAGCTGATACCCATGACTTGGATATTATGACAGATTTTACAAATATTGCTAGCATGAATGGAGAAAATAATGGTCTCAAAACCGTCTTTGTTGCAATAATGCAGCAACAAGGTGGAGGTAACGTGGTCATTTTATGGTGATGTCTGTGGTGTGTTGGCCCCATAACATGAGGAAGTTCCTTTTTTTTCACTCTTTTTTGCACATAGAGAGAAGTGAAATATAATGGAAGACAGTAAGTAGGGTGCCTAAATGAGTGCTGAGACATCTCCTTTTGCTATTAAGTGAGAAAAATTCCAGTTATCAAGACCTTTTTGTAGAGGCTTTGGATCAGCCTGTACAAATGACTGTGCCTCCTTGAATAGTGCAGCTAAAATCATGGGAAATATTTGCCATTTGAAAGCAAGATCCAGATTTAAGTCTTCTGCTGCCTTTGTAAAGAAATGTTACTGGAAAATGTTTTGTCAATAGTAAAATCAGGTTAGGATGGTCCAACCAAGTAAGTGGGCAGGAATATATCAGCCCATGGCAAGAAATGACAGAAAGTTTTTAGCCAGATCCACAGCTTGAGAAATTCCAATACTTATAATAGAGCCATGCTGATTTCCACCAATTAAGAGCTGGCCCTTTATTTTCTTTTTGTTATGTTTTCCTCTAACACATATACAATACTTTCCCAAAGGTAAAACCTACTTCAAAGTGTTTTTAGGGGAACATTAAAGAAAAGGAAGTTGTAACACTGACTGCCATTATTTTATTTAGGCCTTTGCTGCAGTTAAAAAGAATATAAAATGCTGTTGCTGCCCTGGACAGTTACTTTTGGATTTTTAGAGCTGGAAAAACGCAGGCTACAACTCCTTGTGTCAGACCAAGGGCCTCCACACATTGTCCCTGCATTACGCTTTTTGATCCTGTTAAAAAATGTTACCCTGTGCAGCTCCACGCATCAAAGGAACGCTTGTACACACTGGGATCTGTTTCAGCCCTTAGGCAACGAGACCAAAAGACCCTTCTCATAAATTCTAATTCAAAAGTTTTTAGTTATCAAGAGGAAGTTTCCAATTGCTCTCTCACATGTGGGAAAATATGTAAGCTACTGAGAGGACCTTTTGTCTGCGAATTTAATGGGGGCAATTTGCAAGGGGGAGTGCAAAGGTTCTAATATGCAGTGTGCACAGACAGTAAGCAGGCACATACTTGGTATTTAATGAAGTTCCATGAATCATTAGCCATACAATAACCATTGGGTTCTATAAATCACCTGCAAAAAAAATATATATATATATATTTAGGCCAGTAAGTTGAGCAGCAGAGTAGAGCACCTCAAGGAGACCAGGAAGCAGGAGGAAGGAAAAGAAAAAGATAAAAGCAGGGCACACTATGTGTTATCTCTTAGCTGGCCTGCCAACCCAAAATTAAATCCTGTTGCTTTAACTTGTTGACTTTACAGGAAAACAAGGCAATAAAATGAAACTTCTCCTAGTAAAACCCACTATAATCTGCAAGAGGAAAATGTAGCTGGAAAATCACATATATTTTAGATATCTGAACTGGAAAATATGCATGTGAAATTGTTCAATTTTTAAAATTTTTATTTTTTCATATTTTTCTTTATTAATTCACTCTCCTGATGAAATATCTCTTGGAGAATTCCTTTCCTTTAAAAATATCAAACCCTACTGGTACAGCTAAATAAAAGTTTAATTATTTGGAATTAGCAAAAAAAGTAAATCTTATTTGCAAGACAGATTCTCATATGTGGAATTTTTTATACTGCAGAACATTCTAGTAACATATAACTCTGTACCTAACCTGAAAACACCAAATTTTGGTTGGAATTATGCAGGACACAAACTTCATACCATGTGATTAAAAGTCAGGATGGCCACAACCCTCTGCTGAAAAATGCAGAATTCATTTTAGCTGTTCAGGGTGCCAGACAGCAGATTCTCTCAGTTGTTCAAGTCCCTGCTAAATCTCCCTAAAGCGGAGCAGTGACATCTCACTCCTTCCTTACTCACATATATTCTGAGATGCCACACAGTAAAAAATCTCTAGGTTAATTAATTTTTATTTTTTAGTTTCAGAAAGACGTGGAAAGAGATCACACCAGCACTGGCAGTGCCATGTATTAGGACAAAGAACAAAAAAAAATATTTGGGACTGATGCTGTGTCTTGTTCACCTCAGAAAACTTTAAAACTAGGATCCAACTCCCACCCATTAGAAGGAGAGTGGAAATAACATTTAACCCTGTTGCTTTCCTTTGCTCATCAGTTAAAGAGCCTAAGCCACTCAGCCTAACTCACCACAGCCCTCCACAGCTAATAGGAGAAATTAAAAACGAGGGACAACTCTGCAGCTACAGCCGCACTCCCACATTTTGGTTGCTTTTTCCCTCTCACTCCCACTCAGAGATGGGTTATAAAATGCAAATGGCAGCAATCAGTCCCCGAGGTGGCATCCTGCCTGCCTGGCCTCCTGTTGGTGGCCGAGATAAAAGGAGGTGGCAGTGCACTGTTAATGCATTTACCTTTAAATACCACCCTGCCCGCCAGTATATCCAAGGGTTTCCAGCCAGTCCCTAATAATCATTTGTCCTCATCGCCATAAAAGCACCACACAGCACACTGGCCTGGCCCTGCCCAAGAGAGGCCCCAGCACTAAAACAGCAGGGAGGTTGCAGGTAAAGAATCCAAATAAATTAGCGGAGCGGTTTGTCCAGAGCGCCTGCCCGCCTGGGCTGTGCTGGGATCCAGACTTTGTTACCGCTTCTCATCCAATCCATCATGTCAGGAGCCATAGCGGGGCTAAAGCAGGGAAAGATGGGAACTGGAAGACAAAACTCAGAGTAGGGAGGCTAAAAGAGAGATGCTGCCATAACCATCTCAAGACACGCCACAGGACATAAAAGAGTCTTTTACTGTGACTCTTCTCCATCCTGAAAGTGATATGGCCAGCAATAAAACAACAAACCCACCAGTGTGATTCCTGAGCAGAGAGCAATGTAAAAAGCTTGGCTTGAAAGAATAATTACCCAATCTTAATTCACACAAGAGATTTCAAGTTAAAATGTAAAAACAGCATAACAACACCTGCAAAAACTTTTTATGGTGCATCTGCAAAGAACTGATTGCTATGCAAACTCAATTTTTTTACAACTTTATATAGCTATAATTCATCAATACAATTGCTATTTTTCCATCTTTAAGTTTATTCCCTGAAAATGATGCCCGTTGAGAAAAGAAAGCTCTCTTCTTGGGCAGCTTTTAAAGTTGATATTCAAAGCTGAACTTTAACCTGAGGAAAATAACTACTTCATTGACTCTGGGACAGTGGGGAGGGAAGGAAGGGAAATATTTGAGTGGAACAACATCACACAAATTGAAAGTTCACAGTACTTTCACATGAATTTCGATGGAGAATATTCATCAGTTTTATCCAGTCCTAGTTGTGTCCACAATTCAGCCAGTCGTGTCCTGTGATAACCCTTTCTCCTTTCACTGAAAGAAGAGGCACTTAATCACTTAGTGCAGATAGATTGCCAGGAGGTTTAATTAAAACAACTTATTTTAAGTGATCTTAAACAAGAGGTGAATGTATTTATTGTTCTAGCATTTGGAGTGGGATAGGGGAGAGAGGAGGAATAACAACCCCTTGGTAGTTGGTATCAGGTTGCTCCTTTTATGAGCCATACGGTAGTGATTAGGAAGCTTAGTCTCTAAAAGTTTGCAGTCCTGCTCTGAAGCACACTGTTGGGATTGTTTTCCCATGTTTCCAAGGCTCTGCTCTCCAACATCAGTGCAGAAGGCAGCAGTGGGTAGCATGTGAAAATGTCGACAGCCAAAGACATCAGCAGGGCAATGTCAGTTCTGTGCAGGGAGCTTCCTCATCCTGCTCTCCCAGAGGAAGGTGTGTGGGCTCTTCCATGCCCTTCTAGACTCATGAGCTGAGATAATATCCTCACATCCAAACACTTCCAGCTGGCAAGGGAATTCTGATCCTTCTCCAAGTGTTTTTGGTCATTATTCACAGCTTTCAAGCAAGTATAGAACAGAACAGGATGTTTTTTCTGTTAAAGCAGAGAAAAGCAGAACTCACAACTCCAGCTAGCAGCTATGTCTTGAGATACAAAGAAGATGATCCCTATTACACTATATATATACACCTATAGTGGATTTATATTAATATATAAAAGTGGATTTGCCCCCCATGTTTCCAGGCTAAGAAGTCATGATTTCTTAACATACTTCCATTTATTGAAAGTATTTCAGTGCTGTGCCGTGGGCATTTAAGGGGTGTATGCATGTTGGGAAATGAATAAAGGAATATGCACAGCTTCCTCCTTGGGAGAACTTCAGCTGGGATGCTTGGATGAAATACAGGCCTCAAACCAGCCACTTGAAAGATTCCTACCAATTTCACTGGGTTTCTCCTTGTTAACTCATCTGGATGCTTCACCTATTTCCAGTTCTACTGGGATAATCCTAGCAGATGAATAGAGGAACTCCAGTTTGTACCATTTAACAGCACGGCAACACTGACCTGGGGGAAGCTAAAGGTTTGTATTAAAAGTTGACTGTCTGGCTTGAAAATTATGGAGCTTGACAGATGGAGGATGAAAGGCTGCAACAGAAGAAAAACATAGGCCACCACCCTTGACACCACTGACCACCCCATTGCTGACAACTTCTTCCCACAGTCCCGCTCTCTAAAGCACTTCCCACTTTAAGGAAATGTACCAGAACACAGGATTTTATCTGCCCTGACCTCTACCCCCAAATGAACCCTCTTTCATGTTAATTCTCTTCACAAAACCCACTGCATGTAAGGTCCCTAGGGTGCTCTGTCTTACTTGGTTCTCATTATTTGGTGGTGGTGGTGGTTGTTGTTGTCATCCTACAGCAATTAAGCTCTGATCAAGAAATTCTAGAAGCACATTAAATATGATGCCAGGTTTGCTGTTTTCCACGGGTTTAAGGTGAGGAACATAAGCCATGTGCTGTTATTAGAGAAGTTTTAAGAAGTAAGAACAGAGGAGAATTTTATATTGAAACATTTTAAATCAAGACAAAAAAACAAACTTCTATGACAGGAAGACTGACAAGATTCCTCTCCTATATTTGGGTGGCACCTTTCCTTTTATATAGTTCAGAAACAAAGAATTTCAAGACCTGATCCTCTGGCACAAATATCACAAATCACAATCTGTCTATTCAGCTTAGGTTCCCCGAAACAAGGCAGGCATTAGGAGAATGAGATGAAATGAGGAAGTTACTATATTCACACAGATATTAATAGCTGGCATAATTTTTTCCAGCAGACCACAAAGACTTTGATGATGAAATATTTTAACCCTTTTCCATTCTTTGGCTGAACAAAATATCATTCTGAACAGGACCCCAAAACTTAACAAGACAACTTAAAAAGGATGCTGTAGTGTAATTTAAAGTTCATCTAGCAGTTGTCCTGAGAGTTTAAGTGAGGTCACAGCACAGCTGAAGAAAATCCATTCTTAAATATGAATGAATGAATGAATGAATGAATGAATGCTAATATGAGTTGTTTTTTTTCTCTTTTTACCCAAAGCTGATTTTCTGCAGATGATTTTCCTCTGTTGCTGACACTTAGAAGATACACTGTAATATGGGAGTGGAAGGGAAGGACCCTCACACTGAACAGGTAGAAATGAAATAATAATTAAGATACCAGATTGTAACAAAGGAAAGGAGAATGTCATTCCTGGTTTTGCCCTACATTTCTGTGTGACCTGGAGCTACTCCTCAAAGGGACTGGGAGCAGTAGCTGGCACAGTGGGAAGAAGCTACAAGCAGGGCAACCCTCACAGAGCCTGGGCTCAATTATCAGTGCTCTTGAAATAGCCTGGGGGCCACTGGCAATTGTGATATGCTGGACAGGGAAACATTTTAAACCCAAATTTTGGGGGGGTTGGAGTCTAGAAATCCCTGTCCAAGCTGCACTGAACAGATGTCAGACCAGGATGTTTGCCCAAAACCCTCTCCCAAATATATACTGCTACATTTCTTCCTATCAAAAACCAAAACAAACAAAGCATAAAGCAAGCAATAATAGAAAACAGAGCAGAATTTACTCTCACAATCCAGACAGATGATATGGCTGAGTTAATCTAAAGCATCCCTACTGCCAGAAAGGGACAATTCTCCCTTTACTCCTTTCTCCTTGTTTCCTCCTTTCTCCAGTCCCTCCCCTCAGCTCTAAAGCTCATTTAACTGGATAGTGAGGGCCTCAAATAACAAACCCAATGAAAAACTGATCCATCAAAATACAGTTTTCTGCAAGGTTAGTGGGTTAAATTGCCTCAGCATGTGATCAGAGAAAAGCAGGACCTGCATGAGACAGTGACTGGGATCAGAGCCGGAGAGGGAGGGAGCACTTGGCTCTTGGAGAAGGTCACCTGAGCCTCTGATACAGGAGATGCAAACCAGATTTTATTCCCACCTTTAATTCATGTTTTTCAGACTCAGGGATGTATAGGGGAACAAGGCTCCTATGCTTTTATTTTTACTGCATTTTCTTCCAGCCCCAGTGCCAACACACCTCTGTCACTCTCCAACTTCCCTGAGCCAGTCAAGGGAGAAGTTGTCACACTGCACATGGGAACATCAGTGATTTTAAGTGCAGGAGATAATAAAAAAGAGGCACCAGTGGCAGGAGTAGCTGTCACTGACACTAAGCTGGCAGCCCAGTGCCTCCTCATGACACAGCGCCATGGTTTGTATTTCTCACAGGAACTGATGGAGAGGCTGAGGACATCTTTCCCATCACATATGTGTCCAAGCTGATGATCAAAATCACATCTTGAATCTCTCTCAGTATCTACTGGGATGGAGAGAGAGCTTCTTCCTGTTATCCAACCACTGTAGCTTTTCTAGTCCTTGTGTAGGGACTGGAACTCCAGTTTGTGCCCCCTCTCCTTCCCCCTCCCCAGTCAATGCCATCACTACGAGGTTACATACAACTCTTATTTGAAATACATCTCCTGCTTCCCAAATGAAAGATCAGCTCAGGGGGCTATAGGCTGAAGGGACTTAAACTCTCTAAGCAGTTTAAGTCTCTCTGCAGATAAATAGGGATTTTGAGAACCTAAGTTTTCAGCTCGTGCAGGGGACAGAGCCTTTAGGTACCTGGGCTGCCCGCCCTATCAATCTCCCACTTTGTTAGACAGCAGAGGAGGAATCTGACTCTTTTGTTTCTCAAAGCAATTATTGTTACTGTGATTTTACACTGTGGAAGGACGGGGTGCTGAAGGAACAATGATTACATGTGCAAAAGGGTGTTTTTCTTTAAAGAAGAAGCATAAAAAAAGTCTTGCTCTTCAGCACAACATGATACTTGGACACAGGACCACCAGGGTGATGGGGCAGCTTTTCCTCTTCGTTCATCCATTTTTAAATCCATACATTGCTATAAATGAACAGATGCTATTAACACATCAGTGGATTTGTGTGGAAATTGTGATTTATCCTCAGCAACAAGTTAATATAAACACATGAGATTGCCTCCAATCTGCTTCCCAAGCCCTGAGAGGTCTCACAAAGTCAAAAAAGAGATTTTTGCAGAAAATTCTTCTGGTTGCACACACAGAATAATCATCTAATTTAATCATGGATGCCGGTTGCTTGTAGCTGAATACCAAATGTGGCTTTTGCTGTGGTATTTGCAGTGGAATAGTGTCGCTGTTGGACACAAAGTAGAAGGGTGGATTCAATCACAGCAGCCAGAATGAGATGCTCAGGAAAAGCTTTATTGTCCAAACTTTTCGGCTTTTTATAGGGTATTACGATAGAGGTTTAACATGATTGGTAAAGGGAACACCACCTCTCTGTCCCACTGGTGGGACAAGAGAAAAACACACTAACCACAGCTGTGAACTCTTTTGAGAAAATTAAATTCTTTACAATAATAGTCCTTGAGTGAGAGATGTTCTCAAGAGACTTTCCCTTGGGAGCAGACCAGCCACTGACAGCCTGGAACTCTCTCAAACTCAGAAAAATCAGGTCCACAGGATAGATGTGAAATAATTGCACCAGATAGGAATGAAGGTGGAATCATTCAATCACTGAAGCCTGGAAGAGGTAGGTGGTTTTATATCTATATTCAGAGAAATAAGTGAAGTGTAAGCTTTGCCTGTCAGTGAAAGAGTGACATAAATAACCAGAAATCTCCTGAATCCCAAACACAAGATGACTTTTTCACCAGCATTTTCTAGACTGTAAAAATCATAGGGAATAAAAAAAAGTAGAAGTTGTTATTTAGCTGGGCACTGGAACAAGAGGATCCTTTCTAAACCATTTCAGCTTCTGTAATCATTCTAATGCCTAATTTATGCTCTATAAAGGTGTACTTAAAGGACACCTTTACTTGTGGTCAAAGCCTGGGACAACTCATCAATTTAGTTTAATCCTGGCACTGCAAAGTTTCCTGCATGGCCTTGGTGAAATGTCACACTATGGTTCAGCCCCCTACCCCTAAAAATGAGCTTATTAACATTATTTACTCTCTCCATTGTGCCACTCAAATTATTCATTAATTTTTCAGGGTAAGAAAACATCTGCCATATGGCACCAAGTACTAAAGAGTCCTGTCTTTAACTGCAGGTTCTGGACTTTTCTATGTCACAGATAACTCTAACTTAGAATAGCTGTTTTGGGGCTGGGATAATTGTTCTGCCACAGTGAATTACCAGAATTGGAGACAACTGGTTCAAAAATGCAGATGGATGTAAAGCCATTTTTGGTGTATTCAAGGAAATGCTCTTTGAAAAAGTAATTTTTAGGGATCTGTTAGATGCTGGGGCCAAAACCAAAAGAAAAAAGTTTCTAAAATAGGTTCTAGCTTGGTGGCTGAGGTGCTACTCTGTACTGGTGGAAAACAATAGAGGGAGACTTGAGTCTGGATCACACATTCCCTAAGTAACTGGTCCAACAACCACCAGATCATTTTTCAGCATCCTTTTGCTTTTTTTCAGGCAAAAAATAAAAAAAAAAAATAAAAAATCCAAGCTGTCTTGATTCAGTCCTGCTAAAGAAAGGAATACTTTCTGAAGCTTTAAACCTTTGGCAGGACAGAAAAAACACCTCGTCTCCTCTCTTAATTACAGCTACAACTCCCTAACACAGTCCAAGCCGAAAATCCCTTGTTTGTGCCTGGCTACTGGATATATCACAGGTAAAAATTTCATGCAATTATGTGATACGGGGCACTTCCCAGACTTTTGCTCTTTTCTCTTAATTGTCAGGTTCTGTTCAAATACATAATGTCTGTAGCTCTTTCCTTTGTGTGAACAGCTTTCTCAATCCCTATACAACTTAATATTCTGTTGCCCTATTAAGCTAGCCATGCAGAAAACGTTTTCTAACCAAATAATAAGAATAGCAAACGTATGAACTCTATACCTCAATGAGGTGTTAACTTCAAAGCCTTGTTATTTGGGACTTGGGGCCATTTAATGCTGACATTATTAGGCAAGGAAGTCTAAGGAACAAGCACTCAGTGGGAGTCAAAGATCTTTTTAAAAAGAATTTTCTTTATGCTCATCACATCCCAATTCATTTAGGATGGGCTCCTGTTCTCTGCCTACACATTTCCTAATTAAGACTTCTTTCCTTGCCACAGTGTTTAGGTTGGAAGGAATCTGAGGCTCTCCATGTATCCCCTTCATGACTGGCATATTTTTTTCTTTCCCCTCTGCCATCACCCTGGTTGTAATTACGTTACGGTGTCTTATCTCTCCATCAAAGGATGGGTAAGTGGTCCCTTTATAAACCTGCTTGGAGCAGCTGTTGACCAGTCAGGGAACACTGAGGCCTGACCAGAGCTGCACTTTCCCCAAAGGGCTTATCTATATTGTGCCACAATGAATGCGGTGTGAATCAGTGTAGACAAGATCAAATAGCATTCAACACATGTCAGCTAAGTCCAGTTTTAGCCTGGCCTCGTCAGTGTTTAACCATGATTAGCTGACATGCACAGTTTATTGTGGTCTTCACCAGCCAACATAATGTGACCAATATTACATCAATTACTCAGTTACCCTAAATTGCATTCAGACGTGATTACATCCTTCCAACTGTATGGCTTTGTGAAGGCTAGGCAACACAAATTTGTCTCTTTGGGATCTGGGCAGCAAGGCTCACATCTAAGTTTGGGCCTGATTCTTGTCACAGAGCAATGAAAAGCCTCTGGACTATCCACTCAGTGACAGCAAGGCACGGCTGCAACACGCACAGGGATCTCAGACTGGATGCAAACTCTAAGCGCTCAAAGCAGTGAGGTTAGAGTGCCACAGGCTTCAGCTGGCAAAGAGGTAAATAATAGCTCCTGATTTCAGGCAGGGAATACCATTTGTGTCTTACCCAAAGCCCAAGGTGTTGCAGCTTTCCTGCTGCAAAAGCCATGTTAGCTCTGCAGAGCATCCTGCAATGCCGCACCTGATTGCAGCCTGGGACAGCCCAGGGAGGATGGTGCTGTCTGAGGCACTACCACAAACTGTCTCAGTCTTGCTGGGAGAAAAAGTGGGATTTATATTCTAAATATTATGAAATAATACTCCTTTATTCCTCAGATTCTTGCATTGCTAGCATTTAAATCAGTTCTGTGCAGATGCACTGAATGAGCCCCATATTTGCAGCAGCAGCAGCTCCACACAGATTCCTCCTCAGGTCTCACTGGAGCTGCCCATTCATGTGCACAAGATCAGCTTCGTGTCTGCCCCATTCAAGCCTAATTCCAGCTTCAGTTCCAACAGCAATACATCCTTGGCAAAACGTTCTGCTGATACAAATGGACTCAGAATTTTCTGTATATTCAGCATCTTTCTGTAACTCCATAGCCACATCCAACTCATCAACGATCACCTATATTTTTTTTTGTTACTTTTTTACTTCTTTGAATTCTTTCTAGAAATCATGCAGATGTATGGCACCAGGTGAATGGCAGAAATCATAATATTTGTTTTTATGGCCCAAATCACTTGCAGGGATTTCACAGAGGCATGGTAGGCAGTCCATATCTTTTCAATTGGAGTCCCCATTTTACTTTTGCACCCAATAAAGACACAGCCAATATATGTATTATCCTTTTTTTTTTTTTTTTCCAGAAAGGAAAATGTCCTATGGGCCCTTTTGCTTCTGCTGAGCTTGCATATTGTGTGATCGATGGAAGATGACATCTTCTAGTGGTGCCCGCTCCTCCTGGTGCACAGACATGAGGTTTGGGAACAAAAGGCATTATTCAGCCCCTGGGAGCAGAACACTGGCACCTATGTTTTATGGACTATTTGAAGCCTGAGATTTTTAGGGGTCAGCAGCCTTCCCAACCCCTGTGATCATTTTGCTGGCACCTTTTGGGCAGGACAGCTACAACAAGAACAGTCTTTCTGAAACCTGGGGATCCTCAGGCTCCCAGCACTGGCAGTTTCTGTGTGCAGGGAAATTCTGAGTCGTGTATGGTTGAGGACACATCTGGTGTGAAATGTATTTACCATAAGCACCCTGACCTCACTGAGGCAATGTTTAAAAGCTACAACATTTTCAACTAAAACACCATGAATCAGTCATCTCCTCTCTACATTTTTTACTTCCTAACACAACAGATTGCTGAAATATTCATGCATACATTTTCTTTCCTAATCTTCTTCTTCCTCCTAGACTGAATCGGAGGAGCAGAAAAGTGTAACATGCCAACCCAGAAATATTTGTTACATTTAAATGTCTGGCTGCGGCTCCCAGTTGTGGTATTGCTGGATTATTCCAGGCAAAGAGAAGCAAGCTTTGCTCACTAAAGTTAAAATCTGGCACCAATTCTGCTTTTGCTTATTTTGGTATAAAGCAGGAATTTCTCCTCTTTAGTCAGTAGAGTTGTACCATGAGGGTAAATTAAAGGGGAGGCAATGCAGCATGTAATAAACAGTAGTGAGAAAAGAGAACCCTGCGGGAGGTGAATATGAAATGGGTAATTTAAGAAAAATAAAATAACCTAAGGGAATAAACTGAGGCTACTTTGAAAAAAAAAAAAGAAAAAAAAAAAAAAAAAAAGACTAAAACTGCCCTTACTTGGTCTGAACTATAAGGTTTAAAACCTGATGAATTCTGCAAGGTTTTGAATCACCATGTAAGGAGCCTAAGAAGATTTTCCTGCCAATGTACTGAGCAACTTCATCCACCTCTGCCATTGCCATTCCTGTGCCTGATCCAGGCAGGATCCCTAGAAACTGTGCATGGATAAGGTGCCAGTTGTGGAGAGTAGATGTTAGGAAAAGATCACAAGATCAACTGAAAAGTACAAAATTAGGAAAGTGCACTATCAACCTCACCAGGAGAAGATAAGGGGAAAATAAATATGGGAAACAGAAAAAGCAATAGGCAGATCATCAACGTAGCTGCCATAGGTATTTGTGGAATTGGAAGTGAAACAACACTACACAAAAAAGACAAACCTGCATTTCAATTATTAAGTATTAGGTTCTGTCTCCTCATCTCAGTATTGACAGGACACTGATATCTGATAGCTGGGATATTGTATTAATTATATATGATACGATATATGTTATATTGCCTCTTTTAGATCAGGATTATGCTCATGTTATTACTTTAGATAATGTCAACTTCTCAGTTGTTCTAGCAGAAATACTAAAATCAGTAAAATATATTGCTCCTAAACACTTCTGACAGGAGCTAATTCAAGGAAGCTCTGTACTTTACACTATGAAGTGGGTAGCAAAGGTGAGCATGAAGTGTCATCATATGAAGGATTTCTGGATATATAAACTGTGGTTTGGTTATTCCCATTTTATAGAGGAGTCACTGAGGCAAAGGGAGTGGTTTTGCCCTGTGACTGTGAACGAAGGCTCCAAGAAAGTCCTCATTTGGCACACGGCCCTTGAAACTCTGCTAATGCCTAGTCGGTAGCTCAGGCTTCCTCCCAAAAGGTGGAGGTGTTTAAGCAGCCAGTTTGGGTCTGACTGCACTCATTTGAGCTGTGCTGTGAAAGGTGCCTGCCCCTGCAGCCAAAGCACACCACCTCCCTGTGCTACCATGAACACATTGACACCACTAGGATTATTTACTCCAGGACTGATTTTAATAAGGAGTACATTTTCACAGTTAAAATTGCACCCAAACTATGAGCTGTGGTAGCCAGGCTCACTGGGAGAGTCAAATCAGTGGGAAATAAATACATAAATAATAAAATTATATATATATATATAATTTTATAATAAAAAACTGATTTTAACTGATTTTAACTGGTTTTAACTGATTTTTCTCCCTGCAGAATCCTATCCCCAACAGTGCCTCCTGTCATCAAGGGCTGCACTGAACTGCACTATCAGAAAACCTTCAACCCTTACAAAGGAAAAAGAGAACATGAATTAGGTGAAATAAAAGACCTTGGCCAGATTGCTTTGTTGGATAAAGCACCTTTGTTGTAAGAATGTGGGAAAGGAGAGTCCAACCACAGCTCATCCAGATTCCTTAGACACACACACCCAGTGATATGTATTTGTGAATATTTTCCACATTTATATTTGCTAACCAAACTAACCAGTTTTTACTTGTTTAATTACTGCCAAAGAAAGACAAACTGTCAGTCTTTTAAGAGTTATGCCAAAGCACAGGGTGGGTTCTCTCTGATTCATATGCTGCATGGCTACAGAAATCAAGACCCAGCATCAGGAATGCCAAGCAGTTAAAAAAACATCAGTCCAGCTCTATGGTGTATTTTTTAATCTAACTCCCTTGCTAAATTAATGTTATTTCTGAATTTCCCAGCAATTTAGTAGCGTATCAACCATTTTATCAAAAAACAAGGAAACAGGAAGATATTTGAGGGGTAAAAGCATGGGACCCAACAGACTGCTGTGCTAATGATGTTTTATTCCTCTTATTTGCCAAGTGAATGAAAGTCATCCCAGCTCTGTCTCTCTTTAGCTTCATTAATACACAACATCACCACAGGAAGTAGATTAAATAAATACTTTTTTCTTCCCGAAGTGGAAAAAAATCTCTTGTGCTGTGTTGCACATAGAAAGACATGGAGGTGACCTATATGAAGCCTGTCTGAAAATCACCACCACCATTAAAAACCCTAAATCCTCAATGTCCAGAAAAATTTCAAGAAATTTGGCAGATTTTAGTCTTTCCATTCCCAGTAAAGATATAAGTTGGTGGAAGTGTAAAGGTGAGGATGCCAGCTACCTCCTCTGTATATCCAAAAACTGGTCCTAAATCTCACAGAAAGAGAGGGAGATGATACACAACAAGAAAAAAAATTGGGGTAATATTCATTGGACATTTGAGTGGGTTAGAATCAGGATGGAAAATGTGCTTTAAAAGAGCTCTGTAATATTATTACCATCATGACATTGGCTCCTGGCTTTGTGAGGATTTACACCAGGTTATAAGAGACACACAGGCAAGCAGACACTTTGAGATGCACAGGAATGCAGTGTTCAGCCTTGAGGTGAATTTGCAGGGTGATCCTGAACCCTTCCAGAGGCCTGAAATTTCTGCCCATCTGTATTGTCCCCATGCTTCTTATCTCTGTCTGTTATTAAACTACAGGATTTTACCTCCCTGATCTATCTTTTCATCTGCAAATTGCAAAGAGCAATATTCACCTTTCTTGCAGAAAATGATTTTAGAGTTAGAGATATGAGAGTGCTGCCTCTCACCATGGAAGAACTCCCGACAGATCCACAGAAAAAAGTCGAGGTTTTGATGTAGGATGGCCACTACTCCATGCACTGTGGAATGAAGGAATGGTGGACAGGAAAAGATAGACACTTCTCCTGGGACCTACAAAAGTAGCTGTCTAAACCTGGAGATTTCACATCTAGAACCACATACGATAGCCCTTTATAAGCCCTCCTGCAATTTACTCGTCACAGTATTCAAGACAGGTAAATTAGCTTAATTACAACCATCACACACTGGAGAAAATTGGGACACAGCAAAGAAACAGCTCATTGTCACCACTGGCCCTAAAACCCAGACCTTTCTGATTGGTAAATCACTTGTCAGAAAACACCAATTCAAGTTTGAATTTCCCAACATAGGATTCAACCCAACACCTTCAGATTAGCCAAGTGTCCCTGAGGTTATTCAGAGGTAAACCAGGGTTTGTTTTATTTGTTTTGAGTGAAATTACACTGCTGAAATGGTGTTGAAGAGAGAAGGGTTTAATTCTACAAATCTTGCACCTTGCAAGTTCAAATAGCCCATCTAGACAGTGAATTTTATGCTGTGCTGACATGCATATAGAAGAACAGTTGAAACAAGAAGCCTCGTATCCATGATTTGAGCAGGAACAAGAAGGATACTGTTCAGGTATGTTTATTATATCCTCAGATGTGCTGGTGGTGCCACTACAAGTTTCCCAGTGCCAGGCCCTAAATGCAGTTGTGCCCGAATGAAAAGTGACTCCCCTGGACTCAATTATCCCACATCTTCTCTTTCAGTGTCCAATTAGAGACCAAATGATGTTGTCACAGTTGTGCTCACAGCCATTAAGTGGCTGTGTCCAGCACAATGTGATTCATTGCTATGGTAAATGTAGTTTTTGGAGGCTGTATTACTCGCTGTTTAGGAGACAGGTGATAAATTCACGGTCAGGGAATATACAGCAACAATTGAAGGTACAGACAAACTGACATGAGAGAAGAAAAACAAGTTTGAAAGTGACTTTTCCTTAATAACAGCTCCTACCCAATAGAAAAACTGCACTGTCAGTGGCAGGGAGCAATTAGGGATAACTTGCATCACCGGAAAGGTTGTCCCAGAGAAAATTGCTGTCTAGGGAACTGCAAAGGAGAATCCAGCCCTTCTTCTGCCCTGAGGATATCGGGTTTTGAGGATTTTGTGCAAGGCTTGAAACAATTTCCAGTGCTAAATGTTAACAAGGCTTTCAGATAGTTCTGGGATGCTGGGATGTAAAGACCGAATGAGATCCGTTTATACAAGCAAAATGGATATTTAAATAGAAAGCAGCCACCATCAAAAATGTTTTTTAAAATGTTGTTTTGGTTAATGCAACATACTGTACTCCTGCCAACAAAGGCGGTTTCTGATCAGGACATGCCGTGCTTTCCTCTGGAGGTTTTGCAGGCAGGGTGGTCTTCCATGAGAGAGGGGAAAGGGCTTAGTTAACATTACACATCCTTCATATATACAGGCTGGTAAATGTAAGGCATTGCAGCTGTGCAGTTTGTCACCAAAAACCAAGCTGAAAGGAGTCTAAACCCAGGAGACCGACAGGAATATGACCTAGTCACTCTTAACACCTTTGATTCTCCCTTTTCAAAATAAAGCAACTTCTCCCTCATTTGTGCAGCCTTGGTCTTTAGAGACAATGGTCAGATGATAAAGACTGGGAAAAAAAGGGACAGTGCAAAAATACCCTAATAAGTGATTTATTATTTTCCCAAAGATTACAGAAGAAGCTTGCAGCCCCTTTATGCTACATTAAGTTTATTTTGGTAGGAAAAAGCTTTGGCACTTGAAAAAGACTGCACTTTTTACCACAGAGATCTAAATCCATTCTGGAAGTAGGAGCTGCCCTAAAGACCACAGCTTCCCTTGTCTTTACAGATGCCTGTAGAAATCACCTCTGTGCAAAGGAGGGATGTAGCTGGCAAATCAAGTGGATTTCAGCAGGATAACATATTGCTCCCATTTAAGAAAGCATCCTCGACCAGGGCATATTTAAACCCAGTGAGACCTGAGCACAGGCTTAAAGCTAAACATATGCTGAAGTCTTTTCCTGAAACAGATACATGTGAGGAAACACTGACCAGTTGAAATATGGCATTCATTCTCTGTTTCATCCCCTCTTTTCCTCCTAGAATTTCTGAAGTTTGAAATGTAAAGAATCCATCTAAGCTAATAGGGAGATATTTATATAATTATATGTGTATAGTAGGTACAAAGAACCCATTTTAAGATCATAAACATGATGGTCATCTTCCCGGCTAAACAATTTACTAAGATCACTTGTGTTTATATTGGCAGATCTTTAAAAAAATCCTCAAGTTAGACATTTTGTGTCTCTGTTTGAGAGGTGAAGCAAAGTAATCAAGCCATACTATTTGACAGGTACTAATTCCAAGAAAATAGATATTACAGCAATCATCCATTATTACTATTACTATTACTATTACTATTACTATTACTATTACTATTACTATTATTATTAGTGTTTTCCATCCTGTGCAAAGCAAGCATTTGAAACAAGGCATGAATATAAGATTATTATACCATTAGAACCCTTCTCCTTTACTTCTGTGATTAAGATTAGAAAGACTTGGGAAACCTGTTGACCAGATTTCTCAAATTCCAAAGGTTTTAGCTGTAAAAATTCAGCTCTGGCAAAAAGGAATCATTTAAGAAAAAATGCCATAATTTTTCCTAATCTCAGCCAAAGCTGATTCTGAAAGAATTTCCACTGAAGTAAATGGGATTGTTCACAAAGTTGCGTCTTTCAGCATACATACAAGGGAAAGAATGTTGAACGCAATTTTGAGGCATTTTCCTACTCCCTTATTCCCAAGTTACAATATAGTCAAGATGGCCACTTCAGTTTTCAGGCTCACAGCTCCGAGTGCTGCTCCAAAAACGTATTCTCAGCTGAGATGGGATCACCAGTGATTGGGATCAGCACACTGCTGAGCACCTCCAAGAGCACAGCTGTGCACACAGCCCAGGCCATGGATACTTCCAGTTAGCAGTTTGTGACCCATCACATTCCTGCAGAGATTGTGTCACCAATCCCTTTTCCCTTCCACTTCCTCAGATTTGCCACATCTTTTGACATAACCTCCTTCTATCTGGAGGTTTTAGGGCATGAGTGAAGTGCCTGTGATGGACAGGAAGGGTAACCTGGATCAGCAGCAGCTGAGGCAGAACATCTGCCTGCACACAGAACCTGGGCAGCAGCGCTGGAAATCTCCTGGCTGGTGTCCAGCTGAGGGCATCTTCAAACCTGCTTTTCCTTTATGTCAACAGCTATGAGGAGGAGGAACACACAGCCCCATTCCAAGCTCGGATGATCCCATTTAAGGCTGAGGCATCCCTGCAATGTATAGTCACAAACATAGAGTAAGGATTTATAGTTTTTACACAACAGCAGGACCATCAATAGGGTTATAAACCATATGCCCCTCAGTAATACCATGATTTTGCTAATTTAATTCAGGCCCTTCATGGCAGCATTTGAGACAAGATGAAAACTTCTTTTCTAGCTCCCATTCACCCCAACTCCATGAGATACATACCAGGCTCATGCTGCAGTGACCTCCACAATCCTGCTCTTTGCACCTAGGGCTGCTCTTCCAAATCTGTCAGGTCATTACTCTGCCAGGTGTATCTTCTGCACAAGGGACAGAAAAGCCCAAAATCTTGTCACTGCACAAGAGTAACCTGCTTTTAGACCTTCATCAGGCATATATTTATACCAGATGGCCCACTTAATGCCAAAAACCATGAGAATCTATCTTCAATTTCTTTATAAAACACCTAAATTGCTGGGGGTTGTAGTAAGCAATCAGTTCCAAAGTTCTGAAATTAAACAATTGCAAAATCTGTGTTACAAAAATAACGTTGTAATACAAGCTTAGGAATATTAGAAAGACGAGGCACAGCTACAACCTGCTCAGCTTGGACAGTCCTGATGAAGCAGTCATGTAAACACAATGACAAACACAACTCAAAAAGTTTCCTGTAGGAAAATTCTCAGACTGCTACAGGAAACACCAAGATTTTGGGATACTTATCCAAAACATAAGATAGAGGATATGAAGAAATGCTACAGTGCAGAAAAGTTGTGCTTAGAAGTCCTTGGTATTCTACAAGCTCCAACCAGGTATGCACAAAAACAGAGGAGGAACTTGAAGGAAGAAGAAAGTTATGCTTAACAACAGGTCCTTGGCACTTAATAAACCATTCACTTTCGAGATATATGCATCTTGTGTACATATTTACATATTTCATGAGCCATAGATGTTTACCCTAAGGGCTTCCCTGGGTTTTTTTTCCCATCATGCTATTTCAGAGAACTAAATTTACTACTGAGTTTCTGCAATAAAATTTTTCCCTGTGACTTGTATATTGAAAAGAACAAAAGAACTAAGAGGTCCGACCCTCCAACTTTGTGAGACTACTGTCATTACTAAATGAATGAAGCAATTTTGTGATGAAAATCATTTGTAGAAGAAAAATATCCAAATATTAATATCTCCCTAATTTTTAGTAGGAATGAGTAATGTTAAATTTGCACTAACTACTCTGAAATACCAATGTAAATTGATGAAACCAACCCAATCTGATCTGATTTGGTTCCCCAATTTTTTTTTGAGATAGTGGAAATTTTTTTTTGCTTTTTTCCTGACTCATGAAAGACACCAGACAGTGATGTGAATGATGTAGTGAAAGCTCTGAAGAAAAAAAATCTATTTAAGTCAAGGAATAGGGGAAGTGGTCACTCTGCGAGGTCATTTTCCTGTGAGACGCTGTGACAGCTGGAGAAAATTAACCAAAATATCTGCATTCCAGAGAGGTATAAAAAGAAGAAAGAAAGAGGAGGAGGAGGAGGAGGGGAGAGGTCAAATGTCTTCTGGAAACCTGTAGGAATGGCAATGACATTTTCTATATGGGCTCACTCAATCTGGTTTCCTGACAAAATTCTACAAAAATAGGAGGAGATTTTTAGTCTCAAAGGGTAGTCAGGCAGCCAGCTCCCTTAAAAGTCAGCAGGACATTAATTAAACTTGAACAGATTAGCTGCACTGGATCTTTTCTCTGATGCTGGCACAGGGACCACACAGAAATCGTATTCCTAACACTTTATTACTATTTGAAGCATTACAGATCACTCACACTTCCAGAGTGGAAGAGCTTGGAAGACAGCAATAATACCAAGGTAATCAGATGGGTTCTTTGGTTTCCATGTTTATATTTCAAGGAAATAGCCAGTGAATGCCAAATTTGTTTCTACACTATTTCTGAATCCCCAGCATTGCTTTTGTTTCACAATAAAGTAAAACCAAAACATTTTCAAACATTTTAAATACTGATTTGTATTCTTTTTAAAAATACCACAGGTTTTCATGTCATATTTCTCCCAGGCTAGAACCAAAACTGAACTTTAAAGCCTGAATTCTGTCAAAATTAGTGAGTTTTTGTGAAACATTTTGACTCTGCTGAAGTTGAATATTAATTGAAACATTCATTAACTGAAACTTCCTACCTTCAGAGCACTTCCATCCCTGTGGATCCTCTGGTCATTTCAGACTACTCTGCAAAGAAAAAGAACAGAAAACAAAGTCTCTTTGAGGAGAAGCTGCTCACTGTTGCAATTTCAAGCAATGAAATCAATTCAAGAATGAGGGATTCTGAGGTAACAAAACTCTGCCCAAGTCCCTCTACAGACCTAGACTCAGGCACTCAGTGAGAGCAAGACAGACAGAAGGACACAGGCAGGACTCAGGAGATGACATCCACAAGTAGAAGCAAATTAAAGGGACTCAAAAGCAGAATTAAGATATTTTTTCAGACTCCAAGACATTACAGTTGAGGTGAGGATTTCAAAATAACACAGCTCTCATTTGAGTAACTAAATTTTACAGTCACAGTCTGTATCTGTGACATCCCACTGCAAGATATGGAGCCAGGGCTCCTTCTGAAAATGCATCTACATCTTGAGGTGTTTTTTGGGAAGCTGAGCGTTTCCAAAAGCCCTGTGCTAAAATCATAAGCTTTCTCAAATTGCTGAAAACAGGCAGAAAGACAAACAAATGCTACAGAGAACTTTGAGACATTGCAACACATACCAGATTACCTAAAAGTGGAGAAGCAGCTACTCCACATCTGCAGCAAGGTTTTGTATTGTAGTGAGATCTGGACATTTGCTGTTCACTGCTGGCTTCACTTTCATTATATTCAGGAGAAAATAGCATGACTTTTATTTAGCATAAGCAGAATCTGCAGAGAAAGTTGCAGAAGGACTTCAAGTGGTCTTCAAAACCTAACTCAGCAACACTGTATTCTTTCCACTGCAAAACACCACCAAGTGTCTTTTCCTCATAGCTTGACCACTTTGTTTGAAGTCTCTGTCCACAGTTATCAAAATGTTGCTGTTCTTCATTTAACCTGATTTTCTTAGGCAGTTTATCTATTTTGTGGAGTGAAAAGAAAACAGTGTCTGATTGAGGAAGACTGATTTGTTTGGTTCTGTTTTCTAAGCATTTATTTTGATTTACCCATTCACTTTTTTCTTTTATCCTTCAGATGACAAATAGCTGTGAAGGAAATAAGTGAGCTCCAAAAGGAGAAAAAAATAAAAGGATGTGGAAATTTGAGTTACTAGCTCCACTTAATGCTAACCTCATGTTGTGTTTGGAATCTGATCTAGATATTGTCCAGGTATCTACAAAAGTTTCCCTGACTATTTAGAAAACAGATAATGGTTTAAAATAAGCATTAAATGATCCAAAATCATACCTAAATCTGAACTTAATCAATTCAAAATTCAGTTAGCTCTAAAACATGTTGAATTAACTTCTTTTTTAAGGAAGCATTTAATTCTTGCACTTATTGTTTAATTTTTAAATGGACCAGAAGCAGAAGTTTGAAATGTCACATTAAGCCTTGCTTTCCTAAGATTGTCGCTTCAGCTTGACCTCAGTGAGATTCAGAAAACTGGTAAACTATTCAACTTATCTGATTCAAATTGTTATCTGAACCAAAATGCTGAACATCTGAGGATTACTCAACCCCCTATCTTTAACAGACACCTTTTTTTTATCCATTGGTGCCTCTAAGCCATCATAAAACCTCTCCCCACACTGAGGGCTTTCTTGACCTGGTCATGGCTGTGTTTATTCCTGCCATGGAAGCGGCAAGTTTGCCAGAGTAGCTTTCCTGGGTACTTTGATGATTTATTGCTGTTCATAAGGAAGGTGAAGAGAAGTAGTTAATAAGAACCTTACTGGTACTTATCATACTTTTCTCTCAGTACTTTTCTGTGATTAATTTGATTAATTTTTAAAAGGTAAATATTGAAATACATTCATTGACATCCTATTATCCGTGGTTGTTTACATATAGAGGACAAATCCTCTCCTCCACTCGAAGCCAAAATAAACAGATCTTCTACAGGCAAGTTCCAAACTGTCTGGGGGTGTTGGATTTGTCACTACAGGCTGCAGAGCTGTTTGATGGCTATTTCTGCACCCCAGGTATGCTTTTTTTGCAAAGGTGATATGTTTCCTAGAGAATCTTCAGGCACAGTTAGTAGCTTTCAGCTTTGACTGAAGCAATGTCAACCTAGTAACCTTTTATTTTTACATTCTTAATAAAGAGAAGAAAGACATGACAATGTTAAAAGAAGATATTTGGCCTGTTTACCTACCTTGTCTGTGAGACTGAAAAGCACTGTAAAAGGCTGGGTGATCTGAGTACTTAACCTAATTCAAGAAGCCATTTTCAAATTATCTAATTTTAATGAGAGGATGAAGTGTGAAAAAGCCCTTCAACCTTTCTACTAAGGTGTGCAGTATCTTCATACCAGAAAATTGCAAGCACAAAAGGATATTAAATTCTTTTTTAAAAGTTACAGAATAATCCACTAACCAGTCTCTTAATTCTTCACTGAATTCTGTGTTTGGAAATCTACCAAGTCTTTGGCAAACAAAAATAATTTGTAATGAATTAACTATCAATATATATATATATATATATACCAAATAATAGTGTTCTATTCAGGAAAAACCCAGCACTTTTATGCTTTGATTGATTATATTTATAACCAAATATATCAATCTGAGAACACTTATTTGATAGAAGCATGGAGAGCAATGTTGAACTCATATTAATCTGTGAACCTGTCTGCAGCAGAGCTGAAAACCAAAATAAACATACAATTAAATGTTAGTAGTGCTTATCATACAGGGTGATGTTCTGGTATTTGTTTTCAGGTAAGACTATTCCTCATCATAAACTTTTTTTCTCCTGGATTATCATCTTAAAAAAGAGATAAGAAGCTTTTGAATTATTTTTTGCTACTAGGAAGTGAGTAGATTATAACTAGTTTTGTTCCATGGATCAATCTCCATTGCTTTGTATACAGGGGAGACTTAAAATGTTACCATTAGCAATTTATACCCACTTGCTGGCAATAAATTACTTTTCAGGTCCAAGGCAGTGGATTGTAAAACTGCTGACTTCACTGCTAGAGCACTGCAGAAGAGAAGAAACTGGATGAGACAGAGCAAGTCCTAAATGCCTTCCATAATTAACAAACATGGCAAGACAAGTTATGAAAAACAAAGGCAGACTGGCCAGATTTATGCTTGAAGTCTGGTACTTTTGAAGGACTGTCCAACTACAAAAGTCTCTTTTGATCTGCATTAATTGAAAGCAGTTAAAATTCAATCCCAAGTTTACAGCCACAGGTTTGAAACCAACTCCTAACCTTGCATTGATCTGTAACTCACTGGTCAGACAGGAATGCATCCATCCTTGTGCATCCAGCCTGCAGAGGATACATGTCTAATGACAGCTGGTTTTAGCTTCAGCTGGAGAGTTTCATGGTTGTGGCCTCAGAATTCCCTGACCTCAGTCCTGAGCAGCACCCACAATGATGTTCATCCTAGATCTCTGGCAGCTCACAGCAACAACCACTTGTGGAAGTGACAAGGCCTCTGTGGATGAAGCCACTTGTTCCTGGTGTGGTTTCTTGGGGTAATAAGAGAAGAGGATTCAGCTGGGTGTGACACACTGCTTCCCAAGCTGGTCTGAGATGGAGAGCGCATCATTTCCCTTCTTTTTTTGGGAGGCAGGAGATGGAGTTCACAGTTTGCAGTGGCACTGGTCAGCAAAATCAAATCGCCATGAGCATGCCTGTAGGGGGATATGGCCAGGTAAAGGAAGGGTAAAGGATGGAATAAGGAAACAAGAAACCACATTTATTCCCGAGGTTGCTCTTAGATTAAAACCTGCAGGGCAAACCTTAAATCCCACCAAACAATAGGACTCCATCTCACATGACAGGGACAGATCAGAGAATTGCTTGCCCAGATCCATTCATCTGCACCAACACTGACTGCAGGAGCAACATGCAAGCCCAGCTCTGAATCTTCTCACAAGTCAAGCCACTTTTGTATGTTATATTCAAGATTCATGAACCCCTACCCTTTTAGATCCCCCTCAAAAACACAGAGAAGTAAACAAATTCTGCTTGAATATTTCATTATATTATGTATGAGGAGGGCTCTGCCAAAGAGCTTGCACTATTGTACTGTCTTGACTAATAATTTGTGTGACATGCATAAGGAAGACCAGATATTCGCAAATTTAAGGATTTTTTTGCCCAAGGACAGCTTGTAAAATCCATTAACATGAATTGTGTCTGAGCTGATGAGGAAAAAGAAAACCCACTGAATCCAGACTTTCAATATTTTATTGGTGTTTCTGAACTTTTATTAGCTGTACTTTCTTCCATAAAATCAATTTAATAAGGGGAGCAGTGTTTTGGTAAGGCATCAAAAGCAGTTCTTCTCTTCAAAGGGCATCTTTTTCACTCAATCTCTCCTCTAAAGACAGTGACATTAGTTTTGTAAATTAATAAACAGGCCAGCATCTGAGGACTGCATGAAGCCTCCATCACCCCTTATTGTGCTTTCTCTTCTGACCCCACTTTCCAGTGCAGGGCCCTCATCTCGACAACAATACCCTGAAAGCCTGTGTGGCACTCTGGGATCACACTTGAAAAGGCCTTTAGCTGAGGCTGGCTTTCAAGGAGGGGGGACAATTGGCAAGAGGCCTGTAGCTATTCATGCAGAACAGGCAGTGAAAAATGCCTGAAGTCAGATTCAGGGGTGGGCAATGCCCAAAAAAGAAAGCCCACATAACATGAATGGCTGCTGCTAGGAGACTAAAACCAAAGGCATGCCACTAGCAGGCCTCCATGTGCCGACATCAATGGGTTCATCCTATCCCTATTAGGGGCCTAAAATGATGGAGAAACATGAGAAGGGACTATAAGCAGGAAAGGAAAATAATACCAAAGTACACAGCGGTCAACGCTTATACTGTTATACCAAACACTCAGGAGAAGGAAATAATATTTTTGATGTTCGGCACCTTTTCTGCTGACAGGGGTTGTGTGGGCTGCAAAATCTGATAAGCAAAATAGCCATGGCACATTTTCTTGGAGGAAGAAAGCCATGCACTTTGGTAATTAGTTATTTCTCATGCCCATAATTAAGCATCATTATAAAAACATATTGGAAAAGCCAGGCCTGAGTTAGAATGGCTGCAGACCAGGTGCTGGAGCAGCTCCAGTCCCCTGGCTGTGCACACACAAATCCAGTTTGGTTCCAAACCCAGCAGTGCTGGTCAGAGAGGAGCAGGTCTACACATTTATTAAAGGAAACCACTATATTGCACCACAAAAGCATTGCAGTGGCACACAAATGACCCAAACCTCTACTGTGCTCAGGGTTAGGAAGACTGAGAGGTGCTGTTTGCAGTGCCAAAGGCCTCCAGTCCAAAAAAGCCCATTGTGAAGAACTTAGGTTGCTTTAATTCACCAGGTATCTCTGTTTTTTCTGCATAAAAAATACAGCTAATCCCCCACATTTACACCCTTACATTTCATTCTGGAAAGCACAGAATGATGACCTCTTTTGAAAGGAGCTGTGCTCACCTTCATTAATTTCAGTAGCATTCTGAAAATGACACAACTGTTTCTGTAGGAACAACCCATCCTCTCTAAAATCCTTTCCACTTCAGTACAGGTGTTGACTCTTGGCTAGCAAAAAACTTGAAAAAATGAATTACAATGTCTAGTCATGTTTGGACCATTTTCTAGGCATGATCTCCGCTCTTAAAAAACGATCACACTATTTAGTTTATAAGTAATAATGTCTGACTAAAAAAAGTAGAAAATACAATATGATACTATAATCAAGTGATTTATTTCAAGGGGTGATGTTTATTATTTGGTGTGGAAGAAACCTCCCCATCTAGCTTTTTCAGTTATCTATTCTTGCAATCTGATAATTCCATCCCTTTCTAAGTTTGTTAACAACCTCTTTCCTTCCTGCACTCAGTGGTAAAGTGGTGCAGCTGCTGAAAGGAAAGTAAGACCCTCATTATTGCTGTATTCTGCCCTACACAAGGGATAGGAAAAAAATAGCAGCCAAAAAAGGGGAGAACAGTGGGAGTCAGCCTCGGATTGCCCTCATTTGATAGCTGTTTTGGGTATGTAACTGTGTGGGCAAGTGGTGAATCTGATGCTCCTCTGGAGACAATGAAGAAATCTCCTGTCCTCCAATGGGAGTCAGGAAAGGGGCTGTGCACACTGCAGCAACAAAGCTGCCGTGATCCACTGATACGTCAGGGAAGGCTCTAAAGCAACAATTCAGTGCTGTTTGTCTTTCCATTTGGATTAAAAATGTCTAAATCCACAATGGGGTAAATCTTTGCCCCATGTGTGATCTCAGCACTTGTGTGTGCTCCTCTTGTAGCTAAAATTGCTCCTGTAAATGACTACTTCCAGCAGAAAATCTGTGCCAGTTTTGTTTCTTCTTGTGCATGGAAGGGCAACAATATCAAACTGCTTTAATATTTCAAAAAGCCTCAAGAACACCAAAAACTTTATATTGAGAGAGTTTACAAAATAAATAAATGAATGCATGCATGCATACATACATACATACATACAGGTTCTATAGATTGAGCAAATGGGCATGAGTAAGGCTAAATGCAGCTACACTGCCAGAGAAGCTCTATATCTTGGGTGGCTGTGATTCCTGTAGTCTCTCAAGGTTGAGTATTTGGGACCTGGTATTTAATTCATTCAGGGAAGCAAGTAGAGGTGTTTATGATAGGTGGGCAAGCCCAACCCTCTAAACGAAGAAACTGAAAACTCTGTCATAGTTTTCCCATATCTTGAGTCCACTGCTTCTCTTCCTGTCTTCTTCACAGATGAGCAAATCATTTTCTCCCCAACAAATATCCTTACAGGAATTCATAAAGTACAGAATTTAAAACATTTGTAAAGCAAAGACTTGTATTTGAAAGATTTAAATTTACTTTTGAATGTGAAGCATGATATGAAATAAGAGAAGGGTCAAGACCTGTAAGATCCAGTCTTGCCTCCCTAAGTGAACAGTTTATCTACATTTCCAGGGCTGGAAATTTAAAAACCCTGTTCATATCTCATGATGGGCACTTACAGAGGTTTTATGTGAACTTAAATCTAATATATATGTATATGTATATGTATATGTATATGTATATGTATATGTATATGTGTATGTGTATGTGTATGTGTATGTGTATGTATATGTATATGTGTATGTATATGTATATGTGTATGTGTATGTGTATGTGTATGTGTATGTGTATGTGTATGTGTATGTATATGTATATGTATATGTATATGTGTATGTGTATGTATATATATATGTATATGTATATGTATGTGTATATGTATATGTATATATATATGTGTATGTGTATGTGTATGTGTATGTGTATGTGTATGTGTATGTGTATGTGTATGTGTGTATGTATATATGCATGTAGGTATATATATATACCCACCCTCATCAATCCCATGGCAGGACAAATTAACTCTCTTGATATGTCTTTCTCTCCCCAGGAATTAAAGTTGTATTAGGTACCCTAGGTAAGTTCCTAACATTCTCTAGACAAAATAGTTAGGCTGAATCTCTTTTGCTCCAAACAGCATGAATTTTACCATCTAGGATTTCAGTTTAGCTTGCATAGCCCTTTGAATATATTTACCAGTGGCAAAGGGCATTTTCATGGTTTTCCTTATCCTGTTACATTGGCACATGCAAAATAATACATTCAGCACACATCAGATTTGACAAGGAAAAATACTTTTTTCAGGTTTTTCAGGATTCTTCAATGGATTGGACCTTCCAAAGCTCTAGGAAATATATCTTTTAAAATTTGTGAGATCTGAAAGGAGAAGGGTGGGTGGTCTGAGCCCACCAGAAGGTCTTTGATGCTCTGACCCATTAGACCTTAGTTCACCTAGCCCAACCAATAGCTATTCGAGTCTAAGGGTGGCAATAAAAATACATTTATATCTTATATTTATATTTATAGAAAATAAAGAAAGGTGGCAATGAAAATAAATTACTAAACAAAAGAAATAAAAATAAGCAGTTCAAGGGGTTTTTTTCTGCTGTGAAATCTGAAAAGTGAGTAGGTTGTTCCATTCTATCTATTCAGTCAAGATGCCTATTTGATCTTGCCAAGAAAAAGTAAGATTAAACGACCATGGGTACCCAGCTACAGAGACAGGATATGTTACTGACATTCAAGGTCTGTGCTGTGTGTATGCCCTTTACACAACTCATATGTTGGATGTTTAGCCACTGTTGTCTGCTGAAACCAAGAGGTTTTGCATACTGAAGCAACAAATCCTACTTAATAATCATTTAGCTGCAAACATGAAGAGTGTTGGGAGAGAGCAGAAGTGACCCCTGACTGGTTTACAGGAGCTGCCCTTGTACACATCTCCCAGCTCCAGCTTCCCACAGAACAAATTGTAGCTCTCAGAGTTTTGGCCAAGGGTCTCTAAAAATCTCATGTAACTTGTTTTCTTGCCATTGAAAACATTGAGGAAAAGCCATATATCATACTGAGTCTTACATATCATCAGGTTTAGTTCCCTCTGATGTTTTTTTTAAATCTTTTTTTATATTCCAAAGAGTACCCTCTAAATATCTCAGCAACCAGAGCCAGATAACATGTGGAAAATGAGAATATCCTCCTAATACAAAAACCATTAGGCAGCACTTGCTCCCTATTTGAAAACCAGAAATCAGATGATTTTTCAGTGAAACAGCAAATATCTACAGTGAAATCTTTCCTGGGGTTTTGGGGCTGGGGAAAGACTCCCAAGTCTGATTATAAAAAAAGTATAACTGCTAATGAAAATATATCATGGCTGAAGCATTGGACTGGAGATTCTGCCCATGTTTTCAGACCTTCTTGATGCTCTCTTAATCTCTCTGCTAATCCTCCCGGTTCCTCTGTGCAGAATGGGTACCATAATTGTCTTTGCTTGCCTTTTAAGCACTCAGTGAGGGAACATGTCTTAATATGTGTTTGTAAAGCACTTTGTACAAGGAACTACTAAAAAACACATTCTGACTATTGCACATTCTCACCAACACTAATTTCCCCCACTCTCAATTCCCCATTTTCAGTCATTTGATGGCATTTTGCTAGTTGCTAGACAAGGGGCTGATCCCTGGGATGGTTGGTGTGAGCAGCTGAATTAACACCAGTGGTGCCCATGAACGGGGAGCCTTCTGCAGTGTCTCCAAACAGATGGCACAACAGAGGCCTGTGTGTGCCACTGGCTCAGCCACAGAAAAGATGCAGTAGAAGCACCCAAGGATGGTGTTGGCTCTGGTGATGCCAGCATTTCACTTACTGTGGCACTAAGAACATTTCTAAATTACCTAAATCTTTAATTTATAGCCACAGCCACACAGTGGCTTTATTTAGAAGATGGAGACCTGAAATATGAAGCTTCAGCTGTTCTCCCTTTCCCTTTGGATCCAGCATGGATCCAAGCACCACAACATGTTTCCCTGAGTGTAGCCATAAGACTTACCACATTTCATAGGTTGTCTGGTCATTTCATTGGAGAGTTTCATTGCTATAACTCTTTTTTACAGCTGGATACAGGCCTGGAAAAAATCCTCAAGCTTCATGCCAAGATAAAATATTACAAAAAATAAGGTAAGTGTTTAACCGCCCACTGAATCTATTCCTAGGTCCTTTACTAAGTAAAATGTACTTAATTGGTATCAGTCGGTGTTACCTCAGCAACAAAGGCAGGATTGGGCCTACATAGTCAATAATTGTTTAAAACTTCATTCTTGATGAATATTAGTGCTATAAGGACTGGAATTCCAGATGTGTGGAAAAAATGCTATCACCTGACTAAGAGATTGCAATAAAACTGTGAACAAAACTAGATTTTAGGACATAGTTGGAGAAGATTTGATAAATGGCTATATAGAAACATTCTGGATAGAGTGGAAGCACACTTTGATAGAGTTAAAATCAGACTTGAGATGCAGCATTGCTAATTATTGCAAAGCACCAGTACCACTGTTTCCCAGAGCAGACATTCTTAACAGTTCTCTTATCCAGTGATTCCTTTAGTGAAGTCTGAAGGTAACAAAGCACATCTGAGCATTTAACTGAAGCAAAAAAGTCAACTGCACTGCTCACAATCCTCAAAAAAATATTCTGAAATAACATTCTGAACCCTGAGTCTGGACAGAAGTAGAGGATCCTAAGCCTGAAGATGAGGTCAGTCCTTTCTCCTTTCCTCTCAACATACAGAAGGGGGTTCCCTGCCCATCCTTTCCCTGGATAAGTGGCAGTCCCTACACTGGCAAGAAAAGGCCCAAACACCTGTGTGTGCCAGATCCATCCCATCTCTTCCCAGTTTAATTTCATGGCAAACTAGTGGAAAAGTACTCAGGGGATTCCATAACAACAGAAATACTGAAAAATAAAATCTCACGCTTGCCTGGTTTGCAACGGTTCATTTTCCCCTGTTCCCCACGTGTAATTTTGAGGGCTGATAAAACTCTGCTTTCATACCTGCAGAAAGTGGCTGTAGTAACACAGCAATGACAGATTTTTATTAGCTGAACTGACATCTGAAGTTAGGAAAAATTCACATTGTCTTTCCCTAAAGAGGAAACTCTTATTCACCTACTTTTAAAAGACTTTTATTATGTCTTACAATAAATCTACTGAATAGCTACCCTGGGATTATCTCCTTCTTGTAACATGAAAAGCTTACCTAATGCATTCAAAATTTAAAATCATACATTTTTTTATCCTCTCTATGGAAAAGAGTCCCCCTTATTTTTCCAGACTCAGGCCATCTCAAGCTGATTACGAAACCTTGCTGGAGATCAGTCCAGTGAAGGTTGCAGATCTTCAACTGCTATTTTTAATTTTAGCATTTCAATATATTAAAATATTCCAACTAATAACTAACCTATGTATTATAACCCCTTTAACTTATGACCTTTCTTTCTTATTTTTATCCCTGAAGATTAAAAAGATCAGATGCCAAAATCAACTAAATCCAAATGTTAAAGTCATAACACAATAGTTTGCCTTCCCAGCATTGCTATCGTTTTCAAATAAAACTGATCACACCTACCTTCCTGTGATATAGGTGAAAAAATAGTTGTGTTGAGGCAGGCTTTAATTAATCCACCCCCTGGTCGTTAGAAGGATGGATTGTTTCTAAACATCCAGAGAGATGGCACATTCTCTGTACCCGGAGGCTTGTTTGTCTTTAGTCTCAGTGATTACAAAGGAATTGCCACAAAGGCTGGTTAACTCTGAAGCCTCTGTCAGCAGCTCTAACTACATCATAATTGACTTCATTCAACCTGACCTTCTCCTTAGTTTAAGTTGTTCTCTGGGGTATTTCTAGTTCTGCTGTTGCTGGGTAAATAGCTGCAGTGATGGAAAAAATGGGGTTTGCATATTTAGCTTAATGCCTTTGCTTCAAATTTGTGTACATATTCCATTTATGATGGGGTAGGAGGAATAACTCAAGTGCTCAGCACCAGTTCAACAGTCATGACCACTGCAAGAGATTAAATGTGCAGGCAGAGACTGATGCTCTCCACATCACAGAAGGTGGAGAACATTCCTTTTCGACATGGAATTTGAATTCAATATGGTATTCTAGATATTAATTGCTCTGTCATGGAAGACTAAAACAAGGGAAGTGGGAGGCTGAAGGGTGGTGCTGGTACTTCTCCCCACAGGTGTCTGCAGACAGAAAGGTTGGTACCCAACTTTTTCTTTTTAAAATGGTGTTGTGTTTAGTTTTTGTAAAAAGCAGATAACACATTAGATGAACCCATACACTGGGAAAACCATACAAAGTTATAACTAATAAACCAACAAAATGCTTGAAATTATTGTAGCAGAGTTTTGTGTGCTGCAAGGGATCAGTTCATGCTGGGTGAAAAGCAAATAGCAGCTCTTTTTTTGGGGGTAAGAAATTGCCTTTAACTATCCAAAGGTGTTTCAGACAACACTCTCAAAGGACACCTGTGTTTGTGTCAAAAGCTCATCTCCTGAAGATGTGGAAATGTGATCACTGGAGAAGACACCTGTCAAGATGCAGAAAAACAGATTTAGGAAAAAACCACAACTGAACAAAAGAACTGGAAAATAAGAGAAGCATTTGCATTTCTAGCTAACATAATTTTCAAAAAGTAAGCATTACAGGATGTTGATTTGGGTTTTTTTCCCTTTCTATTTTAAGCAAAAGTAGCACAAGCTGAGCATGTCTGTTTGGCTGGGAATTTGGTGATCCTCCCTCTCTGGCCCCACATAAGTTTGATATGCCTGTAGCAGATCTGGGACAAATTTTGCTTTGATGCAATACTTCATGCTGGGCAACTCAGTTTATGTCAGATCCTTCCTTACTGCAAATCCCAAAGATTCTGGGAATCAAGGCACTGGGCAAGGTGAGTGAGGGCCAAGGTGAGTGAGGGCCAAGGTAGCCCAGGACAACTCCCAGGCCAAGCGTGGGACAGACAGAGACATTCTGGGGCAGTGGCAGGCTGTGCACAGCCACATTCCCAGGTTCTGGAAAGCAAAACAAACACAGCCCAAATACTGTGGAACAAACCTGGGCCCGTAAGTCCAAGCTGAATGAAACAGAGCTCAGTGCAAACACAGTCCAAAGGCAGTGGAAAGCAAACTTAGGCAAATAAACTCCAGGTTCTGTGAAACAGAGCACAGATAGACACACTCCAAGCACAAGCAGGAAAGCAAACAGACAAATATAGTCTAAACTTAATGAAGCAGATACATGAAACAGTAGCTGTCTCACTCTCCAAGCAGAATCTAAGTAATTGACTCCAAAATCACCAAGCTAGACCAATTGTGGTTCTCTTACAGGCAAGCTACAATGTTAACCTTCCCTTCTCATATCCTTCATGCCTTCCACTCACATTCAGAGTGGGAGGCTTATTCTCCGTTCCTCAATGGCCCACAGTAACTGCTGTGGATCAAAAGCTTTCCAATTTTTGTATGCCTTCAGCAAAATATGAAGACTTTCAGTGTTTCAAGGCAACATTCAAATGGAGCAAGGAGACCTTACTCAAATATATATATGTACAGTTTCTTTTTGCAAATTTATAACGTAGCATCTGAGAGAATGAAATAGAGGAAACAGAGACAAGATCTCAATCAACATACATATTTTAAAAAATTAAAACTAGATGGAAAGGGAAGCTAAAAGCACCAGAGATATTTCTATACCTGAGAGAAATGTGACTAACATGAAAAGAAATTCTGAAGTGTTTCAGAAACTGAGAAAACTTCCAATGGTTAAATATTTTTGAAGAAGATAGCATGATTAGTGATGGAGAGGAGGTAAACACTTAGTAAATACTGTAATAAAAAAGGATAAAGTACTTTTTTTCACTTGAGGATGACAAAGTACTTCCCAGTCTGATAGTAACTGTAAAAGAGGCTAAAGAAATCAGTTACTGGCAAGCACTTTAACGCTGGCAGGCCAACTGAGCAGTCCAAAAGACCTGTCTGAAGAAAATCTCTGGAACATTTTTCATGTCTCTTGGAAGACCAGGAACATTACCATGAAATACAAGAGCACTATGTTTAAAAAGGGCAGGCAGCATGACACAGACAGCACCAGGTCAGTGGGGCTGACTTTGGTTTTGGTTGAGAGAATTATTCACTTGCTGCTGACTTAGCTGACTTAGCTGAAATAAAGAGAGGAAAGAGAATTCTCATCATTCAGTGTGTTTAACAGGAACAGGTTGTGTCAGACAAACCTGATATCATTCTCAATGTAGATTGCCATAGTTCTGCAGATGTGATGTGCAGTACAAGACTGTGGTTAAAAATAGTACCACATGATGACAATAAAGTACATGTTAAAAACATTAAGAATGGAATGAGTACTTTTTAAAAAATCCATCAGTAGGGAATGACAATTGGCTTGATGGCATTTAAGGGATGGTCCCCCATGACCAAAGCTTTTCAGTGTTTTTATCAATGGTTTTAATTTCGTTTTAACATGTGTTAACATGAAAACAAAGCAAATGCAGCCACCTTGTATCACCAATAGAGGCTAACAATAAAATTAAGGTCATTTGCACAGAAAAACTCCAGGGCAAGGGTTAATTGTGGTCCATTTGACCCATTAAAATATTGCATCTATATGATTCTATAGTAGGCTGAGGTGCAAGTCAGAGACCTGTAATATTGAAAACAGTGAAGGGAAAGAGAATAAATGGCTGGGACATGAGCCCCACTCATGTTCCTCTCTGAGCCAGCCCTCCCAGGAATCAGAGCCATTGGTAGAACCCCTGGAGAGGTCTAACATCCTACCTTAAGGCTCAGTAGCCCTTGCATGGTGGATACAATACTGTGTCAGTAAAAACATCAATTGTTTTACATGCAACTCAATTACCAGCTTTATCTACCAGCTTATTATGCTTTCAGGAGTCTCCTCCCATGTTCACCTGTTTCCACTGGATTCAGGATGCTTTGGTTGCTCTTACGTAGCAGAGTAAATGCAATCTATCCTAAGGGATCTATTCTGCCTTTCACCTACTAGAGCAAAGGAAATGCAAAAGCCAAAGCAGCTAAAAACCATCAATGTTCCCCAAATAATGATGATATAATAACAACAACAACAAAAAATTTTTTAGTGCTTTCTATTATCTTCTAAGTTAGCTAGATACAATTTTCCTTATTCCAGGACATGTTTGAGCAGAAATTTCAAAGCAAATTGATTTTCTACTTCAACTTTATTACCTGCAGTCTCTTTCTGAGTACAGTTCCCAGCCACTCCTTCTTTTTACTTTGCAAGTTCTCTGTTCATATTTTGCATTCAAGTTATGTGACAAACTGGAAAAAAAAAAAAGTTCATTTAAAGTTATAATTATAATGCAAGTCATATGTTACTTGATAGTGTGTGATAAGGCAGGTACTCAGCTGATAGAAATTAGGACAGCTTCACTCCTTAGATGTGTCATTTAAATGCATTGAAGGATGGACCCATCAATGAAAACTAAAAGACAGTGCTGCTTGTGTTGTATTAATAATCAACTAGCTTTGGTTTTCTCTTAAAATAATCATTAGCTAACACACTATTTTGTTTCCACTAAAGAAGAAAATACAATAGAAAAAGAAATCTGGTAGCTGGTAGCAGAGCTACTAACACAGGTATAAAACTCAAGGTTTGCTGACTGAGTACCTTTACATTCACTGATTAATCTTCCCTTTTCATCTCCCTGCATAAATACAGGAAGGCTGAATGATCTGGATAATGGGAAATACATTTCATAATCTCTCAGAAAAACTGTTAAAAACATATTTCTTTTTGTATAATCCGAAAGCCTGGATTTTATTGAAAACAGAAAAAGAATTGCTGCCTTCCTTCTTATGGCAAAAGGCATCTTAGACATTAATCTTCAAGTCATGGAAACATCTATGCAATGGATGCATCAGTCAATTTTCCAGGTGTGTTCCTGCCTATGCAGTCCATTGTCACATACAAGCAGTAATCAACTGAGGCATATATTGCTCTCAGCCTTGTATTCTCAAAAAACAACAATGAAGGAAAAAATTTCATGGCTTCTCCACGACCACTTGTCTCACACCTTTTGTAGTTAATCTTTGCTTTGTATTTATGAACTATAATGATAAATTATATTTTTATGGAAATATTGGAATTTCATTAGAATGTTAGAGGAATAACTGAAAGAGTTACCTCTTATGTGTTACAAACAGATCTCAGGGCTCAAACTTACTAAGTACAAATGCAGAATTTCACAAAAGCAGGTAAAAGATGAGCTCTTTCATGGCCTTTCTTGTTGTGGGGGCCATCACCCAAGTTTTGTGTGTCAAAACTCTAGTCTTTTCTACTGAAACTTTCATGAAGCCAAAACATGGAGACAGAGTCTCCTGTCCAGGACTAGGACAATGTCTAAGAGAAAAGTGGTCTATAATTCAGTGAATTCCCATTCAACTCTTACATGCCAGTCATGGGTGGGGAGACAGAAATCCACAACTCGAGTCCACTGCTCATCAGACAAAACTGCCTGGTTTATATATTTATAAATATATAAATATCATTTATAGTTGGAACTTTTATACTCGATTCAAAACTCCTGGGCTTAGATAGCTCATTGGCTGTGATCTCTCTCTGACCAGATCTCTGGCTAGTGGTGTGCTTGCAATTAAGCTTGAATGGGAATGGCTGAGGGTCCCCTGTGATTTATCCAGGGACTTGTCCTGCCAAATTGGATTTTTGTTATGGTCAGATTTACCTTATGCAGTCCAGGCCAGCTGTACTGTGACAATATTGTGACACTAACAACTATTCATTACGAACTGTGGGAATAGTCACCAGTGCAGGAGTGCAGGAGCAGGAACCTGTGCGCTCTTAATAGATGACAACATAGGATTCATTTTCATTATTAGTACACCTTCTCTTGGCTTATCTAATCCAGAAAATTCATCAGGCTTTTCTGCAAAGCAGAATGGCTTCAACAGAAGGGATGAAAACTGCTCCCTGCTCCAAGCATGGTTTAGCAATAAGGGAATCCTCAGGGCACTTCATATGGGCCTGAAACTCAGTGAAGAGAACAGGGAACAAGCCTATTCATATTCTGAGATTGTGAACATAGAATGAAAGGGTTTGGCAGGACTTTTTTGCTTATACTTAAAAAGAAAGAAATGATCTCCACAGTAGTTTCCAAGAAAATGACATTAGTACCTTATTCCCGGAAAGGTTTCAGGGAAATACCTCACTGCAGCTCCCACTCAAGCACTTAAATGCAGGAGAAGGAGCTGCAGAGTTGAAGTCATTTCCTGCTGACCAGCAAAGGAGTCTCTCTGCTCAGGGATCTCACCACCATGAGGCCCAGGCTGAGGCAGTTCACTTTCCTCACTCATTTTACAAGGAGCAGGGATGCCTGATTCAAAGTTCTGGATTACAGATTCAAAATTAGATGCATAAAATCTGCCTAAAAATAGAATCAAATAAACCAGTAAACTCCAAAATCTGAAAGACATGGCTCTGAGGAGGAAGACACCCAGATACAAAGGGACCAAAGAAGGGACTATATTCAAGAAATGCACCGGCAAAAGTGTAACTGAGTGCACAATTTGAGATGAGCGAAGGGTGCTGGATTTTGGAGAGCTCAGAAATGCAATGAACACAGGCGGAAATGTCAGAGCAAGTGTACGCTCCATTCCCGTGAGGCATATTATCACCATCTGGGGATGATTGATATTTATTTGTCTAGCTTATGCACACATACAGGCACTGCATTTTACATGGAGTGTCTCAAGTAAAATAGAAATAGGAACAATAAGAAAACCTGCTGACAACTCCAGCTCAGACTAAAAGAACCAGCCAGGAATCTCACAGCTTAGGAGTAAACTCAAAACAGTTTTTCCCCCATACATTTTCACTTCAGTGATAAAATGGTGTGTTTCTCTGTTTATAAACTACTTAACTTGCTAGGGTTGTGGTGCACTTTCATTCTGAAGACTCAGAGTGCATCAGGCAAAGAGAAAGGCTCCATACATTATGTGGGAAAAGGAAGGGTTAGACTGAGCCCCTGTTTTGACCTTCATATATTTTGTCCCACTTAAACCAAATGAGTTTGTCCTACAGAATTTTGCAGCATCTGTGAGGTTCTGTAGTTAGTTTATATAAGCTTTATTGAGTTTATGCTTGGAGAGTGCTGAGTGGTTAGGGAGATATTGCACACTAAACCCTTGCCTCTTTAGGAAAAAAATATATTAAGCTGTAATTTTTGTGTGCATAAATAGGAAATGTTGAATCAACTTCTGACTTTCTAGACATCTCATTTGTTTTTCAGCTGCCCATTCCTTTTTCTTTTTTTTTCTTTCTGCTTTTTTTTGTTTTTTGTTTTGAGGTTCAAGAATTTGCTTGGGAGCTTTGGACATTTGCAGGAAGCCACTGAAATGCCATTCTGTCCATCTACTCGGGAGCAAACACCACACATGTGGTGTGGCATCCACATGTAAAGAAACTGGGAGACACAAAGTTTTGTGGGAACCTACTCCTCCTCTGCTTGCCAAAACATGTTACTCATCAGAACTTGCACTGGAATTATTATATAAAATTATGTCTCTTGCCTATTCTACTTCCAAAAGTCAAAAAAAAAAGAAATGATAATATCATGTTTTCTAAAATGCTTTGTTCTTGTTTATTTCCACAGCTGCCTTTAGACCTGTCTCAGTCCTGAATTCCAGATGCTGACCAGGGAACAGAGAGACATGTTGGAAAGTACCTGGAATTCTCTTAAGAAATCCTAGTCCACCTCCATTAGTAAATACCACTTTTAGACAACAAATTACCTTCCAGCAGCTCCAGCATCTGACAGAGATGGTGGGATGGGTTGTCTGCTGCCATCCACACTGAGGACTCTTTTAAAGTACCACAAACATCTACCAAAATCCCACACTCAAAATCAGACACAGAGCTCTGTGCATCTCTCTGGTGTGCTGCAAATGACTAAGCAGGGCACAAGGCAATGCAGAGCTGTCTCAGTGGGCAAAATATCCCATTTCATGCTGGTGTAACTGCAGCTTTTTTCAGCCAAGTTGCATTTGAATAAAGCCAGGCTAATACAGTGGTGGGTCAATCTGACACACTGTGCTTTCTCTCTATGATTACAGTCTAAAAGATCTGCTTCAGGTAAAAAAGATGTTTTGATTACATATGTCAGCACAGGAAACCACTATTTTTTTTCACATGGGTGGCAATAATTTCATTCCTGGAGGTTACTGCTATGCACCTATCCAAATGAATATATAACATTTAAATATCAGCAGTGACTCATGGACCACTAACAACTACAGAATACCAAATGATGAAAAGTTGGAAACATGTATTTTTACAGATCCTTTTTGTGGTTATATCGTTAATAATGCCTAATGATTTACCAGTGTCTCTTAAGAGTAAAACAGAGTAAAGACTCCCATCTGTTAGAGGGTTGATCCAGCTTGTTCTCAACTTTTTTGAGTCAGTTTATTATCATCTGGGAGTAGTTCTCCACCTAGTTGTTCTTATTCTCCTATTGTTTTTCTTGTTTTGGGTACATAGCACAAAAAAAAAGTCATAACTGAAATAGGGTCTAATGTGTTTGTTGATCTTTTAAATGTAGGAATAAATCTTTCAAGAATGGTTAGGTCCTGAGCAGAGCAAAAGCTACAGACACATTCTTCTTTTTCTACCTTGATTTTTTTTTTTCCTAAAATTTTAACAGCTTGGATAAACTGGGAAAATAGGAAACCTGTAAGTAGAAGATTTAAACTAAATCAGAATCTATCCTTTCTTGCCTAATCACTCACATACCACTTTTGTTTTCACAAGGAGATACAATTTTGGTTTTCCAAATGTACAAAACAAGGAACTTTGTCAAATTCCACATGGTAGCTCTTTTTGTCACATGAATGATCCCCAAGAGGGCTTCATTTTGGCTTCAGAAAACAGAAAGCCACTTTCTCCACTACCACCAGCCTCTGACAGGTATGGTTTTGGCCTGAACATGCTTCCCACCACCATCAGCCAGTTATTTTTTCCTGAGACAAACTGCCCCAGAAGTTTAACCCAACATCACAAATGGCTGCAAAGCCGGGATTTTTTTCACAGGAGCAGATCTAGGATAGAAAGTAGATAAAGGAGAATGAAGAGATTAAAGAGTTGGGTAGGTAAGGCAAATGGGAGGATGCAAAAGAATTTTATGTGGTTGATACAGGGCTCCCAGCAGTGAGAAGAAATGGGAGATGAGTCTGGTCAACAGATTTTTGCACCAAAAAAAAAGGTAATTTACACAGAATAAGTTTATTGAAATCTCCAACAATAGTTTGGAACAGCTCATATGAGGAATATCTGAAAAAACACGTGTTTCTTAAAAAACTTCAGCCTGTTCATTCTTCTGTTCCTTATCTCTGAATTCTCATCAGCTGCATCCTTTCTTCACATTTGCCATTTCAAAGTTATAATGTGTTCAAACTAATGTCCTGCCCTGTTGGACTGCTAAATATTCAACAAAGCAAAGCAAGCAAAGATTTCTCTGCCTGAAATTGAAAACCAAGGCAGGTACATAGATGTCCCAGCCACAGCTCTGGTTCACAGCCAGCCAGCTGTTTCAACTGACAGAGAATCAAGCCATCATTTCCCAAACCACAAACATACTACATCTTATTCAGAGTGAAATAAGAGATGTGCTTCCTTTTGGCAGCTTGGGAAACAGGTGGGGAAAATCATAGTGTCACATTAAGCATTTTCTTCTGGGCTGTTACACAGTGTCTGTGCTCCTGCAGCTTTTGTGAACACTAGGAAGATATCATTTATTTTATTAATCATGAAGAACACAAGCTTTGTGTGCAAAAACAGAAGCCTTGACGCTCGTTGTGTGGGGAAATTACACATGCACCAATTCCAGATTTTATCCACTTTCCATTTTCCAGTTCTTGGGGCACTTTGGAGATTAAAGACTGAAAACCACTACAGACTCTGGATGATGGAGAACATCAGAGCCTGGACTTAAAGGAGGTCGGCAGCAAACTGCATACTGCTGACAGAAGAATATCCACGTACAACTGGCATGAATGTCTGTCTTGTTCCAAAGTTTACTTCCTTTCTGTAAAAAAAAAAAATAAAAAAATTAATATATTCATCTCAAAAATCTGCAGCTTGAAAAAAACACCAGAAACCACAAAACTCTCTTGATATGGGCCAGGTAATACAGGGTGAGAATCTAGCCAATAAAATTATTCACTTAATCAAGTATTTGTTCATTATTTAAATGATGCTGCCTCACTGCTCCTGCTCCTGCTCCTTCTGTTGTCATCAAAATCTCACATTGTATTTCCACAAGAAAACGTAAAGCATGCAAGTAAAACATTGCTGCTGCACCCAAAACAACCCTTAATCTCAAGATCTGAATCTTTCTTCTTACAACACGGATTTTGCTCATCTTCCCAGTGCTCAGCCTGTGCCTTTTCCCCCTGTGTGTTCCAAGTCTCAATCCTCACCCTTAATTGCTTGGTGCTAAAAAGCCCACTTGGTGCCTTGCAGAAGGTGTGTTTGGTAGGCTACCAGGTCAGCTCTTTACACTGCAGAGACCTCGGGGCTAGGGCCATATCTCCGTTTATGTTTGTGAATAATCCAACACATGTACAGCACTCCAGGTCTGATCCCGTATATCATAAAATCACCGATGTGGGACCAGATGCTATATGAACAATTGGGAATCTGTTGCATTCATGTAGTGCCTTTTTTTTCCAAGGAACTCAAAGCACTTTACAATCTTTAAGCCTCACCACATGGCTGTGGGGTACAGCAGGGTAAGTAGGCCTGTAGCATTCTTTACAGAGCCAAGTACATTTATTCAAATGTAGCTGAATAATAATAATGCAACCATGACCTCCCATGACACTTACGTTCCTCAGGAACAATGAAACTGTCAGCCACAAGGGTGAGACTCATGAGTCTGGGTGACAAAACTTTTTCGGCAGCTGGCCCACGACTGCAGGCCTCACTTCCGTAATAGATTAGGATGACCACGAGCTCCACCGCCTCCCATGCAAAATGCAAAACTTTGCTTATTCACATTCGTTTTCCCACCCCATCAACAAATACCAAAACAACATTGGTAGAAAACAAGAACCCCTCTATAGGGTTTTGTGAGTCATGCTACAGATTCTAATAGACAATTACTGCTCCACTAGTAAGTCTGCATGCTTCAGAAATGACCCCATCTCAATATTAATTTTTTAATAGCTTCTGGAGATCACTGATTGAATTAAATGAAGCATGATTATATCCTTAAATTTGCTTTTACAGAATTACTTTTGCAGGAGTGAAGTGGTGACGAAGAAAGAAATTAACCTTCACTTCATCAAAATAGAATTTTCTACACTTTTGTGAACCTGTGTATACTGAAAAGTATTACACTTTTTTCCAATACAATCATTTGATTCCAATCCAATAATGAAAGTAGAAGAGACATTTAACAAAGGCCATTCTCTTCAGAAAAATGAAAACAAATGAAAACCAATCTTCAGGAAATATTTGGAAGTTAAGATTCCAGACTCCTCCTCTGGCAGTAGAATGAACTTTGGAAATGCGGGAGTCAGAGGCACAATTATCCATGTAAAAAAAAATAAAAATCTATGCACTATTGATTAACCTTAGCACTTCAGACAACAGTATCACCTCATGCATTGGAATGGTATGCCACCACGTGACAGACTTCAAACTGGCCATTTCTCAGAGACAGCTGCTAAAATAAAAATTGCAATGAACATACTATTGCCTGTGCAATGTGCAGCACTTTGCTTTCCAGCTGGTCTACTGCCTTCCAGTAACAACCCAGAGTGTTAAACTGAGTAGAAAGTTACTTTTAATCACACAAACCTCTTTGTCACCCACTCTGGTTTTGCTAAGATGCCATTTTCCCCCCTTGTTTCTCAGCCTCCTTCCTCTTTAGCAGGCCCTCCTCCATCCCCTTATGTTCCCCCTGTGCACAGAGTAAGGCTGGAGTTGCCACAGTCTCCTTAATGTCTAATCCTTTAACACTGGGAGAGCATTGTATTGCAGCCCTAATGCAAGGATGAATTCTGGAATGTGGAGCCTGGAGAGAGGCTTATAGAATAAGAAAGAAAGAAAAAGGGAAGAGGAAAAAGGAATTGAGAAGAGAAAGAAGTCAAAACCACACATGGGACAGAAGGAAAAAAAGGGGATTAGGTGACAATATCCGACTGCACTGAAGGGTCAGGAGAATTAAGCTTCAGAGCAGCTTGCTCAATGTGTGCTGGGATAAAAAGGCTCTGATATGAATGGAGGTGGTTCAAGTGCAGGCACATTGTGGAATGCAATAGGAGTCTGCTAGGGAACATTTAAGAGAGTTGTGCACCACTTTCATGTAGCAAATAATATATATTGTTTGCTGGGCAAAGATCTGAGCCTTCCTGTCACTTTTACAAGGTTGTTACAGAAGAACGAGAAATACAAGAATGGAATGAAATGGAATAGCATTACACTAAATTAAATTATAAATCAAATAATCTGAGCATGTGCTCCTAAGATTTATTATTGCATATGATGTTTATATTGAATATAAACTTAAAGCAATAGATCCCTATCCAAAGAAAATTGGGGCATTTGACATCAATGGAGTTAGATCTGCTTTTAACAACTACTTCAGAGCCTGATTTTTAATACCTAGTTGTACTGCATGTGCAACTGAGTGCATAATCTTTTAATCAGGCCAGCTTTGTGATCTTTCTAATCAATGTAGGTGCTGCATCTTGAAGGACACTGACTCATTATGGTTTTCATATATGCTGGGAGTACTTCTACATAGCTCAACAGTTTAACTGAAAAAATTACAGATACTTTAAATTCCCATGCAGTTTATTTTCAATTTCCTATTCACTTCTTGAGGGCAAAAACCTTGGAGACAGCCTCAGAATGACACTATGGTTAGTTTATGAAAATCAGCTCCGTACGTCTTCTCACAAGAAAGGCACTGGGAGTTAACCTAGCTGGAATCTGAGAAAATGCCCTCTGTCCTTCTGACATGCTTTTTTGCCCCAACATGGTTTTCTAATATAAGATGAAATAACAGCCTCATCTCAATCTGGCATGACTACCCATCTATGAAGCAGAGAGAAAACTGAGAAACATGAGAGATGGAAGAAACAAGACATGAATAATAAAAGAAAGTGATTTTTAACTATGTAAAGAGAATTAATTCAAGTCAACCATCTGGCACAGGGCACATCCTGCAGAGAGAGCAGCCATGGAAGAATTAACAAAGTCAGTTCAGTTAATATTTCCCAAGAAGACACCACAGGAGATGAAGCTAGAGTAGAATGCCATATCCAAGTGACTGATACTAAAACTATTTTGATATTGGTCATGAAACACGCCAATCCCTAGAGTCTGGTTCAGGCAGATCCAAAGAATTCGGGTATTTATAAAAAACCCCAAAATACCATTTGTTCATTTGCCTTTCCTCTGCTGCAGAGAGGATGCTGAATGTGGCTGTGTATGTGAGTTACATGCACTTTGCTTTGTTTTTAAAATAGAGCAGAAAACATAACTCATTGCAAAAAACCACCAACCCAACAAAACAAAACAGAACAAAACAAAACAAAAGAAAACCCAACCCCAAAACACTCCACTCCTACACAAAGACTTGCTTGGATTGGAGTGAGTAGGACACATTTCCTTCCTCCTCCCCAGTGGTAACACCTATGACCTGACCCAGGACTTGACCTGGAAGCTGAGAAAAGAAGAAAAAAGACGGGGCTTTCAGGGTTCACGACAGCATCTTTAGAAAGATGTATGCCTGTACGTGGGCATTATGGAAGTACAGTGTCATTTATTCCCTGGGGACACAGATGTGAAAGCACTGTTGATGTATATTTTCAACTAATACTTTCCTCTGACAAAGGACAGAAGAATTGTTTCCAGTAAATTCAGCAGCAGTATTTTCACTGACTTCAGTGAACTGGAGCTTTACTATAAGGTTCTAAATATATCACAAGAGTTCACTGCCATATCAGGAATTCCTCCCCCATCATTCATATCCTTAAAAATACATATATGTCCTTTATTTCCTGCATCCTCTGAGTTATATGGTTTTGTTGTTTGTCCCTTTTCAGTCCAAGCCAGCTGAAAGCCAGGCTCCAGAGCCTCGAAATCAAAACAAGAGCAACACATTAAGCAGTCTGCTGTCTGCAGGGTATGTCTGATGAAGTGTGATGTAGGAGCTGAAGAATCCACTGTCTCATGCAATCAGGCACCATGGCTGGGCAAGGTCTCTGTCCTGCTACGTAATGTGTTCCCCTGATCTGTGTATGCACACAAACACAGACTATACTGCCCAAACTGAGCCAAAACATTAATCTCAAGTAATACAAAAAGCCCCAAGAAAAACAAAGGCATTGTTTTGCATGTGTAGTTAGTTTTTCTTTTTTAATTTTCCTCACAAGCCCCTCCCAAAAAGATAGCTGTCTTAGAGTTGGATTTTTGCATCACATACTCTTTTACCAATATCCCTTCTCCTGCATCTTTTTTCTTAATAACAAGTAGGGAGAAGAGAGGGAAGGAAAGAAAAAGACTCTCTTTAAAGAACAAAAACCAAAAACAGAATAAAAGTCAAGAGCAGTATTACTCATATTCATTCAGAATCATTCTATAGGTAAAGGTTGGGAGGGAACAACAGACATCAATTTCTTTACTATCTTTGGGCTTCCTAGACTGGCCTAGCACAAAATGTTAGGTTTCACAGCTCAGGTAGAAGAGGAACTGTTCCTCCGAACATCCCAGAACATCTTCTTCCTCAGAGAGGCTGAGTTGGTCAGCAGAATTGGACCAAGACACGAGGAGACCGTGACAGGATGCAAGAGGTGTAAATCAGTTTCTACAAGCCCAGGATCTCTAAAAGGAAATGTCTCTCCTCACCAGCCACCTGCTAGCAGGGTGCAGCTCTTTTCCACCCCTTGTTTCTGGTCCATGTCTGGAGCAAACAATCAAGCCTTAAATAACATTCAGCTGACTTGGCATTGAACTTGACCCAAATGAAACCTGTAAGAGTTCAATAAAGTTCATCTAGAATTTGGGTCTCATTTTTGGTAAATCACAATGCCAGCTGGAGCCAAAGGTTGTGGCTCCATCAGAAGACTGATCTTACATTGCTCTTATCAGGGAGAGGACACTATTGGAATTTCAAGACACAGCTCATTATTAGCTACCTGAGCCCATTCTTCTGGTGAGAGGCTGCCTGGCCAGTCCAAATCAGTTTTGATGATATCCAGACTGTTGTGCTCAAGTCTGAGCCAGAGAAAATCACATATAGCCCTTGTAAAATCATTTTCACCACAAAAGTTTTCCCCCAGCAGAAAAGGCATAATGTAAATTGCAATAACTTCAAATTATTTTGAGATGCTACAAAACATGACCTGATTTTGCATTATCTTTCCCCACATGAATCACAGCCCATCCCTTGGAATCAAGTTTGTTTATCTGAGAAATGAAAGCATTGGAAAATAGAAGAGCTGATCAAAAACTTGCCTGATGTCAGGCAGAGGCAGGCAGGGATTATTTTTGGTGCAGAGCCACTGGTTGCTCTTGCCTCCAGTGGTGAGCCGATGCCTTCCCCTGCATTTTTTCAAAGCAGTTATTTGCAACTCAGGCCTCTTAATCACTGCTGGTAAGGAAAGAAGAGAGTGTGGTGCTCAAGCAGTTTGTGGTACAACTACCAGCAAGCTGATTACATGTATTTCCTCTGCAGTGGGACCTGTCTCTTCCTGTGACAATTTTTGGGTTTTGTGCACCAAAAACCAAATGGTTTGGGGTTTTTTGAGTGCATGAAAGTGTGTACAATGTGCACTTCCAAAATTTCAGATGAAATGAAGGCCATCAACTGAGAAGAGAATGTGTCATCTTGACAGCTGTTAAGCCTTATCTTGAAAATTATTCTGAGGTAAAAAAAATCTGTTTCCCTGAAAACTCAGAGGATAAAATATAGGACAGAGCTCTAACTGGCTGCCACTTTCATATGGATTCCCAAATGCCCCACAGGTACTCCAGCCACTGGCAATGGTACCTGTGAGAATCACAGGTCTGCACTCACTCCCCAAACAGCCCCTGCCCAAGGGACTGCCTGGATTCAGACCAACTATTGTTTCCCTCACATTCAGCACCACTGCTGAAGCATTAAGGAAACTCCCGCCCTTGTCCTCCCCTCCTCACCCTCCTTCCCCTCCCCCTTGCCCCACACACGGAGATGTGAGAAAGGAAGCAGATCAAATGAAAGCAGGGAGAAATGGGGTTTCCTCCTGCCGCTTTGCACTGCCATCTATCTCCCGTCAAGTGCCAGCCGAGAGACAGCCAAGGGCTTCCCCCTGAGAACTGGTGGTCACCTGCCACAGCCTCTTATCTCTGCATATTTTTCCACCTTTGAGCATCCAAGAGTAAGACAAACAAAAGATGAAAGTTGTAGTTCTTACGTAAACTTGTGAACACCAAGGGCAGCACCTCCTTCAGGGTACAGCACATTTTCCAAAGGCGTTACTGGACTTAACCTTTCAAACCTCTGACCACAAATGAATCTGAAGATCAAGAGCCACTATCACAGGACAGGAAAAATGGACTTCTATTTGCAATGAATAAATGTGAAATTCCCAAAGAAAGTTCCTGGTATCTTAAGGATAATCCTTAAAAAGGCTTCTTTAAAAAAAATCAGTTCCTGGTATTTTAAGGACCTTAAAAACAATACTGGTTTTTGGAAAGCACTAGCCCGATCAGAAGTTTGTTAGAATAACATTGTTTGTGAAACATCTGTCACTTTATTGGAGTGCATCACCACATGACAACTGCATTTGCATTAGAAAAATTCAAATAAAAATGATTTAGAGGGAGAATCCTAATCTATGTGGTACAGAGTATCATGCAGACAGCCTTGAAATGTGGCATATATAAGTCATTTACTACAGCCTGGTTTTCCTATAGGCTTCATAATTCCTTCACCAAGTGCTTTGTGGTAGAGTTATAAAGAGAAGGCAGAAAGTTGTGATATATGAACAAAAACTGGAAGTGTCAAACAAAAAACAAACCAATGGGACATTTAAAATAAAGACAAGATAAAATAACTTTTGTACCAGAAGGATGGTCAGACACCATAGCAGGAGCCCAGAAAGGCCAGTAACTCTCCACCCTTGGAGAGGTTAAAAACTCCACAAGCCCCTGGGCATCTTGCTGGATGACTGGACCTGCTCTGAGCAGGATGTGGGATAAGATAACCACAGCATCCTCTGTCCCTCTCTGTGACTCTGTCACTGAAGATTTTCACTGGTCTGGCACACTGACTGTATGTGATATATTGTTTTAGTTGCAAATGGTGAAGTAATGAATTAGTAATAAATTAATTAATGACCAATAATATGAACAATTAATTTAGCATACAAAATAAATAACGCGTAATAAATTCTTGGAGAATTTGCAAATTACTAGTTTGCTATTAACTCTTGCACATAATCATACTACTGATGTGCTTGTAACCCTGCTACTCAGGTTTTGCATGTTCACAGAACCTACTGAGCTACCTGTTCATAAAATTCAATGTGAATGCTTTAGTCATTTTTATCTTTGTAACAGAGCAAGGTTTGTTTGGGGTTTGGTGGGGTTTTCCTTCCACAGCATAACCCAAAATGAACCTCAGATCAAAGCCATTCTATTCCATTCTGAATACAGTGCCCTTTTCTGCAGTGTCTCAGAGCCTTTCAGTGATATATTACAGAATGTGATTTGCAAGTGTCACGTGTTGTTTGTTTCTCATCATCTCCCCAGGGATAAACTCAGTCTCACCGTTTCACTGCTAGTAGTTTATGCTCGGTTTTGTTTTGAAATACGTGAGAATTATCTGGCAAAGGAGTATTGCCACGTCATTTTCATGAAGCACAAGGTTGATCCTGAACACTCTTCCACATTGCTATTTCACAGGGAGATAAGGAGATAAGATGCATGCTATTTAATAAAAAATTTGATGAAAAACTGCCATGGTGAGGTTTCACTGGCAGCTCACAAAGGAATCAAACCTATGATCCAATATGCCCAGAGGCATTGATACTGCAGTGTGTTGAGGATCTTTTGACTAGTATTACTTATCCTCATCTCATGCTGGCCCAAGAGGTGTCAAGGCCACAGAAGAGCAAATCAGGAACTCCTAGGATTTGACTGACTGGGAGAACAGGTTGGAGTCAACAGGTGGGCTTGGCTGGAATATTTCCCCATGCATAAAAGACCCCCCACCAAAAAAGATAACCCTGCAGAAAACATCATGAGCTAAATGCACTCACTTTGCCCATCAGCACCATCCCAAAATAACAAGCAGCTCTTGCTCTCTCTGAATAAGATATGTGGTGAAAATAATGCAGTGGCTTCTGCTCATGGACAATTCCAGAGCACGAGTAATGTGTGCTCATTAAAACTGAGAAGAATCTTGGCAGAACAAAAGAAAACATCAATTCAGGCATTTTAAGCACAACTTTAATGTATATTTTTCTCAGTCTTGGCATAAACTCCCTGTAACTTCCCCACCATCCTCTTTGCGTAGCCCCAAGGGCCATTAATCCACTTTGAAGACAGCAATTTCTTTCACAACCCAAACAGCTGCCTTAACATGTCTAAATAAATAATGCTTTTATTTTTTTTAAGAGAAATATAATATTCCACATTAGGTTAAATCTCTCATTCACATTATTTACATGGAATTTATCACTTATAAACCCCCAAAGCCCAGGACTACAAAAGACTAGGAGCTCTCCTTGTTTCACAGATGGGAAAAACAGGAGCTAATGCTAAAGGATAGTCCTTCAATGTTAATGCAACAAGTCCTGACAGAAAATGACCAGGGCTTGCATACCTGAATGTTTCAGGTGCTTCTGTACAGTGTTATTGAAAGGAGAACTCTCCTGGCCCTGTTACTTCCTATAAAATGTAAGACAAAATGCAGTCAAAGTAATGGGAAAGTTGCTCTGCTCTGCTGAGGTAAGTCTGACCCATGAAATCCATGGTGCTTTTATCTGCTTGTGCAGAACAACTGAGCTTTGAGACTCCAGCCTGGAGCTGCAAGGTAAAAAATGTAATTCAGGGCAGGGTTAGTGGCAGGCCCAAGGTCTCTGGAGCTATTTGAGTCATTGCCTAATGCAAATCTGTGAAGCAAAATCAACAGGACTGAGGGAAGTTTTATATCTTTACATGAAACCCAGTATCAAATGTAGAAATTCAGTTTTCAAGCTCATATTTAATCAAACTATGTACTCGTCTTTTGTGCAGCTTTTACAGAGATATGACTGCTGAGAAAATCTTGGTAAGGAGAGCAAATGTACATAATTTTTTGCCTGATATTCTCATCTCAGATGTACATCCTCCTCACTTCACCTCATCCAACTCCCAGAGTGCTTGGAAATGATGGGGAATGATCCTGATGTAGAAACACTGACTCTCTGATGTACAGCTTGGGATGAGAACCAAATTATTCAAAGTACTAATAGCTGGATGAAAAACCTACTGTCACAATGCAAATATTAAAACCTTCATCCTGTCATGATAAATTTAGATATGCATGAGGGACTCATTTGTTGTCAGGTAGCAACAGTTTGAAACAAACTCAGATCTTCTTTTTTCAATTGTATCAGAATTACTTTTTACCAGACAAGTAAGAAACCAGTGTTATAATTTCATTCAATATTTTATGCTACAAACTTACCTTGAACTTGGGTAGATCTGGTTCCAAGCAATTTTTCTGACTTTTTAAACAAATACTTTTTATATAATTTAACTTTTAATTTTCCTACAGCTCTCTGCATAGGTAACAAATTGTGTTTATATGCTAGCAGTAATATTTGATGCTCTGTCAAAGCAAATCAATCCTCCCTCTCTCTTTAGATACTAATGATGCCATCAATAAAAGCCCTCATCAAAAATGAATGTTCTGCACAAAATGCTATGCATAGTGGTATGACCCCTCAGGATGCAGGGCATGTCATTTTGAATTTATTTAATCTCTGGGAGCCCTATACAGAGCTAACTTTTGAGTCTTTGGGGTCTCAAGCACAACAAGATCATAGTGTACTATGCAGAGTCAGCAACAGAAGAGCTTGCACCTGCAGGAGCCTCTTCTTCACGCTGTTGTTGGATGGGGCTGCTTATTTCAGTGTTTCCTCCCCAGAGCCTTGCCCTGAGGTGGCAGATCTTGATTTGGGAGGTGAGCTGGGGATCAGATCCGTCCCTCTCTCCTTGTCCTGCTGAAATCTGCAGAGCTGTGTTCTTTGTGCTCCCAAGGCTGAGACAATGTGTTCCATACACACCACAGGGTATCAGGGATTGTATTTCATAAATCACTTAAATCCCACTAGACTCCTTGCATTTTTCAATGCTGATCACCAGGGAACAGAAGACTTTGTATTTCTATGGATGCTTTTACTTGAGGAAACCTGAAGTGTTTTAGCATGGATTAATTCACAACCTGGCACATGTAGGGACTGAAAGTTAAATAGAATAATCTGCAGAAATGCAGCAGTGGTCAGTTACTGTCTTTTGACCTGAACTGCATGTTGAAGCCTTAGCAAAAATGTCCCACACAGGTAAAAGTCTAAGCAAAAATATAGACAGAAAAAACATATCCATGAAAACAAAAAGAAATGTCAGTTTGGAGAAGAAACAATTCCTCCAAGCCTCAAGGATTTGTTTGTTGGTTTGTTTGGGTTTCTTTTTCCTTCTGTCCCAGAAAAATTTAATTCTTTGGTTTCTTAGTTTTTCATGTAAATGATGAAGCTGTGCAGATTTCACAACATTTTGTATGAAAAATGTCAGTTAGTCAAAAACTTTGTTATCCAGTGAAAACCAATTCTGACCACCCTTTGCATGATACTGAGGAATTCGAAGGAAGGTTTGGGCTCCTGGTACATTTTGCATTCCAGATGAAGCAGCATGAAAATACAAAAGAGAATGAGTGGGAAGAATCACTTTCATGATAAGCCAAGAGGGAAGAGTATCTCCAAGTCATGCATGGTCTCCAAAGCAAAATACTAGGTTGAAGGTAGAGCCTCTGAAGGGCTCAAAGACAGTAGCTGTGGGCAGACTGGGGTGTTGGGCTTGTGCATACTATTGAGGGAACCAAGAAATTCAGTACTCAAAGATAAAAGAGGGAGCATGGGCAAAAGTAGTTTTCACTTCAAGAGACCTCTGTACAAGAAGGGGTGGGAAAGATCAGTATTTTAAGTGTATTGTTTAATAACATTCTTGAATTCGCTTTTTCCACAGTCAGAAACAGGAAAACAGGAGTATTTTATTGAGGAAGCACAGGATCGCCTTGAAAATGCCAGAGCTATTGAACTGAATGTACTGATGAGGGTATAACAGAGAATTCTTCTTTGCAATTAATTTCTGATGAGAGACCAGTGTATGAAAAATATATGTAGCATGTATCCCCAAAAGAGAAGAACAGAATGATTCCTTAATGCCTTTTCAATTCCATAGAAACCCAGTGTAATGTTATAAGAAATGTGCATTTAAGAGAGATTTCCCATCATTTTAGTATCCTAGTGGTAAACTGAGGTCCACAAGTGCAGTGTGTCTCTCTAACCTCCACCCAGCACAGCAGCAGGGCTGTGGATCAGACCACAGGCATTCTGACTCCCAGCCATTCCAGTGGATATCAGCAATTTACAGACCAAAACTCTTCAGGCTGATGAGGCCTTTCTGCATCATGGGCTCTGTTTTCCAGGACCTAGCTCCCAGAGCTCAGCTGGTGAGGGCTTAATTGCATAGGCATTTGCAAACACTACTATTACACTGTGCAACATCAGGACAGTTATAAATAGCACAGAGGGAAATTCAGCTTACAGAAAACTGGTGCTTCACAGGCTTCCACAGACCTTCTCCTGGATGGAGACATTAGGAACTAAACCAGATCAGGGTCAAATGTTTCAGGTTGACCCCTGTAGCAATGCCCCTTTTGAACACTTTTCCTTCTGCCTGCTACAAAGGTTATAGAGTAGGAAATGCCCATTATTGTTTGACCTTGTGTCACAGAGACATTTTGAGGCCCAATGTGAGGTTATTTTTAGTTGTGCTGTTATTTCGAAGCCAGGCTCTGGAGAGCAAAATCAGCAAAACTTCACGAAGAGAAACAATATAAAATGGCAACCAGAATTATCTTCCCTTTCAGCTTGACAGGAATATTTGTCTTGATACTGAGCTGTGCTGGTACTGTGCTTCCTCAAGGAATGTTGAATAACTTCCGCTCACGTTACACAAGCGCCTGCCCCTGTATCATTTTCCTGTGTGGCCACTTGGCTACAATGCTTGCAAAGGCTTTGTAATCCCCAGTTCTATTATTGTTTCCTAAGGATGCATCCTGCCTGCAAAACAGCAAAGGAAGGGAAACTGTATCTAACATTACTTCCTAATCAAACTGTTTGCATCATTCAAAGCCCGTGATGAATTCCTTCCTTTTCTCTCCTTCCCCTCTTGTTTACTAAAATCAGGAGATACAAAAAGACAGCAGGAGAGAGATACAGTAAACCAGATCCTAATCTCCAGCACAAAAGATATTGGAGCTTTTCCAGGTTTCTACCAGCATCCTGAGGATCAAATTCTCTGACAACATGCCACTGTAACCTTGTGGAGGACAATGCTCTGTGATGATGTGGAAGCTTTGCTAGAAAAATTTAATTTCTGGAGTTTTGTTACTGGAGATATGGGAAACCTATTTATAGTGGTTGGGACAATTCAGAACAAGGTCAGCTCTGGATTCAAACTTTACCTATATGTTATCTCACATATATATGTGTATATGTGTGTATATATATATATATATATATATGTGTATATGTATGACTTTCCCCAAAATCATTTGTTTGTGATCCTGTCTGGTGTTTACCGAGATGGGAATGAGCTCACACCCAGGTCTGAATTCAGAACTGAGCTTCCCCAGGGTTCAGGTATACTTGATCCAGTGTCTAGATTTGGGCCCACCTCCAATAAATGGCTCACAGTCTTGATGAGCAACCATCCCGCTTGTCTTTATAATCCATGCCTCTGAGAACATGGGATTTCATATCTGCCAAACACTCAAACAGCATTAACTGTTGAACACTGACATGAACTCTGAATAGTCAGCCCTAAATGTAAAGACTACCACTCCCCAGATCAAAAATAGCAATACTGAGAGGAAGAGGCATGAAACAAAACCTTGAGATTGCAGAGCAGGGAAAAGCCTGGGACTCCTGGTTTTGCATCCTGAGCTCTGGCTTCTGGACTAGACAACCTCTCCAAAAACAAGCTAATGCAAAACCAAACCTCTCCAGAGACTACAGCTATGTGTCCTTGAGAGTCAGAAGAGCAGCAAATTTGGTGTATCAACTATGCACAGAGGCACTTCTCCAAAAACTCAAGTCTTTGCCCCAGACTACTTCCAGAAATTAGAGCTTGCTTGCAGGTTATGCATAATTTTTGATACGTAATTTTTTTATCAATTATTCCAGATAAATAGCAAGATAACCTTGGGAGCTGTAGGGTGGGAAGATTGTTTCCACAGGCCCTAATGCCCCAGCTGGAACTCTGTTAACAATGTACCATGTGAAACAGTGAAATTCTCTGTGCAGTCAGCTCAGGCATCAACAGCTGCCCAGATGTTGCACTGGAGTTAACATTCCTTCCTACGAGGATGATGTCACTAGTGCAGGCAGCATTTCAAAGCAGGAACGTGCAGCAGGTTCCCACAGATCAGCAAACGATGCAGGTCACTGACAGCCACACTGGCAGCCACGGGTAAACGCAGGTAAATGAGGTGAGTCAGAAGGAGGTGTCCAATCCTTGACAGGCACCTTGGAAGACTCCCAGCCTCTCCTAACCCACCTCTCTAGGGGGTTGAGTGAGTGTTGAGTGACCTCTCTAGGGGTCTCCATCTGCCTTCAGCCAGAAGAGCCCTCCTGAGCTGCTCCTGATTCACATTCACCTAGCTGGATGCAGGCTCAGGCATTTATCCCTGCAAGCATCATTCATAACCCACAGCCAAGCGGTGATTGCCTGAAGAAGGAGACAAAATACTAAGATGTCTCTATGGAGAGAGAGAGAGAGAGAGAGAGAGAGAGAGAGAGAGAGAGAGAGGGAGGGAGAAGAGGCCACAGCCAGCTTCTGCTCTGTTTGTCCCTGGGTGTGAAATAGTCCAACCATATTCCTACAGCTACAGCCAGATTTGCAGCTGCATATTTTCCTTCTCTCTGGTGTACCTGCTGACTTGGAGCTCCTTAAAACAATAAAACCAAGACCTGCTCTGGACAAACATACTGTTCTGTGAAGCACAAATAGCTCATCCATGTGCATTCATACAAATAACCACTACTGACTGGAAAAAATTATCACCTTTTTGTCAGGGCCAAAAGACACATGGTTGTGCAAGTCTGCCTGCTTCAGACACCCTTCAGACCTATCAATGTTTGGGTTGGGACAGAACATAAAATTTCTGTAGCGTCAGTGTATGTAAGTTGTTATTTGTAGATAGAAGCCTTCTGGGAAGAAACATGCTATTGTGTGAACTTATAAACTCTAAAATCTAATGGGCTGTATTGTAAAGGTGTACAACCATGATTCTTAGAATGTTCACAACAGCATGGAAAAAAAATGACTGTTTTTCCATATTCCAAGGATTCCCTGACAGCTTGGGAGTCTACAGCTGTTGTTTGCATTTTAAAAGAAGGTCAAGTTTCTCTGCTGTAATACATGAAAGTGAAAGACAAACATTGGCATTGTCCCTGCATTCACCCATGTGGACATTTCAAAGGATCACCTATAAACCATTTCTTCTGCTCCAGTGAATGTTGTTGAAAAAAACACACATAGAGGTTATGTCCACAAAAGAAGGTAAAATGAATGTAGAAGAAAGAAATCAGATATGTAAAGAAGTAATTTAGTGCCCTAATGGAAAGGCAGAGTTGAACTAATAGAAATTAATAACTACAAACTCTCTTCCATCATGGAAAATATATGATTATTGTTATTCTGTTTACTATACTTAGTAGCAGTAACTTTTCACAGACTTGATCAAAAGCCAGTGGTGTGGGAGATCTGTGTCATTCAGGTGCAATGTACCAATAAGATGTAAAACAAAGATCCTGATGATCACCAGAGGTCCAGAGATATTTTTTGTAAAGAAAACCTCATTGAGAGCTAAATAAAATTCACGTAATTACATTCTACATTTTGTCATGCACACCTTGAGCATCACATGCCAAGCAAGGCCACTAAATTTCTACAGGAACAAATGCATTTCAGTAATAGATCACTTCCTTGTTGACAAATATTATCGTTGAAATACCTGAGTGTCTGCGTGGTTCCCAAAGGTTATAACCATGTGGCCTCTTCCTCTGCTGAAAGAATAACACCACTGCAATAATCAATTATCATCAAATTAGGGCAAGATCAGAAAATTTATATAATTAAAACAATGGTGGGAAATTAATAGTCTGTGCAACGCTACTGCAAAATCTGCAAAGGGGTGTCCAGAAAGCTGCCTTAAGTAGTCTCTTCCCACAGAACCTCTCAGCAGACAGCTCCTCACAGCTCGGGTGGGCACCTCCACACTGCCAGTCAGTGGCCACAGGCGGGATCTGAGTCTGCACAAAAGCATGGAATGACTTCCAGTATCTGTGTGGAAATACTTATTCCGTAGCTTTACAAGCAGCTTCACACAGGAGTGGAGGAGCTGCCTTCATCTGCCATCTGGAAGTGTTTTGTTCCCACCAGTGGTATGCATATCACAGTTTGGAAAGCCCTGCTTTAGACCAGGAGTCTTGCTCAGGGCTCCTCTGGCTGCCACACAGATGCTGTGGAGACTCCTCACACTGCTTTGTACCCAGAGATGATGAAGACCCTCCAGAGCAGCTGTCTGTGAAACCTCATATCTCATGAGCAACAATTTAAACCTGCCTTAAACTCCTCTGGCTTGAAGGCTGATCTGGCTGATTTATATCTCAGTAAGAGAAAAGACAAACAGATTTTCCCAGCCTTTCTGAGTCTCTTCTCATCTGGCTAAAGCAAGGAAAATAATTTCCTCTGAGGCATGCTGGAGAAGAAATCCATTAGCAGTTACAGAGCAGGGTTGAATGTTATTGTTACACTCAAATAGCTGTAACAGTCTTTGATTCCACTCCTATTACTCTGAGACAGAAACATGGGATTTTATGTGCATGCAACTAGAGTGTCTCTTAATTGCTAACTCCTTACCACAATTCTATTGCATTAAGTTTAAAACTAATAAAACAATCATTTTGTTTATTTTTTAATAACAATCACAAAGTAGTCCACTTATATCAATTGTTCTGTAGTGTATCCATTTGTTGCCCACTCACAAATACAACATTAAGCTAGTATCAGGCCTGTAATTTATACCAATTTTTTTTCATTTTGCATTATCTTGAGAGTAATTAGGGTGGGTAAAGAAGTACTTGAAGTATTTAAACTGAAAGGAGAGCTGCAGGAAACAGGTGATTCATGCAGGAAACTGCTCATCAAGGATTGTTGCCATAACTGCGTGACTTTGGTACATTGAAACACACCAGGCTCAAGGCAAGGCGTCCCCAGCCACCCAGGGGCTGACCTGCAGTGATTCTTCAGACAAATATTTGTTTGCAAGTAGGTATTTTTGAAGAAAAAATACATTAAAAACAAGTGCTTGTTCTTGCAGCCAATTTTTATTGAATATTTCCTTTCATTTGGGATTTAGGATTTTTTTTTCCCCTGTTTCATATGTGAATGTTTCTACTCATTTTAGAGGAGGGCAAAAAATGGAATGGATTAAGGGAGAGCTTTAGCATTCCAAAGGTAGGTAAAATTACAAAATAAAATAAAATAAAGGCAACTAACAAATTTGCATTTGAACACTGACACTTTAAAGAATTACATGCAAAGGTGAGAAGAGAAGGAGGAGAAAAGAATTCTTGACAATCAGACAAAAATAGCCCAGTCATTTACTATCATTTCTCTTGTGGGCAAGGAAAAGCATACACATGTAGACAAAACTGTCTACATGAACATGAAGCAAAAAGAAGGAGAATGAATGAATGAATAAATCATTAATCATGGACCTGCAGCTATAAAGATCTTACAGAATGAGGAGGGATAGAGCTTGGGTTATATTAAAATGAGCTGGAGCTCTGCATGAGTCACAGAAGCGTTAGAAAGATTTTATTAAAAATCTATATATTTAGCAAAGCATCAGGAAAGAAAGCACATGGCTTGTGAACAGAAATTCAGGGTTCATGAGTGTAAATATCAACACTATTTTTGAACATCTGCAACTATTATTACACAAGGTCTGTTTGTTTACATGGCCTGCTTTAGCAAGTGAAGAAGTTAAGAGGGTATTTTTAGTGTCAGCAGGTTTGAGTACTTTGGGACTTAGGTGATTTTGATAAACCTGTTTAGTTACTGGGCATTTTTGATGATATGCATATCAGGGTGGCACACTCAATTTTTAAACAAATTCAGATTAGCTACAATAAGCATATTTTTAATGTTTTATTATTTTGCAGCTATTTATGATGCATATCACTCCAGCTTCCAGCTTGAGTGTAAAAATCTTTGTCGCCTGTATTCAATACCATGAAAGTTATGTTACATTCAAATAGCTGTAACAGAAGAAAAGTCATGCAGGTATTTTGCATTAAGCTTAATGATAATAATAATAATGATAATAATAATAATAGAGAAATCTCTTCTTTTAAATGGATTTTTCATCCTGTTTTTTCAACTTGACAGAAGATTTTGGGAACCCTTGATTTTATGCTCTTTTACCTCCTCCTTTTGCAGACTAAAGCAGATCACTTTAATGTTCATTGCCATTCATCTGTCTCAGAGAGATGTACAGAGACTGCCTGTTTAAGAGGTTTTAACTTAATGTTAAGCAGAGTGACAGTGACAGTGCAAATGAAACAGTAAGAAAAGGAAATTAATTGCTGACATTAAGAGTCTGATGTGCCAAAACACCACCTTTTCAAGTCAACTTCAATTATATTTAATCCACAGAGTTATAACTTCATGTATTCACTATATATACTTTCCTAAAAGTTAACAGTGAGTGAACTGGCACAACTGAAGTATTAACAACATAAGTCCACCAAACCAAACAAAAAACAAAGGCATTTCAGTTTTGGGTTTTTTTAGTCTATGGAAGTTTGGTATTTCTCATTATGTCCTGTTCTGGGTTCTCTCTAGAAGAAGCAGTGCCAAGACACTCTAAGAAAGGCTATTCTTGTTCCATTCACAGCCCAGCGAGAAGCAGGAAGCTCAATAAATCTCACAAGAAAATCTGTTTTGCCAGCAGGGCTGATTCTGAAGTTAACCCAAATTGTGTCATAGCCTACAACAAGGATCCAGCCAGACTGAATCATCGCATTTATAGAAATCAAAGAGCTTCAGAAGGGTTTGGACAGAGATCAGGAAAGTATCTAAGCACTGAGTATCTAAGTAGGTCCCAAAATCAGATTTCCTGAGCTGTTGTACAACAGGGGCAAGGGAAGCACCAGCAACACTGAAATCTAGCTCCTGATCAGGCTCAAGGAAGGTGTCAGAGGTAACACAAGAGGGATTACACAGAAAAATGACACAAGCTGAATACAGGCCTGAGCCCCATTTTCTTTAGGCTAGATTTTTGGGTAGTTTTTATTTTTCCTGGATTTAAAAAAATAAAAAGTGAAAAATAAAAAACCTATACTCCTGTAGAGATCAATTACGCCATATGCAAGATTGCCTAGCTGCATTTGCAGATTTATACACACTGTTCCCCACTCCATAGCTTGTTTCCCATGTGTTGGCCCACCAAGGATTGAATTAAAGAGAAATCATGCCCTCAGTGGTGAAAGAAAGTTTTGTTTCCAGAAATGTATGCTCCTTTTGGACAAGGCAGCCTGCTCCTCGTGTCTCTTTTCTAATTACACATATTAACTGTGGTCTATTTGACGTGCTATGCGAGTGCATGTGCTTGGAAGGATATTCCCAGTCAGTGCAATGAAAATTTCCCGTATGTTAACACAGAAGGAACAATTCAAGTATCATTTACACACTTTTGAATCCGGATTAAATGTAAATGAAAGAAAATCAAAGCAGCTTTTGGCTGGAAATTAACATGAGGTCAGACTGGCAGGGCCTCAGGTAGAAATAAGCAGCAAATTCTTTCTTCCTGTGCCCTTGAAAACATCATCAAAACCCCATTAGGGAAAAACTCCAGTAACCTCTTGATGCATTTTTTTTTCCCAGAAAGAGAAAATGACCAGCTCTGTTACATCTATCTCCAAACAACAACATAAAACAAGAAAAATAACCACACAGCAAGTGATTCCAAGGTTGGATGTTATCCTAAACTGTAAGAGATTCCGGTTCAAGTAGCTACTTCCTGACCCTCCCTCCCTCCTGCCCTCTCTGAAATATAAAGCCCAGCAGTATTCTGGAAAGAGAATTATTTACTTACAAAAGTCTTACGTTGAAAAATTTCTCCTGGATAAAACATTAGAATTGGAACATTCACACAACTCCACCAAAGACTACTGGGTTAGCTGCCATTACATCACAGGATTCCTGGCTCTGGATGTAAATAATCCAGACCCTCCTAAACCACCCAGAGGTAGAACAATGAAATGCACCAGATCCTAAAGATTCTCCCACATTCCCTGTGACAAGTTCTCAGGGAAAGCTAAACACCCTGCACAGGCCCTGTCTATATTGATAAATGATATGGACCAGAGCACGAGTCTGGTCAGTGCTGCCCACACCATTGTTAACCTGCTCACAGTTTGGTTCTTGCCAGCTTCACCATAATCTGAGAGATTGCAAAGGTCAATTGTTTCCACCAGGCAGCATGGCAAAGGTGTCTTGGCTCTTTGGGAGGGGAGGAGGATGAGTTCAGCCACATGGCTGAGTCATGCCATGCTCTTTGATCTCCAGGCCAAAGAACCATCTCTGGCTCATTGTGTTCTGCTACAGACACAATCCTGACAATTTGAGTTGAGAAGAAAACTGCCTGCTTCACTATCTCTCCATAAATCCCTCAGGACTTCTCCAGAACATGTTGGTGGGATTTCTGCAGTGGTCTGGAAGATCCCAGTTCGAGGAACATTGGAAGTAGCCCCATTTTTCTTGTGTAAAAAATGAATCACAAAGAGTACTTCTGTAAATCTAATTCAGGCAGTGAGACAAAGTTTCCACAATTTTGACCTTCAGTTTTGGATGAAGAAGCAATGTATTATCTTTCCCATAACTAAGACTCCAAAGGACTTGTAAACACTGGAGCCAGATAACCTCTGTGAGACAGTTCGGTCCATGCCATTATTCCCTTTCTGCGAACAGGAAAATTTGGTCATAACTTTGGTGAAACACTTTTCTAGGGCTTTTTCAGCACGAAAGTGGCACTGCTGAAAACAGGATGCATGAGTCACAAATCCTAGACTCCCATTTAACTCTGCAGGGAAAGGAGATGGTTATTTGGATTTGGGGTGGCAGCAGGTTGCAGCCACAGAACTTGGGATGCACATCCAGGGATGTGCTTCCTGGAGTCACCTGAGCTAGGGGTGGCTTGGAATGGCACCCTGGAATCAGGCTGGAGAGCTGGCCCGACTCTGCCACAGCTGCAACAGCACACCCGGGCCATAAACTACCTCTCAACACCAGACAGCAGGGGGCTTAGGAGCCAGATCCTTCAGCACACAAGGTCACCAGGCCAAAGCCTTTTTATGGATTTAGCCCTCAAAACAGGATTTAATAGCACACGGTAAATAAGGCCTTGGGCCACACATAGAACAATGAAGATGAAACAAACTACTGAATAGCTGCTCATTAAGAGGCCTCTGAACATCCTGTGCACAGAGGTAAGAGGCATCTGTGGGAAAAATAGTATGTGATCAGATAATTAAAAAATGAATCATAATGAATTACAGAGGCAGCTTTAATCAGGGTATTTCCTAACTTTTCCATGCTTTTCTTTGTGACATCAAATGTCGTTCCAATGCCATTTTTTTGTGTGCACAGCATAGAGCTCTGTTCAGTTATGCTCTGGAGGCCACAGGAATATTTGTGTTGCAAAGGCACCTTAGGTTTCCCTCACAGGTATTTTGTCTCCAAGTCACTTGGACCTGTTCCCATTCACACCAGCTTCATGTGGAGGACACCCCACAACCTTTACAAAGAACTGCTTCAATAACTCAAGTGCAAGAACAAATTCAAGCCTTGTGTCTTTAAGAAGTGTCAGAAGGAAAAGACAGAGCAGCAGAAATACTCGTTGTACAACTCAGCTCTTCCAGCTACATCAGCTTATAACCATACCGGATTCCAGGGCATCCGTGGGAAAGTATTTATTTTACCTGTAGGTATAATTGTAAGCAATAAAAACAGCTCAAACCTTGCCAGAAAGGGTGTGAATTTCTAAAAAGAAGGAAAAACTCTGAATTCCAATACCTGAGCAAACAAGTTAGTATAACAGAAAAAAAAGTAAATGAAACAGCGTTGCCAAAACAATGAGCTTATAGTTTGCCAACAGCTGGATTGCACTTTCACTTATAAATGCTGCAAAAAAGGCTCTGACTTCTGAGCATATTTTCTTTTGAATCCAAACGTTTTGTTTGTGAGTGCAAAAGATGCATACAGAAGGAAGAAATAATATTAGCAGAAGATTTGGAAACAAAAATAATCCCCCCCATATCATTTCCCTTGGAAGACATTTCACCAGTTTGGCAATAAAGAAAAAGCACTTCTTGCCAGCTTAAAAAATATTGGCAAAACAAACATTGCTGCAGCCTTCAGGAGGTAGGAAAAGAGAACAGAGCTCCCCAAAACGCACGCACACAGAGTTAAAAATACGATCTGCCATGTTTTGATCTACCTTGCCAACTAAACCCCCACAGTTTGTTGTCACACCAGGGATACAAAGGTTGGAAGCACTGCTTGTCTCACAGCCAGCTCGTGACAATGCAGTTTGATTGCAATCTCACCCTGTGTCATGCCCAGGTTGTCCTGTCACATAAAGCTTCCTCAGTGTGTCACAAAATGAATGAGGAATTTGACTTGCCCAGCCCATCGCTTGAATTTGCATGGACATGCTTTTTGAACAAAATCTCACCAGACAAAGGTTTCCATTGGCAAGCTCTTGCGTTTCCTCATGCACCACAAAACTCCCATTGCCTCCCTGACAAGTCTCCTTTCCAGCCCTGAGTGAAACCAGAACATTCATGAAAAGCAAACTAGGTGGGAGAATAAGATTAATCAACTTCAGAAGCCCTTCCAGAAACCTGTTTTATAGGATGGCTTAAAACAGGAGTTATTTCAACCAAGCTTGTTTGACTAAGCCCCAGCATCATGACTTGATAGGGAATTAGAATACCTAAAAATGTTGCTAATTTTCACCTGCCAAATCTTTGGCCTTCAAGTTGACAATGGCACCTTCTTGATAGGTCTTTACACCTCTCTACTCCCCTCTACCTTCATCTGGCTGCTCAGCGCTGCTGAGTTTTTCACACGGAGTTGACTTCTCCTTTTTGGTCTCTCATAATCTGCTAAATATCTTCTATTCCTTATCACAATCTAGTTTGCAGCTGTTTTGCAGCACTGCTTGGAGGGCTTTTTAGACAATATTGAAAATCCTAGAGATGCTGCACCGCTCCTATACAGTCTCTGCATTGTTGTACATGCACCTGCTTCTTTCTGCTGTGCACCTAGATAAATGCAAGGTTTCTCTTTTATGCCAGTCAGCCCCTTACATATGAAGGCATAAAATTGTGCTGTTTTAGCCCAGAAGGTCTGGCAATGGTGGAACTCACAAAGGCAGCAACAATAATGTCTGGCCAAAATGCTCCTTTTGCTATATTTGGCAGAGTTGGTCATATTTGAAAGGTATCATGCAGCAGCCTCTGTGTAAAATTTGTCATATAAGGAAAAAAAAAAAAACAGCTGAACTTTTAAAATGAGACACATTTGTACTTGGCAACACTGGTTTTCTGATCGTTTTCTAATGGCAAAGACTAAACAAGATGGCTGTGGCAAAGCAAAGGAGACAACTGAAAATGAAGGCAAAAACAAAAAACCTATAGACAACTCCACAATAAAGACAATTTCCATGCAAACTGCAACTGTTGAATTTCAGGCCTTTCAGCTGTCTGTCTGCTTAAAAGCTTTTTATTCAGCAAACAATTTACTTTGTAATAAACCTAGGCCTGGAAACTTCTGCCCAAAACATGCTTCTTTCACAGAATCAGAAATTAGCTGATGACTTAATGGCAACACTTACTACTAAGCATTATAATAAGGAAGAATTTTATGTACTTGCCTTGCATTCTACCAAAGACACAGATGAGAGACTTGCATTGTTCTTGTACCACACATATCATGGATCAGAAGTTTGCCAATAAGGGTCCCAATGGTGGTGTTCTCTGGCTTTTGTGGAAGGCTGAAAAATCTCAGAAAAACCAACAACCAAAACTGGTGGTTATTAATTGCAATAAAATAACTAAATGAAATTTGGGTTGGAAACTAAGTCTTTTAAATTCAGAGAAAGATAATTTAAGAGATATTTTTTGGGATGAGTAAGAGATAATATGGATAATAGCCAATACAGCAAGTCCACAGTTCTTTACAATGTATTACTGTCTTACTCACTGGCACATAAATAACAGATGGAAACAAAGGAAGATGCAGTCATTTCCATAACAATACTTGAAGGGTGGAAAATAGACTGAAGCCCTCTGAATTTTTCTTTCAGAAGTCTTGTTCCAATCATACTAGAATCCACCGCAATTAATTCTCCAGATACCATGAGAAAGATGATTTGAATGACGTCTTGACTGAATCTGGGACCTGAAAGACTGCCCAAGTGAGAAAAAAAATCCCAAACCATCAACATCTCGGATACCAAGTGTTAAAACACATGGGCAAAGCCTTATCTATAGCAAATATAGGAGCTACTATGGCCATCTGGCCCAGCATTCTGTCATTAACAGTGCCCATAGGCAAACCTCACATCTAAGTTCAGAACAGGGGCAAACATATATGACACTTTCTTTGAGCATTTTCCCAGTCTTGAAATTATTTTAAGCTCAAATGCTTCCTGAGCTTGGTGTGGCCACTTAGGAACATCCAAGAGAGCTGTCCCTTCCAGGTATTGGCCTTGTCTCTCCTTAGAGCCACACAGGCACTTTTTTGCATCCAAAGCATCTGTTGGCAGGAAGTCTACTCCTAGAAGTTACTCTTCTTTGTTTTGAACATTATTCCTGCCAAGATCATTTGACAGTCCACATTTCTTGCACTCTGAGAGATGGCAACCAGTATCCACCCACCCATGCCACCAGTGGTTTGTAGACTTCTATCAGACCCCACCTTGCTCCCTTATTTTATTAACTGAAGCATCCCAGGAGGTCCAGTCACTCCTTGCTCAGACCTTTGGTCATTCTTTCTGCCCTTTCCAGGGCCTTTTGTAGTTTTGGGGTTTGTTTCTTCTGCAGTAGAGGGACCAGCACTGCACTGCACATGAATGGAGCATGGGCTTGCAGAATGACACAGTGGCTACTCTCCAACACTCCAGGGCCACAGCACATGCAGTTTGGGAAAACAAGTGAGGAGAAACCTCTGGAAACTGCAGGAGAACGGGAATAGTACAATTCTTATGATAATTGTGGCTGCAGAAGTATCCATCTATTCATGGTGCAAGGATCTGAACCTCAGTTAAGCAGCATCCTGAATATTACAATATTACAAAATACCTTTTGGAATTTGGTGAGAAAAACCAGATCTATTCAAAGGTATCATCTACCCACATTATTCAACCCATAGAAAGTGATCATTTCTATATAAATATTTTTGTAGCGGTGCTTACAGTTTCCTCTTAAAAACATTCAGAAGCTGACTGGATTGCCAATGTGTGCAGTTGTACCTGTCATGGTCATCCTTAGAGGGTTCTCTGGATTTCAGATCAGGTTTTGTGCTTGTGCCCAGTCTTACACATAAAACCACCTAAAATTTGAAATCTCCCTTGACCTTTCTCACCCCCTGACTACAATTTAGTTTTCTTCTTGGCGCTTTTTTGGTTGAGGTGTTGTGGTCTGATGGACTGACCAACAGCAAGCACAAAGAGGAACTCAGTAACAGGAATTAAGTTTGTGAAAGGCTTTTTATGCACTTGAAAGCATCCCCCTAAAGAGCCCATATTCCTATGCGCTTTCTGCAGAATGGCTGCCTGCAATTATTTTTCTCGTCTTTAAGTGCATTTATGTAAAGGCTGCAGCAACAATTGGCACATATGAACAGCAGATTGTCTGTGTTTTTCATTAGTGTGGCAGCAACATATCCTTTGTTTTTCAGTCCTGGGCTGAATGAAACATCTTCCACAGAGACAAATCTCCACGACAATTAATCATGAAGCATTCCATATGGATATTGATATCCCACATGCTTTAAATGAGGCTGGGTGGGAAATCTTCTGTTTTACTTACCTCTCAACCCAGCAAAACTCTGAAAGGTACCCAGAGATCCATTCCCCTGTGATTTTTAACATCACCAAAGATTTGGTTGAGATCAAGTTAACTGTAGGAGCCTTAGCTGTTATAGTACTGATCATTTAGCAGTGTCATTCTTTAGTTTAGTTTTCCCATAAGGACAAAAATAGGGTTATGCTCACACAAAACTATTTTTGTTGAAGTGGTTTATTTCACTGACAGACCTGATGTAAGCCGCACCACTCAAAAGTGCTTTCCAATAGCATAAAATTCACTTTCACTGTGAGAGCTTAGAAAGGGACAGAAAGCTTTGGCTGTGCTGCCTGCACACCCATTTGGCATTCCATGGAATACTGCAGTGTGGAAGCTTCCTGGGATGCAACTGAACCATACGTGGATTTATACTTCCAATATATTAATATATTTATATATTAATAGCTTTCCCACATACTGCAGAGCAGTAATCTAAATAATTAATGTTCCATAATGCAATATATTTCACACAATGCGCTAGCCAAAATCAGCTGAAAAATAAATAGTCACAACTTAATTGACGTAATAGAGGTCTATTTGCTAGCTTGGCACTCTTCACTTATTTGACTTCAACTCAGAAAGTACATTAAGAGTTTAATGTCCATTTTCCAAGTGGAAATAGAAGTAACTTCTTCCTATCTACACATATAAATTAATACACCAGAAGTACAGCACAGTATTCTTTGCTTTATGACTGTACCTCAGTTTGAAGTATGGGTTCAGTTCTGACTTAATTTTTCCTTCTCCCAGACATATTTACTGTCCCACTTCCTCAAAACCTATTATTGATGACAGACTGCTTAATCAGTCAGTGGCTCTCACATTTCTTTCGTCTTCTGACCCACAGTGGTTTCAATGTTGTTCTTAAAATGGGTCTCTGCCCTCACAGCATATGATAAAATCCCCAGGATTCTGAGCTTCAGCAGGCAGAGAATACAAGTTACATCCTTAAATACTTTGTACTCCTTCCTGAAGCCTCCTGGAACAAAGCCCGCTTCTGGGATGGTTTCTGTTGCTGTTGTCTTCTACCATTCAGGTAGAGGCTCAACAAACCAAAGTCTAACAACTGGATATCCAGATGTAAATTTTGGTAAAAATGAATCCACATCTAGATGTCCCTCCAGAATCAGGGATAATTTGCTCATAGTACTACGATGTTGACCCTTGCTGGGACATTTCAGTCATGACCTTCTTAAAGCAAACAGCTGCTGATACACCAGTATTTTCCAGGTGCCAGAATCACTAACAAACAAAAAAACCCTGAACCATAATCTTTTCCTTTCTCTGTAAGATTCCTGTCGCAGCATGCTCTCCATCTGAAGAGCCCAAAGGGCTTGGTAGGAAGATAGACAGGTAAGATTGTTTCAACAAGGACCTTTGAAAGACCAGCTCTTGCAGTGATTCATCTCTGAAGAAAAAGGCTCCTACCAACACAAAGCAGCTTGAATGGAGGTGTATGTAAAATGAAACATATTTATGCCGTATATTCAATTTTTATTTACAAATAAATATATAGCAGGTATAAAACTGCCAGCTAAAACCTTGGCATTGTTGAAGACATTTGATTTGCCCTTTATTAGCATTTAGAAATGTTAATTTTTTTCTAGTTATTTTTTAAAAAGGTAACTCGCTTCCTACCTAGTTTGTGAGCTAGGTTTTAAGCTACACGAGTATAATTCAATAAACACCCTACTGAACTGAAATATGTTAAATGAGAGGATGGGAAAAGCACCAACATGCATTAATATGTTATTCAGAGGCTTCACAGAGCTCCTGATGTAAAGAATCAGTCAAATCTTCACCAAGTCAGGCCTCGGGAGAGCCAAGTGGCCTGCATTTCTTTATACAGTTTTCTTCACGCCATCCCAATTATTAGTCTTGAGCTAATGGTGCTTTACTATGAATAAATATGCAAAGTGGAACCGACTGAATGAAATCCAAAAACCCAAGACACAAAGCTCCTCTGCTGTGTGCCAGTACCTCGCAGCTGCTGAGGCATGAGCTAGAAGACAGCTATATTTGCCTGGTTCACTACAAGGCTCTGGTGTGGGCTCCATTATAAGCCAATTTTTTTTTTTCTCCTTAGATTAAAGAAAAAGAAAATCAAACTTTTCCATAAATCCATCTGAAAGCAAACTCAGCAATGCTGCAGAGACAGTGATTTACACTAGCATTTAGTTTTAGGGACTAAAATGTCCCATCTGAGCAACAAACAAAAAATTAACCTATTGTTAACAATTTTCTCGTTCATGATTTAAAACAGAAGCATTCACATAACTCAAAAGCGTATCAAACGTGCTATTTTTCTAATCACTGTGAATGGCAAAAATAGGACTTTTAACCATGCTGAAACCGCAGCAGGGGCTTTACCACTGCTCATTGAAAACAGTCCGACCCACACAGTAAAATTTTAACATATCTCTGATTTGTTTTGCATTTAACTGGATCTCTGAAAAACGATGCCAGTAAACAGCATTAAACTCTTCTCTCCTACATGGAAGTCTGCCTGGATCAGTGGCTTTATTTTAGATTTATCACTCTCCTTTGGTCTACATTTGAACTCCCCTCTCTTTCAGGCCCCACGTTGTATTCCAGCAATTTCTCTGGAGCTGTGCAAAGGTAGCAGCTTCTGGCAGACAAAGGTCCATCTAAGACATGAATCAAAGTCACCAGCAAGCATTTCAAAGTGAATGCTACTTTCATCTCAAGAGGAAACCATGCCTTTTAATCTTAATTATTTTGCCATGGTTCTTCCCACTGTTTAAAGGCTAACAGGAAAAGTAAGAGGTCTTACAAATTATTAAGCAAACAGAATTTCTGAATCACTGCATTCCTTCAGACACCACAAGAGTCCCAAGAAAGATGACCTTCTCACTTCTGAACTTTCTGGATTATGACTGGAAGGCACCAGGCAATTTTGCCAGGGGAGTTAAAATCTAGAAATTTAATGAGCATTGAAGGGAAATTCACATGAGCATAGTGATCAGTCAGATCCTCAACTGCAGTTAGTATCCTGGCACTCAATTTTTTTGCTAGGACATCAACAAAAGTTGTCAGCCATGGTGTTCCTGAAGGTCCATTTGACACACACATCCTGATGCTCACATATTCTGAAATCACAAGCTACATAACCAGTCAGGTCTATGAAGGGTAAAAGGCTGAAAGACACACCCAGAGCAGAAGGGTGATCCTTCATCCTGATGTCCTATATAAGAAAAATTGTGGACCTTAACCCGCTTAATTTTGAAGTGTAAAGAGCTGTTTTTCCCTAGGAAAGTATAACCAGGCCTTGTGTAAGTAGTAATCATATTATTAGTTACTAATCCTACAGATTAGCAAACTGAAGGCAGCTTTTTATGTCTGCACCAAACAAAAATTCGGTCAATTTTATTTTCTTTCAAAACAACAACTTCACCTTTGTGTCACTGGAGCACTGAGGCCTTAGGACAGAGCTGTAATTACTGGTAGCACCACACCAGCGGAGATCAGGGCAGTGGATTTGGCAGCCTTTTGGGAGCTATTGGTTTCCATGCCTCCAGCACAGAACAGACCACCAAGGAAGTCTAGATAAACATGGCAGGAGGCTGAGGACTGTGCTGGAAGCTTTGCATCCAAGAGTTCCAAATAAGATGTTGTTTAGGTACAACAAGACACAGTTGTACACAGAAAATACTTGTTGCAATGGCTGCAAACCTGAAGGGTTTCTGCAGCTGAAGGATTGCAAAATCCATTAAACACAAAGAGAGATCCCATAGATCCTAATAAACAAACCATGGTACAAATTCAGATGTAAGGCTAACTTCAGATCACACTGTGAGCTCATAAGGTCTTATGTAACCTTGCACTTACAGTGGCACTTGCTTTTGGTTTGCTCCTTTGTTAAAATCCCCACTAGCTGAAAAATGCACTATAAAATTTGCTCCAGCCAAGTCATGGTGGAAGAATTCTTTCCCATTCCCTGTCCTTCCTTCCCAGCTTCTTTCTGTCATCCCTGGTTATCCTGATGTCCCTTATGCACTTTCCTGATGCTGCCAGTCTGAATGGTCAGCCTCCCTGTTATGGATGTCATGGAAACCTTTAGCATTTAATAGAATCAGAAATGGATTTAGGCAAAGATACCACCAATTTTTGTAACAGCATGAAATATACTCAATATGTCAAAAACTTAAACATGTCTCAACAGCACAAACTGATAAGGATTGACAGATAGAGCAGGAAACAACTCAGAAAATCACATGCCTTATCAAACAAGCTCTGTCCATTTGCTTAGATGACACAGACCTGCTCACAATTACCCTAAATACCTAGCTTGACCTGCTGTGAGTTTGTGACAGGAAACAAAAACAACAAAAACCCCTGACCTCTGAGCTTTGTAGCAGCCACAAATAACAAGGATGAGCCACAGAATAACTTCATTTTGTCCAGACAATTATATATGTTCCTCTTCACATCAAGTCCTACCTTATTCTAGAAAGGAAGATTGGAGACTGGTGGCTGTAATTTAAAGAGAAATGGAGTACCATTGACTGGGAGTTCAGAGATCACTTTGCTGGAAATACAGAAACAGTATCAATCACAACATCCCAAATGCCACTGATTCCAGTGTACAGCTAAAAGCAGAAGAAAGAGAGAGAGACCAAAGAAAGCAAGTCTCTTGATATACTGAAGAAAATTTCTCAAATGTTTATAGGTTTTTCATTATCTGAATTGAAGGTTCTGTCATGTCAAGAGGTGATTCCTGGGAGAAGAGAGGGTTTTATTACAAAAGTATGCCCACACGTGGGATTTTCTTCCTGTTCTTCAGACTCACTCTGCTAGAAGTAATTTGCAAGACTAGCCAGGTCCCTTAATACACAGTCTCCATAAACACTGGGTTTGCTCCTGAATTCCTGGAGGGAATTTTCATGTTGCCCCCACCTAGCACAACCTTTCGCACCCTGACAAAAGGAAATGGGAAGAATCTGCAGAATCTTCACCACTTTGGTCTTCAGAGCCTGTAGATTAGAAACTGGCTCAGTTGGGCAGCGCAAATTAAAACCAGGAATGGTATGGGAGAAGAACAAATCAAAGAGACCACTATGCCAGGCAGGATCTGGTTGAGAGAAGACAAATGGTCATGCTAAGAACTAGAACCACTAAATCTAATGTGAGAATTCAGTCATACCTAAGAAATATGAATATGTCTCCTTGGGAAAGGTATAATGCACAAACAGGGACCATCAGCCTCGGGGAACTTGACAATTCTTAGCACTCGAACATTTGCTTTTAGCAAAGCCTACAGAAGAAGCTGGGTAGTGAACGTTACCTACCTCTTGGCAAGGAGCTAGCCCATTACTGTCTCTCTCTCTCACTGGTGTGTTAAAAGGCAAATCAGTGCTCTCACACATCATAAGTCTATTTTTCCATTGGAACTGTGTTTAAAAATAATAGCAGGAATAGTAGGAACAAACACCAACAAAAGACAGGGAAAGGATTTACTCTTCATGTGATTAAACTGTAACTGGAAATTCAGTTACTCTTAATAGCAAAATTAGGTTCATACCTCTTACTTTTTGCCATTCACATGACCTTTAGTCATTGGAACTGGAATTGACTTGTGTGGGTGTAGTTTGGTATGAGAATTGAAGGCTCTCATAATTCTCAAACACACCTACATTGATGTAAGAGCTGCTTAGTGTTTCAATGGAAAAAAAGAAAAGATAAGTAAATCTTGATAATGTAAATAATGTTCAAGCTTTAGAGATCATTTCCTGAATAAGCTGAGTAGGCTGGGTAAGGGGGACAGGAGGGAAGACAGAATAGATTTGCTATCAGGATTTCACAAAGCAGTTGAAAAATATGAACAGATTGACAAAATTCATTGTTTAACATAAATTGAGGATGTTGCCATGATGAAAATGGAGATCAACTGATCCATCTTGTGACAGTGATTGGAGCTGATCATGGAAACAGTCCAACTCTTGCTTTCTTTTTCAACACAATATAAATGGGATTATAATACGATATTCTTTTCCTGAACATTCCCAAAAGTCTCACCACCTCTGCTTACTCCTAAACCAACAAGATTTTGCATTTCTCATCAGAGAGTATTTTTTTTTAATCTTTCCTCTGTGAGGCTTGTTTGATATCACAGGCTGAGAATGCACACTTGGACTGCTTTGATGCCTCCCTGGCAGACCTGAGTTAGCACAGGAGGTTTGGAGCACTTCTCCATTCATATAATTTCCCCATTGTGAGGGACAGTTTAATATGTGCCTTTAAATCAAGCTGAGGACAGCTTTTTGTTGTTGGTGGTGGTTCTGGTTGGGGTTTTTTTGCTAAAACTAATGTCACAAAGATAATGCTACATCAGCAGGCTTCACTGATGCCAATTGCAATGAAATGAACCCCACTAACTTTTCACATGTAAGACTAGGAAAAAACTTTTCTTTATATGATTTTGGCTTTTTTGGCAGTCAAATCTGAAGGGGAAAAAAAAGTCAACAATCAACTTGATCTAAATCTCATTTTCTTCCCGTTCCTGCTATTGAAATGAGAAAAGATCTCCCCACCCTTCCCATATACAAATTTAAAACTGAAAATAAAAACAACACATTTTTACTCTTCCCTCGAGTACCCATGTATGATAAAAGATTTTGAACGTGACCTGGATGACCTGCAGAGAAGATGTTATTCATTCAGCAGGTAACCAGCACATAATCAGGTCCCTCATCCGTGTGGAGGTTTGACTCCACACTTCCCACCTGAACATCCAAAGTTACATGAGCCATTTTTTTTTGATACAAGAGTATGTAAGGATTCAAACTTCTCATCTAAATTTGAGTCTGTGGTCTACTCATTGTTTCACTCAGCCCAAGCTCTGGCTCAGAGCAAGACTCACAGGGAGGGATTAGAGAATCACAGCTGATTTCTTAATGAGATTTCATCTCCCTAATTCCATGGCTTGTTTTAATCCCATCAGTTCCTCAACCTTCAAATGAGTCTCGAAGAAAACAAGATAGGACAAGGTAAAGAGGACAAATAATAACCTAGGCATCTGAATAACCTGGGCATCTACATTGCATTTTCAAAAGCCATTTGATTGTAAGTGAAGTGAGCAGTTTGAAAAAGGAACTTCTCAGACTGAAAAAGGAACCCTAGATGCTGGCAGGGAGGAGCACACCATGTGTCTAACACTACCCCATGTTGATTCCTCTTTCCGTGTTTCCTTTGCAGTCAAGGGAGAGAGGATGATTTTTCCCAAGATCAACACAGAGCACCTTGGTGAGGTGGTCAAAATACCACTCCTCTTCTGTATTTTTGAAAATTACTTTTTCACTTTAAAACCTGAACCTCTTAAAAACACTCAGTAAATCACCCCAACCTTCCTGATTCATTAGCAAAATACCCCTTTGTATTTATGCTTTGCTTATCCTCTTTAATGTTCGAGCATCTCCTTTGAGACTTTTACATCCAGTAACGAAAGTGTGAAACAAAATACAAAAGGCTTTGAGTTTGGCCTGTGTAGATTTCAACTGTCCCCAGCTTTAAGGAGGAATCTGTCATAATAATGCACACAAGTGGCAAATAAAACTTATCAGCAATGATTAGATATTTCTGGAATACTGTAGTACTTTTCCATATTAGTGTTCATTCTAAGGTGCAGTATATTATCTATAGAGAGCCTACATAATCTCTTTGAGATGAGAAATGTGCTCACAAATCAGTGTGCTGGCTGCACTTCCTGCTACTGACACCAGATTTTGAAAAAGAGATCTTGGTAACAGAGTAAATACACAGTAGTTTTCTCCCAGGGACTCAGTTCAAGTTCTTACTCAACAACAAAGAAAACCAAATGTGATAGCCTCCATCCCAGTCAGCGCAAGTTATTTATCATGACTGACCCATCACAGACTCAGTGCAGCAGCCAGCACTCGTCTGGCAGGAAAAGCCTTAGTCTGGAGTAACTGGAGACTTGCCTGTCAGCAAGTGTAATGTGCCAGTTGTGGGTGGGGAGATGAAAATCCACAACTCATGCTCCAGGTGCTCATGAGACAAACAGCCTCATTTATTATTCAGAACTCACTTAAATACCCAATTCAAATCTCCCGGGCTATACAGCCATTAGCTGAGATCTCTCTCCCTGCCCAGCGTCCTGGCCAGTGGTGCATTTACTTCTCAGCTTGGATGGGGCTGGCCAAGGGTCCCCTGTAAGTTATCTGGGGACATGTTCAGGCATGACCTAGGCTAGCTGAATTGGATTTGTGTCATGGTCAGATTTACTTTGTCCAGTCCAGGCCAGTTGTCCTGTGACAATACTGTGACAGTTCACCCTTCTCGGTTAAATTAAAAAATGTAAAATGCTCTCTGTTATCCTATCTGCAAGGGCTCTTTACAGAGAGGGTGACAGGAGACAGCATGGGTCTAATTCAAATTAAGTTTTCCATTTAATTTGATAAATGTAGTTCTCTTCAGCTAGCAATGTGCTTTGTGTACTAAATTGAGTTTGCAACACTCACTTCCAAGACCTGGCAGGCAAGATCACAATCCTTCAAGCTAACATGCCACAGGTTAACTAACTACTTATAGTTACAAGCTACAACTTAACACTAAAAATCAAGAAACTATTTAGAACTGAGATTATACCCTAATTCTATATAAAAGAAACAAAAAACATTCAACCTTTAGAACTGTGAGAAAAAAAACAACAGAAAAACAATATGTAAACAGAGTTTTTAAATTAACTGTCTTTTCAAGAGTTTCATGAGGTAGGTAAATAGGTTGTTCTGGTTATTTTTCTTCATTCTGCTCCATCACGTCTGTTGAGGTAATGTCAGGAGGATTTTTCTTGTGGTCCCAGGCAGGACATAGAGCAGGATGGACACATCTGGCAAGTCCTTGAGATGTCTCTTGTGGAATGGACTTTTGTGGACAGTTTATTTTCCGTGGCCTTGTTGTCCACACTTGTAGCAATAGGGTAAAAACATCCACTCTAGGAAGTGTAGTGGATCAGGCCAGTGAGTGTTCCACTGCCCTATAATACCAGTAGGTTGAAGATTTACAATGAGAACAAATACAGTGATATACACACCTCTGGGCATATCTGGTGGACTTTTTTGTTTGAGATAGCTTGTTCCACTCTTTTGAAAGCAGCTTTTGCCTCTGGGGTCAATTATTTGGGCTTCAAGTCCACTCCCAGAATGCCCCAGGAGGTAGGTACCACGGTAGGAGATGGCATAGCAGCTTGTAATGTGTCTGTGCTCTCCATCACAGAATTGACCTTTCTTAGGTCTTGGAGAAACTTCCATTTACCAGATTTCTTTTTCATGACAAATACTGGGGTGTTCCAAGGGCTCATAGATGGCTCTATGTGTCCTTGAATTAGCTGTTCTTGTACTTATGATTTTAGGGCATCTAGGTTGCTCTTTTCAAGGGACCACTGCGGTATCCACTGATTAATAATTCTTTTAGGACACAATTTAGCAATTATAATAAACACTGTAATACAGATCAGAAGTTCTTGTGCATGCTTGAGTACCTGTGGGTTGTAGTAGACATGTTTGCATTTTTCATCAGAGCTTGTAGTCTGAAGCTAACATGTGTTGGGATGGTGTTTGATAGGAGTGGAGGTGGAGCTTAGGTGAAGACTTTGGTTCCCTCTGTGGAGATCTTGCATTTCCTTCTGCTGTTGTTTGAGGCTGGGAATGCCTTGGTTGTAGCTGTGGCGAAGATGGAATTGCGCTGCCTACGTGCGCAGGGCCGGGGTCCGGCGCCAGGATGCTGTATTTTGCCCTGGGATGCTGTGTTTTGCCCTGGGATGCTGTATTTTGCCCTGGGATGCTGTATTTTGCTCCGGGATGCTGTATTTTGCCCTGGGATGCTGTGTTTATTTTGCTCCCGGAGCACTTCTGGCCATGGATCCGGGTACTCCAGGTGAGGTCACCTCGGGCCCCCCAGCGGCGGTCGGTGGGCGTGGCCAGAGGGGGCGGGTCAGAGGGCGTGGCTTCTGGGCTGAGCCAATCAGCTCGGGGCGGGGGTGGTCCGCGCGTTTCCAGGGCGCTGAGGGGTGCTGGCGGCTCCGGTGGCTGAGGGGCGGTCTCGGGGGCGGTGTGGGGCTGAGGCATGGCCGCGGGCTGTGGGGCGAAGTGGCGGTATTGTACAGCCCAGGATGGCGCTCCACGTGGCACAGCGGGCGCTCCGGAACCGCGCTGCAGCACATCCTCGGCGCGGTCGCGCCTGTGCCACCTGGCATGTTCCTTTCGGCTGCCGCCGTGTCAGCGTGACCCGGGGCCCCGCCGCTCCCTCCTGCTCCGCGCTCCAACCGCGCGGCAGGATTCTGCAGGCCGCTTCAGTACCGCACGCTGCGGTTTGTCCGCCCGGGGCCGCGGCACAGCCAGCGTGTGGCCTGTGCTCTCCAGCATGGCGGGGTTGAAGGAAACAGCTCGCTATAAATCGGGCCTGGGGTGAGGGAGCATTCCGAGCAGCCCGACCTTGGGGGGCAACTGTTTGGCCGTGCCGCTCCCCCGGTGGGCTTGGAAAGGTGTCCTAAGCTCCTTCTGTCCCTTTCAGAGCCCTGTTCTCGCTCTCCAATCCAGCATTTATCTGTCTCATTAAGTCTAAAGTAAATCTCTAGGGCTTTAAAACTTTTATAGCATTTTTGTCTCCCTTTGAGGCTGCTTTAAGTATAAAATGTCCAGTTCGTTCCCATGTATTTATATCAAGGGCAGTTGTGTCCAATCCGTGGTCCTTTGCCCACATTATTAAAGCTAATAATGCTTTTTTATCAAGTCTTATTCTTGTTAAAAAAAGCGACCATACCTTCAAAACTGGAGGTGGTTGAGTTCATATCCAGGCTCCCGTGACTCTGATGAGTATTTTTTTCTATTTTTAAGGGTAAGTCCAGAAAATATTCTAGATTTTTTAGCAATTTTTCACCACAAACACCTTTCTTCGCTGTTGTTTTTTTGTTGTGTTTTGATTTTTGGGTTTTTTTTTTTGACAGCTTTTTCCAGACGCCTCTTACTTCAGCTTTTTGCTGTAGATCAGGCTGTCCGTGCCTGTCTTTCCCAGCGTTTTGCTGTTTTGAACAGGTCTTTTAGGCTCTGTCCCTGTCTTCCCCCCTACTCTGCTCACGGGAAAGGCTGTGCCTTCACACATGGGGTTACCACTTGTACTGTGCTGGTCATGGGTGTGGAGATGAAAATCCACAACTCATGCTCCAGGTGCTCATGAGACAAACAGCCTCATTTATTATTCAGAACTCACTTAAATACCCAATTCAAATCTCCCGGGCTATACAGCCATTAGCTGAGATCTCTCTCCCTGCCCAGCGTCCTGGCCAGTGGTGCACTTACTTCTCAGCTTGGATGGGGCTGGCCAAGGGTCCCCTGTAAGTTATCTGGGGACATGTTCAGGCATGACCTAGGCTAGCTGAACTGGATTTGTGTCATGGTCAGGTTTACTTTGTCCAGTCCAGCCCAGCTGTCCTGTGACAAGCAAGAGGATCACAAACCCTGCCTCTTACACCAGTATGGTCTCTTTTTCAGAGCATCAGTGCCATTGATTATATTAGTAAAAGGATATGGAACTGGTAGAAGTTGAAATTATCAAAATAGAACTGCCTGGAAAACAGGAAGGTTTTTTGTTGGTTTTTTTTTACTTAAAAAGAAAAACTGACATTTCAGACACTGTGGAAAAAGTCCTTGGAACAGAGATCTGGGTCAGATCTTCACACACTGTGATCTCCATGCCTGGCCAGGGAAGATGATGCAGGGATCCAAGAACCACTCTGTGTCTATAGAAACACTTCCTGGGCAGTGTCGTCCCTAAGGGGGTAATGAGGTGAGACTCAGCAGAACCTTTAACTCTTCTACAGCACTTATAGTGGTTGAATGCAGGGTTCCCAATACTAACATTTTCAGAATTCCATTCTTCAACAGAATTGAAAATGCATTTATCTTTGAAATAATTCCTTTTTCCAAAGCCTAACAAAAAAAACCAGTTCCAAACAACAAAAAAGTTCAGTTGGATTTAATTGCTTCATCAGCTCGGGAGAGTTGCAAACTCCATTTCAGTCCTGTCACTGCAAAAGCAGATCCCAGGGAGAAACACCTTTATAAATCAATGGCAAAATGCTTCCATGAGATTTATTCCTTATCTTAAATGGGTAACTTGTGACTGGCAACACTAAAAAAAGAATTCTAGCTACTGTCCTCAGGCAGGCACTCTTCTGGCAGCTACAAAATAAATTTAGCCTAACCATAAACGCCAGTAACTATCAGGAATATGCTTTATCTCTGATGAAAATGTACTGTTGCTCTGCAAGTCTATTAATGAGCAGACATTTTCAATCCTAACTGTCCAGGCTTCAGAGAAGTGAAAGGGAGTTTATAGGCATAAAAAGCAGGGAAAAAAACCCAATCTGACCTCATCTGCTGGGCTTTTATCAAATGTATATTGCCAAAGAGCTTTAGAAAAGCTGGTAATTACTGTTTTCACCTTCTTTGCTTGGATAACTATAAAATATTTTTTTTTTATTTTTAGTATCACAGTAGCTGAAAGGGCATTGTTAGAAAAAACGGTCTCCCTCTCTTGGCTCATGAAATAAACTTGCATAAACTAAATATTAAACTGAAATAAAGGGATGGGGCTTAATTTCAGAGACTGCTTGAAAAAATAAGTTTTTTTAATTCCCAATCTAGCTGAGCAAACTAAGTGTCTGTTTTGTTCCTCAAAGCTCGTGGACTTGTTTACTTGTAGGATATGTTTTCACATCTATGATTTTGTTCCTGTGGGTGTAATCAGAGGGGGATAGTGACAGTATCTTCTAAGAACATAAGCACCACCCTGTGTCAGACCAAAGCCATAAGGAGCCCCATATGCAGTTGTCACTGGAGGATGCTTGACCAAGGAGCACCAAAACAAGGGCATGGAGAAAGTGGTATTTTTTTATTTGCCTCCTGGTTTCCTCTCAGCTCCCTGAAATTAACGATCCAGAGACTTCCTGACTCAAATGTTACTCGGGATTACTGTGCTCAATAGCTCTTTCATGGCATTGTGTTGCTGATAAGGAGGCTGTGATTGATGCTCATTTGGTACTCTGTGAGGCCTCTTAGGTCGTGCCCTTCTTGCCACCTCCAGCTCCTTCCTTGAATCCTGGTTTGGCATCTGAGGCAATAAAGGAGCATTTTCCAGAGATACTGATCTGTGAAGAGCAGATCAACAGCCTGATTGTTATAAAACTATTTTCAGAAACCCATTACAAGTGATTTATTCTTTTACAGCACTGTCTAGAAATCACATATGCACAAACTTCTTAAGGACCCAAGTGATCTAGGCCGAGACCTCAAAATTAGGGGCAAAACTCAGTCTCTGCACTCTCTGCATGTGGACTGGGCAGAATTTTCTGGACTACAGAATTTTCTGCCCAAATAAATTCTTGTACCAGCCAGCAATGAAATGTAATGACTGGAGCCACTGTGTGCTGAAGTCATCTATTCCTTGTACCCCCAGCACAGTGGTGCCTCTGGCATAGCCTCGTTTGTAACTGGTTGGGGAACTCCTGTCTTCTTTTGCCACAGGATTTCCTAAAGTTATCCCCTGTGATCAGCTGAAAGCAGGAGGGTGATAGTGTCTGATGTCAGATGCACTTCTCTGCTTTACCCTTCTCTGCCTTCTCACAACCAAGTTGTAAAAAAAAGAATAATCCAGCTTTGGGCAAGTTTCACAAACTTCAAACAAAAGACAATATTGGAAGCAGAAGCTTCCAATAGTACTTAACAATAACATTGTTAATCTTCATATAATACAAACATTAAATAATTAATCTCAGTGGCTGAAATTCAATCCCAATAAAACTCTGATGACTTCTGTGGATGTTTGCCAGGCAGAAATTTAGCTTGCAATTTTTCTCATCTCTCCTTTTAGCAATCCAGGGAGCATTTTGTAGTTCCCACCCTGTCAGTGGCACACCTTTTGGCAGGAGCAAACTCCATGATGTGCCTGATGCTGCACTGCCCTTTACAGCAGCCGTGTAGCTGCAGTAATTTCCTGGGTGCAACCATTGGCACCCATTTGGCCCTCCGTGTACCTGAGGGAAGAATGAACCTACTTATGGGGCAAAGAAGAATAAACCTCTTCCAGCTTTCTCAGTTCAACCTTAAGGTTTAGAAGCTTCTGCAATTCCTAATTCACATTTCTCTGGGAGTGAAATACAAAAACTATTTTGCCTCATTTCTTCCATTTCAGCAGCTCCTTCTTTTTAAATGTCACAGAATTAATGTCATATAAGAAATTTTAAAGCAGAACTTAGAAAATGCTTTCTTTTAATGGCCAAACCTGCAGCAAATATAAACCTTTGTAAATGCAACCTAATTTGCTAACATGCAGTGCTAATTTGATTACTCAAGATAAAGGTTTTAGTGGGACCAATTGGCGTTTGCTGCAGTGTGAAACTAGAAGGATAATTTGCTAAGAGAAAAGTGTAAGCTCTCTTTGACACCCTGAAATGTGTTCGGTTGGTTTTGTGCTTTTGCATTTGAGTGAGTACTCCAGCACAAATTGGGCACAATTAGCAGCACATTTTAAAAAATACAGCTCAGTTCTGGTGCTAATTTGTCCCTGCAATAACACCAATTTCCCCTGTATTTACACTCAGTAAGCGTACAGAGGCTAACACAGAGGAAAGCTTTGGACAATTCCCATTTGTATAGCACAGAGCAAATAATTCTTTGTGCCCTATGTGAAATGAGTCGAATATCTCAGCCCACTTTCCAGAGAACATGTGTCTACATCACAAAATCTGCCACCACAAGTTGGCACTAATTGGCAGTCTCAGCAAAGTGGCAAGGGAATGAATGGCCTCTGGATACTGAACTAACATTTTTCCCCTACAGGTGGTCTTTTCAAGTCAGAATTGAGACGTACATTGTTTAGGCAAGGTGAAGTTTGTACTGCTGGTACATGTTTTGTTGATTCATGGAAGATTTCAGTGTATAGCGAGCGTTTTCATGAGCGTTACATTCACACTATTAAAAAAAATAAACAAAAAACCTTAAATTGTATTTTAAAAAAACCAAAACCAAAAAACCCCAAGAAAACAAATTCCAGCTGTCCCTATTTTCCCCCACTTTGTCCTCTCAAAATCCTCAGTATGTTCAAAGGCATGACCAAATCTTTTCAGTTCTCGTCAGCATGTATTGATGAAACAGCTCCCTTAGATCTGATACCAAACCAGGAGATTAGGATGCCAGCTGCTTTTATCAGGGCCCTGACTCTGCAGACTTCATTCACATATAGCCCTGTTTGGACCATTTTCTAGTCCAAAACTCATTGATATCAGTGGGAAATCCCTAAAACTCCAGTAAGCTAGAGAAAAAATCCTTTGGTGAGAGCGGTGTTAAGGAGTTCAATCTGCATGGTCCTGTGTCACAAAAAGAAATAACATAGAGGTTTTGATTATGGACCATAATTATATTTACGTGGAAATAAATCAGCTATTAAAGAGGGTCTTCAGAGAGCCTGAAAATTACATCCAGATAGAGCAAAAGCAGAAATAAATTACGTTTTTCAACTAAGGAAAAGGCTTCCAAAGTAAACTCAGAAGTCCCTGTATGTTGTCATCATCAGGTCAAGATAAAATATTTCTTCAGAAGATGTGCTTCAATTATTCTTGAGAACTCAATGATATTTCCGATATTTTTTTATATAAACTCAAACTAGATGATCTACTTTTATTATACTGTAATTATTTTCCACACCTTTAGATATGCATTCAAAAATCACCCCATTGCGCTCAATATGATTAATTGATTTGTTTAGCAGCACTTCTTTCTTAATAGAAGAGAGGGCTCCCTCTCCCCTTCTGATTCAGCCACTGGCCCTCATAACAGGACAGGTAACAAGCATAAATCAATGGTTATAGGTTTCAGTCAGTGAACTGTTTGTCAGGAACTGGACCGAAACTCTCTGCCCCATCTCACAGGCTGGCACACAGCACATGGACACACTCTTTCAGTACCAATAATTCAACTACAGATAGCCAACTCTTATCTTGCACTGGTGGCAGAGGAAAATGGACTCATGTGGGATCTTTTCCTGCCACTATTCATAAGCACCAAAAGCCCCCTGGGCTCTGCTAGTCCTCCCCCATTCATCCATTCAAAGTGAGCAGAAGTCAGGACTAGAAACCTGTAAATCACAGCAGATAAAATCCTGCAGGGTGCTGGCTCTGAAGCTTCTGAACTGTGAGGCTCAAGTGCTGCATCTTGGTCTCTGCTTGCAGCTTGTCCACTCAAATTGCTGAATGCACCAGTCTTTTTGCTCATATAACCTCCAGGATAGTTTAAAAATCTGCCAAAGAGAAGTTATCATAACTTTAATTTTAATATAACTTTAATTATCCAACAAAAAAAAGGGTATTTCTGAGCTTCTCTTGAGAACAGCTTTGCAGATTATCCAGAATTTTTTTTTTAAGCTGTGTTTTTTATAGGATGCAAAAGGGGAATTCTTTATAGAGTTCTTGTATTTTCTACTTATCTTACAGGGGTACAATTTGACATTATCAAAAATTGCCCCAGAAAAATTTTGACCTGTAACTCACACAGTTTGACTCAAGTTTTTTTCTTATCCAAATTCGGTAAAGAGATTGGAAGAAAACAATATTTGGTTGTTTTCATTCCACTTAATCCCATAGGTATAGAAATGGAAGAATCCACTCTGGAAAGGGAATAGCGATCCTGGTGAAACAACACATTTGGCACACATGCCTTTTGCACCACAATTTGAAGGAGGACAGAGTTACCTGCTGCAGGTGCTAATGTTTCTGTTATTATTGCTCTTGGGCTCAAGTCCTGGGGAGTCCTGCTTGGCAATTAATTGGACTGTTGAAGGTCTAAACCCTGGTTATCCTCAGGCTGGTATGAAAGTACCACCAAAAGGAGGAATCAAAACAAATACTGCCTTGGAGAGAGAACATAGCCTAAGAAAGGAGTGGAAAATTTAGTGACATGAAGCCAGAGAGGTCCAACTTTGTGGCCTTGAAGGGCAGCTCCAACTGCTACTGTGCACTGACTTTTCCAACCTGCCAAACTAATTTCCCTCCCTTTTAACATTTAATTCCAAATATCTGCACAGGACTGAAAGAATGTTATGTTTGTAATGAGTCAGTCCAGCCCATGTTTTTCCTCTAGGCCCTACCTGTCTTCTAAACAAGCCAGATATTAGATATGGTAGCAGGATCTGTTGACTGATGTGAGTGTTGAAATTAGAGCTTTGCTTGCTGCTACTGCTTGTATTTGTTTTACTGAATTTGCAAAAAATTCACTAAGTACTTTTGGACAGCAGGTCAGGCTGGTTAACAGCATTTCTTTATTTCTGTCCTGTGAGAAGATCTGGCTGAACAAGAAACTCACAGTAGGATCAGTTGGCTGATCCAGGCAACCAAGTGGCATTTGCTGCTTTCACTTAATTTGTCCAAAGCTCTTTAGAAACTAATTCAGCCTTAGGAGCTTTATATTTTACAGCATGCCAGGAAAGTTGTCTAGTTTGTTGATGATCAAGGAAATTTCTTATTTAAAATAAAAAATACAAATAAACAAAAAAAAATACACTAAACTGAAATCAAAGCTAGATTTTAAGATGACAGGTGGTACCTGCTCTCATAGCTGTGACTGAATTCCATTAGAAAGAAAGAAATTTGCAGTAAGAGCTGAAAAGCAAGCCTGAGGAAGCCTCCTTTATTTCACATTAAAATTCTAGGTGTTGTGCATGGTGAAGATATATTACCACAAATCAAAGCTAATACCATGAGCTAGATGGTTCAAATTTGTGTACTAGGTGTTAGGCACTAACAGAGCACAACAGTCTATTGTCTTTCCATGGGAGGGCTCTCCATTTTGAGCAGCTAATTAGCCTAAAATTAATTAGGCCCAATCTGAACATTTTTACACACACAGAAAAAAAAAAATAACATTTGAACATATGCAGAAACAGGCCAAAACCCCTGTCTGAATAGAGCAGCAATGGCACTGAGAACAGGCAGGAAGAAATAGTATGAGGGAACAGAATGGAAAAGAGCCCACACAGACAACTGGCCTTGCCAGGTTAAAGGAAAGAAAGAAGAAAGAAAACATATCTTTGGAGAAGAGAAACGTCTCCAAAGTTTACTTGGGAAGCTGCTGCACCAAGGGTCAGCTTGTCACAAACTTGGTCCAGGTGGTTGAGATAAATATTTCACAAGTGTCACAATTTAGATGATGTGTGTTTAACCTGGTTTGCTGCTGTGTATGTCTTGCAGAGACTTAGAGACAGTGACACCCAATTCCTGTATCCCAAAGGAGGTGGCAAAGCTCATGGCCCTACTAGGAAGCTGGCAGTTTTGCTCCAGAGCAGCATTCCCCTGGGAACTTTGCTGTAAAAATGCTGACACCTACCCATTAGCCAGCAGACTTTCTGGATAACACAGATACCAAATCCCACCCCATTTCCACTTCCTTCAGGTACACAAGAATTTATTTTTTTTTTCCCAGATTGGAGCCTCAGCTCTTAAATAACACATAAGCCAAAAAAGCCCCATAAAATGTCGAATTATATTTTGTTTCTTTTTTCTCTCAGTGAGCAAACTTCATACACCCAGATGTGCTAGGCACTTTGGCAGGCTGATCCAGGGCACTGCAATAATGTTTAATCCCATTACTAATGCTTATTTTAGAATCTGCTTGTCCTTAAAGACATGATAGTGATCTTAATTATTGTCTCCAACATGTATTTGCCTGAAATAATTATTATACTTCATTCCTATAGAGACAATGAGATAAAACTCTAATTTCATTTTATTGGCCCTTCTATCCATCAAGAAATTAGTTTCTTGTGAGAGCTTTGAAGTAGTCTCCTTCATGGATTAAACTCCTTGAAACTACAGGAACAGAAAGGATGGGTGTGGGGGAATTGAAATAATTTACATGCCAGCAGACATGTAATGGGAATCAACAATGCAACCAGACCTACATGATGGTTGAGAGGAAAACGTTGAGACATGCTATTCAACATGAAAAAAAAAAAGAAAAAAAAAAGTCTGGTTAGCTGCAGATTTTAGCTCAGGAGGCAGCCAAGGGCTATACTCAGGCAGAGGAAGCAAGCAGCAGAGAGGAGCTTCCCTAATCATATTTTTTTTAAAAGTAGAAATAAAACAACAGAAACCCAAACCCAAAAACCCCCCAAAATACCCATTACTGGATAAAAGAACATCAGTTGCTTAAATGTCACTTGGCTGTCTGCCAGGCAGGTTCCCAGCACCACTGTCAATATTATACAATGTGTAGGAATAAATAGCACAAACTCTGTCAGAGCAGCACCTAAGATTTGGTGTTAGATCTATGCAAGATTTTGGCTCCCCAGAATATGAAAAATCTTGTGCTCTGAATTTCATCACAAACAAAATTTCAGCCATGTTTTTTTCAGAAGACATGGTTGCAGTACAGTTGCAGACAAACCTGACTGCTGAGATTGTCCCTGTATTTACACCCAAACAAATACAGGCCAACTCTTATTTTTGGTAAATTTCAAACAAGATAAAAAAAGAAAACCTATCCATTAAAGGGAAAACTTTGAGCACAAGAATTATTATTTTATGCAAGGATTAATTCCACACAATCCTCCAAGCTAGCTCCTGGGACTGAAGGAACAGTTTGGGCTGGTCCTGTAACATCTTCTTGAGAGCCAGTGCTTTCCCACAGAAAGCAATGGTATCCTAAGTTTTCAGGAACTTGACTGCAAGGGGTTCTCAGCATTCTGGCCTGAACAGAGCAATTACACATGCTCTGAAATTCAAGTTTACGAGTTATTCAATTGATCTAAATTTTAATCATGCCTTCAACTCTTGAGTCTGACTGGAACCAGGAGTGCTGAGGGCCCTGCTGATCAGAAACTATACTGTTAGGATGCTTTTAAACGTAGGTTAGCACACCTTCAAGCAAAGAAATGAAGGCATGTGAAGAACCTGCTCCAAACCTTAGCATGTTCAGGACAAAGGTTTTTCAGTGCTGGGCTGTATGTAGCACATGTGAGATACAAAGCAGCCCTTCCTAGCCACCTGCACATCATGGATGTAGCTACAAAACACTTATTTTCTTTTCCATATGCTGCATATTTAAATTTCTGTCTAATCCACACAAGCAGCTACAGCTGCTTTTTTCAAGGCACAGCGATGGAGACACAAAGACTGTGCATTACCTCTTCCTCCACACATGCTTTTGCTCTTTCTGCCTTCTGGCTTCAATGATTCCAAAATAAAAAATCTCTCAGTCTGACAGCAAGTGGCTGCTCTTTTTAGTGTGCCTTCCCACTGTACTGCAGCGCTGATACCACTGTGCTGCAAGAAAAGTATATTCACTTCTTCCCAATACAACCTTAAAAGCCAAAACAGTGGGAAACCTCCTACTTGGTATCATGCCAAAGAAAGTTTTTGAAGAGAAAAATGGTAGTGTACAGACAATGGTACAGACAGTGTTGGTCAGAAAAATCCTATATATGATTAGATTATCACAAGAAATGCAATGCAAATGCATCAAATCACGTGTATGTCACTGGGGCTAAATATAAATGTGTCAGAGGCCTCACATATGGAGAAAGTCCAGCTGATATTGATAAGATTTTACACTTCAGTTGATGATTGAAAGGTTTCAGTCCAGCTTAAAAGGTATGTGCTGACATCTTCATTGCAGATTTTGTAAGGAAAAGTTCATATCCTTCATGAAAAGAATCTTAACCATGCAGACAGCAGAAGCTCAGGGTTCCATGCCCCACAGGTTTTACAGCCCAGGGAATGTTGTGCAGCAATTTTCTAAGTTGCCGTTTTGCAGCTCCTAAAGCTGCATGCACAAGAGGAACATACAGTCCTCTGAAACTATCCAGTTCTTAAAAGTAAAGCATATGATAATAGAACTTCCTCTTTGCTGATTAATGTTCTTTAAAGCTCTCAGCACTGTTTAATCGTGTGATTAAAAAGTACCATTTCTGTTGCTGTGTGAAGTGCAAAAGGCCAACTTGTCTTTCAGCTGTGTGCCATTGATGGCTTGTATAATATCAACACATAAAAAAAAATCACATCATTGCATTTAGGGAAAAACCCAGCAGTGTTGCTCAGGTGACACAGGGGCCACACTGGCTGCCTGCTAGGGTTCTGCCAGGATCCACCATGGGCTGTGACTTCCTAGAGAAGCAGTTGTGTCATCTTGTTAGGAAGTAACAAGTCAGGCAGAATCCCATTCTCTATAATGTGGTTTCAGAAGAAGTGCCAAAATTGTTAAGTTGATCGAACAATAGGCAGAAAGAAGCAGAATTACATCAGGCACATTTCAAATCTCTCTGCAATTGCTGTTGGCAGCAGGCTTGCAGCTACAAGAGACTTTTGCCCTTACCAACATTCAGGGGTTGCAAATTTTACAAAAAAAGGGCAGAACCATGGGATAAAATTTAGAAGGAGCCATGGGACCACAGCTGGTCTCTTTCCTCCCTCAAATGATTGTCCTCAGCTCTAATTTATGAAGCAAGGGCTCTGAGAGATGTCAGCTACAAAAACAAGTCTGGCTCCAGAGTTTAAGGACGCTATTCCACCCATGCTGCTGGCTCTCCACCTGTGCCATGTCCCCAGGAGAACTAAACCTCCCCCAGTATTTCAGCCACTGCCCACCACAGCTGGGCACCTTTGCCCAGATTGTCGCTCAAGTGTGCAGCTGCATCCCTGATCTGCTGACCTGGATAGGGATGATGAACCTCTGCCATGGTTTGGGAATAATGACAGGGAGGAAAACCAGCAAATATCTCAAGGGGCTGAAAGAACTTACTCACAAGACAGGCATATAAATAGCAAATGCAAAAGCTGGTCATCCTCCTCATTCATTACCAGAAAAATACCTATGGGTGGTATGAATAACATCTGGTGTTGCAGTACTGGCATTACAGCAGTTCAGTCCTGGCCAAGCAAGTATGATAAGAAAAACTGTTGCAAACTGGTAATTTTGAAACTTGGGAAACCCCTAAGTAAGCCAAAGCACTGTGACTTCCCATCTAGACCATCTGGTACAGCCTGGGGAAATACTATACAGTACCCGCAGAAATGGAAGTTCAGCACAGCCTTTTACTTCTGTCCTGTTACATAACTGCACCATGCCTCTGCAGAAATCCTCCTGCTTCCAGCACAATCAAATCTACGGGAGGCTGGGAAGGAGACAGGGAAAAGGTATGTGACTTGCTCAGGGCTATGCAGCAAACCAATGGCAGAGGAGGGAGGAGAACTTACAGGTCCTGGCAGAGCCACTGCCAAACCCCGACGAGGCTCCACATTCCTGCCATTCCTTGCACGTATTTTTTTCAAACGTGAAATGCTGCTGCATCACAGGCTGACCATCCAACTCAACACACCACCTGCTTTCTAATCATCCCTCCGCCATCCAGCATGCACAGACAGACACTGTAGCTATTCCTTGCCTTAGTCTCGAGAGGATTTAAGATTTCTGGAAATCACACCCATCATGCCCAGCACATTCACTGACCACTGTTTTTTCCCTTTGGTAGTCTTCCCTAACCACAGGCCTCATTCAAGCACCACTGACTGAGTCTCCTATTCTTTTAAAATTCTGCAGTAGATTCCATTTGCTAATACTAACAGGAAATCCCATGAATCTGCCTCATGCCCTTTCACTGACTTCACAAATCCAATTGATACAGATAGAGCCAATTTCTGAAACTGCAGCTGTCCACACTTACAAAGCTCTGACTGTTAGATAAGAAAGTGCCAGCTGGAACAAGAAGTTTCTCCTACTACTGGATGCCACACTCCCAGCCAAGCGGGCAGCTGTCAGCTTGGGTGGTGGCAGAGCTGCTTAAATGGGAAACCCTTAGATCCAGTCCCTCGTGCTCACCCTAAAACAATTGAACAGCCCCACAACAGGAAAAGGGAGTAAAGGCCAGTCCCAGATGAATGCAGCTGCACTTGTTTCCAATCCCCTTTCCATATTATTACATCCCTCATGGGCTGTAGTAGCTGGAGGCCAAGGAAGGTGCAGTATTTGGGTCAAAAAAGCTCTGTTGGCCCCTCTTTGGATCTAAGAAGGGCCATGGTCTCAATCTCACTGAAAGAGAAACTGAAGTTCTCCTCAAGTCTGAGCAGTGTTCTGTACTTCACAAAGTTAACATGTGGTCTTGTGATGATTTTCACTGCTGGTTTTAAACCATGCATGAGTTTTAATCTGCACACCATTACAGTTCTCAAGATGTTTTAATAAATAGGCACTAAAATGGGAGGTGAGGAGATGTGCAGAGCAGCTGGCTCCACCATCCTCAGCCTGGATGTGACCAAGGGGGAGCATGGATCATCTTCCATCAGAGTATAACTGGTTATGCATTCACCTCTGATACCAAGAGTGCACTCTACCTGGGAAGAAGATTTCAGAGGACTGGAGAAGGGCTCCACTTTCAGCAGAGGTGGGTCCAATCCTCTATTCTCCACGCTCCATGAGGTGGCTCTGCTAGGATGGATCCCTACTTCACCTGCCCTTGGTCCAGTATGGGAATAAGCATAAGCAGAATAAAAGAAATACATGTTATTAATGACACCAAACAGACTCTACCAGTGCCTGCCTAAAAGATTCCTGTCCTAGAACCAAAGGCACCTCATGGATCACTGCACATCTTCAGTCAGCCCTTAGAAGGCATCAAAAACTTTTTATTTTTTCTCTAAAGTAACAGAGCTGCCTACTGGAAAATGCCCATATGCCCATCCATTCTGTTTTGCAATTTACTTATTTCTTCATCCTTAATCTACTTTTCTGGAGATATTTCAGAGCAAATCTCTCTCCTCCTTCATCCCCCACAGCAACCACTGAGCAGGAATTTTTAAAGGGGTTTGTAAGTCTTACTCTTTACATACGAACTTTCCTGAGTTTTTTAATATTTTTAACCTTCCTCCTAAACAAGGGCCTTTCAAAAGCATTTTTTTTTCTATTAGGTAAATAACATCAGTTGAGTACTTTGACAAAAATGAACAGAAATTATTTAAATAAGTTGGGAAGAACATTAAACCAGAAGTCTTTAAAAACTTTGAATACTCCATGGGAAGCTCTAGTATCAGCATGAGGATAACTGATTTGATCTAATACAATATACAGATAGACAGACAAACAAGTAGATAAGCATCATTATATTCCAGAGGTCTTAAACCATAAGAAGAATGGGGCAGCACATCAATTCTTCAACCGAGAACTCATAAAAGAAACGAAAAATCCATATATATATTCATAAAAATATGCATACACATTTAAGCAAAGATTTGTTTTTAAAAAGTGAAATGCTGCTTGTATAAATACTTTGGCATCTATAATTGCACATTCCTTTTGCTCTTTATCCTTACAGTCATCTTTATGGTGATTTCCTGAATGGCAAAAGGGTCCTCAGGAAAGAAAACCTAACAGAGAAAGAAACAAAGGACTAAGTAGAAATTAAAGCCCAAGTAGTAAATACAACACTGGGTGCTTTTTTTTAATGGAAACTTTCTGTATAGATCCATGCAAGTTACATGTATGGAAAGTTGACTGTGGCTTTGTGGCTTCTTAATATATCCTGACACAAAAATTACTATTCTAGAAAGCTTTGTGGAAAGATTGGAAAAACTCTCCTCATACACAGACCTATGTAAACTGTTTAGTAACTAGGGAGAGTTTTCAAATGGAAGCTGCCTTCCCCACCCCCCATTGCAGACTCCTGTCTCATTTTGTGAAACTGCTTTGCTGTCATTCAGAGGGGGCAGCTGAGCAATCCGTTTCAGTGACTCTCTTTCCCATGGAACAAATCCCCCCAGCCCTCCTGCTGCATCCTGACAGAGATGGCGGGCCTTTCTTCGCCAAATTCTTTCAATAATGCTGCAACTGCAACATTAGGAGAAACAATTAGGACTAAGGGGAGTTGCCTCTGTATGCCAGATCTGCTTAATAACTTAATTAAATAAACAGAAATATAATTATAATGTAAATATTTACTTTCTTTAATTCCAAGGCATCCTTAGAGAGAGAACACTGCTGAAATGATACAAGATTATTGAAAAACTTTTCAGTTCCTCCACACTTAAAAACAATTTTGCTGTCTTCCCACGTCTTCCCACTTGTAGTATTTCACTTTTGAAATTTCAGAACCAGATATCAGACAGAGAAAAATGCATCCTTGGAAATAAATACCCCAGATAGTCAAAAGTGCTTATAATTGAAAAGAAACCGTGAAGGAGTAAATTGCTGTGTAATTTATAACTGCAGATTTCCTTCCTCAAATTATTTTCATTCAGCAGTTTTCTCTGAGAACTTTTACAGTTTCAGATGTTTTTTTTAAAAAAGTGCAAGACACACTCAGGTCTTGTCTTTTGGCACATACACAGCCACTCAGAGATGATGACCCTACCTTATGTCTTTACATTGAATGAACTCTGCTGGCTCTAGTACATTTACTCATGATTTACATCAGTTCCCCATGTACTTACACAGGGAGATTTTCTTTGGCTTCACCACCACCAAATTCTGAATGCAACCTGTTCCACCTAGCTATTTAGAAAGAACAATAAAAATCTAAGCAGTGGCAGTGACACCATCCTGAAACAGCACATATGACAACACCCGGGTCAAGTATTATGAAAAATCCCTTTAAAACAGCAAGAGGAGCAATATAGAAGAATTCCTTGAATTAGGAATAAAACTCCTACTGCTGGCTAGATCTGACTCCAAATTACAGTGATCTTAGTTTTGTCCTTTCTCAGAACTGCTAAAAGTCACTGTGTTAATGTGCAAACCCACCTAATGCTGACCCCAGATCAGCACAAGTTGAGTATCTTGGGGATTCTTCATGCACAAGTCTCCAAGACCACCTGGACCTAGGCAAGACACTCAAAACTTTGCAGGCAACCCAGAAACCTGCAAGTCTCAGCTGCAATAATTATGGCCAAACCAGATTTTATGGCAGTGGTTTCCTTCATTTCACAGTCTGGACCCACATTTCCCATTTGATAGTCTCCATCCAACTCTTTTCCATGTATGCACGTGAGATAACTCCTTATGCCACACAATGCTGGATCATTTTTTCTCTGATGCCTCCTGTGACTGTCCCAGGTTTGGCCTCGTGACCTCCTACAGCAGCTCCACACACGTGCTCTGAATGCTGTGCCAACAAATGGTTATGCCATTAAAAAATCTCTGAAGAATGCAAGACACAGGTGTCTGCTGTGAGTTTAGGAAGGAGAGCCGAAGATGACCTCATGCTGTACTTTGGAAGGAGGATGTTAAAGAGTTCAGGCAGCCGATGCTGTCAGAGAGACATGGACCTGTACAACAGGGACTCTGCCTTCTTGCTTACCCCGTGTTCCCACACAGAGAATCCTCAGCCCCAGCTAAAGTTCAGAGGGCCCCACATGGAACCAAGCTGCAGGCTCAGGGGTTGATTAGAGATTACACTCACACCAAAAAGGGGTATATGGAAGGGAAGAAACAAAACTGATTTACCTGTATTAACTCCACTGTTAATACAGGCCACTAATACACTTGACTTTATGGTTTCAAATTGGCTTAAGGTAAAAAAAAAAAAATCACAGAAAATGCACTTCTTCCCAATTCCCTGTTCCCAGTCATGTCCTTGTCTTCAGAAAGTGACCCTGGGCTTGCTGCCATTGTTACTTACTTACATCTTCCCCCTCATCAGACCTATTCTTGTTTCTACTTGTTGCTCTTAATTCCTTTAAATATAAAAGTTTATATTTATCTATATAGTTATACACACATATTCCACTCAATTTCCTTAGGATATGACTCTTCCATGCTGCATAAACTTCCTTCCCTGGCCTTCTCCAGCTCTATCATTCTTTTTGCTACTATCCAGGGTGCAGCTGTCAGGGGCAGGAAGCCCCAGACCCTGCTGCTCACACACAGATTGATCAAGGTCAGGAAAAGGGTAGCCAGTACCTTCTGCCTCCCACCCTCCCAATCCCTTCACATCAGAACAAATGAGTCCCCAGATAGCCCTGTGAGCTCTCAAATACAGAAACAGACTGAGAAGTTGGTGTAGGGAGGTAAAACCCATCTCAGACAAGGACGTGAGGTTATGGCCACCTCTGGGAGGGCCAAGGGCTGAGAAAGAGGCAGGAGAAGCTCAGGTGAGCACCCCAGAACATAAAAAATGCAGTGGGTAATCATGGTGATGAGGTTTCTTGTGTAAGGAAGCTTCCAGGGATAAAATGGATATGCCTGAATATTGCAGTTGCAAGGTTATTTCAAATAATTATTTTAAAATGTGATTAATAAGTAACTCATCTACATTATTTATACAACCTGTTCAGCACTTGTAATTTCCGAGGACTGGCAGACTCGGCTTAGAAACTGGATTCAGTTTTTTCTCTTAATCAATTTTGCTTTCACTTGGAATAGAGAACTAGAGAATGTATAAAAGTGTCCCAGAAGACTTAAAGCAGATGAAATTATGTGAGTTTCCACTTATTCTGTCAATATGCAGATAAGGAAAAAAAAATCATGGTGTTTTTCCTCAAGTCTCTAAAATGTCCATTTTGGAGCCCTCTCATAATAAGATTAGTAGAAAATTATGCTGAAACTGCAACTGAAAGGGAAATTTTGTGAGTGGATTTGGAGAAAAAGGATAGCATGGCTATGCTGAGTGCAGAGACTGAGCCATGGAGAGCACCATGAAATCCAGGAGAGTCACCTTAAATCTAAGTGCTCATCTAAATGTTTCACATAAATTAACTACCATGGTTTCTGAAGGGCAAAAAATCACCATTCAGTAGGATTGGGTTTGCACTATGAAAGGTGAACTGGAACTAAAATGAACTTTCCCACACAGCTTACATCCTGTCTGGCCAGTTTTAGAGAAATAAGTCAGCTACGACATTTGGATGTAAAACCAAAATTCTTCAGTCAGGGCTTCTCTAATCCAAGGCCTTCAATGGAACCCATTTCTGCAGTTCACATGGCAAACCAACTTCTTCAAGGATCACCAAGGACAGATTCTGCAAGGTGTCTTCAATTCCCCATCAATGTGAGTTGCAACCAGTGGGAGTTAGAGACTTAACACCCTGCAGGATTTGACCCAGCTTCAGAAAATAAAGAACCAAAAGTATAAAACTACACTTAGCTGGATTCCCTTTTGCAGTTTCAAAACCCTAAGGAACATGTCATTGGAGCAATGAGATAATTATTGCAGCACAGAACTGTTAAAAGTAAAAATGTCCTCTATTCCCCTTTGATGTTGAAAGAAGAATCATTAATTCAAAGGCATGCAAAACTTCATGGAATTTAAAACACCAAACAAATGTAGTCTAGTCTTGTCAGATACAGGGTGCCTTTTAAAAGACATTTCCTAGCTTGCCCAACCACAGTGGAGCCCCCACAGCTTTTTCAGATCTCCTCTACAGGGTAGTTAGATTATCCTCAAATACAGCAAAATAATTTAACCACACCAATTAAAATGGATGTGACTTCAAGGGCTCTTCTCTAAAGCACTGCTCTCTATCAACTAACTCATTCCAAGCCTTGCAGAACCTAAAAGTAACATATCTCAGAAAGTCAGCTGTGTCCCAAGCTGCACCAAAAAAAACCACGGTTGGCAGGTCTAGGGAGGTGGTACCTCCCTTTTACTCTGCTCCCATGAGACATCAGCTGGATACAGCTCTGGGGCCTCCAGCATAAGTAGGCAAGGATCTGTTGGAGCAAGTCCAAGGAGGCCTCAAAGGTGATCAGAGGATGGAGCACCTCTCCTATGAAGACAGGCTGAGAGAGCTGGGGCAGTCCAGCCTGGAGAAGAGTCAAGGAAGACCTCAGAGCCTCTTCCAGTACCTAAAGGACTACAAGTGAGTTGGAGAGGGACTTTTTGCAAGGACATGGAGTGACAGGACAAGGGAGAATGGCTTTAAACTGAGAGAGGGTGGGTTTAGATAACATACTAAGAAGACATTCTTTACTGTGAGGGTGGTGAGGCGTTGCAACAGGTTGCCCAGGAGGAGTTGTGGATGCCCTATGCATTCCTGGAAGTGTCCAAGGCCAAGCTGGATGACCTTTGAGCAACCTGAACTAGTGGAAGATGCCTCTACCCACAGCAACGCAGGGGAGTGGAACTTTAGATCTTTAAGGCACCTTCCAAACCACACCATTCTACAAAATGTGTATTTTTCCTTTGGACATAAGGTCAGACATACAATTATGAGACTGTTGCCCTATAATTAGCAAATCTTTCAACAAACTAACCTAGTTTTCAAGATTTCCCCCACCCACTAAACTGGTACCTCTTCAGCAGCATCCCAATGGGACAATGGCCATTTGTGGTCACACCAGACTTTTCCCTTCAGCCCTTATGGATATTCATCTCACAAATGCTGCTTCAATTTATAGTTTTTAGTATAGTTTGTAATTTTATAATTTTTAGTAAGTGTATGATTGGTATGTATAGAATGAGAACTATTGAAACAGAACTCTTTCTTTCCTAGAACATTCCACATTCAGCAAATAATAATATTACAAATACTCTATTTCCATTGGGACAAACATTTTTATGTGTTATAAAAATAATTTGAGTTACAAGTTTAGTGCTTGCCTTGTGATAATGATTTAGTCCCTTTAATTATTCCTTGGACCCTAACTGGCTATTAATTTACTTCTCATCCTGTGTTCCTGTCTAACTTCAGCCTTGCAAGGACAACATATGAAAGGACAAGGTCTGAATGGGCTGCCTCAGCCACCGTGTAGCAGTGGGGCGTGAAGCTTAGCCCAGGCTGCCCCTCCAAATATTTGTACTTCTCAGGAAGGATTTTGAGCTGCTGTTGTGCTTCACAGGCTTTTGTGACTGTATCTTGACTTGCCTTATTTGCATACCTTTCATCAAGTGTAAGCTGTGACCTGAGCTCACAGAAATTCAGGAGTTTAGCACAGATTTGGTCTTGGTTTCAGAAGACAGGGCTGGAAGAGGGGTTGGCACATAAAAAATGGTAGACAATTTTTGACTTCCAATTCTCAAAGACCAAGTTATTTGGCACAGATGTCCTTCCTGTTAATATTATGGACAAGACTGATATTCTGTACCTTTCGGTTTTGTCTGGGTTTTTTTTAAGCTGTCCCTTCAAAGTTTCACTTTTTTTCAGTTCAGGCCCACAGGTGCCATGGTGGGCCACTTAGAAATCAGCCCACTGGCCAAAGTCATGCAAGCATTTACTGCAGTGGAGGATTGTCATTGGAGACCAGCCATGGCTACTGATTCTGAGGACCATCTGATTCCCTCTAAGAGGTTCCTCCGCTATTTCATAATTAAATTTTCCTCTACACCTCTCTAAATTTCCAGTAGGCCTCACTAAACAGGACAACGTGACAAGAATGAAGATAATGTATTGTGAAAACATAAAACAATGGCAGAGCTCTCTGTAAGAGACATCCTCAAATAAAAGGATATTATACATTATTTGCTTTTACAACATTTTTGTTCGAGGAACTTTCATGCTCGTGTCTCTTTGGTTAACTCTTTGTAACTCTGTGTCTTGCTGAGGAATTGTGTAGAGCACAGGGTGGCCCAAACCATGCCAGGGGCCATTCCAGCACTGTGAGACCACAAGAGAGCAGAAATACTGATCAGTGCTGTGCTGGCTCCTGGTAAATAGAAACCCTATGATATGTTTTCCCCCTTAGAAAATGGATATCCTTTATTCACTCAGGTTGCTCCCTTAATGAAAACACATAGTTAAAAGGTTACTGCTAAAAATCATATGGATCAGCCTTTTCAGGAGCATTAGTGTTCGTGTTAGAATCCTGCTTGTGAGGGAACCTCCTCCTTCAAATATCTCCAATTACCACATTTTGATTACCATCCCACATCAGACTAAGAGAAGGAGCCCAGCTTCTTTCAGCCAGACAAAACTGGAAGGGCACTAATGCTCTCCAACCAACAGTGGTCATTGAGCCCTCAAATGAGATTCCCACCATGGAATGGTGGCCAGTCCCAAGTCCAAAGCCTGCAGAGTGGACAGCTTGGACCTTGGCACCAACTAGTTGGTTCTGTAGATCTGTTCCTGTAATGTTGCACTACTCACTAATATAGATGAAGCCTCCTTGTGCAGGACTCTCCCATTAAACCCTTTTAAAGGGTTTTAAGGCACTCAGGCCCCAGGGGCTGGTGTCACTCCAGTGACAGCAATGTAACTACACATATAACCATATCAGAGTCTAAGAGCTGGAAGTCATTTAATGTCTCTCCAAGGAAGTGAAGGACCACTCTGGATGAAGTCTGTAGTCCCCTCTAGTCTGACTCCCTCTTTAGAACTGAGTAGGTTTGATTCCTCTGTCACTACAACTGACTCCACACTAGACCAAAAGGTTACTGCTGATCTTCAGCACAACTTCCCTGACTGGAAATGAGGTAGTTGCCCTGCTCTCAGAGACAACTGCAATGCAGGCTGCAAAGTCTGCACTTGGCTGGTTATAGCTTACTCCAGCATTTTGTCTTGAAAAGTAATGATGGATTACTTGATGTCTTGGTTTAGGGCAAATTTTGGGGAGAACCTCCAAATGGGGCCCCTCCAGAAAGCAAATTCAAGTGGCTCCTCTGCCAACTGGTTCAGGAAAAATACTTCCTTGGAGAAAAGAGGGAAAAACTGTTTATTTAACAGAAATTGAATAATATTAAACAATAATACCTTTCACTGTTCAATGAGATGACAAATACAGAAAAAAAAGTCTATTTCATGTGGTGTAGCTTGGCTCACTCAGGTTCTTATCAGTCCCTCCGGCACTGGAAAGTGCAGAGGTCCAGGCCCCTGTGGTCCACAGGCATGAGCTCCCAGGGTTTGTCTGGGTTTGCAGCCCTGATCAGGTTTGAAGAGATCCAATAAAAAGGGGAAAAAAAAACAATCTGGGGAACCCCTCTGCCTCGGCTAGTTAAAAACTAATTAAAAGTAAAGGAGAGCTCTGTCCTGCTGTCTGTCCATGCTGCAGACAGCGCAGTCCAGGAGCAAGATGTGGAAGAGTGAGGGCTCTTTCTGAACACAAATTGTGTGCTTCTTCTTCCCCCACTTCATTCTCAGAGCCAGTCTCAAAGGTGCAGAACTTAATATGTAACATAAACAAGGTGACTAAGGATACAGGCATCATAAAGTCACCCCAGGACATTCCACCCTTTATCCCCATATGGTCAACTTATTACCAAAACTAATATATATTCTAACTCAACAAACACATCCATTAAATACAGACACATATGTACATATATACAGACAAGGGCAGTGATATTCAGCAATCAGTGATTTACTCATGGTTCTCACCCAACAATCAGATCTCCCTGAGGTACACATTGTGTTGTTCCATCATTCTACATTATCCATGATGTGCAGCCTGGTCCCTGAGCAAAGACAACCCCACAAATGGGTTTGTCTGTACTTGAAGCAGAATTGATCCAGACTGTCTTCTCTAGCAAACCGCTGACATGTACCACTGTGACTTTGTCTCCATCTGCTGTATGCAGGGGCTCAGATTGGGCAGGGCCTGCTCAGTTGGTGGAACCTCAGGTGTTAATTAACCAAGTAGCCTTTGCTAGATGCTGCTCACAATTTTGAAAGATCCCACAGACAATGCTTTCAAGGTGGTTTTAACAATCCATTGTACCTCTCCACTTTTCCTGCAGCTGGTGCATGGTAGGGGATATGGTACATCCACTCAATGCCATGTTCCCTAGCCCAGCTGTTTATAAGGCTGTTCTTGTAATATGTCCCATTGTCTGACTCAATGCTCTCAGGGGTGCCATGCTTCTAAAGGACTTGCTTTTCAAGTCCCAGGATGGTGTTCCAGGCAGTGGCATGAGACACGGGGTAGGTTTCCAACCATCCTGTGGTGGCTTCTACCATTGTGAGCACGTAGCACTTGCCTTGGCGGGTTTGGGGCAGTGTGATGTAGTCAATCTGCCAGGCCTCTCTATACTTGTATCTGGACCACCGCCCACCGTACCAGAGGGGCTTCAACCGCTTGGCCTGCTTGATCGTGGCACATGTCTCACAGTCATGGATAACCTGGGAAATATTGTCCATGGTTAGATCCACCCCTCGGTCTCGTGCTCACTTATAGGTGGCATCTCTACCCTGATGACCAAAGGCGTCATGGGCCCATCAAGCTAGGAACAACTCTCTCTTGTGTTGCCAATCTAAGTCTATCTTTGACACCTCTATCTTTGCCGCCTGATCCACCTGCTCATTGTTTTGGTGCTCTTCATTAGCCCTACTCTTGGGGTCATGGGCATCTACATGACGGACCCTCACAGACAGTTTCTCTACCCTGGTAACGATGTCTTTCCACTCATCAGAGCCCAGATTGGTTTTCCTCTGCACTGCCAATTAGCCTTTTTCCGCTTCTCCAGCCATCTCCACAGAACACTGGCTACCATCCATGAATCAGTGTAGAGGTAGAGCTTTGGCCACTTCTCTCTTTCAGCAGTGTCCAGGGCCAGTTGAACAGCTTTGAGTTCAGCAAGTTGGCTTGATCCACCTTCTCCTTCAGTGGCCTCTGCAACCTGTCATGTGGGGCTGTATACGGCTGCTTTCCACTTCTGGTTCATCCCTATGATGCGACAGGAACCATCAGTGAAAAGAGCGTAGTGTGTTTCTTCTGCTGGCAGCTGGTTGTATGGTGGAGCTTCTTCAGCCCGGGTCACTTGTTCTTGCTCCTCTTCATCAGTGAGACCAAAGTTTTCACCTTCTGGCCAGTTTGTAATTATCTCCAAAATCCCAGGGCAATTTGGGTTTCCAATACAGGTGTGCTGTGTGATGAGGGCGATCCACTTGCTCCATGTGGCATTGGTGGCATGAAGGAAACCTTTGCTTTGCACATCCACTCCAGCACCAGTAGTTGGGGTGCCAGGAGGAGTTGTGCTTCTGTGCCAGTCACCTCTGAGGCAGCTCAGACTCCTTCATAGGCTGCTAAAATGTCCTTCTCTGTGGGAGTGTAGCTGCCAGCAGACCCTCTGTAACTTTGGTTCCAGAATCCCAGTGGTTGGCCTGAGTCTCACCAGGTACTTTCTGCCAAAGGCTCTGGGACAAGCCATTGCTCCTGGCTGCAGAGTAGAGCACATTCTTCATGTCTGGGCCAAGGGACACTGTATGAAAAAATCTCCTGCTTGATTTGGGCAAAGGCTTGTTGCTGTTCAGGGCCCCAGTGGAAAGTGTTCTTTTTTCAGGTAACCAGGTAGAGAGGACTCACAATCTGACTGTACTCTGGAATGTGCATCCTCCAAAAACCTATGGCACCTAGGAAAGCTTGGGCTTCCTTCTTGCTGGTCAGTGGAGACATTACTATGATCTTGTTGATGACATGGGTGGGAATCTGACACCATCCATCTTGCCACTTTACTCCCAGGAACTGGATCTCTTGAGCAGGTCCCTTAGCTTTGCTCTTATTGATGGTGAAACCAGCTTTCAGGTGAATCTGGATGATTTTCTCTCCTTTCTCTAAGACCTCTGCAGCCATATTCCCCCACACAATGATGTCATCAATGTACTGCAGATGTTCTGGAGCCTCACCCTTTTCCAGGGCAGCCTGGATCAGTCCATGGCAGATGGTGGGGCTGTGCTTCCACCCCTGGGGTAGTCGGTTCCAGGTGTTCTGCACGCCCCTCCAGGTGAAGGCAAACTGAGGCCTGCATTCTGCTGCCAGGGGAATGGAGAAAAATGCATTGGTAATGTCAATAGTGGCGTACCACTTCGCTGCCTTGGACTCCAGCTCGTACTGGAGCTCCAGCATGTCTGGTACAGCAGTGCTAAGCAGTGGAACCACTTCATTCAATGCACGATAGTCCACAGTCAATCTCCATTCTCTGTCAGACTTGCACACAGGCCAGATGGGGCTGTTGAAGGGTGAGTGGGTTTTGCTGACCACCCCTTGGCTCTCCAGCTCACGGATCATCTTGTGGATGGGGATCACAGCATCTCGATTTGTCCTATACTGCTGGCGGTGCACTGTTGAGGTGGCAATTGGTACTTGCTGCTCTTCCCCCTGCATTGCTGCTGCAGATGGGTTCTCAGATAGTCCAGGCAAAGTGTTCAATTGCTTGACACCCTCTGTCTCTACAGCCTCTATCCCAAATGCCCACCTAAGCCCCTTTGGGTCCTTAAAATACCTGCTTTGGAGGAAGTCTCTGCCCAAAATGCATGGGGCCTCGGGACCAGTCACAATAGGTTGTTTCTTCCACTCATTTCCAGTCAGACTCACATCAGCTTCCACCAAAATAAAGTCCTGTGATCCCTCTGTGACGCCAGTAATAGAAACAGATTCTGTCCCCACATGTCTTGATGGGATTAATGTGCACTGCACATCAAGTGTCAACAAAGGCCTCATATTTTTGTGGTTCTGACATGCCAGGTCAATGAACCCACACAGTCCAAAATACACGATTTTCCCTGGCCTCTACCTGGCTAGAGGCAGGGCCCCTCTAAGCCTGGTTATCCTTCTTTCCCTGAGCATCTGTCTTGGAGGTTTCTTCAAGGGGATCAGACATGGTGTCATCATCATCATACCTGGCAGTTTGGCTATGGGCTAGTGGAGCTGCTTTCTTTTTGGTGGAACTTCCTCTCTGAGTCTTGCTGTCTTCCAATTCACACACCCATTTTGCCAGAGCAGCAGTAGATTTCCCATCCCATCTCCTCATATCTTCTCCACAGTCACGCAGGGAGAATCACAGCTCAGCTTGTGGGATGTACTTTCTCTCCCTATCTGGGGGACTTCTGCATTTGGTACCAGAACTTCTGATCTGTATTGCTGAGATTTGGAGAAAGCCCTCTTTAATCTCCTCCCTGAGTTTCTTGTGATTCTCCTCCATCTTGTCTTCTTATTTCTGCAGACATGTTTCCACAGCTGCGATTCTTGCATGAGTGGGGCTATGCACGGCATCTGCATATGCTTGGAGCTTCTTTGCCATTTCAAGCATGGTCTCCTCTCTGTCATCCCGCTTCATTATTGCTAAAGCAGCAGTGTATTCTTGTGGCCCAAGTCGAACAAGTTTTTGCCACATCATGGATGCATATGGTATCAAGTTTGGATTCCTAGTGTTTAGGTCATCTGAATAGACAATCTCTGCCACTGTCATTTCTCTCAAGTGTAGAATCCCTTGTTCTATAGTCTTCCAATGAGTTTGCTGTCTATAGAGTTCATCTGTATACAGATATCTTGGTGCCACACTTCCCAGGACCCGTGCCTAGAGACTGAGAGTTAGTCCCCTCATCATTCCTTGGTCAATCATCGGATCATGCAACAGGGATCCCAAATGTTTTGCTTCAGTACCATCCAGAATTGTAGCCTCACCTGCAGAGTCCCAGAGATGGACTAACCAACTAATTATAGATTCATCAGGTTGTCAAGTGTAATCCTTTCTTAGGCCATGAAGGTCCTTCAGGGAAAAAAAACTCACTAGTGACTTCTGATTTTGTGTCAGTTGCTGGCCTTGAGGGTCCTTCCCCCATAACACCATTGTCATCATCCACTGCCCGATCAGTTTTAGTGTTGCATTTCATGCTTCTCATGGTAGGAGCAACAACCATTGGTTTAGGCTCACTGTCTGATTTAGCTGCAGCCTGAGTGACTGGGGTAGCTGCTGATTTATCTCCTGTCCTACAGTATCTAGTAGTGTGCAATAAGCATACGCCAGGGCCCACTTATTGCAATAAGGCTATAAAATCAGAAAATTCCTTCAGGGTTTGGCTTTGGCCCATTCTCTCCCATTCTCCACACCACACAGGATTTTCCACACCTGGGTCTACTCCTGGGTCAGGGGTCTCATCAGCTCCTCTGGACATCTCAGCCCTCACTCTAAAGAAGCTGCAGACGGTATAGAGGAAGGTTACCAGATGAAATACCAGGAAAGTGGTATCCTTAAGACTCAGGGAAAACTCAACATTCTCAAAAAGGGACATAACAGATTCAAAGGAGAAGAAAGAAAGAGAGAAAGAAAGAGAGAAAGAAAGAGAGAAAGAAAGAGAGAAAGAAAGAGAGAAAGAGAGAAAGAGAAAGAAAGAAAGAAAGAAAGAAAAGAAAGAAAGAAAGAAAGAAAGAAAGAAAGAAAGAAAGAAAGAAAGAAAGAAAGAAAGAAAGAAAGAAAGAAAGAAAGAAAGAAAGAAAGAAAGAAAGAAAGAAAGAAAGAAAGAAAGAAAGAAAGAAAGAAAGAAAGAAAGAAAGAAAGAAAGAAAGAAAGAAAGAAAGAAAGAAAGAAAGAAAGAAAGAAAGAAAGAAAGAAAGAAAGAAAGAAAGAAAGAAAGAAAGAAAGAAAGAAAGAAAGAAAGAAAGAAAGAAAGAAAGAAAGAAAGAAAGAAAGAAAGAAAGAAAGAAAGAAAGAAAGAAAGAGAGAGAAAGAGAGAGAGAAAGGAAGAAAGAAAGAGAGAAACATCATTCCCAGCTCCTCCTCGAACAAATTGTATTCCATTACTGTAAACCTCCAAAACATACTACTGGGACTGGGAGGCAGGGTCAGGTGAAGAAACCATCAACCAAACATACCTGGCACAAACTCCAATACCTTTATGAACTTCCTATAAATCATTATCATCAAGCCCAGCGCAATAGCTATTCTAATCTGTGCCCCTCTACTGAAAAAGTTATGTGTTAGGAACAACACTGGAGCTATCTCTGGAAAAGAAAATAAACCTAGGGACCAGAAAGGTATTAAAACCTCATAAAAGCCTAGGGACCAGAACCACATGAAGGCCTGCCCCCCCAGAGATATTATGAATTCAAACAGCATGGCTACTGAATGCTTTATCCCAATACAGAGTAAGTACAACCAAAATGCAATCAGTACAGGTTTTTGCCACTTTCTTGAGCCCCACATTGGGCACAAATAACTGTATTTGTCCTGGTTTAGGGCAAATTTTGGAGAGAACCAGTAGGGTCCCACAAGAAAGCAAATTCAAGCAGCCCCTCCTCCAAATGGTTTGAGAAAATATTTCATTGGAGAAAAGAGGGAAAAACTGTTTATTTAACAGAAATTGAATAATATTAAACAATAATACCTTTCACTGTTCAGTGAGATGGCAAATACAGAAATAAAAGTCTATTTCATATGGTGTAACTTGGCTCACTCAGGTTTTTATCGGTTGGCGCTGGAAAGTGCAGAGGTCCAGGTCCTGGTGGGCCACAGGCATGAGCTCCCAGGGTTTGTCTGGGTTTGCAGCCCTGATCAGGTTTGAACAGATCCAAAAAAAAAGATAAAAAAAAAACAGTCCAGGGAACCCCTCTGCCTCGGCTAGCTGAAAACTAATTAAAAGCAAAGAAGAGCTTCTGTCCTGCTGTCTGTCCATGCTGCAGACAGCACAGTCCAGGAGCAGGATGTGGGAGAGTGAGGGCTCTTTCTGAACACAGACTGCACCCTTCTTCTTCCCCCACTTCACTCTCAGAGCCAGTCTCAAAGGTGCAGAACTTAATATGTAACATAAACAAGGTGACTAAGGATACAGGCATCATAAAGTCACCCCAGGACACTTGCTAGTGGTCATTTATAAATAAGCTTAGGACTGGACTGCAATGATTCACATAGTCAGTGTTGTTACCTATTATATTGTATATAATGGGACTGTGTTTTGTGGAGGGTGGGGTGAGGGAAAGTTGCAAATACACGCGGCACTTCCAAGTTTGTGTGCCTTAAGTTGACTTTAGATTTCCTCTGTTCTATGGTACATATTTTCAGAGTGCTTGGATCTGATTCAGCTTGTCCTGCTGAACAAAACAGTTCCACTGCTCTGAGACCAGAGGAACACAGTGGTGAATCAGGCCCTTTATTTGTCTCCAATGGCTCACTATCAGGCCCACTGCAAACTACCTATTGAAAGCATGACAGCCAGCACTATGCTCTATAGTGAGCATTTGGAGTATCATGCCCTAAGTATAGGCCATATGAAGAGGTCTTTTGTTCAGGAAAGCAAACTGTACAGTGTTTAGTAAGCCACACTCCAAATATAGGATCGATAAAGCGCAGCTAAAATCAACTATTGCCTCAACAGGCATTCACAAATTTTCTCTGAATTAAGCACGCTTGAATCTTAGGGCCACAATGCCATCACTCAGCTCTTTCACAGAGTTCATGCAGAAATAGAGTAGGCTGGGACCTGGTATAGGGCAATGTGCAAGAACTTGAGGCTCCAAGTGGGGAAGAAAAAAAAGAATGAGGGAAAAAAAAAATTTTAAAAAATAAACCATATGGAATCCACACTCAGATGCCTTTAAAACAACCACAAACATTCTTGCTGCCTCAAGCTGCAAATGTCGTGAAACAATTACTGGGCTGGGGGACTTCAAAGGTTCACTGAGAGCAGCAGTTTTATTTTTCAATCAAACACAGGAATACGGCTTTTTTTCCTCCCTCCCTCTCTTTTTCTCCTCTTTTTTTCTGAATGAAACAGCGCCCAGGCTTCCTGATTTCAAAAAGCCTGTTCCGCTTCACTTGACCACTCCATAACCTTAGGAGAAGCTCAAAAACTTCAAAACGAAACTGTGAGTCATACTGAATGAAAAAGTCATTCTTATATTTCATTAAGATTGAAAACTGCTGAATTCCTTGTTTGTAAAATTTACATGAATGATCTTTAAGAGCTTGCAGCTGAATGATGTGTAAAGCTTCAACTGCCATAAATTCCTGTTTACTTAATCATCGATTCTAGAAGGTGACTGACAGTCATTTGTAGGGGTTTAGAGATTCATAATTCACTGTGCACAGAAACAACTGGACTCCTTGCCACTGCCTAATCTATTTATACTTTCCCCCCCTACTTTTTGAAACATCTATGCACTTTTATTTCATGTTTTCATTTCAGAAAGGCAACGGTTTAACCTCAGTTTCCTTGCAGGAGCTTTTGCAAAGGCTGCAGTGTTGCTTACCTCAAGCATTGGCTCACTGTAGAAGGAGCTGTGCTTAACATGGTGTCTTCAGATGGCTGAAAGCACAGGTCATGTTTTGCAGAACAGATGTATGGCTGGCAGCTCCAGTTCTGCAGCGCTTAAGGAGCACACCTCCCACCACCAGGAGAATCCAGGCTGCTCCAGGAGCCTGGATCCCAAGGGGTTCAAGTTTGCACTGACCCCTCTGCAGAGAGTCAGGCACGCAAAAATCATGCAGAAATAACATGCTGCCCCCTTTGAAGAGAACTGAGTCAAATTGTTAAAAATGAAACCGACTCATTGTAGAAACAGTGGTCACTGGAATGGCATCTCCACAACTGCTGCGGTAAGAGAGGAAGCTGCCTGACCACAACTGCCTTTGTGCTTATTCTAGCTGTTTAAGTTCTAAAAACCACAAAACCCCATTTGAAATTCCACTGTATAGCAAGGTTTGTGTAATGAGGTTACAATTCATAATAGGATCATTGAAAACTGAAACAAGCAGCATTAATATGTGGACTGCCTGCAACAAGCTAGCAGCAGTGTGATGATGTCATTTTTAATTAAAAGTCTGTCCTTGTTTGATACGCTAAAAAAAGAGTGCAAATCAGGGAATATGTGCTGATCCTATCCATAGGAAAGGACTGTCAAGCAGCACCGTGGTATCACAGAGCACCCTGCGAGCCATATGGCATGGCTTTAATGGAACTAATTCCCACGTACTCTGCTTGTGTCACGCGTATCAGGATTCTGCTCCCACACTGAAAAGACATTAGTCAGGAGCAGGGGGAGGGGAGGCCCAGTGATAGCCAGCGTCATGTCCTTTATCATGTACCGTGCTGTAAATGCTACTGCAGCAATGCTGAGACCAAGAGGAAATGGGCTGCAGGTTCATGGAAGTGGACAGACCCTTTATTCCCTTAAGTCAGCAACTACACCAATTTGCATCAGTGCAAGTCCAGGCCTTTTAGCAGAGGTGACCAACCAGCCCTGTGAATATCAGTTCAAAATGGCTGGTACTTGTAGTGCCATTTATTCATTCAGTATTGTACTTTTACCCAAAACTGAGTGACACAGAAACCAAGAAATGCTCGTCCACAAAACTCTTCCCTACTCAGCACTGTTGATTCCTTTTCAGCCTCTTGTGCTTTCCTTAGGGCAATTAAACCAACTCGAGTTCAATACAAGGAGGATGCACTCCTGTGAATGTCAGTGTCTGCTGAACACGTTGTCCACCTCCCAAACATCAGACATCAAGGACCCAGTCAGCCCATCCTCAGTTCTCTGAACAGCCTTTTTGACTAGAGAGAGGCTCATCTTGCTCAGCTGGGCAAGAACTATAAGATGTTGGTAGTAATGAAGCCATTCACAACTTGTATGAAGGTAGCAGAAGAAAGATGACTACGAGAACATTTACACTTTGCTTAAAGGACATTTTCATGTCCCACAAATATTTCAGAGGTAATTTTGCCATTTATTTAAAATTTCACCGTTGGATTTCTCCACTCTAAATTACTGGATTTGGGTCCAAGTCATGAAGACTATTACATGCACACTCCTTACACCAAGCTGGTCTGCAGACCTCCACTAAGCCAATAAAATTTACTTTTCCTTTTTAAGAATTATTGTGTAAAGTTTGATGTAACAGCATATGTAGATCTTTGAAACACATTGAGTTTATCATGAGTGTAAAAGAAATTTGGGAATCATTAGCATGAAGTTTTGGCATTAGGTCTTAGTTTTATAGAATGCTGCCCTCACTTAGGATATGCATTGTCATTATCATCAGGAATATTTAGTGGGAAATTCATTTGGACTAGTAGTTTTATTTCACACAGTACTTTAGCTGCCCAGATATTGCTATACAAAATGAAAGACACCTAAGCAAATCTATATCCTCTCCCAGGTATCTGCAGGCCTGCAAAAACCTTCCTCAATTTTTATTATAAACTAGAGAGATGTTCAAAAGGTTTAAGCTTTCGCCTAGCCAGAGAATGCTCAGTGTAAAATACCTGGAACAATTGTGGTCTCTGAGCACAATCCTACAGGATTCCTTCTTGGGAGGCAGAAACAGACAGGGCACATCTCTGTCTGCAGCAGCTCCTCTCCTAAAGCCCCATGGGTGGGTGGGTGGGTGGGGTTGCAAGCGCACACATGTATATGAAAGGGAGAGAGTGCTCCCAACCAACTTTCTAAGCCAGTGGGAGGGAAGAATTACCACAGGATTGGACTCCACGTGTTTAATTTTCACACAGACTTAACATGAGATATTCTGTAGCAGACCCAAGATAGTGGTGTTCCTATTCCTATTGACCCCAATCACTTTAAGCCTATTGAGTGCTATATTTGTGCTATGAGAGAAGATTTAAATTACACTTGGACAATGTTTCTTGTAATACTGAGTACAGTGTGCTTTTTGAAGAAATAGTATTTCCTTCTTGAACCACAGTGAGCAAGTCCAAGGTCAGACAAATCTCATGTGGTAAAACAGGTTGCAGTGTGCAGGGCTCATAAGGTCACACAGATTTTTGTTTTTCAGCTCAAGGAACTTGGCTATTTGTCAGTGAATACAGTGTCTATCTTCTCATGCTAATAATAATTGATGTAATTCCTTATACTCATTACTGTGAAGCCAAAATTCATCAGCTAAAAAAATTTTAATCTACCTATCTTATACAAAACAGATCGTTACTCATACAAACTTTACAAACTGAATTACAGCCAGATGAACAATAACGAAGAATTTTCAAATTTGTTCACTTGTATGGAAAAAAACATTGGTGATTGGAAAAGTAAATGTTAAGCTATTCTCAGTGAATGTTAACCTATAAATAAAGCACTGAATATCCCCAGCATCAGTATAGATTTTCCCTCTCTGTTCATTCTTGCCTTACCTTGGAGGCATATTAAGAAATAAAACTGCTGGGATGTTTCTGCCTGATACCCTTTTTGTGTGTTTCACAGCTAGAAAGTGAAAGGCTCAGCAGGTTAAATACCAGCAGAGTAAAGTATTTTATTCAGATATCAGTTGCAAAGTTCGGGGGAGGAGGGGGAACGCAGTGAGGCCTTTCAGCCTGCAGTGCCATGGGAGAAGAAAAACGAGACAGCAGAAGTTTGTGGTAACACAAAAAGAATGTTATCTCAGCGGAGGGGAAAATACTTTCAAATGCATAATTGCAAACACATACCCTCAGCAGCTAACCCAAAGCCCTCTCAGACTGCACAGCTAAGAGTTTGGAAAGTGGCCAAAGTATCAGTTTTGTTTGAGAGATCAAAGTGATGAAAGAGAGAGAGAAAGAATAGCATCAAATATGATTGATAAAAAGTATTGCTTTCTTTGATTGGTTTCTGCTCCCCCTCCCTTTTCCACCTCATTCTTCTCCCAACTTCACTAAGAAAAATGTCAGATCTGTGGTCCATCTAGTAACACATGCTTGCATGTGAGATGTGCCTATAGGAAAACACCTGCTCACTGCACATACCTGCCTAAACTCCTATTGGCCGTGAGATTCCTACAGATTCATTTCAGGTAGGGGCTGTTTGCTACAATACAATTATTTGTGACCCTGCACAGCTCGCACACACAGACATTGTTCCACATTATGATATTTGGTTACTTTGCACAGCCACCCTTGTGCTTTTGAGCATCTACGCAATCCCCACGTGGATTTCCAGAGACATTGACCTGAGAATGTTGGTGCTGTCGCTGTTTCTGGTCCATAATTGTCCTCCCTCCCCTCTTTATTGTGCACACTGTCTTTATATAAACACACTGAGGAAGATAAAAAGTTTATGATGGCAACACAGTTGAGTTTATGGTTCCTTTCACACACGTAGATGTGACCTCAAGCACAGACCAGCCAGGATGAAGACCTTGGAACTAAAGGGCACTTTTGCATGTGATGAGTTCAAACCATTACTAAATCCTCAGAGGAATCGTGGCTGATGGGCAGGGACTAGGCCATGGTTAGGCCCATGAATTTAACAATATTATACAGGCCAAGACCTGCAAACAATGTATTACACAGTCACTCTATATGTGCACACATGTTGCAAAATCAGTTCTTTGCCATCAGGATTTTGCAGCCCGTGGGGATGACATTTACTAGAATCACTTAGAGGGGTAAGAGTTTATTGCAGGAATAAAAGGCAGATTATGCCACAGGAATTCCGAGAAAGAAGCTTGTGTAGGTTACTGGTGACTAATGAAATGGGAGGGGGAAAAATTGAAAAGGTGTTGATTTCAAAGCAATACTGAGAAAATGATGAAATTTTGCAGAGAAGGTACAAAGCAGCTCTGAGACTTGACAGATATTAGGAGGTGAAAAGAGGAGAGGGAGACCACAGCCAAATGAAAAGCAAAGAAACAGGCCTGAGATGATTTTCAAAAGAACTAGAAATTACTAGAACTAGAGCAAGATAATGTAGGTCTTTCCATGGTAAAGATGAGAAAAAAATCACAATAATTCAAGAGGGAGACAGGCATGATGATGAAATTGGCCATTAAAGTAGACCAAGAAGATATAGGAGACCAGGTAGGATATGACCAGGTAATAAATATTTTTGCAACAAGCAGAGAGGGTGGAGGCATTCTTATGGAAGGAAAAATGATCCACAATAGTGAATTTGAACAACCCCCTTATGGATTTGATAAATCAAGACTTAACAAGATGTGGTGGTAAGCCTGGTTCATTAATCATTCAGCCATCTAGCTAATCCTGCATCCAATATCTCAAAGTCTGCAATAATCAGATGCTGTCTTGGCAAGCCTGAACTACTGGACAAACAGCAGATTAGGGGTGCATGATGGATGCATCACACTCCTTAATTCTGCAAGGAAAAGAGGAGGTGGAGGCGTGAGGGCATATAGAATGATTTGAGTCACAAGATAAACCTGTGCCTTAAAAGGGGAAAATATTACAAGGGCGATGAAGAAGAGGAATGTGGGCAAAAGGGTAGGGAAACTGTAATCTGGGTAATGTCCATGTGGTTAGGAAAGATGCAGAAGGCTGAGATAAACAGGCGCATCATAGAGGAGAAGGACAAGAGAAAGTTTAAAAATAGCTCCAGTAAAAATGTGGGAGTTTTAAACATGTATCACCACAGCAGGACCAAATCAGGTGTGCTGAGAAAGGAAAATGTGCAACTGTTCAAACTACTCTGTGTGTTCTAATCTGATGGATGATAGCTCTTCCTTTCTTCCTCTGCCCACAACACAAAATTGTCCCCCAGTTCTCCCCACCCTTCATCCATCCACCTGTACTGGGGTGAGCCAAGATTTGTAAGCAAGCTGGCAAGCCAAGTTTCTCTCAGGATGAAAGTACACAGAAAATCATGAAGGTAAATGTGGCACAGCCATCACTTTGGGGATGAATCCAGCCAATTTCACTGTTTCCTCTCTTGGTCTCTGGGATGTTTAAGCAACATATTTTCATTCCCAGGCACTAATTAGTCCTCATAACACACCATGAGATACCTAAACAATTAGTATTACCTCCATTAACGGGGAAGAAAATTAACAATTTAGCTACACCGCAGGGAAGGTTAATTCCCAAAGCAGGGATTTAGACAAAATGAGTTCTTAACACTGTTCTCTGACCATAGGAATTGATAATATTGCTGTTCCTACCTGAGCTCCTCAAAGCAAGACAGACAGATATTATCAGACTTCAGGGCTGTACCTGTTTTTAATTCATTTTTCACCCTATGGTTACTCAGAATCAATTATTGACATACCTGAGGTCTGTACAACTCTCAGTAGACCAATACTCTTTATTTTTTTCTGAGAAGCAGGCTTGAACTTCAAAAACTACAAGGTGTATTTAAAATTAATAGAACAAAAAGAAAGAAACAAAAGAACAGCAAACCTGAAGGACAACAGCAAATACAAGGAAAGAAGAAAGTATCATACTGAAATCCAATGAGAAAAGTTAAATGCATAAAAAGTGTAAGGGAATAACGCAAGAGAAACCACACAGAGAAGTACAAGGCTGTGAGCTACAGGGAAATCCAAACTAATACAGATTGCAGCACATGTACACCTAGCAACTCCAGGTCAGTGAGACAGCAGGGTGCCACACACCCTCAGCTCCCTTGAGAGCTGGTTTCAAAGTCTAGTAACTGCAGCTACCAGGCAATGACGTCTGCAAAGCACATAATAGCAAAAGTGCTCACCACCTCCACACCATCTCAGCCTACCAAAAAACTGCTGCACCCAAGGAGGTGTGGAGAAGAGTCAGATTAGCAAGAGGTACATAATTATAGATCAACTGCAACCATCTTCTGGATTAGCTAAAGATGCCTGGCATTTCAACAAGCTTTTCCTACAATTGCTCACTGGTTGTCATGAACCTTCCTTACTCAACAAGAAACATGGGGAAAATGAGACTAATTTGCCTGCAAATATGAGAGGAGGCTGCAGTCAGAACATGGGATAATATAGTCCCTGCACAAGCCAGTCTCAGTGACTTGTAAGTGCTCATTTTCTGGCTCTGCAGTCTGTGGCATCCTTCTGAATTCTGTGGCAAGAAATGGACTAACAGTGTCCCAAACCCACCTCACACTTCCTGGCATGAAAGGCCTTCACATAACACCTCCAAAATAGTAGCAAAGGTACAACCAAAAGCTTTTGATTAAGTCAGGTATTCAGTAAACATTTCATTCATCTGTGCAAGAAAACTGAACATCAGAATAGTGTGCAGTGTGGAAGAAAGCATTGCATTTTTGGGGGTTCTGTTTGGGGCTTGTTGTTATGTTGTGACTGGTGGGGAGTAGGTTGCTGAAAACAGGCAGATCTTTATGTGGCAATTCAGGTCCAGCCAAGAGATGGAGCCACAGTTGAATTAAACTATAATTTTCAGGTTGCCTTTCTTTTTTGCTCATTATTTTTTACTGTTCATTATTTTGTCTGGCAGTTACTGTAGCAGCAAAACATTGTCTCTAAAAAAAGAAAAGAAAAGAAAAGAAAAGAAAAGAAAAGAAAAGAAAAGAAAAGAAAAGAAAAGAAAAGAAAAGAAAAGAAAAGAAAAGAAAAGAAAAGAAAAGAAAAGAAAAGAAAAGAAAAGAAAAGAAAAGAAAAGAAAAGAAAAGAAAAGAAAAGAAAAGAAAAGAAAAGAAAAGAAAAGAAAAGAAAAGAAAAGAAAAGAAAAGAAAAGAAAAGAAAAGAGAGGAATGGCACATGTTACAATGATTCAGCAGAAGCTGCTGGTGTGAGCTGTCAGCTAACTATCCTTTGAGATACTTTGTTGGCTAAAGCAAAGGTTATTATGGTAGAAAGATAAATGGTACTCATGCTGCTTCTGGGAGATTTTTCAGCCTCTTATTTATATGATATGCATATGATCACAGGTTGGTAACTGCCCACGAAACACATGCTGGTGAACACTGAAATCTATCATTTTCTCTGAAAGGAAAAAAGTCACCCATTAGTTTTATAAATACAGCCAGGAAGCAGCTTTTTGCACTTTAAAGAGATCAGCAACAGCCTGTGCACCTCAGAGGTTGATTCTGGGTGATGTTTCACATACATAAAGTCCAGTAAAGTTGATCCCAACCTAAGGAGCGCAGGACCATTTCCTCCTTCAACAATAGGCAGGGAGATTGAAACAGAAGCCCTACCTCATTTTGAAAATGGTTTGGATGGCTGCAAATGAACAGCAGGGGTTGCAGCAACCTTAAAAGTCAGGATATGCACTGTCCAGCCTTTTCCTTTAGACCTGAACCCTCATTTTGGATAAATAAACCAATATTAGAAGCTCCCTAAATAGCTACTTATCCAAAGGTCTCCTACTTTTTTCATCTCATTCTAGCCCTCTTTTGACACATTAATGACATTATTGCTTTTTTGAACTGTGCAAGAGGAAAGTGTATTGCAGATGGATTGCAGACACTCATTTACGTAATTAACTCAATTTAGAACTGTCAGCTCAACTAAATCAAAGTAGAAGCAACATATAAAGGCAATGTCCTACCTCAGTGGATTAAAAAAAATAAATTTAAAAAGATAAATTTAAAAATCTATGGGGCTTTAGTGATCACTGGTGCAAAGGACTTCAACAAGAGCAGGGCTTTGCTTACCAATAATTGTCACCCTCTCAATAAAAGCTTGAAAGTTGGATAGAAGCCACAGGTGCAAATATTGAAATAGACAGCGACAAACTGGCCACTAACAAATTGGTATAAATTATCATCTAATCAGAGAACAAATAATAGAAAAAGAAGTGTGAAATTCATCATTTGCAAGTTACAGTTGCTCTGTGATAGTGTAGCCACCCAGATACTTCACCTATACTAGGGGTGCTAGGTGCCTGGAGAAAGTGCTCTCGTGTTGACTCAGCATTCCAAAAGGATTTCACTGGAAAGCCAGCTTTGCAGAGCGTTTATTTACACAAGGAATGTAGAGGCACTTTGGGCCAACCCTCTTAAAAATGCTCAGACACTCTAGAATTGACAAAAATTTCCACAACTTGTTCCCTCTGCAGCAGCTCTGGCCTGTGGGATGCATTAACATTTCAGATTACCTCCATTACTTTAAAATGCCCTCCTGTGAACACTGAGATGGGAATCGCTTTACTGACATCTCACATGTGTTTTCCTAATGCAGCCTCAGTCACAATTCAAGCCTTCAAGTCTTTATCAGTTTGAGAAGAAAATAGAAAAAAAAAATGAAAATAAAAATCTCAGAGCAGCTTCGTGCTGGTCTTCTTCAAAACCCACAAGTGTTTGAGATGCCTTCTCAAGCAAAAAAAAAAAAAAAGGAGCTCCTTGGAATAAACAATCTGTGAAAGGGGAAGAACAAGTGTCTTGGGCAGAAAGAGAACTCCGTGTAGCTGAGATGAAACAAATGTGTCCTGTGAAACAGGAAGAAAAGGGGAGGGGGGCAGTGGAGAGGGCAGCAGACAACTCTGACTTGCTTGCTCTTTCCAGGCTTTGTATTTATTTCTGTCATGGATCTGAAAAGGCAGGCAGCAGACTTTGTAGAAGCGCCTTATGAAATGGGGTAAATAATGGACCCCAGATGCCCTTGTTTCCTTCATTATTCAGTCTAGGCCTTCAAAGCTGTTTTGCAGTGTGAGGTATCAGGGGGAGGTAGAGTGCTCTGTTAACAAGATTTCAATGAGCTTTGGAAGCAGGTCCAGGGAAGCTGCTGGAAATGTTTAAGACATACAGTACTTTTGTGCTTTTCTGACCCATATGCAGTGAAAAAAAACAGGACATAGGGTGCCCTGATTTTTAAGAAAATGCCATCTAAACAACATGTAAACAACAGCAATGCTTTTGTATGCATGTGATCCCTTTAATTCAGCATTCTCAAAGTATCTAAAATACATTAAAGCATTAAGAACACAGCTTCAAACTGAAGCTTAGACAGCTTAGAATATGTATTGAAAAAACAAAACAAACAAACAAAAAAAAAAAAGCTCAGCGAGAAACTGGCCAGCCAAGGCCATGAAAACAGGGATTTGAGCTCCTCATTTCCCTGGTCCTTCCCCATGAGGCAAAATTTCTTGCCCACTTAGCAACAAACTGCATTTTGCGTTTGCTTTGAGACCCACCCTAAACATTTCTCTGTGCATACTTCTGAGAGATTCTTCATGATTCATCCTCAACCAGGAGCCACGTGAACCCAACTGACAAATCCAAACCCTTCCATTTTTTTTGGATGGGTTTAGCATTGCCTGGCAGTTTAAATCTAAACTCCACGGACCACACCCATTCCTAATAACTGTCTTTTCCCTCCGTTTTCTTGCTTTTGGTGATATTGACATCTAAAAGGAAAAAAAAAATAAAAAGAAAAAAGAAAAAAAATTAACAAGGGATGTTTCAAGTTGCCATTCTTTCAGCTCTTGCTCTCCCCATTGTTGACAGCAACCGCTCTATATTTAGAGCATCACATCCTGTGCGTGGAGATGGCTCTGCGCGCTCAGATGTTTCCGAGTCACTCCGGGTAGGAGGATGCATTGTGCGCCGCATCCTTCCCTCCGCTGCGTCCTGCGCTTTCTGGGGCGAGCTGCTTTACCTTAAAAAAGCACAATGGCACCACCTAAAGGACGCGTTCTGCACACAGGGAGCCTCGCCTGATGCATTCCCACCTCGCGTGTGTGCCCGTGTGCGCACCAACAACAGTTCTGACAACTCTGAGCCCAGTGGCAGCAATAACCATTTTCTCAGGAACCGGCGCGGCACAGAGCTTATTCATGATTATAAAATCATGCATACAGGAAGAGACATCCATATTTTTATAGCTCCTCTGATAAGGCTGTAACAGAAAAGACAACTGTTAAAACAGCTGCCCCTTTTCTTTGCATTCAACATGAATGTAGCAGGCATGCCTAACATAAGAATTTGAGCAGTTCTAGGGAAGATTAAATATAGGAAGAAAGTTTCTTGCCAACAGAATGGTAAGTGATACTGGTCTATATAAATCTCTTCAGAAAAAAATATGTGTCAGAATAGAAGAAATTAAAAGGAAGAAGGGATAGGAGATCCTTTCATTCCATTCTATCTAGATAATAGAGCAGCATGCATATTGCTATATGTCTTCCCATATGTTAGGCAATGTCCTAATATCCAAGAAGAACAGGGACATTTTTAAGAACAAGTTGGACTTGTTCTCCTTTCTCAGCATCAGTCATAGCTTTCATAGTTCATTCTCTAAGATAATTTTTGTGGAAGTATGCAGAGTTTTCACAACTGAGGACAGGCATAACATAGGCTCTTCCTAACAAATTTTATGAGGGTTTGATCATTTGGAATATACATGTTTCCTAGGCAAAACCAAGTAATTTCAAAGCTCATACAGGCAATAGCCTATTAGTGGTTTCAGTTCCATGTTATATATTCATCCTGGTTGCTCCATGTACATTACCAAAACTGAAGAGAAAAAAAAAAATAATCTGGTCCTTTAAAACAACACTTGTATATAAATATAACAGAGAGAGAACAAGTTATGAACAGCAACTAGCTTTCAAATACTTATGGCAGTGAACATACAACACTGGTCTGTTCTGTGCTTTGATTTTAAAATGGGAAGACTAAGACACAATCAACTGATAAAGACTAAAGGGGCATTATTTTGAAGGGCAACAACAAGGAACAATGTTGTCAACAGGCTCTGGAGATTTTCACTAGACAATCTGAAGTCTCTACCACAAGATACATGCACAAAGCCTTTTAATTGCTTCAGTTTGGTTACTAGTTGGTAATATTGCATGAGAAAAAATTGCTTCTTGATAGCTGAGGAGAGAGGCCAAAGGCTGATTGGACTTAAAGAACAAACTACTTCCTATCCCCCAGGTCAGCACTGGGAGAATTGGGTGGGGAATGGCAGGCTCTAATTGCCTGTTCAGTTCATAAATTAGAGACTTTGGTCTCCCAGAGAACAAAATGAGAAGGAAATAACTTTCAAGTCTTGTGTTTTAAACATTGTTTCCAAAATAAAGTGAAAGCACAGCCTTTGAAATTATTTAATGTGCCAGTTGCCCAAGAAGGATGTGTCAATGTTAAACATAGCTGTCAGGGCCCAGATACTCAAAAGAACTCAACTGCCCACGTGCATTTCCAAATCAGATGACTGGATTTCCTGAAGCACTAGGCCTCCAGCAGAAGTTTTTATTATTTTGGCATTTCCTTTAGGAGTTGAATTGGAAGTTGACAACAACTGCTGAATGATCAGCTCCTTGAAAAACCTGGCCTGGAGAATAATAACCATGCCATGGTGAGCATACTAGTTGCCTTTTATTCAGTGTCTCTCATCATTCACAGTATTGATTGAGTCTAATAAACACTTTTGGGAAGCTGGCCATGAGTTTTCCCATTTTATAGGTAAAACAAATGCAGGAGTACTTGTTCTAACAATAAATCTAGAGTAAAAGCTTCCACAGACCCACATATCATCAATCTCCTGTATTTGAATTACGCAGTACACGTAGAAAGATGAGTATTTTCAAAGACAGCAATAACCTGAAGGCTGCAGGCAGGACTAAAGACACACATAGTTAAGACACACACATAGATGAGAGAAAGATCCTGCCATTCCCTACATGAATTTGAAGCTCTGTGCTCACTGTCAAGAGGGACTCTTCATTAGTAGCTCCCGCCTATAAAATTATTCTGACCCTTCAGTACATCCCTGTCTGAAGAGGACCTTGATATTAGTAAAGGAGAAAGTTAATCAAAAATTTTGTGAAGGGTGCAGTGGGTGGCAAACCTACCATATAGGTGAGAAAACAGGGGGCAGTGATGGTGTGCTCTGCAACTTTTTGAAGAGCATGAAAAGGAAAATGTCTAACTTCCTAAAGATCCAGCTGTGCACTGCCACAGCTCATAAAAACAATTCCAGCTACATCCCCCAAACACAGTTTTCCTAACACTAAAGGGCAGCAAATCAACTGACAAAAACTTGTAAAGGGGATCATAAGAATCTTATTTTCATTTCAACTGGAAGTGAGGCAGATAGTTAATAAAAAATTGGTTACCTCAAAAGACAGGGACTACCGGCCAAACTCTGTGTGGGATAGACATTTTTGTGCCAGTGCATTATGTATCCATTTCTGACTTAAGTGTTTATAAAAGCCCGTCAATTCAAATTGTCTTTTGAGGAATTTAGGTTAAGATCTCCCTATGTAATGGTCATTACCTTAGTAATACACTCTAACTCTTTGTCAACCCAGCAGCAGTTACACTGCCAAGCCCTGTAGTTTTTTCCTAAAGCCAATATCCTGTAAAAGTTTGTAGTATTTCAACTGAGTAAGAAGCCCAGGATTTGGTTTTCAATTTATGCCTTGGAACACACAATGTGCAAAGCTGATGGTGCAAGCATTCACTTAGAAAAATAGCAAGGCATTAAAAAAAAAAATTAAAATTAACTGCTCTAGTCACTGAGATCAAATGTTCAGAGAAACACCTTAGAAATATTTGTTATCCCGGGTTAGATGGAATTCTAAGCAGTGTTTATTGGAGAGAAGAGATGGAGTGTGCTGTGTCTTATTCTTGCTTCCTGTATCTGCCTTTCTCTTAAAAGTGCTAAGTACCAGGGCTGCAGGGATTATGGTGCTGAGGGAATTCTTGCCACTTTCCTTCTCTCTCTATTTAAACACGACAACTCTTGGCAGGCCTCGGTCACATTGTTTGTGTAGCCAGGACAAGAGGGTGGAATTCTGGAACATGTTCCAGGCCACATTCCGGATTTTCCTATAAACTAGCCCCTTATTTTAAACACACACCTCTGTGAATTACTTTTGTGCTGCTATGCCATTTGAAAATCTGTTTCAAACACTCCTTGTAAATTAAAATCGGATTCAGCTTGAGTTCCAGTCAAGGTATTACTTCATGGTGAATAATCTATGAAAAAGGCAGTGTTTGTTTTGCAGGAAAAATAACAAAAAGTAAAGAAGGTAGGGAATGAAAGAAGAAGGAGAAATGGCTCAGAATAAGCCAGGGAGTATGGCATCTCTCTAAATGAACAATTTTAACTGCCTGTGTTGATTGCATAACAATTTATACAACTGGACTTTATTGCTTGTCTTGTCAGAGGAATGGCCCACCCTTTTGTGAGTGCAATTTGCATAACTATCTTTTTTGCACCACCAAACAACAGGCAAAAAATTTAAGCAGTCATTTGCCTGACAATTGGATGTGTTAATTTGCAGCTAAAAAAGTACAAAATGAAGGTCAAACTGAGGCAGTCAAAAATTCAGTCCCAGCTTTCTCTTACTCAGCTGATTGTTGCACAAAGATCAACATTGCTCAATCTAGTGTGTATACTTTCAGCTCACTAAGTCCTTTCATTCGTCATTCACAACTTGCTTCATTATGAAAGTTGAACTATATCTTTAACACAAACCACACTTCCTTTGTCCTGAATGAAAGATCTGCCTGGGCACACTGGAGAACAGGCTCCTTGTTGATGCAATGTTATCACATGCACTGGGGCCAATATCTTACATCTCACAACCCACAGCACAAACTGCCCACAGAGAACAAACTTCCCATATAAAATAGACTGCTCAAGCAGAACATTTTTAATTAAATGATGGAGGGAAAGGAGCTCTCTGTCTCTCTACCGGTGGCACCAGGTTAAACAATCCATTTGTCACAAGAATGTTCCTGCATCTTCTCTCATGATGCATATTAGCACCTGCACTCTCTGCAGGCAGAGCCCTCCAGGAGAGCATCTGCATACCCTATTAGAAACTCATTAACTGGCACTTGTGTAACTTCAGCTTCACATTTCCATGCCTAACACTTTCTTGTTAGTTTCTGTGTTCCTTTACTTCCCTTACAGTCACCGACCTTTTGACCATTTTTCCATCCTTAAATCCTGTTTGGAAAGTATATTGTATTCTGTGCTCAGACACTCCCCAACTCTCTAAAGGAACAAGTGAGAAATAATAACAAAACACGGGTGTTACAAGATATCACTTTCCTCGTTAGCTTATAACCATTTCAGGTACTGAAAGGCACCAAAATGAGGCTGTCAGACAGGAGGCAGAGCAGGGGAACAGGGAGGGTGTTAGGAAAGAAATAACAAAGTAAGAAAGACAAGGGAGAACCTAGTTATATTTGTCATGGCAGGCAACTTCTGTGAATATGGAGGCTGCCTAATGAAGTTAGAATGAGTTGAAGAAATGCCTGTACTGTCCATATGTAGAGCATGGATTTCATCTCACTGGATTTCACAAGCCACTTCTGACAACTGAGATAAGATATGTCAACACTCTTTGCTTGTAGAGTTTTTCACTCTTTTAGCACATCAAATGCATTTTGCGTCTTAGAAAAATCTCTTCTTCCTGATCCCCTGCAAGCATTTTTTTGAAAGTTAGCTGGAAGTGGTATTAAACACTGGACTGCAGAAGAGTGAGTGGGGAGACACACTTACGGGGTCCATTCTCACCCTGCAGCCAAAGGAGCCTGTTCTGCTTCAGGAGCCCAAAAAATGCAACAGGCGCTGAAATACCCACTGCTTCCCAAGCTGGTGCTGCTTGGTTACTGCCCATCCAAATCCCCTCCTGCACAGTGTCACAGCATGAGTGCTAAGTGTTAGCCTGAGAAAACAAGTCACACGTGTAGTGCCATGCTGAATAATACCCGTGTGCCCCTCTTATCTCTCCTGTTCCTTTCGTCTGCTGCTGAGAAACCATTAACACACTCAGGGCTCTGAGAGGGAGAACAACAACAGAGGAGGAGGTGGATTTCAGCTGACCTCCTGAACCCTCCCAAGATGACAATGAGCAGGCACTGGAATAAACCTGACCTGTTATCTAAGAGGAGCTTCATATCCACTGCCTGACCCAGCCTATGCATATCCCAACTTTCCAGAGAATTCCTATCCTCTACCTGGCTTGGGTAACTCCAGTATTAGCAGGGATGGAAGGCAGCCCTGATCCTCATTTCAAAGTACAGAACAAGAGCAAACACTTTCCAGGGGGAAAAAACCCCACAAGTATTAGTATTAGTATTAGTATTAGTATTAGTATTAGTATTAGTATTAGTATTAGTATTAGCATTAGCATTAGTATTAGTATTAGTATTATATAACAATACTATTTTTATATAATAACTATAATAATAACAACAATAATAAAAAATAATAATAACAATAATAATAATCTTAAGTTTCAGAAAGCAGAAAACACCCTGTAAATGAAGGGGAAGGTAAGAGAAATGGTAGGAAAATTTGTAACTAATTCTAACAACCTGCAAAAGAAACCCTCTAATGAAATATCCACATTTACAAGATGAAGTCGTTATTAATTCTCCAGTTTTTGCAACTGAGACAATAAAAATCTTTGTAAAATATTAAGAACACATACAAACCTTGGGCATTTGAGCACCTTATTAGAGAGGGATCTTGGATAAAATTAAGCTTTAAATAAAGCCCCAAATTCTTACCAAGTCTGAGATTTTCACAAAATGTGGATTTTCTTTAATTCCTCAGTATCAATGCCCCCCTGGAACTTCCTGTTTAAAGGCTAACTGATTTCTGATCTGCTACAATTTTAATACACTTCTATCAAAAATCTTACAGCATTTTCAGAGATTCAAAAGACCCTCAACACCAGAAATATCATATGGCGTCTGCAGATTTCCAGGTCTTAAAATGCTAAAACAGTTGGGTTTTTTTCATATCACTGGATATATTTTCAGTCCAGCAGCAATGGCATGCTTCTAGTAGCAAATTCCATATAAACGGAAGCTAAGAATATTCCAACCCTTGACATACACTATGGTTTTCTCATTAAGACTAGAATTATAAAATTGGCAGTTCCTATAAACAAGAATTTATCAAATAGGAATCTGTTTGTGTTGAGTGGGTAAAAGAATTTGTATTTAAATTTTCTGAATGTATATTTATGTTTCGTCATGCATTTGGCATCAATCTATAATTAAACTAATTTCTGTAATCAAATGGCAAGAACTATCATGTTTAAAAGAAGAGCAAAAGCTGTGAAAGATTCATTATAGCAGAGTTCATTAAAAATTAATTTAAGTCCCACATAAAGCCCCCTACAAAGATTAATTTCAGTTATATGCCCACAGGTTACAGTCAATTTATGCCCTATTTAAGTCATATTCCACGGCACATTTACAACTAGTCCTTTGCAGTGCTGATTTAAAATTAAACCAGACACACAAGGACTTTTCATTTTAACTTAAATAGCTAATGCTTTGGAAAAATGGTGGAATAACCATCACTGGAAGATTTTAAAAGCAAGAGAGGCAAACATCTCTCAGGAATGATGGAGATATAGTTGATCCCACCTTGGGGCAGAAAGATGGATTAGCAGATCTTTTGAGGTTTCTTCCAATCCTATTTTTCTTCCTTTCCAAGGTGTGGAAATGGGAAAACAAAGAATCACAGAAAACATCTGAACAACTGAAGGAAAAGTAATTGTATAATTGAGACCAAATTGTTAACTGATTGCAACTTCCATGTTACATTTGGATGGGAATTAGCAATAGACAATAACATAGATTAACTGAGACGGGAAAGAAAAATGTCAGGGAAACCAGAACTCCAAAAGCTGCTGCGGAATTGAAGGCAAATATTTGCTTGCCATACATGCTCCATGTGTCACCTCCCAGGAGCCTGTCCACAGCTTGGCTTTGTCTGGAAAACCAGCTTGGATTTTATCAGCTGTGTCCTGCCTCAGGAAAAGGAAAAACGAGTCACACATCTCCCAGCTAAATCTTCAAGGTGGGCACAACCCCAGGCACAAATGATAGATGATATTCAAACACGTAAAAAGTGTGTCTGTAAAGACATGGGTCTCCATGCACCAATCCTCTTCTTGCCTCAGTCACAGGGGGAAGGTATCCTTTCAAAATTTAGGTTCTTGGACCTGTTCTGCTCCAACACTTCTGCCTCCTTGCAAATCAAAAAGGACAAATCCTCCTTTCCCCAGGAAGGGCAAGCCTAAAGCACTTTGTGTGTCTAGAGCTAAGTTCTCAGGGACTATTTTTGGGTTATTCTCCTTTATTAAATTATTTGATAATGTTATTGTGCAATCAGCTGGTACTGGAAATTCTTTTCCACTCCCTCCATTTGCAGTCACATGTATTGCAAGGGTTTCTAAGACCTGAAATTGCATTGCTTGTAATTCAAATCAACCAAGCTCACATATTTTTAAGAGCAAGGTTATTCAACTCAACAGCCTATCTTGCTAATGCTGAAATTACTGCACTAAGGTCTCAGCAGAAAGGTGACCTTAAAACAAAAAGTTTCTTATTCTTAGGTCAACATCTTGCAGTTATTTGATACCATTTTGAGAAGAGGTTGTAAGAGGAAACCAAAAATATGCATTAAAAAGACAAATTCAGAAATGCAGAATTTAATTTTTCCTTAGAGCAACAGGGATAGTAAGACATTTTTTCCATTTATTCCACACTATATTCAGAGTTTTTATCAAGGAGATGCAGAAGCTCAAGGGAGTGTCCTTTAAGAATGAGAGCAGGAGTTCAGAAGACAAATTCCTTCCCTGAACTGGCCACCAGTTCCTTTGGAACAAATTATTAAATGTTATGAAACGTTAGCATTTCAAAAACTGTTGTGCTTTTACTCCCTAAGAAGTACAAAAGAAGAATCAACGATACAAGCTATATGATAACAGGTAGCTATAGATTTGATGTGACTCAAGTTTGGGAAACAACAGTTTTCTGCAGTTTTTGAGACCATATAAAATGTGTGCAATTAAGAAGTGTGCAACAAAGGTTATGAAGACAAGGTGACTGTGCAGAGTCCTACACATGTGGAGCTACAATGATGCCGAGAAGGGCTCAAATGTGAGTTTTCTTGTTCAAAGGAAATGAGAAAATCAACCTCACATTTCCCAGAAGGCCATTAGAATATTCAGGAGTATTAGCACAGTACACACAGGTTTCTCTGTCACATCTTCAATCTGCCCTGAAGGCTGCATTGAAAGTGATGAGGATGAGGGTGGCAGGGACTCTGAATCATCCAAAGTTCAAGCATCCTCTCATGGCTAAGGAGGACTTGCACAGGTGCTGTAACACAAAGAATCAGGGAATTAAATCACAAATGTACTGTGTGCTTTTGGACTGTTCTTCACCATTATTTAGTCTCTCCCCACTGAAACAGAAATAAAATAATTTGCCAGCATTTTCTTTCTTTTGGCATAGTTACCACTATGATATCTCCATTACAGTACCAAAGTTAGAGTTAAAAACAAAGGAAAAAAATCTTTATCAGGTGGCATTAGTCAGTAAATACAGAAAAACCTAGAACAAAGTATCCATAATGCATTGAATCTCTCTCCCTGCCTTTCCTGTCTTCATTTATTTTAGCCTACCATTATTTGCACTCTTTTCATAGGAAACAGGCACTGAGCGCTTGCAAGCAAAACATCTAGGCCATGGAAATGTCAAAATCTGATTAAAAAAGTGAAACTGGCAATGTAACCACAGCTTCTCTCTCCACCTGCCTAATGCCTAACATGAAAAAGAGGGGGAAAGAGAGGACATTGCATTAATGGACATGTTATTGTGGGAATCAAATACTGTGGCTAAAATTATCCAGCAAACACAAGTCTAAACTGTAAACTGGTCAAGTAAGAGGGGCTAATAAACCTTTTCTGTTGGTTGTAAAGTGGAGACAAGTAGTTATTGGCTAGGTGCTCTGCACAGCTGTAAAGTGTGAGGGACTTGGGAGGCATTATGACTCAGACACTAGGGGATTGAATGTGACTGCATAGTAGTGAATAACTTGTTTGTCGTTCATGTGAATAAAATGTGGAAGTAGATCGATGCTTTTCTCCATAATATGGGTTCTCTACTAAGCACAGTAAATCTCCATCTTACTACAATGGTGTGAGATCATTCATGCCATTAGTTTCAATGACACTGACTCTATACTGCATGCAGTTTGCTGTTCTCTTTCCTCAGTATAACAAAGCCTGAGAGTGCCAGCTGCCTCTTGAGCCTTAAAAAGAAAGAGAGAGAGAGACTTTTATTTACCATGATTTTGATTGGTTAATTTCTCTCTATTATTTTGTTGCTTCCTCCCATATGAAAAAATGCATTGTCGCCCAAACTAACACACAGGAGAAAGGCCACTCACTGAACATGCAAAATGTAAATCACCAGCCAGCAATGACACTTTGAACATGGACCATAACACCACCATCCTCCTCAGTTTTTACTCCAAATATCACCAATTATTTTTTTTTTCCCCCCCTTTTGCAGCTGGGCCTATGATCACAATCTCATTTGCTGAGCTTTAGTCAGGCCGTGCACACACACAGCAGTCAGGGTTTTATGAGTGTAATATTTTAATTGTTGTAGTATATGGTTGGCATGTGAATGAAAGCCAAAGTCCCGCCAGCTACAGATTGGACTAGGTTATAAAGATAACCATGTAATAGAGGCATTTTCAAACCATTTAATGGCCTTCTGGCTTTAGTGCTGTGTCATTTAATACAGCCATGTTGTTGGCGCTCCTGCGGTAAAGATTGCCAAGGATCCCCCTTCCATCCCTGCACTGCCCTGCCTGGGCTGCAGCTTGTCCCCTCAGTTGTAGCTGCATACTGGAACTTTGCAAATACCACGCCAAGTTAGGATGCATTTCCTTGAAAAATCAAAGTAGGGGATGATGGCAAAATCAAAGAGGAAATATATTACGACACACATATTTAAATTCAACTCAGTGACTGCATCCCCACAGATCTGGTCTTGAAAGGTAGACCAAAAATGTTCTGGTAGAAGACATCCAAATTCTGAAGGCACCTTCAAATGCATTGGGCTATACACTTTGTGTTTCAGATGATGCTATGATCCACATACCAATGTTACTGATGTTTTCAGAAAGTGTTTTCCCTGATCAATAACAAGAACAAAGCGTTTTCTCTTTATCTGCTTGCATTATTTGGAAAAACAAGAGGGGGTGAGACTAAATATACAGAAAGCCCAGAAAGTTTTACTTTAAGAAAACAACATTTTGTGTCCTCACATCAAGACCAGCTGGTTAAACTTGGACAAATTACTGCTTCTCTCCATACACCAGATTACTCAGCTATTAAACAACCTGAAGAGTAAACAGCTACCTTGGCTGCAGGGATGAAGGGGTTAATGTGGAGAAAACACACTTTTTACATTAGGTTTATACTGTTCCTGATCTCCTATAAGGACTTGGGCAACACAGAGAAATTAACAGGGAGACCTGGCACTGGTCTGACTACCCCAAGTGATTCGGTGTGAGCAACAACAATCTCCAGGTTCTATTACCAACCAAACAAAGCCAGCATTACATAAGAACCACAGAAATATATTGGCTTATTAAGAAAATGGTTCCAAGGCCCGTTATATGCAATGTTACAGCACTGCATAAATGCACACTAATAACAGCACACAGCTTGGCACGTGATAGCTTTGAAAATGCGTGTATTTTTTCCACTGAAGGTTCATGGCAGCTTTTTCAAAATAAATACAGCCTTCTGAGTTTGCAAAAAAAAAGTTTAAAAATCAGCTGTTAAAAAAAAACCTCACCCTAGATATACATTTTCCCAGCATGCTGGAACAGCATCTCCTGGATAAATAACTTATGGTTTTTTACTTTAGTACATGTTCCAAAGTATGTATTTACCTGATGGACCATGAAGGATCCTGTCTAGTCTACTGGGTAATATCTGATGGATTTTTATACAATTAGTCTGCATGCCTCTAAGCATCCTAAAACATATAAATAGTGTATCTTTTAAAAAGCCAAAATAAAAATTTAGACAATCCAAAACACACAATGCTTTGGACCACAATGCGTGGGCAAGCTAAATAGTTCAGGGGTTTGCAAAATAGAGGCAAGGACAAATAGATATTTTATCCTCAGCTCCACTGTAACATGAGCCAGAACTTTGAAAAAGTTAGCTGAATTCTCTCCTGGTGCCAGAAACCCAGCTACCAAAAATATTTCACAGGGTTTTGCAATAACCTCATGGTAACTGCTCACTTAATCCACTGGAAAGAGTGAGACTCAAAAGCAGTCTCAGAGCGCTTTGCCCCTGTGGTCTCCTGGTTCTCTGTAGTTCTGGTTTGGTGCCATGGGAGCCAGCCACGCTCACAGCTCATGCCTCATGCTGAAGGGAAAAGGTGCCCAACTGATTTCACTTTGATGCACACAAATAAAGTCTTGACATGTCTCTAAGTGCTCTCAAACAAGGATGAATTTCACATCTCACCACAGAGGCACGGAAGGAAGAGGCCACTGTAAGACACTCATGCTTTCACCTCTGCAGGAAGGAGTTTAAAGGGAAGGGGACACCCATCACCATTCTTTGAAATGCTTACATTTACTACAGAACGAGTTTGCAGTTCAAAACAAAAAACAAAACAAAACCAAAAAAAAAAGAAACCCTTAAAGGGTGTAACCTTTTCCTTTAATTGTTGGCTTGTGTCTTTATGCTTCGCATGCTGTTGTGCAGTCACCTAAAGAAACTGCCAGCTAAATAGAATCTGTGGGCTTCACCTTTTCTGATGACAACATGTAATCACTGAAGAACAGTTTTGGTGTTATTTGTAGAAAGCCCCATGGGATGCCTGTCCTTCCACAGTTCAGACAGCTATTCGTGCCATACATCCCCACAACTTTGAGGTAAACATGCCATAGTCATCCCTGCCATTAGTGTTCCAAATTGTACTTTGAGTGTAAAGAATTAATATTTTCATATAAGCTACTGTTATACATTAAATTCATTACTATCTGCCAATCTATGGTCTATGCTCCATTTAAGTTCCACTTAACTCCCAGTTGAGAACCCAGAGCATGCTTTATGCCTTCTTTAGGGTTTATTTGAGGTGTGAACTTTATCCAAGGAACACAATTCCATGCTCTCAAACTTTTTTACTGTATCCCTGGTAACCAGAAATCAAAATGGGATTTGTTGTATACATAACAAAATAAACAAATCAGTGAATGGGAAAGATGGTAACAGGGACAGGCTTTTCCTAACTTGCTTTCCTTGGGTGATGAGGACACATTATTTTTTCTGAAGCCCCTCTATGGCTATGCAGCACATCCAGATAGACCCAATGCAGCCACAAGAGATGCTGAACATTGCAACTGCACTGCTCTCCTCCCTAAGCTTCTAAAACACAGAGCACTGCTTGACACTGAGCCTGAAAATCCAGCCAGCAATCTCAGTGTTCAATTTGTGCTCCAGAATATGTCTTTGTGTGGGTTTACAGGCTTAGTTTAAGCAGCACTCAATTAACAGTATTTCTATTAAAGTCTTTCATAGGCATCTTCTTGAATTTTGACAGCATTTTCATTTTCACTACCAAATATTAGGGTTTAAAACATTAGTTTTAACCTTCTGCATTTTTTTCCTGGAAGATCTACTGTCTGCTTGAGTTACTGTAATTTCTGGTAGTAAAGTCAAGTACATACCAGCCCACAACTTTACAAGAAACAATCTGAGTGAAAAATGAACACCTACATGAAAATCCCTTCAGAACAAACCTTTTGATATACTAAATTTGTATTAACTGTATGAATATCTCCAAATCTACACTAAGGAACAGAAAAAGCATCTCTACTTCCTTTAAAATAAACTGTCAGTCTCATAAGTTGTTTCTTATTTATTGGCAAGGAATGCAACTGACATGCTACTCCTGATTTATGACCTTGCAAGACAAATCTTCACTGTTCAAAATTGGAGCAAATCCTTTCTACTCTGCCTTTCTCAGCTGTCACCGAATTTTGGTCTTCTAAATTGTTACCTCCTTGAAGTAGGAGGCATATTTTTCAGGGTATTCAGAATCTACCCACAAACATCAATACAATATTTGGAATTATCATTGTGAGATCAAGAACTAAGAAACTCAAAGGGAAAATTATTGATTCAGGATTTTTTTTCAATGTATTCATGAAAAAAATCATCAAAAATAAAGAGCACAAAAAGCAGATACATAACTGCAGTAAAAATATTGGCTATGAATATCTCATCCCTCTGGGTGCCTGAAGAACAGAATGAATAAATCTCAGCTACTGTAACTCAGACTAGAAAAACTGATTTGAATGTAAGGCTCCTTTATGACTGGAAGCTATTACCTCCAGGTTCCATTTCAATAGGTCCCTAAAGGGAAGTGAGAAGCCCTTTCCTTGTGCACAGGCTTTGCATGGAAAAAAGCAGCCTGGACTGACCACTCAGTGCAGCCTGCCACTTGATTCAGCAATTCCACCTGGATACTGGGCAGAAGGGACCTTTCCCAGTTTGCTACTGGCCTGTGTTGTGTTCATAAAGCTGCAGTTGGTTTTGGTGCACACCCCTCCTGTCTCTGACAGGCCTTTTCAAGCAGATGCATTGTCAAGGTTTTCATTCTGCTTCCAAAAAACCCCCAAATAACATATATAATAAATAGGACTACGAGCTGCAGCAAAGGAGAGGCCATGTGCAAGTTTAAATTCATTAATTGTGTTCCTGAAGCAGCCAGGAAGGCAGCAGAGAAATTATAAATCACATCATTTTTAGTTATGAGGGTGTGCTAATGACAGGGAAATGAGGACAAAAGCAAACATCTCGGGTTATAGTTTCTGGAGATCTCATTAACACAATACTTACTAAAATTAAATAGCAATTCTTTTGACAATTAGTACTTCTAGCTAGTAGGATTTTTAAAAGAATGCTAGATTTGATTGGGTTTAGGTTACAATATTTGATTAATCTATTTTTCTTCTTTCACAGAATGATTCAAAATTCAAAAAACCCCATAAGTGGAAAGTGACTATCCTCTCAAATTAAGAACACATCTCTTATTTGTCAGTGAAAACTCTGTCACTTTCTTCAGCTCCGCATGACCATAATTAGCCTGAGCAGCCTGGTGCCATCCAATTTTCACCCCAGCAAAGACATTTTCATATGTAGTGCCCTGAAGCTGGGATACAAGTAGAAATATTTCTGCTTATCAACCAGAGCTTACAGCTGGTCCACTGCAATTTAATCCTGCAAGGAGCTTGCCTGAGACACTGCTGGTCAAATGCTCCTCATCATCATTACAGGCTTCCAGTCATGTTTTCTTAATAAAATATACTGGCATTGATCACTCTGAACTCAGAACAATTGCCATCAATTTGAATTTACAGCACATTATTATTATTCACTTATCTACTTATCATTTAGGCACTTTTTTTTATCAACTCTAATTCTTCATCTTAGAAAAGGAACTGCTGGGCGAAGGACCATTCATGGCTGCTACACAAGACTGGGGGTCAGGGAGTGTTCCCACTGTGCCAGAGGTTTCCTCTGTCAGCTTCAATAACTGGTATAACTTCCCTCCTACAGAACCTTTGTGAGAATTCACTAATGTTTGAAAAAATCTTTCATCCTAAGTAGGAAGCTGCCATAAAACACTTGACATTTTAAGCTAATTTTGGTTTTTTTTAATGCTGGGATCCATGATAACCATTTCTCACACTGGAAGAGATCATTGCAAGGTGCCAGATTCTATTTTAATGGCAAATTCAGATTGTTACCTACATCAAACTCTTAATTCTGACTCAGCTGCAGACAGAAGAGTGGAGCAAAGGAAAAAAATTCTGGGCTTAAGTTAACATTATAAGAAAGTTAAATTCACCAACATGCATTGGATGTTTCTGTAATGAAAAGTTAGACCATTCATGAATATTCTGGGCTAGTGTCTGAAATATTTTAAGATCTTTTTTTACCTAGAAATTATTCCAACAACTCCCCTTCCAAAAGGCTCATAATAATCTGAAAAGCATACAAGCTCATGGAGATCTCCAGGAGTAAGATGGTCAAACTATACCCTTTTATATGGAAAGGATATTATTCACTGTGATGAGTATATTTAATAACAAAATAGCTACTGTCCACTTAAGATTAAGAAAATATTCTCATCACTTACCTAGTGCTATGTCCTTTGCATATCTTTGTGCCATCACAAGATATAACAGAGATAAGATGGGGGAAAAAAAAGCAGCCAATTTTTCATGTGTGATTTCCCCTCACCATCCTTCCTGGCTCTCATTAATAGCCTCCATTGTTTATCTTAATCTGCTCTGTGAACTCATCTGAAATACAGGTATGGAAGAAAGCTGCAATTTACTTGTAACTCAACCAGCTGCCTGCAGCAAAATCACACAACTACATTTCAGAGAACAATCTGGTCTTGCAGGAGGGAAGAGGGAGACAGAGATGGGGATCAGGAGAGCAAGTGAGCAACTGTGTGCTAAGGTAACACTCTCTCCCCTCCTTGTGGTCTCAAAAAGTTCTTGCTGTCTGAAGGCATAAATGTGAATCTCACACAGTTCTTCATTATAGGGTAAGCCTGCCTTCAAACAGATGCAAACCTAATGGAATTACTAATAGAATGAAATTATATCTCAGAATTGTTTCTGCAAGGCACATTTGTGTTCATGTCTAAAGAGCAGGGAAGATGCTTGCAAGACACATTTCTTTAAGAGCAACAAATAAGGACATTTGATATAGTCTTCAAAAGCAATTTCCAGATATTATATCATTAAGAAATTATTTTCCACCATGAGATTTGCATGGACAATGCATACTTTAATCTCCAAGCTGCTGCCAAGCTCTTGGTATCTGGCAGAGGTTTTCACTGAATTATGTAAAGCAAGTTTTTAGGTTTACGCCAGTTCCCATTGGCAATCACCCACATTAACAGTGAAAGTGGATTTTGATACCAACCTGAGCAAAGATGACCAAGGTGATAATGACTTATCATTGTACTCACCACACACTGAATGACACTGGCAAGTGCAAAAACTAATAGTAACGCTGGCAAGCAGAGGAGACACATACAGGGTTCCTGTAATCATTTTTAATTACAAAAGATTAATTCATTTAGTACTGCATACCAGGATTACATTAGCCCATCTTAATTACCCATTTACTTTACATTTTACTTGATTATTTTGTGGCTACAGGTTTAAAGGAAGAGGCAAGCTCCCTGCTCTAGGGAATGAGCAGAGCTGGGGAAAGAACAGAGAAAGCTGAGAAAGCAGCACAATGTTTGATACGTGACAGCTTAGTCCCAGAGATTTAGGAATTTGTTTTAGCTGCAGACAAACATCTCAGCACAGGAAACAGCAAGTTTGCAATGGCACTTGTACTTTGTCTAAGCAGCCTGGCCAAGTGCAGGAGTGTGAGTTATTAGCAGAGGAAACTGGATTAGACAGAGACAGAGATGCACAAGGTTATTTAGGGTAAACAGTAGGAAGAGCCTACTAAATAATGCACCACATGGTAGTGAATTCATTCCAGCACATCAGCCCTAACACAGGTGCTAGAATTCTACCAGTACAGTCAGAAAACAAATAGACAGCAGATAATGTCAGGAATCAGACAGGAAAGGAACAACATTCCCTCTTAAACCACCCATGATGTGCCCACGGGTCAAATACCAGAATTTTGGTTTCCCCATCTTACAAAATGTAAAATGGAAAAAGAAAAGTAATAATCATGGTCCAGGGAATAGACCTGGATTCTTCTACACAATGAATAACAAGATAGTCTGAAAATGCTCAGCCTAGAAAACAGGGATTTATGAGGAACATGTGGTTAAGTTGTCCAGGGTCTGATGGTCATGCAAAAGACGAACACCAAACAATTACTACATGTAGCTACCAATACAAGAACTAACAAATGAATCTTGCAGGTGACAAATCTAAGATTGATAAATGGAGGTATTTCTACATACAGTGTTGTTTAACCCAGGGAATTCCTCAACACAGGACAAATCCATGTGTGCATGTTCAAAAAAAAAAAAATGTAGAAAACTTTGAGAAATGAAATTTCTAATATTTCTTGTTTCTGCACTCAGGAGAACATTCTAAAATAGTGTTTCACTATTACACCTACTATGTTCTTTTTCTCCTCCACTATCAGACTCAGTATCCTTCACTGGGGGAACCTCTGCTCTACCTCTGCACACCGCCTGGATGCATATCTTGGAACCCTGAAATTTAGACATTTGAATTTCAACACTTTAACTTCCTGCTGGAGAACTTGGATAGATTAAAACCAAAGACAGAATCTTCATTAACTCCTGTAAGTTTCAACTAACTCATCAAGATTTTCTTAGGAGGTATTAGGGAAGGTGTCTTAAACAAACAAATAGCTGAATTTTGACAGCACACTGATATAATGATGGAGTTTCACGAAATGTTGGTATTTTGGTATGGGTGGTGACTCAATAAATAAAAATAAATAATAAATAAAATCAGTTCCTTTCAAGAAATTTTTACATTAGTTATTTTTTTTCTTCTGGTAAAACAAAGACTTAAAACACAACAAAGATTGTGCTTCAAGTGTCACATTCCACAGAAGATATTATTTTCAGTCCATTGTAAAAAAAAAGCAAAGAAAACTGAGGGTTTGACTGGCAAAACTACTAAACATTGGAGGTCCTCAGTGCATTAACGAATTCTGTTATGAAAACACTCAGGTCTTTTCATTCTCTCCTGTAGCCCATCAGATCCTAAATTTATCGAACACATGACCCAGCCAAATGCCTTCACTTCCCATGTTCTCCTATTTAAACCCTACTTAGCAGCAACTGTGGTAGGTATTTTACATCTATCTTGTAGCAAATCCCAACCAAATCTTCACTGGTTGTACTTTTAACCTTCAGAACAATGATGGCTCTGCTTAGGACAACAGTGTAGGAGCTGCTGCCCCACCGCACTCTGGAGGGGAGGATGATGGACAGTGAGAAGGAAAGAAATTCCACTTTGTCATGTTGATACCGATCTACTTCAAATATTTACATTATGGGATGAAAGTTAGAATTTGCAACCCATTAAAAAGCGTCATTGTAAAAGGACACATATTCCTTCTTAAAAATCCACACAGTTTCCTTGATAACTTTGTATTTACAATGAAATGGACTTAAAAGGAAGAATCAAATGTGCCTTAACCTCAAATATCACTGACTTGGTGGTCACCTATTCTGCTGAAAATCAGGCTCATTTCCAGCTCCCTGCTTGATTCCAGTGCATTGAACCATGATCTCCCATTTGCCAGAAAATATTTCATACACACTAGCTGTTAGTATTTGATTTGATTTATAAATTATTTTTTTGTTAGGGCAATGGATCACCGCCTCTTTTCTACCATGCTAGAGATAAAAACTCTGTATGCAGCCAAATACAATGAACCTCAGTGTTAATGACACCAGGAAACTCAGTGCATGCTCTGGATTATTGCAATTCCAGTTCAGCAGCTTCACATAATTTCTCAGACTCAAACAACCAAATTCATTATGTGGCTCCATTCATAAAACCCTGCTGCACTTCATTCTGGTCGATATCTCAGGGGCTGGAGATAAGATACTGATTTAAAGGACTCTGGTCAGATCTGTATGAGCAGTTTTTATACTTGACAGAATGGAAATGCAACAGCCAAAGAAGCCTTTTCAAACACTTCTGCCCCTGCCCCACCTACGGATAATATGATCCTGTGAGGACTGGTAACAATTAGTTTAATAGTAAGCAGGAGAAACAATTGCTATTGCTCCACCTCCTAAACTACTGCATTACAATGTGGTTCTCAGTATCTGGAGTGTTTCACAGATAAATTGTTTATTTATTTAAGTCATGATTAAAGCAAAGCATTCTATAAAACTAGAACAGCGGGTAAGAGGAGGTAGCCTGGTTTCTTTTCCTCAAAGTAAGGATATCTTCAGAATAACTGGATGTCCTTAATCAATGCTTAAAATGGAGTCTCACAAAAATTTATTGCAAAGCTGAATTTTTTATTCCTCTCTCTTTATTCTTTTATTCCTCTCTTTTTGGGGCACAGGCTCCAACAGTGAAGATCAATATATTGCAAGCAAATCCTAAAGCATGTGTTTTAAAGGCAAGGAGGCACAAATCCTTTGGTCTCATTGAAACACACACAAGCTGGCAGGAAATTAAGGAAATCAACATAACCAGCATACTCTTGAAAAAGTGACATGTACATGCCCACATAATTCTCATAATCTTTGCTGCATGGACCACCCCTTTCCTGACAGTTCCACTGGGGTCTACCTGGAAGCAGTCCTGGCTTGTGGAGATGAGAGTCTGCCACAGCACCATGGGCTGCAAGACTCTGAAGAGCTTAAATAAACTCGAATTCACACTAAGCTATTCTCCCTGCAGGCTATGTACAAACCTTTATCTGAGTTCCCACCACACCTTTGCCTGGGAATGGTTAGCTTCCCCCCGGGGTCATTTGATATGGAGCCCCTGCTTTATAAATACAAACACCCACACCTTCATTATCCTTGTGCTTTATTTTCCTCGGGGCTTGCAGTTCCCTCTGTCCCAGCAATAAGGACGAGGCCCGAGGTGCTTCAGTGTAGCTGCACAATTCAGGCCAGGAACAATGCAAACCCCAGGCGTCAGCAGAGGTGTTGGATGAGGAAGTCACCCCGCTCCCTGGCAGCACTGTAACTCATCCCCACTCCCAAACATTCTCTGGGTCCATATGTGCCTTATTAAATAGAGACACCCTAGCCTGTGTTAGAGACCTCACCTGCCCCCAGCTAAGCCTATCCTGCTCTTTCCAAGCCAAAGTGCTATGAAGTCTTCCACTCAACATAAACAGAAGCTTTCAGGACAATGATAGATGCAATGGCTTTGCATTCCCTGGAGAAGGTCCTATTAGCTTTCCTTCTGAAATAATTCGGGTCAGATTAGCCCAAGTCAGAATACTGCTTTCAATAATGCTGAAATTTTTCCCTTTAAACTCCAAAGTACTATTAGTTTTAGATACAGAATGGAATAATCCATGGCAAGAGAGTCTGTAAATACCCATGTTTAGTGACAAAAAGTCAAACATGAATCATGGAACAAGCTGGATGCTGTATTCCAGTCAGCTCCAACAATGCCAGTAATGATTTGAATAGTGATCACCCCAACACAAACTTGCCTCCTGAGAGTTTGGGAAGCTCTTCTCAGAGAGGTTGTTTTTTTAGTGCATAGAAGAATAAGCAAAGGTGAATCACCAAGCAAGCAGAGGTGTCCCTTGCAGGCTGTCAAAGTTCAGCTGGTGTGATACAGCAACAGAAGGAAAGGTCATCCCATGCATGACAGTTATGCAGAGCTTCAAGACTTTAAATAGAAAAGAGTTTATGTAACCTTGGTGCCCCAGTGCTTCCTCATGACAGCCTCTCACAGCTAAACCATCAAGGTTAGGAAGTGTTACCTGTTGATCTTAAGGGTTTTTTAAAGTCACATTGCAATTATATCAACAGGTAAGGTATAAGGGGTAATAGCTGATAGATTTTTTTTTATTTTTTACAACAGGAGATGGAAACACCAAACTTACTTTCATGCTATGATTTATAATATAGTAACAACATCATTCTGAGAAATTTTCATTCTACTATCAATGCAGCAATTGGAAATTTCTGTTGCTTTTCCACTGTGCCATTTAGAAGACTGCACAGCTGGATTTTAGAAGACTGATATTTCCCAAAAAGATAAGCTGATAGCACCAATTCATTATATTTATATAACTACATAATAAGTTGTTGCATTTTACTGGGAATTCTTCTTTTTCTCAGTTAAAAATCAAGTCCTCCCCAAAAATCTAACATAACAGATGCCTAAAAAAATATCTACCATGTTAAGATGGGAAGTGCATCTCTCCATGGTTTAAGTGTTCAAAAATTATCTTCACAAGCTACATTCAGAATTTTTATTAGGAAGTATCTTATCACTATAATAGCATGAGATTAAATAATTGAGAAATTCACCCTAGAACCGAAACATACCAGAAATTTTACATATCCACTTGAACTGAATTGTCAGATTTTGCAAACTAGATTAATCATTCAGTCACTCTTAAAGACTTAGGGTGAGGAAACATTCAATACATTTCTGATTCCATATAGCTGACCCTTACCCTAACCCTATTACACTGATAATCAAAGAGATTATTATGATGTGGGCCAGACATCTAAAGAACATTTTCCAGATGAAAAACAATGTTAAGTCCTTCATGAGCATCTCCAGGTCTCAAATGAATTCCCATTCTCAAGGAATTATCTATCTGTGATTCAAATATACATTCATTTCACCAGAAGTAAAAGAGGTATGAGAAGATTTGAGCATAAAAATCTATCAATTCAGATTATTCTATCACTGATAGTCACTTTTTCTCAAGAATCGCTGAGGCAATTACTCTGAATCAGTCAGCTATGGGAGCTATTCTATCATTTTGAAAGCTCCTGCAATCTGGGGCAGGGGGGTAGGAAAGAGAGAGAGGAGAGAACACTGACAATTTATCAGCTCCATGGGTCATCAAGAAATCAAAGGAAAAAACCTCTGCCTTTATACAGGAGAAAGCAATTGGTAACTACTGGCTGAAAAAAAAAAAAAAAAAATGTTGGCAAACTCAAGAACTGTCTTTACAGTATTCTTTGCATACCTTACATTTGTTGAATGTTTTCCAAAACTAAAGCTTTCCCATGGGAAGGCAAAGAACAATAGCAATTTCTTCTGAATGAAGCTCTCTTAAAGCCGGAGAGTAAACATACAGTGTGTGTCCTGAAAGTTTGCTTTTAACTGTACAAGTGGCTAATTACATAACTAATCAAAAGCAATTCCTAAGGGAAGGCTAAAAAAAAAAAAAAAAAAAAGATAGAGAAAAAGGAAAAAGCAGAAGGGGTAGAAAAAATAAAAGCAGCCCAGCAAAGAAAGATGGTGATTGATAACCTGTTACACTGTATGAACTTGTATGTGTGTGCACATACATTCAAGTTTAATGATGTTTAAATATTTACTGCACCTCTGCACAGGGCTGTGTAACTCCCAGGAAATCTGCATTCTACCTGAGATGCCAGTGCAGGTTGAGGAGATGGATCCATACATGACACAGCTCCTGTTCCAAGAGGGAACACGAGCTGATGACGTGGCAGACATGGAATGCATTTGCTGCATGTTCTAGGCACACTTCTTGACATCAAACAGTGAAATAGCTTGAGTTACAAGACTGGTTTTGAGAGGTGGATGTATTTGCAGAATAAAAATTGTCTCTTAAAAATTAAGCAAAATTTGTTTCTTTATTGTGGAGACACGACATGCACTCAGCATCTCATACATATCCTCCATAGCCATGTCACATACGGAATTAAACCTAAGCAGAGGCTTGGTTGGTATTGATTCTTAAGGAAACCTAAGAGCAGTTCACACTCATAAACCCTGGGGCTCTGTGTTTTTGAGGCACCTGTATCAAAGGCAGACAGGAATTAAAATATTTTTTTGCATAGCCTATGCAAGTGTTGAATTACATGACAACTTAACAAAACTCTCAATTTCTGTAGAAAAAAATGGTTGCAGGTTTAGGTGTCCCAAGTTTTCTTCCACCACCACCATTCCTTGTGTGCTGAAGGCAGGATTAGCTCAGACATTCCCTCAACCCTATGGGCAGGGCTGGCCCTGATTTCTGCCTGTAGAATGAAATAGATTGGGGAAAATACACTTCATGGCTTTAGGAATGCCAAGAGGACCATAGAAGGAATTTGAGAACTAGACAAAATATTTCACAGGTAAAAAGCCTTCTCTGGAGACTATGGCAGGCTGAAAATATATGAGGGAAAGAAATGGCATTGGGATCCCCTTCCTCTCCTGATCAGAGGGATCCACCTGAGGTTTACCCACTGCTACAAGAGATAAATCCTACTGCCGTAGACATAGCTCAAGGAACTTTACCTTGCTGCACACATGGTGTCAAAAGTATCCACAAAGCATCAAGCACAGCCCCTGGCATGGCTCAGCCCAGCTCAGTAGCTACTGGGGAGAACTGGGCAGAGGCCCTGGTGCTCACCTCATGCTGCTTCATCACCCACTCCAGGCTGGGGTGATGAAACTCTGTGCAAGGGAGGTCAGAGAGAAGCCTGGAGAATCTCCACAATGCAGTGATTGCTTCTGCTCAGGGAGAAGAGTTGTCTCAGGAATTCTCCAGGAAAGTGTGCCCAATAAATTGATCCAGACTCCTCCTTTTCACAGTGTGATATGGAAGAGGATCAGCATTAAATCAGATCCACTGACTTCTGCCCAAATCAGCCTCCTCCTGCTGCACAAATGGACAAGACACAGCTTTGGAGACAGCATCTCCTGAAAGCAGTCATACAAAAACAGCCCAGTAACTCCACATCACAGCAGCTGAAACAAGCCCTGAAGCAAATTTTATCTACTATGCTGACAGCAAGCTACAATTAATACTTGAGAATATTTTTTTTTTCATATTTAGACAAATTTTCAAGGAGCTACTGCGAATGAGTTCAGCTGGAGTTGGACATACTTTTTTGTTTTAATGAAAAGTCAACAAATTTTCCAGTTGGCATTAAAAAATAAAATAATTCTATTTTTGATCATTGTATCTCCAGAACAGCAAGTAAAACTATAGCAATACCCACCTTAACTGGAATAAATCCATCTCCAGTTACTGAAATAAAGTTGATGTTTTTCTATGGGACAGTTATTTACTAAGGGGTAAGTGCATTTAAAACCCTAACTAATGAATTTGTCTTGCAAAATCTGTTTTAGATTATTTCAGCAACTAGCTGATCATGTACATTTAGCTGGAAAATATACAGCTCTGAAAAAAAAAATATGAGGGGAAACCTGGAGATGTACAGTATAATTATGAAGACAGACTTGCCAGTACCTCCAACAGAACAGGTCAATGTCAATATTCTTAATGAACTGCCATTTTCTTCCACATGTGGCAGAAAAAAAATAGTACTTTAGAACCTATTTATGTCCCCAAAACCAACCTCCCAGACTCATCCCCCTCACTCCCAGCCAAAGAAGGTCTCTATTACATATATCCATCTTTCTGAGCAAATATGAAATCTCTTAACTCTGGGTTAACTAGCAGACATTCCACATTTTCTGACATCATTCTGACTTTGTATCAACTATATTTCCTGCTAGAAAAAAAGAGTAAAAAATCATTTGGGAAATACATTTGTTGTCAAGACAACTTCCAGCACTGAATGTCCAAACTCCAACAGATCAGATTTTTCTGAAGGTTTCTTTTCCAAGTAATGGAAGGTTTTGCTTGTAGCATCTCCAGATACATCTTTTTGCAAAATCATGTAACCCTTAAGGTTGAAAGAGGCCTCTAAAATGCTCCATTTCCTGCCACATCTAAAAAGCACTTCTCAGTCATGATCTCCTCTGATGCCAGGAGACTTTGCTTCCCTGCTAGGACAGAATCTTTTTGCCCTGCTGAGTACCACATTCTGAATCAGGAGCAAATCAGGAACAGAATCTCAACACTATAAATCAAGTAAGGTGGAATACTTGTGAGTGGAGAAAGCAAAAGCCTGGGAAAATTCCTCTGGCTTTAATGGGCCTTGAATTTCAGCAGTTTTTGTTTCTGTCATGGTGCTTAGTTCATCGGAATTAGGCAAGCCACTTAACTTCAGAAGTAATAAAGAGTTTTGAATATTTAACTCAAAAGCTTTGCTCTCCCTGTTGTGTGTACAGCCACGCATGCTTTACCTTCTGGAGGCTGCCCACAAAAATGAGGGGAGTAATCACACGGGAAACAAAAACAAGGATAAAAATAAAATATACTGTCTGTACTACAGCCCTGGGCAATGTTTCTTGTCTCTAAGTGACCCACTGCAGCTTCCTAGCCAGGGGTCCACAGGATCTGCAGCCCCTCACCTGACTTTTTGGGGAATTATTTCATATCCTCCCCCTCCAGCCTCTGAACTTACTGACGCGAGATAAACTTTATCAGAATCCATGTTGACCTTCCTCTCTTTTGAACTCTGAAACATTGATTAACTTGTAAGTTATGTAGCAGGGGGACAACTTCAATAACACCCTCATGGATACTTTCCTCCTGACTGCTGAAATACCAGCGCTTGTAACTCTTTAAAAATTATTTCAAGGGCTATAACTTCCCTCTTTCTTCCAACTGGTGAAAATGGAAAATCCTGCCTGAATGTTAAGAAAAAGGTGATTCATTCCTTTTATGCTGTTAACTACAACCCGAGTATTGCCATTAGCAGCTAGTTGCAAAGAAGTCACTGAAGCTGGACTAGCCACACTTCAGAAAGAAAGCAGGTTGGTGGAGTGATTCTATGCAGAATTTTAAGGAAATCCTAGACATGACAAAAATAACATTCTCCAGTATGAAAAAACCCCAGAGGTCTAATTCAGAAACAGCAAAGCCTTGAATGAAAAAAATAAAAAAAATAAAAAAATAAAAAAGCTGAAGAAAATATCTATACCCATAATCAGCACCTGTAGCAGACACATGATTCCACCATTTCCAGCTTGTTTGTGCCATACTGAATTACATCTTCTTCATCCTCTCTACCCCATGTAACATTGCTATTTTTATTTTTTCCTACATATGGAAGACTCCTTAGAAAATACTTAGTGACTAGGTCCAGCTATAGGTACCTATTTCTGTGAGGTGCAGAACAAAGGCCTGACCTGCTGGACCCTCCCCAGCATCTCCAAATTTACTTCCTATATAATTTACTTCCTATCCCAGAGAAGGGCAGCAGGATTTCTTCCCAGCCTCGCAGTTCAATCAAAATCAGCTCAGGAGTTCCATTTTATATCCTGTTCAGAATCAGGGATTCCAATAGCACAACAACAGCCCAAATCTGTGAGGAAACCTCAGTCTTCACTATTTTACTGAAGGACTGGTGTGTTGTTCACAGCATCACAAATCCTTCAGCAGCCTCCTTTCTCAGAAAGGTGCCAGGTTGATAGGGGGCTAAGAAGATTCAAGCACAAGCAACTGTAACTGCTGCTCTAAAACAAAAGATTTACATGCAAGTTATTAATCCATAAATATTACACTCAGGGTCACCATAAACTGTGTTACCATTCTCACACTGCTGCAAGTTTTTTAAAGAATTCTCTTTCCTTTTGCACTTCAGCCATTTCTACCCTATTTCAGTCCTGCCTGGTTACAGAGTTTAAGAGACAATTCCTTGCTAAGAAATAAAGCCAGGATGAATAATATCACTAGTGTTATTTATGTAGGGATAGTACATTCCGTGGATGTTTCCACCAAAATTAGTTCTATGTGCTGTACTGATATCCCTGTTTCTCTAATGAGCAGAGTCTTGTATTCACAACTAAAACATAAAAACAGTGTAACATGTACAGAAGCTTTTACAGTGCTGGCATTACAGCTAATAGGAGTTAGTACAAACACATTCTTTTATTTTGATGTTACATTTTTGCAGTTCAATGGCCCTTATTATCTCTCAGGGCAAGATGAAGCTTCTCATGATTGACCATGTGCACAATATGACAGCAGACTCAAAGGGAGGTCAGTTATCTACACCCAGTGGGTTCACCCCATCACTCTAATTATATTTTTTTTCCTTTGGAGGATTGCTCAAGGAAATAGGGTGATGATACAAGGTAAAAGAGAGGGAAAATAATATTTTCACAAAAGGTACTAGATCTTTTAAACTATTAAAATATTTTAACATTAAATATTACATTATATTATATTAAATATTACATTAAATATTTTTAATATTACAAATATTTTTACAGTGTAGGGTGTCAAGCTAGTCATGTTAGTGTCAGGTGGTTTCCAGATACAAACCAGAACATTTCAGAAACACTTCCATTGAGTGCTGAATTTTACCTATGGCCACACAGAAGAATAAATTAGTGGATTAATACATGGTAGGTTTGGGCTATTTTTTTTTTGTTCCATTACTGACTTGGTGAGTTTTGATGTCTCTCTTTGACATGGTCATGCATTATTTTTCATATAACATTGACTATAAATCTTTATTAGTGTACCGGGCACTGAGAGCAAAAAGAGCACTCACAAGCCTAGAAAACCAGAAACAGCTTCTGCCAGAGGCACAAATACTACTAGAAGGAGCCTTGCCCATTACCTAGAACACACCGCCCAAATACTATATGCAGAGACTGTATCATCACCACAAGCAGGAGGAAGTTGAGGTATTTTGTTTGCACACAGCTCTGAAACTTGGCAAGGTTGAGAAAGTGAACAGATAATACTCAGCTGCACATCTTCCTGGCTGTCACAGCATCCAGTTTGCTGAAAGACACCTGGTGTGTTTATTCACAGTGAAAGTCACTTCAAATATTTGTTCTTGATTAGGTATTATTTTTGATATCACCATCTGCACCAACCTGACTCACCCATTCATAAAGTTTCTTTTCTTTGAGAAGGCAGGGAAGTTACTGGTGCTTGTATCAATCATTCCAGCTCCATGAACAAAAAACTTCTTCACTTCTTATCTTATTGCCACTCAGATGCCCAGGGTATGAACCAGATAACCAAAACTTTAAAAGAGAGCAAACCTGTGCATTTTTAATGGAAGAATGTAATCAAGAGCTGTTAGTGAGTGACACGAACCAAAAATAAAAGTACAGATGACTAAGCACACCCTTGCCAAACAATTTCTGAGACCAATTTAAGAATGAAACACAGCAGTGCCAAAGCTTTGAACTAGAGGAAGCAGATGCTTTTGCTGCTGTGACATGCATTTCCACCCAGCAGGTAGACGGGATGAAATCCGGTCTCATCAGGTCACTAACAAGGATCCAGGGCTAACAGCAGATTGGGCTAAGCCAGCAATAACAACACTTTTACATATGATTTCCTGATACATGGAAGTTGGATATTTCCGCTATTTCATCTTCTATTTTTCTTAGGACAAACTGCTGAAAACTAAATTGCGATGGAATGCAGGCGTCTATTCTGATACACAATAGTTTATTGAAATGAACTGCATGGGAAACATTCCTTCCCTGTATGTATGTACGAACACCAGCAAGTGGGGTGATCACTGCACACACAGGCAGAGGTAAAGAAATTTTGCTTGGCAAAAGTGAAGGTGTTGCAGGTGGAATTAATCCCTGATTAAATAACAGTCCCTTCAAAGCCCACTCAAAAGAGTTACTGCTGTCAATCTAATGAGTTTTATTGGTTTATTACCATCATACATTTTCACACAGTCAAATCTTCAGATGTTTAGGTTTTCACTTGGCAAAAATAAAAGCCATAGGAAGGTCTGTGAAGCTCTGAGTCAGGTTTGTGTGAAGTAAACTAATTTTCTTTGTAGCACTAGCAAATAGATTTGCTCCAGCAGTAGCAATAGAGGGGGAAGATTGCTTGGGAAAAAAAGTAATCCGCTTTCCACAAGATATCTGTTTCATCTAGAAGTTGCTCATGCTACAGTCAGTTCCCATTTCTCTGTTTTTCTCCCCAGAGGTCCCTAATGTCAGCTGCAGGCTGCTTCTGGTCACTTTCCCAAGGGAAAGCTTTGTATGGCATTAATGTCTGGAAAGGCACAGATTGAGAACAGCATGAAAATACATGGAATATAAGGCTCTAATGACAGCAAAAATGTATTTTTAACTCAGGGTTCCCCAGGGTATTACATCAGTAACTCAGCTGAGACACTGAACCAAAGGAAGAACTTTCACATCATTTAACTATTTGCTACAGTAGAAGAAAAGAGAGAAGATATTTTGATTAAAGGTCCTCAACAGTGACAGCCTAAATCCAAAATCTCCCTGCAGGAGCCCACTGACCTCATGTTTGCTCATGCAGGTTCTGGTGCATTCAGAGAGGAGAGAAGTCAGGTAGAGCAGCGCAGGTACAGGGGCCCTGCTCTGTCTGCACAGACACTTGCACAAACAGAATTTTTTTGATTAGAAGGGACCTCTTGAGATCTTCCAGTCCTACCCCACATTCATTCATTCATTCATTCATTAATTCTCCCTTGCAAGTACCACAGACACAACCCATTGTTCAACCACATGAAATTCCCAGCTAACAAACAGAGAAATTATAGTTTTCCTTTAAAGATATCCATTTGCCAGGGCTGAAACAGTAACTGAAATACATCTACAGCCTTCTGGAACACATAAGTACCAGCAACAGGCACAGGAATTACTGTGGACGTTCATTTGCTCTTGTATTTCCACTTGTCTCTTGACCATCCCAGACTTCTCCAGCTTACATGTCAGCATACAAATCTTTGTCTTCAGAGAGACCTGGTTATCCCAAGCAACAGACACACCAAAATTCCAACTGAAGACAGGAAGAATGATGGCATCTGTTCATTATTTCTCAAAGACAAATTGAGCACTTCTCAAACTTCATGTAAATATTTTAGAAGTCAGATTAGAAGTCTAGTCTCAGACTTCATGATACAGAAAGCAAAAATGATTATGTCTTAATGTTCCATATTTAAAAGGGCCTAATTTCATTATAGGGCTGCATTTTTGTTCTGTGCAAAATTCGATAAATTGTGGCTGTCTATTAACAAAATATTGAAGAAGAAATTAAAAGGATATTCAATCAGGTTTCATTTTCACAAAACCATAAGCATAGGTGAGAGAGAATATAAATAGTGCACACTGGAAGCCTTCATTATTTAAGTTGCATGTAAGCACTTCTTCCATCAACAGAGACTACAGAAAGGAGAATTATACCACAGATGACTTTTGTTTTTCTTCAAAATTAGATAGGTAAAGATAGCAGACTAGAACTTATTAATAAGTGAAAGAAGGCCTTAAAAATCTGAAGAAATAATAAACTGATCTGCCCAGCTGTAACTCCTCCAAGTTATTCTGTCTCAATCCAAACACCTTCAACGCTGGTCCTCTAAAAAGACCTTTTCAATCTTTCCTTGCCTTTTACAATACACCAGTGTTGCTCAATTCATTTAAGGCTTAATTCATGAATAAGAAACCACATTTACTCCACGCTCCTGCTTGGGATCTATCACACAGCTGGGATGAAAGGGCCTCGATTCAGAAGTTGCCAGGAAGCTGGGTCACAGTGGTACAGGGGCAAAGTTTAGGCCAATACAATGAAGCCCACAAAAATTTGAGTAATATGCACTTCTCATCATGATACACAGGAACTTACACTTGCCGAGTCCCACAAAACGGTCCCTACATATCCCAAAGGTCTCGTTAAAGAGAACATGAACAGAGACTGTGGGCATCAAGTATTTCTCACCCTCAGCTGAAAATGCTGGGATGGGGAAAAAAGGAGATGGCAATTGTAGCAGAATGTAAAGCAGAGCACTGTCTGTTCCCCAGTGCTACATGGCTGCTGACCAGAATAAATAATGATTTTCCTCATCTGAATCTTAAGAAACACTTTGGGGATCACATGCATGTTGCACAATGTTTAGAGAGAGGGGAGAGGAAAGCACCCTCCAGTCTTGGACAGGAGGGGTTGTGAGCAGCTCCCAAAGCCCACTCATGATGCTCAGGAGCACTAAAAGCATCTGTGTGGCTGTCTCAGTCAGACAGCAGCCCCCTCAGTATGCAGTTCACATACAGCTTTACCTCCATAAGAGAAAGAAACATTCAGCACAGAGTGGGAAAGAAAATAAAATCCATTAGCATTCCAAAACATTAAACATTGGAACAGAGTGTTTGCATCTTAGAGAGTGTTTGCTATGAAATTTGCAACTGCCAAATGAAATGCATCAGTGCAAAAAATAGAGAAATTCCAAACGATGCCATCATGTCCAGAACCGCAAGCATTTCCTTGTATTCACTATCCCCATAGCCAGACAGGGAGGTTCCTCCACCCAGTGTGACTGTAACTTCCCTTGTAGAAACACCATGGGCGCTGGAGTAAAGCATTGAATGTGGTTTTTAATGCTCATGATTCAGCTCAGAAGTGGCACACACACAGCCAGGCTTTTCTGCATCTGCAAACAGCAGTCAGAGGTGCTGGGAGTATCCCCAACAATTGTTAACCAAACGGGAAGATTCCCCTTTATCCATTTCAATCGAGCCATTACACAAATCATCACCTTCACTTCCCAGAGCAAGGATCTGGGGAAGAGATGCAATTTGCAGCTGAATGGGAAACTTTTGGTTACAAAGGGATGAGCTAGCTTCAGCAGCAACCATCTACACCTGCTCCTGCTATTTTTGGAAAGCTGGGCTTGATCCTTCTGCAGAACTATACCCAGTGCAAGCTGAAGACATGGAAATTAAATCTTGAGGCTATTTGTTCAAGGGAATAACTGCTGAGGGTTGTTTAATGCAAAATTTATCAGCGCATCTAATAGTAACATACCTCGGTTCCCATTCTGCCTTTCCTCTTAATCTGTATCTCAGTCTCTCTGTTTAGGAATACAGAAGCCTCAGCCTAGCAAAACTCCAACTCCCTTTGCAGTCACAAAGCTCTTTCTTTGTTCCCCTCATGCCATCTTCTAGCTCCTCTCTAGCCTTTGTATCCAACTGTCCCCACATACCAGGCTCCTTCTTGCAGTCCTCCTTCACTCTTCCAGCCCACATCCTTCCTCAGACCTTCCATACCAACCATCCCTCTGGTTTCTTATCACACTGTTCTTGCCTTCAACATCCTACCACAAAACATTGCTCTTTTTCCTTAACTGAAATTGTAATCTGTTAAACGAACATCCAGATCCTGGTTTCAATCTTTATTCCCAGTCTCTGTGTCCCACCTGCTGCCCAGCCAGTCTCTCCCTCACTGCTGTGCAGGGGACACTTCCTTTAGAGCAAGAACTAAACCTCCCCATACAGTTGTCCACATTTAACTGCAACTAAATCTAGGAAAATGCCATTCAGCTCTTGACTCAAAGAGTCCAAAACCACTTTTCATACTTCAAGGAATGAGCTAATGGCAGTATCACAAATCTCTAACAAGCACATCCAAATTATGACTTAGTTTTTTATTTCCCAAGTTAAAAAATGTGTTCCATGCACAGGAATGGCAGGACAGGAAAAAAGTACTTCACAGGGAGTCTGCAATCCTTCCAAATTTTAGATACTAAATTCAATCTAAGCTTCAAGTACCAACACACTTGAAGTGCCAAAATAAGATGATCAGAGTATTTTTGACTTGGGCGACTAAATGTATTTTCATTCTCATTCTGAGAAACATCTGGATTCTTACTGTAACATGCCTAAAATTCAGCCTAAGTTTGTTACTCCGAGAAGAAACCACAGACAACACAAAAACATACAGCTCTTTGCCCAGGCAAAAAAAATTGCAGACGAGCTAACAGCAAAATATTACTAACTTTTCTATAATCCATGGTTTTCAGAAGCCCTAAAGACAGTCAAGTCAAATTTCATAATGGCCTTGGAACCTATTATGCATCAAATAAATACTGGTGGAGATCTGCAAAGGCATAAAGGCTATCAGAGTACCAAACTCCCCATGAAATCCAGTGGAAAGAAAGGAGTTATTCACAGGAAAAAGTGAGTTTATGAGAGCAGACTGGCAATCTTGGAATACCTTACATGAGCTGCCATCTCACTGCTGGTTCCTAAATGTAGATAGGACACATGCCACCAATCCAAAATCCTGCTCTGCACCAACACCCACCAAAGACCTCAGTCTTGACAGCCCACATGTTATGGCCAAGCCTGGCCTGAGTCCAGACATTCTGGTGGGTTTTTTTTTAATTTTCCCATTTGGATTGAGAAGCTCCCATTTGGTGGGTTTCCTCAGATTGTCTCATAAAACTCATTTGCAGTGGTTACCACTTTGGATATTTTTTTTTTTTTTAAAGGAAGATAAACTGAAGTAACAATGTCAAGGATATATTTTATAAATTAGTTTATTTGCTGAAATATTTGTCTTAAAGGTAAAAAAGAAGAAACCAGAGGAGATGAAAGACAAAAAAAAATACAAATTCCAATTTTTTATTTTATCCACTAGGAAAAAAAAAAAACCTCTAAACATTTCTTCCTAACTACAATCCTGGTCCTAAGTTCTCCCTTTAGTAGTTCATCCTAAGCAAAAATTACATGTCATTGTTTAACCCTGCCCTGTGTCAGAGATAGTTCTTGGGTTTTGTCACCCTTCACAGCAGCCGATTTTTCTTAACTTATCCAAAAGGTGAAAGCAGGAGATAGAGGGAGCGTGGAAAAAGGCTGTTTAGGATGTTTTGGCTTTGGCCAAACATCACCCATGAGAGTAGGAAAAGAAAAGATGCAATGGGGTGAAGGTTCTTGAGTGTTTACAATTAAATACCCAAACACAAGATATTTATTATTTCCTCTCTGACACACAAATTTTAGGAATCCAAAATAGAGTTCTCAAAAACATGTTTTTATGGCACTGAATTATGGTTTACAGTTCTGATGCAAAAAGAAAAAAAAATTGCCTTGCTCCAAATGTGTTGGTGCTGACGGCTCTATCAAAAAGCTATTAAAATCTGCAGAAAAATCTGCAGGAAATCTCCAAAAGCTGTTGGAAGAAACACCATTTCCATTTAATTGTGTACATTTATGGAGAAATTTTTATAAGCTTTACAAATGCTCATTCCTACTATGTCAGCAGAACTCCCCCTTGACTGCAACTGAACTTGTGCTGTACCTGGAATCCACAGCACTTCTCCATGTTCCTCTGCCATTTAAAAACTTCCTAAATTCCCACAGAGAGATAAAGGGGACTCTAATACATAAAGGGGCCAAAGGAAGAGTTTCCCAGGGAGTGCCATTTCTGGTATGATTTCTCTCTCCATTCCAGTAAACAGCAACTTCTTGCTGCAGCTACAATTCCAACTGGCAAAGGGGACTGAAGGACTTGCCTATTTCTAGGAGCATCAAGGATTAGGTTACTTGAAAGGCTGATAGAAGGTTCTGTCAGGAAGCTGCCTGCTGTATCCATCATCAGGAATGCAGGTCTCCAGCTTCCAGCCTCATTTGCGCACGTACACAAATTAAATTAAATATGCCAAAAGAATACTGTAATATGGCATAATATGCACCTTAAATTTTAAATGGAATTGCTTCCTATACCCATGTTTGCCTTAACACTGTAAATACAGAAAGGTACAGCCTTTAACAGGCTCTTATCAGTTAACTGTAAAGAAATAAGAAACCATTGGTAAGTTTTTAAAAGTATTGACTCAGCAGTTTACTACAAGAGATGACTTGGCTGTGCTGAAAGAAAAGGCTGGGGGAAAAAAAAGGAGAGTTCTCTGTAGGCAGTTGGCTCTCACTTACGCTCCTTAAGACTCTACATACCAAATTTCAGCATGCTGTGAGGAAGAATACAATTAGTTTGCTTCCCCTTCCTCCCATTTATATAACAAAATACTGAATTATTTATGCAGTATCTGCTTTCTAGATTTTTGAATATTATTTAAGGTTTTTGTCAATAAATAATAATAGCAATTTTTTTAAAAAATCACAAAACATCATTGGTTTTTACAGGCCAAAGCATAGAGCATGCTATAATAAAACACAGCTTATCATCTGGTAAGCCTGATCTCACAAAAAACACATGTGAGCCTTTCCATTGAATTAAACAAGACCCTTCACTTCTTGCTCACACAAGCTTGCCAAACTGGAGCTTCAAGACTTTATGCACAAGACTTAAACGAAGATTTCATTTTACAGGGCTATCTGAAGCAAGTGATGATTCATTCATCACAGACACATGGAACACATGGGCCTGGCTAGTCACAAGGAAAAACTTGTCCCTTTATATTCAGAAGAGTTTCACCAACTCTGACAAAACAGCAGAGTATGAAATCAAAATGACATTTTATTTACAGAAATGAGTATTTCCATCTTCGCTTTATCCTCCCCATTATTTCTAAACTACTGACCATAAAAGCACCCAATACTGAACTTATTATCAATGATTATTATTAGACTGCAGAGCTGAAATGTTGTGTACTGTATTTTCTGGAAACACTTCTACTGTCCCAGAACTATTCCTAAGCATCTCTAAAAATCACTGTCTGAAGCCTTGCAAACCATTAAATCAGGTCTAGGCTCAGTCCTGATCCTTGAAGGAAGTTCCAGGTAATGTCCCAATTACCCCAAGAGACGCTGCACACAATTATGTTTTGACCTAAATGGTTTACAAGCCTTTAAGTACGGCTTGAATTCCAAACCTGAGCCAGAAACAGATACATTTCTCATCTGTGGCACCTTCAAAAAGGGTTTACAACTAGTGAGTGTAGTAACAGCACTAGAAAAGCCAGAGAAAGGAAGCTGTGGGAACTGGACAGCAAGCAAGGGCCATGGAACACTGGGACAGCAAGGAAGAAAAAGAATACCATGACACAGCTAAACAGAACAGCTTAAACCCTTTTTCAGGGTAGGAAAAAAGAAATAATCTTATGATAAACCCTGAATTTATTTAAACACTGATTGACAACAAGGATGGGAAACATCTCAGAAGAGTTTTGCAATGTTGAACTCAATGTGTTTTAAAAAAAAAATCCAAATGAAACCACCCAACCATCAGTGTGTAACATATACAGATAAAGCCAGTGTTCTACATCATCACAATTTCATTAGACCCTTTGAAGCCACACACCTTTGATCTGAGGCAAGTGATAAATACGTTATGTTTTAAGTAGATAATTACATGTTCTGTTTAACACAATGGTAGGTCTGAGCCAGCACAGTCATGGTGCAATGAGGAAATAGCCTGAATGGAACAGTCACAAAAAACAGAGGCATCTGCTCCATGCCTTTCAGATAAACAGGTGTCTGTGTGCCTAAGAGCTTCTAGAGTCATGACAAATAACACCCACCCAGCCTGTGGAATGAAGGGCTGGACACAAACTACCTGCAGAGTAGAAGCCTTGCCTTTGTATTTCTGAGTACCAGTGTGAGGAAGTGTGGTTAGTAAATATTTCCCAGAGCAACCAGACAGGACCCAAAGGCAACAAACCTTCTAAGTGGCCCTTTCCAACAGAAATGAGCCAAACGCAGGATATTTGTCAGAAATCCCTTCCAATTTTGGGACACACAAATGGAATGCCCATTCAGGAGTTGAACCTCTCATTGTAAGGTCTCAATGCAAGCCCCAGTTTCAGTCAAAGGCCGCAAGACTGTCCTAAACTTAGCTACCTGAGGTTTTTTCTGAGCAGACCATATTTCCACAGCTCTAATGAAAACAGCTGTCAGACACTTCCAGTCCTCCAATTTGGAATTCAACTTCCTACCCTGCAATGGTTCTGTATCCCTTAATTTATCATAAACCTTAACCAGAGATGTTTCATTGTTCAAGAAGACCTCAAAATGTATTCCAAATTGATCTCACAGTATTTGTGTGGGTTTGTTTGTTGTTTTTTTAACTTTCTACCCTGAGTTATCAGCAGTTTGCTTGTGTTTCTAGTTTTTAAAGAAAGAATATCATTGCTGGGTTAATCTGAAGGCAACAAAAGCAGAAAGCCATGTGTACTTCAAAGTGTTACAATGTTTGGAGTAGCAAACTTAAAAAAACCCAACAAATCAAAAGACCCCAAAAATAACATCACTTACTTTCTGTTCTAATGCCCTGGGTTGGATTTTATGGCCCTCACTAGAATCTCATAAACCAATATATATGACACTATTCCTATATCTCTTACACCTGCCCCTATAAACCATTCTAAGTTATGAAGTCTCCGTGAGCTCTTTCCCGGTGTCAATACCTTTCCCTAAAGCTCAGCACAGTACAGTTACCTGACCAAAAAGTGACAAGCAGGCTATAAAGTACTGATAATAAACACAAAATAATTGTCCACAGTGGCAGACTAGTGGTATATTTGTTAATAATCCTGTATAAACAGCTGCTCAACACATAGAGCTGCTAAAGCAGAAGAAGCAAACGAAAACCAGTGATTATCAATAGTCCAGTGAAAGGTACCAACTGCAGGAAATCATGGGAATATAAACCCAAGTGTGCTAATTCCAATGTCGAAAATATCTGGGTTGAATCCCTGCTCGGGATTTTTTGTTGTTGTTGCTAGGAAATGGAGGGGAGAAAAATCAAAAATACAATCCACTTGCTATTCTAATCATTTCTCAGTGTCGTCACTGCCTAGAGGCTGATTGGAAAACTCTTGTTATTGGGGAAGACCCCTCATAGAACAGAGGAGCTGTACAAAATCTCTGTTCTGGTCTGTGTTTTGCCTCACTTTTTTTTTTTTTAATAGGGAGAGCAATAACTTTTGGTGGATGTGTTGCTGCCTCTCATTGCACATCTCTTCCCGCAGAATAAATCACTTTCTGGGAAAACCCTTGACCCACAATACCCAGCTCCTGAAGCTGCCATAATTGAACACAGCAATAATTTAGCTATATATGAGTAGTTAATAATTTAGCTATATATGAGTAGTTATGATATTCTTATTTCTAGGATTAGTATTATTGAGCAAATTAATATGAGCCATAAAAAATTACTATCAGAATAAAATATATTTCTACCTACAAAATAAAATATATTTTCATACCTACAAGCCAGTGCCAATACTTAAATGTTAAATGGACTTTGTAATCAATACATTGTGGACAGCTTTTAACTTAACCTAGCAACAAATGCTTCAGATGTGCAGTTTTTCCTCATTATATATAGAGAATGGAGTACAAAAGTTTAAACTCAGCTAGATATTTTTTCCATTGCTCCTAATTTATACCTAATTTTGTCCACTATTTTTTTAACTCAAACTAAGGTAGTGCAGCTAAGTTGTTTTTTTTTTTTTGTAATTGAATATTAAATATCCCCCAATAATTGCATTTAACATTAATGTTTGTATTTTGGGATAAAACCCCACACACTTCTAATCTAGGGCTCCCTTGAGGTCTTGATACAGAGGTGAAGATGTTTATAAACTGGCTGGAGGAGCTTTAAGAGCATTCTCAACATGACAACCCTTCCTCCTCTTCCTGGGTAACCACAGAGAAGCACAAGTGTTCAACACTCTTTTGGGACTTGGGAATTATTCACATGGGATCTTCCAATAGGTAGAGGAGGAAAAAAAAAACCCTCAGTTCATACTCTGTTCTCTCAATAGCCCTCAGTTCATACTCTGTTCTCTCAATAGCAGAGGGTCTGATAAAGTCAGGTGCTCCCCAACTCCTACAAGCAGCTGAGCATCACTAAACACAAGCATTATAAAAGTGCAGCTTAGATGGGACCATTTTTAATTCACCTCCATTCACAGCCCCATCACTGAGAGCTTGGCAGCTGCTCTGGGTTTCTGCAGTATATTGGTTGTAAGGGTCTGGAGACTGTGAGATGTGTAATTACTATGTTACAGAGATACTTCTTGCACCTCCAAACTATAAAATGTTAAGGAACAATTCTTTGACCCTGTAACAGCACAGATTGTGGCCTTAAAAGAAAAAACCAAAAAAACACAACACTGCAATAGCACAGAAACAGCTCATAAAATTAGGCTTATTCCCTGTCATACCTCATATTTATACAATTATACTACATGAGTTCTGAAAAATCTTGCATAGTTCTGCAGTGACTAGATTTCCACTAATGGGATTTGGACACGTATTCCAGCCCTTTCATCAGCAATAAGGAAACTGAATGTTCTCTGGTAATCAGCTCAGTGCAGTCATTATTTAACCCACAGACAATGTATGGCAGCAAAGCCTAAATTTTCAACCTTGAGAAGGCAGCGAGCTCTGTGATCTGACCCCTGAGGGCAGGCAGAACCCAGGGAGACTCCTTGTAGACAAGGGATGGAGACACACTTCATCTTCTAATGAGGAAAAAATTCAACAAATCTGACCCACTGCTGAAGCTACAAATAAGGAAAATCATCGAGCTGCACCCAAAATTACAGATATGGACTGCCCACAGAGATAGCAAGAAAGGTTGTAAGATGTCTTTAAATTCCCAAGGGAGTTTAAATTTAAAACTGCAACACCAAAAGGCATCAGCTTCATCCCTTTTTTTGGGAATGCTTCAACAACAAGGATAGGCATAAAGACAAGAGTTAGTCAAACTGCTTTGCACTGCAGGGAGGTTCCTTTATTTTTATTCTCACTCCAAATAGTGACAAACATGAATGTGAGAGAGAAAGAGGCATTAGCTCCCATTAGGCTGCAGTGCAAATGCTCTTTGAGCACATTTTCCTGATGTGCTACAGCACATCCCTGTGTGATCTTAGCTGCAGACATAAATACATCCCCAAAGGAAGTCACTCAGAGACACTATTTGACACCAAGCCACAATATAAATGTGTTCAGAACAGCAAGACAGACCAATCCATGTGTCTGCAATAAGATGGTTAAATTTTAATACATTCCAATATTTTTATTTCCGCATCCAGAAAGTACTTTGCCATAAAGCATCAACATGCCATTGATTTGTACAGTTGTATTTGTACTCCCACTGAGATTGCTCAAAGCAGATGAGACCTATAGTGTGTAACAAAATTTAAAAACAATCTAAATTTGATGATGTGAAAAGGGTTTTATTTGCTCTTATATTAAAGGTAGACATTCCCTACTTCTATTTAAACAGAGCAGATGGGGCATCCCAGTTTGAGACAGAAAGAAAACACAGGCTGAAGGAGGAAGCATCCCTAATCATTGTCAACTTATGTTTCTGCAACATCAAAAGGTCTCAGTGACTGTTAGGTCTGGCCCCACTATAAAAGACGCATCTACTTAACCAGAAAATAGAGCAAAGTGAACTACTTGCAATTCTTTATATATTTGGTTCTGGTACTGTAAAGCTTGTGCTTCTGCCTAGCTTTAAACATGTGATTATTAACACATGAAAAAGAGAAATTTATATTTGAGGATCTGGATAGACTAGGAAGTTGCTGGGAAATAAAGTTTACCTGTAAAATCACTGTAGATTTGTACTTCAGATGTGTCTCTGCTTGGTCACTAAGCACCAAATTTCACTTGAATTAAATCTCCTTTGAGTAAAACACTAATCATTACTTACTTTAAATGTAACCCAAACACATATATTTGCATCCACAACATTTCAAAGCCATACCATAGGGCAACCTGGAGGTGGCTGCAGTAAGGCCACCCAAAAAGGCCAGGAGTGTGCCAGCTGTGACTCCAAGCATCCTGAAAGTATAAGCCATGTTTCCATGTGTGGCAAAACCAGTTGTTCAGGCTCTCCAGCAGGGAAGTTTGTGTATGAACACATTTTTCAAATTTGTACCATTTTTTATCTGGAAGTGAGGTTTGCTGGTAGGAGTACAGGGCCAGGAATTCCCCAACCAAACACAGGCTCAGTCAAAGCCTTGCTAAGTTATTTGTTCTACCTTTTGCTTCTTTTTAACATTATCATTGATAGCAAAATTTTTGTGATCTTGTAAGATTAGAATGGTAGTGTTAAACTAAGCTCAGATACACAAAAATACAAAAACTTCTGTTATTGCTAAAACTTAAATATATTTTAAAAATAAAGAAAGCCAACAATGAGCTAGGCCAGCGAGCACATATCTTTGCAAAAGCCTCACCAATTCAGTCATGTTCCAAAGCAGCTCCATGCTATGTGCCATAATGGCTTCAATCATGCACTCCTAGAACAGCTAAAATCCAACAGCAACTTGCTGAGTAAAGGATGGGATGTGCATTGAACAATCCCTATGACAACTTATCCAATGCTTTTCAGGATCCATTTCACAGCAGGGAAAACAGACAAGAAAAGCTGATTTTTTTCAAGGGCATGCAGTATCAGAGGCTGACCTAGATTTCCAGAGGTCTCCTCTAAACCACATCTATAACTCGAAAACTTCTTGTAGCCTAAAACTCTGGGCATGACTTCTGGCAGTTGTCTCCATCCCTTCTCCAGAACAGGCAACTCAGCCCTCCTTTCTAGAGAAGAGATAATTAAAAACACACTTATTACCAGTGACTGGAAATAATCCAGGTGAGATTACTTCCTACACAGAACCTCATTCTCTTAGCAAGCCCAAAAACAGCCAGCACAAAGAGCTTGGGGTTCAGTGCTAGCAATTTTCTATCTGTGATGCAAATCAATACATAACATAATTAACATCCAAGTTATCCCCGTGCACTCCACGGTTTTGTTTGTTCCCCTTGAACTGAATTCTCTCACCCTGATGCTAAAGCAGTCAAAACAATAAATGCTGTGAGTCAGCTTCTAAGGGAATGGGGCACCTCTCCTCACAAATAGGGTGCCATATGGATTCCCTTCATGAATACAGGATTTCCTTTTAAAGCCACAGACCGATTTCAGCATTTAATGGCTGGTGCTGGTGCTCAGGTTCCTTTTGTGATTTGTACCCCAGGGACACAGAGGCCCCTGCCCCACCAGCTTCTTTCCTTGTTTTTCACCCCTCATTATCAATCTGTGTAAATAAGATGCATAGCATCTGCTGGTTAATAAACAAACTCTCACTTTGATTACACTTTCAGTTTCCAAGTGCAGAGCTGACTTAACAACAAAGAATAAATGTGTTCTGGGTTTCGGTGCCCTTGGAAGATTGTTCACAAATACGTGATTCATATCTGATCCTGGACATTAACACTTTCCTTATGACTCATACAGTTAAACAATAAAACAAAAAGCTTACTGAGGATTTGTTTAACATGCATAAAGCACCTATTATTAATATTTTTAAATTTAATTGTTTAACAATTTGCTGATCCTATTATTAGCTGCAAGGAGGGGATGTTTCCACTTCTGTCTTGAAATAAATAGATGCTTTTGAATTTACTCTGATTTATATTTAGAATCTTTCAGTAACAGTTCAGAACATAAATAATAAAAAGCCATTAAGCACTGTATGGAGCAGGATATGTACCTTACCAAACCGCCCATAGAAAATTATTTGAATGGATAGAAGGCAACTGCCCTGTGTTTCTTGTTCTATAGGGCAGAATACTGATCAACACACCATTTCCTCACATTGTTTTCCTCTCCAAAGTGAAGGATAAACCAGAAAATTTGTTCTTCCTCACACAATACAGCCTTTAGGTCTTCTATCTGGTCCCTACACGTTAGGATGCTTGCTGCAATACAATTCCCGGATAAATTGTAATGAGCAGCTGGCAAATCCAAAACCCGTTAAGAGTTCAAGTTCAGTTAAAAAAACTCTGAAGGGTTATTTTTAAAACTTTATCCTTCACCATTCAGTATTCTTTTAAAGTATGTAAACTCATCATAATTCCAGTTTCACTAAAAAAGCCAAACAGCTCCATGTCCACAAGTAGGAACCATGGAAGTGCTAACCAGAGTTTGTAAGAATCATACCATAATATAGATATATAGTCAGGCAAAATATAAAGTTTTGATCTCCAGTTTCAGCCTGCAGGACAGTTTCTTATCTTGGGACATGTATGTCTGCCTGGAGTTTGTATTCTGTTGCCTACATGCTGCTTTCAAACCAGTCCTACAAACTTGTTCCTATCTTTATGCAAGCTATCTCTAAACAACAGAAGCAAGTGTTCCACTACAGACAAAGCTTTTCAGTTTGCTCCATCAAACTTTTCCAGAGGCTAAATTCTTCTAAAATACTAAAGGACAAATTCAGGAAACACACTGATGACACAGGATGATGTTCTGCAGATGTTATTGTCAGTAACCCATCAACTGATGAGTAAGAACCTCCTGGGCTCCATCCTAACCCTGCTGAAGTTACTCACAAAATAGTCACCCTGTAGGTGTGAGGCTGGCCCTAAATTCAGAGGCTGGCTCTGCCTTGAGAATGCTTTCAACTCTACCCACCATTTGTGTAATTTCCAACTACTTCCTGACTTTGCATGCTCCTCACTGGTGGCAGTTGTGGTCTTGGACAAGTTGTCTTCAGCAGCTGACCTTGGAGAGGCAGGAACAGTGATTTGCTGGTGTTGACAAAGCCTTTCTGCCCTCCCAGCTGTGGATGCTATTTCAGGATGGCTGAGCAAGGACAGGGAAGATGGGGGAGTTACAAGCAGACACCAGGATCAGTCATTGCCCCCACATGGCAAATAATTCCCTCTCAGGTTTCCATAGACATAAAGGGAAAGGGAATAATGCCCATGCTTCTCCTGTTTGCTCCAGAACTCAAGCCTGCTCCCAGTTGCTGCATCCAATTGAGAGGGATACAACTGGACCCTCACTGCCCTGGCAGCCAGGCATGGTCTCATTATCCCTCATTAATGGTTACATTCTCCTTAGAGTAATGTCCAGGAGCTTCTGTGAAGAATTCTCTGGGAATAGGTGCCTCAGGCAGCAGCAGCTCTCCCAAAGAACCTGCCCCAGATATCCTAGATGTCGAAGCCACCTTAGGGGGATGCCATGCACCATGCACCTCTTTCCTGGCTGGAAAGCCACCTGAGAATACTGGAGAGCTGCTAGAGGGTCCCTAAGAACCAGACAGGGATGAGTAGCCAGGGATTGACACAGCTGGGATGGCAGGCAGCATTCCCACTCAGCACCATGGCTCCACAGGCAAAACACTTCCACGTGTTACTCCATTCCAGATTGCATCACAAAACACAAGGTAGTTGCAGGTTTCACTGTGCAGCTCTTATCTCAGCACCAGATGACCAAAAAAACCAGAGGGAAATATGAGCAGGGGAAGTGACTCTCGGTGTTTTCGTGTGCCACTTGTTGCTAGGAAAAATATTTCCCTAGTATCTCTGTGGGCTCTGCAAGCCAGCATCAGTGGAGCTCTGCTGGTTGCCAGAGAGCACACAACAGCAAATGTCAGGAGAAAAATAAGAAGAAGGAGTAAAGCTTTAAGAATGTCCATGAATGTCTGTCGTCTTACAGGTCAGAGACACACACACCTCTGATCTTTTCTGGAACAAGCCCTGGGAGCTTCTTCCCAAGGTATTTTGTCTAAGTTCTACTTTTTTTTTTCCCTGTGGGTTTTTTATTTTTTTTCCTGTGGGTTTTATTTGTTTTGTTTTGTTTTGTTTTGTTTTGTTTTGTTTTGTTTTGTTTTGTTTTGTTTTTTAGGGGTTTTTTTGCTTTGGTTTTATTTTATAAGGTTGAAAGCAGTTATTCGTGTCAGAGAAACACAGGATGGAGGGGAGCCCCTCTGCACTTAGTGCTGAGCATTTGGAATGGGAAGAAGACAGAGAGCAGGAAGGGGCCCAGCAGGGCCAGGGCAGAGCATCCTCTCCCCAGGATTGGTGGGACTTGGGTTTGCCACCAGTGACACTTCTAGTCATAAATGGTACCAGATACCCCAGAGAGGAAGGCAGTAAACCCCTCTGGTCTGGACACCCCACACAGCTCTCAGTCCTGCTGAGACTGGTGACAGTATCACAGTATTCCAGCCTTCCTAGAGGCCAAGGAATAACCCATTTCCTAGGCCAGTTACTCATCCATCCTTCTGCTAGCAGCTGGGGTCAATGACAGTGATGAAGGGCTAGGGGTGGAGAGGTTGAAGCTGGTTATCGCTCAGTTTGCTTCAGAGGAGCCACAGAACAATCCAGTGGGTCTGCTTGAGCCGGGTATCCAGCCCCCACTAAACATTTTCCACCCTCCATTGATCATCCTCCAAATTGTCCCATGGCTGCTCTCATTGCTGACTGCTGTTTGAGTTCTCACATGGTGCTGCTCTTTGAATTTTCAGTTCTTCACAATAAAGTGGTCTTCCCCACTCTCTTTGCATTGTTTTATAAGCCATTTGTTTTTAAGTAAGACTCTTTTTTCTCTCACAAAAAGAAAAAGCAAGACTTTGTCTGAATACAAATCCCATACAAACCCAGCACTGTGCTGACATTTGTGCAGAGAGATGTGCTTTCCAGTTTATTCTTTTGTGTGCTTTTTTCTTTTTTTTTTCTTTTAAAAGTAGTTCAGTGGAAAGTTTGGATGATTCCAGGCAAGTATCCTTTAACACCACCAGAGAAATAGCCTGAAAAACTGGAAATACATCTCAGTGTTGCTAGAGGGGTTATGCGTGTGTTGTAGGTTCCCTAGTTTTTGCTTAATTTAATATACAATATCTAAAAAAAAAAATTAAAAAAAAAAAATTAAAACTTTAATTGGTAGCAACAGCAGCTGTGCTTCTCTCCACCTGGATATATTAATGCAGCTGTAGGATTTCTGCTGTCCCAGTCTCCTGCCCTTTTAGAGCCCATCATTGGAGCAAGCACATGGCTCACACTGGGGCAGGTCCCGGCGTACAGCAAGGATTCTGACCCCATTTGTCGCAGTACAATTCCAGCTAGGAGTCCTTGCTGATGTCCAGCAGAGGCTGGGCACTCAGGAGGACCCCGGGACATGGATACTCCCCTTGGTCTGGATTTATACTCCCACAGGCACACTAATTGGCAAATGGTTACCTGAGCGAGCCAGGTTTGCCACAGGTAAAGGCTGGAGCATTATTCCATGGCGCCATCTAGCTCTCACTAAAGGAATTCTGTCCAGAGATCTTTCCCCACATCTTCCCCTCCCAAACCTTAACTGATACTTAGCAAAGAAAACACAGAAGGTGGTAAACGATGAGAAAAAGTGAACATCACTCTTGTCCCTTCCTGAGCCTCCTGGGAGCAGGGAGAACTGGAGCAAGGCAAGTCACCTCAGAGTCCTTGCTGTCCCTCTTGAGGAACTTTGTTTTCTCACTCCAAGAATGACAAGTGGCTTGGCCCAAACATGGCAGAAAACCATTTTGGGTACACAAACTGCCTCCACACTTTCTCCCCCAGGAACCTCTTACTCTCTGTCTCCTTGTCACATGCCTGGGCCACCATTCTGTGACAGACAACAACTGGAACATGGAACACCAACACCACAAAACCAAAGACATAAATTACTGCAGCTTGCCTTCAATTTCATATTATTAAAAATAAATATAACACATCATGTGTTACCTAATTTTTTTTTAGAGATAGCCACCATGGTTATGCTGAGCATTTTCCATCTTAAATGTTACAGATGATTGGCAGTTTTCAAATATGAGAATTCAGACTCATTTCATACAAAGAAATAAAATCTGATGGCTATTTCTTCTCTGAAGATTCTTCACTCACAAGGCTCTCAGCCTCTGTTTGCTTAATAGGAAGGGTTCTGTGGCTTGCCCTAAAAATTTTAAGACACAGGGGTCTACTTGTAGCCCACAGGAAGAGAGAAGACAGGCCGGGATAACAAACCACGAAATGCTCAAAAGCAGGGAGACAACTGTATGAAAACAGGCAATATCCAAGCAAAAACTCAAAACTCCAACTCAAGTCTGCAGGACACTTGCCAACCTGTGAGTTAGGCTCCAGTGATGTATGGAATATATTTGCTCTGAGCCTATGCTCTGCTTTATGCCAGAAGCTTTTAAACCATCTTTACAAATATGTTCCCATCTTTTGCCAAGTGAATGTACAGTCTTTTTCCCCTCACGTTGGTATCTAGTGTTGCTCTTACTAAATTAGTGATTTCTGAGGTTGCAATTACTTCTGAATATTCACAAATATTTGTTTGGTGTCCACCAAACTTTAGTGCTTTCTTATTTTGGCAAAACAAACATTTTTTGCATATTTACTTTGCAGACGTGTGTTACAAAAAGACCAACAAAACTGCCTAAAAATGCTTCAATGACCGGTGGTGTTTTAGCTCTGCAGATTGACAGACTTGTCTGCTCTATTGCATTACTCTTGAAACAATGAGTTGTTACTCCACTTTCCTCTGTGATCTTTTGTCCAGAGTGATCCTTTTTCCTCCCACGGAGCTGCCACGCTCTGTGTGTGCACCAGCAGGGACTTCCAAATGCTAGGCTGGTTTTTCTGGTTTTTGATATTATACACAATTCTTTTACATTTTACCAGCTCCTGCTGTCCAAGAGGAAAGGTTGGATTAGGCTCAAAAAGCCTGGAGACGCTGCAAGGACACACAGCCAGACGGAGCCTGCAAGTGGCTCCATGAAGATGTGCTGGGGGTTGGGTTTCTTTCTTTTGTACTTCTGGAATTTTTTCCCATGAGTTGCTAGGAAACTAACTATTGGGTACTTACGCGTACTTAAGAAAAATAAAGAAGTGGCCAAACTCAGGGGAGAAGAGAAGGGATACCTGGAGATTTGAGCAGGAAAAAAGTCTTGGTCTCGGGAGCTGCTAGGGCTCTCACTCTCAGTTTCGGAGGAGGACAGGCAAGCTGGTGCTTACTGCAAAGACAATTCCCTGTTGCTGCCAGAGCCCAGTCCTGTACTGCCTCATCCTTTCTGTGGGTGACCCTTTGCTCATAAGAGCAGCTATTGGACTGGGACAACAAACACCCTACCTCATTAAAAGAAGGACACATCCCCGTCTGTTCACGTGCCCAGGATCTTGGGCTCTTCCCTTTCTGCCCTGCTGGGAGCTGGGCTGCCACTGTCCCTATCCTGCTGCTTCTTTGGCACTGTTCCGAGTTTATGCTGCACTGTAGCCCAGCACCTCCTGCCTGCTGAGACGTCTCATGGTTCCAGCCACAGCTCTGGAGCTTCTGACACATCTCGTCTACCACCCCAGGATTTTTGCTCATTCCTGCCGGCCCAGCTTGCTGTTTCCCTAAGTCCTGCTGGAGCACTGGGACCAACTACCCCAGGGGGGTCTGTGAAGCAAAGTCTCTCTTTCACCCCTTTCCCATCTCGGACAAAGCCACCACAACCGCGTGCTCCCCAGGCTCGTGCCACAGCGCCCCCTGCAGCTGTGGGGGAATCACTGCATCTGCTCCACCCACCGGGAGCACCAGCGCCCCTGCCGGCTGTGCCCGGAACTGCACTGAAGGGGAAAGCACCAGCGGCCAAGAAGGCTGTCACGGGGTTCCTGTTCTGTGTGTTGGTGATGCTGTAGTTGATCGTTTGCTTTATTATACATACCAGTAAAGAACTGTTATTCCTATTCCCATGTCTTCACCTGAGAGCGCCTTAATTTCAAAATTATAATTTGGATGGAGGGGGTTTACATTTTTCATTCCAAGGGAGGCTCCTCCCTTCCCTAGCAGACACCTGTCCTTCAAACCAAGACAGGATGGGAGCTCTGCCATCAGCACCCGACCCTGATGTTCTTTTGGTCATGCCCTGACTTCATTCCTCCTCATCCTTCATGTTACAAAGAGAAGAACAGAGCCCTCCTTCCTGGATTTAGGCAACATTTGATAACAAAGATCGAGTTTGAAAGGAGATTAAGCAAGACCAAGTGTTTCTCAGTTGCAGGATGTTGACTCTCTTCAAAACCACACATCCAAGAAGAACTGATAGGAAAGGACCCTGCAATTGCTTCAGTAGATTGTATTTAGTGCAGTCAAGTGTGGTCCCAGTGTCTGTTAACTTTTATGCTCAAGTGTTTGTCAGATATGAATAAGGAAGATTCCTCCTTTCCCAGGGGTCACAGCTGTACGTAAAGTAAAAGCTACAATTAGAAACAATGACTTTCACTAAGGAATGCAGGAAATGTTGTGATGTATTTTCATTGCAACCACTTGAAAGCAGAATTGCTGTGGAAATAAAACAACTCCAAATACACTGAACTTGCTGACTCAGCTGGTCCAGAAAAAGAAAAAAACCCCACAAGTCATCAATTTGAAGCAGCAGCAGCAAACATACTGTATAAATGTATGTACTGTATAAATGTACAGCACTGGTGTAATGTGCAGTGCAACATCATATTTCCCTGCATACTGTGCTCAAGAGTTTGATGAGACACAGCTTTTCAGATGAAGCTTAGCATTTGCTGCACATTACATAAGAGACTTTCCTTTAGAGCTGAGGCTGGTAGATGTTGGAACCACCCAGCTTCTAAAGAAAGGAGCAATTTCCGCCATCTTCCTTCTGACTCTGATCTCAGGCACACAACAAATCAAAAACCAGCACAGGTCTAGCCAATTCTCCTAATGCACCCAGAATTATCAGCATTGCAGCATTTTCCATTCAAAACAGTTATGCAAATAATCTTCTATTGCCACATGCAAATGATTGAATTGATTTTTGGTAATTTTTCAAACAATTTCCTAGGTTTTATCAGCACCTAAGAAGCAAAATACAAAGATAAAAATAGGCATCTCTTCACTTCAAATTTTCCATTTAATGTTCTACTTAATAATGACCATAAGAAATTATTAGCAACTGTTAAAAATCTCTTTTAAAAAAGGATATATCCTCTGGTCTCTGGAAGGACAATAGAAAAAAAACAAAACAAAAACTATAAGAAAATTGTGGAATAACAGTTCCTGCTTTAATATTACAATATATTTCTACATTCCTGAAGATGCACACACTGCTATTTGTAAGTTTAATGAGCAGGAACCATGACATTATATGATTACATTTAAGGAGGGTGACTGCATTTAAAATAGAGATTTAGGGATCATTTTATCTTTTGTGCATTATATTGGACAACCATGAAATATAAAGTAACCAGAAACTAAATCTAGAAATGCATTGGAACAAATTCCCCCCCCACCCCTTTTGTTTTGTCCTTCTGAAGTTCACACCTGTCTGCTTTTGTTCATGAAAATCATGCAAGAGGATTTAATTTGCTGCTGCCAAAATCCCAAATCTCAATATTTTTTTGTGTTCGGATGGAGTTGGTCACTCCTGAGAAGTCTGGCCTTACTTTCTGCTGGGTTTTTTTCGAACTTATCTGAGTATTGCTCATTGTCTGTTCAGAGCTCTCTGATCTTCTCCATTACAGCAATTGATTACATTAATTTAACTCCCACCATGGCCATCCCATGTTATACTCCTCTCCCTGCTTCCAGTTTCCCTAATTTTCCAGTCACTGGGATATCCAAGAGTGACAGAGAACTAGTTCATACAGAGACAAGTATTTCCCCATCATGTTTAAAACATGATGAAGTGGCAATGCACTTTGAAAAAGCAAGAGAGCACATGGAAAACTACAAGGATTAAAGGGATCCCACAAAATATCAGAGTCCACTTCTTAGAAACACTCTGCTTATGCTTGAACAATGCCTCTAGCCTTCGTTTTCCAGGAAAATTGCCATGACCGTGTAACCAGCAGAATGGAGCAGCTTGGTTATTCTCAGAGAAAGTGAGCTTTAATAATGGTGCTTATTCTCCCTGAGGAATATTTCTGGATAGGGGACACCAATAGTTTTGCTTTTCTTGTTGGCAGTTCCTATCCAGGCCAGAAGAGCCATGGCTCTCCCAGCCCTGAGCTGGTGCAATACATCACTCATAAGCAGCTGACAGCCCGAGTGTTCTGCGTGGAGCCTGTGCAGCCACACAGTTGGGCTGGGATGGCTGTGGTCTCTGCAAAGGGAAAGGAATGTTCACCAGGAAAATGAGAGGAAAATCATCAACAGAGAGTAGTCAAGGAGTTTTCCAGCTCTGATTTACTCACTGTTCTTGGCTCATCACTCTTCTTTTTCTGAAGGATCTGTCACCAGGCAAGTGGGTTCATGGAACTAGTTGCATCGGAGTTACTTTATTCAATAAGCTCAGGAATAACTGCTCAAACTTATTTCTCTCAAAATACTGAAAGCAAACTTGGAGCATCCCATACTTTTAATTCTTTGCATGACTATGACCTTGTCTTCCAGCCTTGAAATACAAGGTAATTTAAGGTTGAAGTGGCTCCAAGAGAAAAAATAAAGACTGGAACAAGAATACATTAATTCAAGTGACATTCAGGTCAGTGCAGTCTTTGGTTCACTCACAAGAAACCAATTTAAAGTCCAAGAAAGTAATAAAATTGAGTGGCAAGAGGCAGCTCCAAGCTAGCACTGTGAAAGGAAGGAGAGAAATCATTGCACTAGAATCTTTGTTTCTTCTAATTTCAAGTAAGAGATGGAGGACAGAAAAACTTGCTAAATTATTCTTTTTTGTTTATTTCTCCCACAATAAGAGCCATAATCCCATGTCATGGCATGGACCATTAGCATGTCTTTGACTTCTATTTTAATCCTTAATTGGCCCAAGTGGAGTATCTTCTAATATTGAAGGGTTACTTTTAATTGACATAAATCACAACCTCATGTCTGAAGCTCATTTTCATCGGCTAAAATTTAGAAACTCTTAACTTGCATTCTTTTGTTCCCCCACAGGTTAGTTTTCTTAGCTCAGGATGGCTCAGCCATCTTGATATGGTACCTGTATGAATAGAAATTAATGGAAGAATCCCTGTGGTTCAGGTCAGTAAATGAAACAGAAAGTCCTTCTGGTGTTTGTGATTTCTGTGTGTAAAAATGTGCTGTCCATCCTTGTTACTGTTAATTCTTACATGAACTAAATCCTATTTCTCAGAGGGAAAATTAATCCTTTCACTTAACTGAGAAGATGGGAGGACTCCCAGAACATCCTAGAGTGCAACTGATGCAGGTGACAATATGGCTACAGCAGGTCTAGCCAGGTACTGCAACCAGATCAGGAATTTTGAGCTGCTACAGACAATTATTCCTGGCCATACTTTTGTAAGATGTATACACCTGTAATTTCCTCCTTTCTTACATGCATGGAAACATCCAAAAACTTCTCTGAGCATGATTGTTCTTCAGGCATCCCTCACTTATGGAACAGAGGATAAAATGGGCAGTAGCATGAAGCAGCAATAAAAATATTTGCATGCTGAATTCCTGGAACTGAACCATGTGCCTGTGCAAAGTTTACTCATATTATTTCTACTACTTGTATTCTTTCTACTGATTGTTTCTTAAGAATAACTGGCCAGTTTGATTTTCACTCCAGCTGGTTGTTCCCACATACTTTGGATTTTGTTCAACCTGTACTCCCGAGGTTTTGCTGGCTTTTTTTCTTTGCAGTATCAGCCAGTAGGCAGACAAACAAGGCACTGCAAACCTAACCATAAAAGGTACATGAAATTCAAGCTGTGAAAAAAATCTTCTTGCTCTAATGAATAAAATTGAAGAATTTTATGTAAGGAAGATGTACCACCATGCTGAATAAAACACCTATGCAAGTTAATTTTGCAAATATAGACATGAACTATTTGAGTAGAGTGAGAGCAAGAAAAGAAAGGGATTCTCAGTAAAATTTTAAATGCAATAAGAGAGGTTAGAGATGTGCTAAGAAATTTCTGTGTGGATGGATATTTGCACATATGGTCCTTCATGTAAGTAGACTTCAGTGGAAAATGGAACTACTTGAAGGCATTCTGTGTCTAGAAGTAGCAGTGGGGAAAAAAAAAACATGAATAATGAGTTTTTATGGACTTTCAGAGTTCAGATGGTCTCCAATGATCTATCAAAAATTGCAAAACTTCCAACAAATTAATAGTTAATATGCTACAGATTATCATTCAAGGAAAACTTTTTAAAGATGAGCATTTCATTCTCTGGAAAAAGTGATGAAAAATCAAACTACCTTTCTTTTGACAGAAAAGAAAAAAATCACCTACATCGAAAAGCTGAAAGTAAGTCAAACAAAGGATGCATTATCCTGAGGGACTGGAATCCATGCACATTCTGCAAAAATACTGAGGTAATAGACAATTCCGACAAGTGAACCCTTGCTTTTAAGGCAAGAAAAAACAACTTGTATTTAGGTTTTTGAATGGGTTTATTTGATCTGTGTATGAGGGCAATGACAGTCACTCAGAATAGGAGATCTTTAGTATTAGCTGACAGGTTTTGGTCAAAAGAAATATTTGTAATCAAGAGTAGAGCAAAAATAATAAAATTAGAGTGCAATACAATCAGACTGCAAAATGGTGGCTTTGACATGCTAAGATTAAGCACATCCAGAAAGGCAATCCATGAATACATCACCATGAATGGCAATTAGCAATTAGAGAGCAAAACTTTTCTAACTGAGATTAAGAGATGAAAATAGCACTAAATGTTTGCCTCTTCCCAGTTTAATATACAACACCTGTTTAGCTACTGTTGTAAGAAACAGCTCAAATAAATCTGGGGGGAAAATTAATAAGATGACTCTTTTCACAGTAGTTATGTGTAGTCATGTGAGAGGACATGGGTACATCAGGAGCCTGAACATTGTCCTTAATCTTCCCTAGGAGCACTCTGCATCAGCCGTTTGAAGGAATCAAACCCTCAGCACCATAAAGCACCTGCCCAGGTCTGCCCTGTTTCACTTTCTGTGTGGAGGAAGTGACCACACCTCCGTTAACACTCGTGGCTTTGTTAGGAGTCCCCACTGCAGAAAGTTTAGGGTGGAGAGGCAGCTGTGCCACTGAGAGATGGACTCCTTGTGGCAAACATCTGTCAGGCTGGGAAAACCTGCAGGCTAGTGCTGTTCAACTGGTCTAGAAATCTGTTTCTGTAGTGATGATCCCATCACATTTAGGAATTTTAACTTTGCAGAAAAAAAAAACAAAACAAAAAAACCCACCTCAAAAAATCTCACTAAAACATACAGCTATAAATTGTAGTCTGCTATTCAAAGCTTGGCCAGTATATCAGATTCAGTGAGGCCATGTGATTCTGGCAGGTGTAACTGCAGCAGTAAAATTCTTATGTACCTTGTGCACTGAAATCCTGTTGCTGTTACACAGCATTATCTGGCCCAAGTACTTTTTCTGAAGGCAGAATTTTCTTTCCCAGTTGAAGTGGTTCATAACAACACCAACAAACATCAGAGTCAGCCTATTCTGAGGCAAAACACTTCCTGCTTAGAAAAAAAGATTATCTAGAAGTATTTTAGAGGTGTTCTTACACAGACCTCTAAAGGTCTCTAAGACCTCTGAGACTGAAGAAAGGAAAATTGCCTACTTGTTCTTAAGCTAAATTTCTCCTCCCCTCTCAAGCCTAGAGAATTCTCTTCCTCTTTCTGGAAGTCCTGCTGCTCACTGAAAGAAGCTGCAGAGGCAACAGGCTAACATTTGTTTACTGTGGATCTCCCTTTGAAGGGTGATTATAACAGCATCATTCTGCATATCTGGAGGGTGGATTCCTTATCTCCCTGAAGGAGAAGGAGAACAATCACATGTTTGATAAGTTCAAACAAAAGCATACACAATTACAGGAAGCAAAGTGTTTGCTAAAAGAGGGCAGTTTATACAAACACCATTTTAATAACCTCATTACACACAATTATTTTGCGACAGCTTTTAGTAGCAGTGTTTTACAATCCTGCAGTGGTGACATGTGAAATATTTTCCATTTGAAAATTGACACCAAAGGGGAAGCACAGTGCAGAAAGGAGTCACTGCAAGAACTTTGCTCCGTGTCCACTTTCACCCCCACCCACCTCACACTCCAAGGCAATGAGCTGATGCATCCATGCAAGGATGCCTTTCCACCTGGAGGAACAGTAGTGAGAGCTGTGTGGGCAGGAGAGGCACTTGCTTCCATGTTAGCTCTGGCAGGATCCTGCTCTTCTGGGCCCCAAAGCAGCAGTAGTGCCCATGAATAAAAGTTAGAGGCAGCTTGTGGTGGTGTGGAGGCTGTGCTCACAGGACAGGACAGGACAGGTTTGTGTGGCTGCAGATATGGAAGCAGGACCGCTGGGAAAAGGTATCACATTCCAAAGGAAGAGTCCTTTTCCCAGGTATCCACCTCCAAAAATACATTGACAGATAGATTGGTAGATAGATATGGACAGATAGACAGGTACGTTGACATGTAAGTAACACTCACTAAATGGGTTCCAGTGAGCCATATCACATCATGTAAGAACATGCAGCACTAAAGGGCTGGGAATTTCGGGAAGTGGTGGGGAGACTCGAGGAGAGGAGACTCGAGGAGACTCGAGGAGAGGAGACTCGGGGAGGGGAGGGGAGGGGAGGGGAGGGGAGGGGAGGGGAGGGGAGGGGAGGGGAGGGGAGGGGAGGGGAGGGGAGGAGAGGAGACTCGAGGAGAGGAGACTCGAGGAGAGGAGACTCGAGGAGAGGAGACTCGAGGAGAGGAGACTCGAGGAGAGGAGACTCGAGGAGAGGAGAGGAGAGGAGACTCGAGGAGAGGAGAGGAGACTCGAGGAGAGGAGAGGAGACTCGAGGAGAGGAGAGGAGACTCGAGGAGAGGAGAGGAGACTCGAGGAGAGGAGAGGAGACTCGAGGAGAGGAGAGGAGAGGAGAGGAGAGGAGAGGAGAGGAGAGGAGAGGAGAGGAGAGGAGAGGAGAGGAGAGGAGAGGAGAGGAGAGGAGAGGAGAGGAGAGGAGAGGAGAGGAGAGGAGAGGAGAGGAGAGGAGAGGAGAGGAGAGGAGAGGAGAGGAGAGGAGAGGAGAGGAGAGATTTTGGTTGTCTTTAGCACTTTCTAAACACTCATAACTGGTCTACAAGCTAAATGACACCATTATATAAGAAAATAAAATCTGATTGTGTTCTAAGTGTAAATAACTAAATAAATAAAGACAAAAAAGTAAAAAAAGGCATTTCCTATATGGATTGAGTAGGGAAGACTTCCTTGATGTTATCTGTAGGTTTTTCATAAAGGTAATACTCCAACCTGAAAATCCAGATTCCAGCAGGAGTGAGGAAGGAATCCTACAATTCAGGATCAGATTGTAGTTTTTATTTACAAAAGAATGCTATTAAAAGTAAAGAGATGGGCACCAAACAGTGCATCTTAGCACAGTGTGCTTATACCTGTGTTATAGTGCTGCAGAGATACTTCAGACAGATACATGCAAATCAGTTAAAAGTTATTTGAGTCAAATAACTCAGAAGAGTTATTCAAAAGAGTAAGTTTAGATATCTACAATTGCTGTACTTGTGTCTAGCACTTGAAAAGAAAAAAAGATCAGTGACAGCAGTTGTTCAGTGACCACAAAAAGAATATGTCCCACAAGCTGTTCAACCTTTAATGTTTCTGTAAATAGAATTCTGCCAGGAATATTTAAAGCTTTCATCGTAATTAGTGTATTCTGTTCATTGGTTTATTACTTTAGCGTTATGCCATATGTAAAACTGTAAGCTTTTATAGGCTTATTATGCTGAAGATTTTTGTGCACACAAAAAAATGGTTGTACATGTTCAGAGAGTCAAGGCCAAAAAAAGACTAATTTAGGGATAAGTATTTCTTTTGCTGGAAAACTTCCATTTCTCTTTTTGATGTAATGCATAAGTGACTGCCATGGAAATGTAATGCTGAGGCTCAGTCCCAATGCCACCAAGATAAAAGGCAAAATTGTCTTTGACTTCCAGACATGGAAATTATTTTTCTGGGCTCATTGGAAGGTTCAAAAAGTGAAGATATATGTTACATTTTAAGGCAAACATATTAATTTTCTTCAGACATGTGCAGAGCTGAAACAGAGACACCTTTCTTTATTGATTTATGTAGGGTGACTGGGAAAACAGTGCACAGAAAAGTATCTTGCTTCCTACATACTTGTGTTCTTGTCTTCAGCATATATAGATCCAAGTAGTACTTTGACTTCCAAATTTTTAATGTTAATGATTTACTTATAGTTTCCTCTAAATATGGAAGATCTGGCTGCCTTTTCCAGGAAGAATAAAGAATTCTCTTTAATTGCCTTTTGTTACGCAACATTCTGCAGGAAAATATAGCATCACCTTCTGCAAGGTATAACTGCATGGGGTGTTGAAGGGAACACAATTCTGTAAGCACATCCAATTTCACATTCACTCTTTTTATCCTTTCTTAGACAAAGTTTCCATCACCAGGAGCTTTGGCATTAGAGAGGCTGTTGGAATAAATGAAGTGACAGAAGTGTCATCTGGTTAGCATCCGAGTAAAAGCAAAAGCAGAGTCAGAGACATGAAAGCCATCACAGATATCATACTATTTATCATATGACTGTAAAGTGTGCTACAAACTTAAGGCATTACATGTGAATTACCCTCAGCAGATCTCTGATGTCATAAAAGTAATTGCTGAGATCTCTTCTGAATTGCTGATAACTCTATCATGGCTTGGTTTGTTTGTTTTAAATTGCATTCTTAGAAGCAACAGGAGCTCTTGACAGTATAGAGCTATAGAATTTGGGGTTTTTTTTAAAGTTTAAAACATTGAATCATATCCAGCAGGCCCTTAGCTCTGTTCACCAAAACAACACAGCAATCTTGCTGGGGCAAAAGTCCACAAATGTGTGCCTTAGTTTTGATTCCATGTTTCCAGCAGCATGGAAAAGTTCTTCTTGTAGGAGAACAAGGACAAGCCTATCACAAATACACTCTAACCCTACAAACTATATATAGGCAAAAACTCACAGGGATGGCTTTGGTGCTTATGATCAAACTCCCAGCTTGCAGAGGAGGGGGGGTGTATATAGTTGGCTTCATACCTGAAAAGGTGGGATAATTACTAAAGAGAGCCTGTACCTCAGACACCTGTGCTTACACAACTCCCAGAATTACTAAGTTCCCCTGAATCATATTCCTCATTCTTTAGGAGTAGGTCAAAACTCCTCCCATCCCTGCAGGAGATCTGGTTTGGGAGAGGTTGGAGCCAGTTTGGCTCAGGTACAAAAGACACAGCATATATTTCCTAATAAAATGAACACCTGAACATATGAAAAAATTAAGAAAAAAAAAAAAAACAGATAAAATAATCTTATCACACCTTTCATAATGCACTAGAAAAACTGTGCTGATAGGCCTCACTGTTATGCAACGGAAGACTGGGTCAGGAAGAATGAAAACACGGGTTGAGGAAAATAAGAGTTGTTTAGAAAATTAAATGAGCTATTAATTTTACGGAAAAATGTCACTATTAATTGTTATCTATTAGTTAACAAGTCAATCAGTGCCTGGTACTTGCCAGTAACCCTACAGCTGAGATGAATTGCCTTCCTGTTATTGCTTGGTTTGGGAAAAGATATTTCTTGACTTTAAGAGCACTGTTATATCCTAGTTAGACTCAACATGTAACACAGAAGAAGGAGTCATTATATATATAATATTTCTCTCTGGGGAACAAGAGGAAGCATGATTATATTAGGGGCAGGAGCACCACTGATTTGTCCTGAGTTTAACACAGTACATCGAGATCATGCAAAGTACAAAACAATTTATTTAGAAAAGGAGCAGGCATCAGAAGATCTTTGTCAGAGACAGAGCTGCATAAATTGAAATCAAATACAGAAAAAATTCTGCAATGTCTGCCAAAGTAGCAGCTCAGACAGTTCTGAGAATATCTAGGTGGCACAGCTTAAAAAAACCCCAAAAAACAGTCTACAGGAATAAAGCTAATATCAGGTGTTTCCAGTGGTGTGAGGCAGAGATCCCCCAGGCAGGACACCCCAAACCTTCCTGCACAGCCCTGCTGCACAGACAGCTCAGCTAACCAGAAAAGGGCATTGCATTCTTCTCTGCACATGCAATTAAATTGTGTGAATCTAAGGCAAGCATGCTGCATTTAAACAATGAAGTCAGCCAATAAATCTCACTGCTGTCTAATTCTTCCAGGGCTGTAGCCTCAGCCCATACCTTCAAGATAAATGAGGATGTTCACCACAAACTCCTGTAACCACAGCCAATAATGGTCCTTCTACAGAGTGATCCCATTGATTTTCGTCATGTTACTCATAGCTTACTCTGATGTGTGTGGAATGTCCATCCCACTGACACAAACAACAATCTGTTCATGGACTTTAGAATATTTGCTGTCCCCTGGCCTCAATCATGAGAAACAAGAATTTCAGAATTAATCACAGCTCCTCCTCTACTGTCACTCACTGCAAGAAGGATGGAAATTGCTTTTAACATATATTAACATATATTTATATTTATGTATTTAAAAATATATATTTAATAAATAATAATAATATATTTATAAACATTTGGCTGCATTAATTAGCTTTTCTATGACATTCACCTCAGTTCCAGTTATTCCATTTTAGACTGTAACTAACTCTGTATTTTTAAATAAGTCAGCTCATTTGAACATGTGGTCCTGTATTTTTTCTGCCTGTTAATATCTGAGCCATTCAGCATGGGACTGCAGCACCCTCAGAATTCCTGAGAAAACTGAGTCACCTCATCATTGCTCACAGGAGGACTGTACAGCTGGGTATTACTGCCACCTAGTTTTCAACTTTTATTATTATTATTACCTAGACATCTACATTTTCTATGGTAAAAAAAGTATATATATAAAAAACCTGACAATTTTTGTTTTAGTCATATATATATATATGTCTACATATATATCTCCTGTGATGTATTTAAATAGTGGAAAATTGACCAGTGACAAACTATTACTGAATAAAGTCTGCATGCATCTAAATGCAATCTTGAAAATCCTATTAAGGGGAGATATTACTAACCCCAAATATAAACACAGTGTGAAAATCTAACTTAAATTGGCTATGTAGGTTCAAAACAAGAGCCAGTTTTGCCACACTGTAGGAGTTTATAGATCTATGTTTGATCTTTGCCAGCTTACACAGAATTTAATAATCTTTATTGTGGATCTTTTTCAATGAAATGGTCAAATAACAGCTTCCTGTTTAATATAGGTGTTGTACTAAAAACTTGCAGAAAGGCCTTGTAGTATAAGACTCCTCAGTGAGATACCACATAATTTTCATTTTGAAGTGTAAAAAGAGAACTTTCACATTGGGATAGTCTTTTTTAGACCAAGATATAAACCAAAAGCTTACCAAAAAACCTCACAAAAAACACAGAGAAATGAGGAGAACAATTAAAGCAATTTTTGAAACCTCATATAAATTCCATTTTGAGGTCTGAGAAAGGAACTGTTGGGATTCTCCATTTCAGTGACCTTTTTGCTTTTATGCTGGTTCTGTGGTTTCTGACTCTGACTAGGAGTGCCTGTGGGAACCCATACAAATGGGACGTTAAATTCAGAACCCAGCTGAGCAACCTTTCACACAATGTGAAATGGTTAATGTGTTGCCACAGGCAGGTTCCAGTTTTGAAAACAAAAATTAAAAATGGCTCACAAGTGAAATTTAACTGTTAGAGCTGGGGCTCTGATACACCAAGGCAGAGTAACATGTTTTATAGTTTATACAGTGCAATTCTACTGAACCAGATGAGGAGGTGGAAGTCTGCTCTTTGCTGCAAAGGAATTTTGCCCATTCTTTTAATGAACAGCATGGCAAAAATTAGGCCATTTCATTGTGTTTGTGTGCAGCAATCACACCCAAAAGCCACTCCATAAATCTCCTAAAGGAGCTTGAATTCTCCTTCATGGAAGTGAAAGATTTGTGTGACAATTTTTTGTGGCAGCAAGAGCAAGTATACTAATGTTGTTGGTCTTTATTTTTACCAAAATAGCTTTAATGGCTGGAAGTAAAACAAGATGTTTGTGAACTTCAGGCATGTTGCAATCTGAGGAATTTGGCATGGTGGATGGGTTGACAAGGCATGATTCTGAAGGAGGCTTTTCAAGACAAAACTGAGACATCTATATTAACACAGGTTGAGAGGCCACAGATGCCTCCAAGCACTCTCCCTTGTTTTTTAAATTGTTATTGAAAGACGAAATTCTATTTGAACTCAAGTCCCAGGCCCCTGGGCTTGAAAACCATATTGTGTGCCCCCCACCGTGTTCAGGTTAAGTTCATTCAAACTATTTCTGCAGCTACAGTATGGATCACACTCAGTTTTTCTTTTTTCCCCTAACAGATTTGTTTCTGGTCATAAATTCTCAATCAGTGCACAAGCCACATTGTACAATTTCGTAAATAGTGTAGTTAAAACATGTTTAAAGTCAAAAGAAAAAGGATCTGACAATGGAGCATTGTCCCCTTTTGCAGAACTGAAGTGTACCTTCTTTGCTTTGGTAACCTTGCTGCACTTTGGTATGAAATTGCCCCTTTTTCCATCAAACTTGCATTTAAAGTGCCTCATTAGCATTTCTCACTGGATCAGTAACAATTCTGCAAACCCAACACTTGTCTCAGTCAAACCACCATGGTTTTTCTATCTGTTTAACATCTAAAACTCCTTGACAAAGTTCCTTTTAAAATTTACCCCTTTTGTTTCTCCTTGGGTTTTCTGCAAAGATCTTTAAACTTCGATGTACTCCAAGATGACTCCTGAACAAAAATCATGTCTAGCCCAGCTAGTAAATCTACCCTCCATTCAATGGGATTAAATAAGTGCTTCACGGCTATTGTAGAAGCCTCTAAAAAGGATCTTGCATCTTTAAGAGTTTCCTACAATAAATTAAACACATCTCACCCATTGTAAAAGAAAAAAAGAAAAAAAAGAGGAGACATGATCCAGCACAGGGAAGCCACTGTAGACCTACAGTGATGCTATACTTCTAGCACCAAAACACAGATAACAGAGCCTAAATGAACACCAACAGACAATGGAAGAGGAATTTCATTTCTTTAGGAACTCAGCCTTGGGCTTCCCATCAGTAAAACACAGACAGCAAAATAAAAAAAAACTGTATAACACATTAAAAATCTGAAACAGTGTGTGTTATTAAAAAAGAATGTGGCAGGTTTCTAGCTTGAATTTGCAGTACCTCAACCAGGAAATTCTTGTTTCTTCTGATATATGTCAGGCTATATGCCAAGATGAGCCCAGAAGCTCATCTGGGCCCCTCTTAAACACAGGCACAGGAGTAACCCTACTGATATTATTGAGATTGGTGGCTTGCTTAAGGTTAATCTCATGTTTGAACTCAGAGTCAACACACTAAATCCAAACGTCTCAGATCTTTCTGCTCATTCATGAATTGGAACAGAGAAAACTGGAGCTCTTTGAACCAAAAGCAGTATTGAAAAAAAGTTTGGTGAAAAGGAAAAAAAAAAAAAATCTGTGCAGAGAAATAACAAGAACACCTCAATTTGACATAAAGTCCTGGAGGCTGAGACCAGCCTACAAACCACAGAATCATCAGTGTGACTGTGACCTAAATTGATATTCATTTCCCTCAAAAGCACCTGAATCATCTGCCTGAAAATCATCCCCAATTGTTGAGTGTTGAACAACCCACCTGAAGTGAACCAGCAGTTCAAAGTTGTGTTCAGAACACAAGAAGAAACCTGCCAGAGTGACTGGGCACCAGTTTAGTAACTTTGCTGTAGCAAAGAACATATTTAATAAATTTGGAAATACTTTTTAATTCTCATGTGAAGACAAAGGCCTTCATTGTATTCTTTCCAGTCATTACCTGCAGAGGGAAGAAATGTAAGCTGGCAAGTTCAAATTCTCCCTTGAACCACAGGTCTAATCAACCATGGAACATTAGCTGGATGTTCTGTATCTCGAGTGTAAATGCAATGCAGACAGTGGAAGCAATTTCCTCATTAACAGTGATCAAAGAAGACTGAGACAAAGTGCCTTGAGAAAACAGGGAAGCACAGAAGGAAGTGCTTCTTGTATAAACCAGGCAGGAGAGAAGATTGCTATCACCTCTCCCCATTCTTCTTGTTTTAATCCACCAGAGTTTACTAATTTTATTTTCCAAACATTAAGGTAAACTTAGTTCTGTGCTTTGCTGGTGTACATGGCATAATCCTCTTGTCCCTGAGGTCATCAGCTAAGGTGAAAGCAGAATCATTCACATTCAGTCACTTTTTGTGTCCCTCAAGCTGGACATAGTTTGCAGAGCTGGGAATTACAGCATAATTTTGTGACCCTTTTCCATGCAGCCACTCTTGTGACCCTGGTCACCCAGGTGTCCCCCCTGGAGGGACCCTTCTTCTGCAGAAGTCAGAGCTATATCTGGCACCAATTCTCACAGCTTTGTTGGAGGTTATTGGTGTCTTCTAGGAGTTCCTGGTAGTCTTTTGTCCAATAATTACTACCCCTCACAAGTTTCCAAGCATGGGAAACATTCAAACCCAAAAAGCTGGCTGATTTGCAATATGATCTTTCTATTTCCAAGTCAGTCTCATCCTTTCTGAAGATCTAACTCACCAGTTTTGGCCTGCTTCTGTTTGTGATATCCAACCAAATACCAGCTGATGTGCTTTGGTCCAAAGTGAGTTTTAGTGAGCATTTTCTTTAAACCAAAAGCATCTATAAGTCAGTGTTTTTATAATATTAGTTGAGAATTCTTAAAGTACTGATCTGTAATGAGAAATATTTTATTAGTTATGATAATAGTAATTCTTAACTTCCTGTAGTAAAAGCCACACCAATGATCTCTTTTGGTTTCATGTATATTACAAATCTACAGTATAGAAAAATTCACCATGGTTTGGAAAAAGGAGGTGACTTAAATGTGTCTGCCCAAGCTTTAACTGCTGTGCACATTATCCCAAAAGCTCAGACCTTTCAGGAAAGAATCCTCTATGGACAGTGAAGGTCTTTCTCCCAAGTTAGCAAGTGGTAGGACAAGAGGAAATAATCTCAAATTGCACCAGGGGAGATTAAACTGGATATAAGGAAAAATTTCTTCACTAAAAGGGTTGTCAAGCACTGGAACAGGCTGTCTGGGGCACTGATGGAGTCGCCATTCCTGGAGGTATTTAAAAGCCATGAAAATGTGGCACCTGGAGACATGATTTAGTGATGAACATGGTGATCTTGGAGGTCCTTTCTGATGTAAACAGTTCTATGATTCTACAAAGGAAGGAGTGTTTCTAAAGAATGATTCACACTATCCAATAAAAAATGTAAATTATTCATAAATTGATGTATTTAAGTTATTCCTGATACTCTGACAGCAATTCTGTCACTTCCTCACAGAAAGATAGTATCAGTCAGCTAGTCCAGACTTGGAGTTTTAAGCTGCAAATCTCTAAATTATGAAATAAGACCTCTCATGAACACCGTGGGGCTGCTCCTCATCCTGCTGCTCCTTCTTGGTTGCTGGACTCCTCCATTTTGGACACAGACCCTGCCCACCCTTCTGCCATTCCCCTTCTCCCAAGTTTGGCTCTCAGTCTCTGCAGGAAACAAAAACTGAGCTTTCTTCAGTATGGCAGGACACCAGAGTTTACCATCCTGACCTGAAGACAGGCCCTGTTCCTCCTGGCAAGCTCCAACAGCAATTACCAACAGGACAAAGTCATAGGAAATGGTTTGCTTCTTGTTTTTTAATTCCATGGAGTATATCAAGGACAAGCTTTCCTGCTCTTTTTTTTCCTGGCCTTTTTATAGTTGATAACTTATGTGGCCGCAGATTCTAGAGAAGAGAAGGAAATGAAAAGCTGACTGCCAAGCGACAGCAGGCATAAATCAAATGAAAAAGAAAAATCAGAAATGCAAGAGTGGAAAGGAACTTGATGCCTTGGAACAACAGAGGTCTGAAGACCTTTAAAATTCACAAGCCTTTCACTGTCCATCTAATGATGGCATTAATAGCCAAAATCTGTGCACCACAGAAAATCAGTTCAGTGACCAGTTACCACAAGTTACAGCTGGAAAAAAGGAAGATAGTATCAAAAATTGTTTAATAATAAGAATTCAATAATTAGACACTTGTGTTTGGTTCCAACACCAAAAAGAGCTGAATGAAATTCTGTCTTCATTTATGCTGGATTTCTAGGTCTGATTTCTTCCAATCTCAGACAGAAAAGATTTCAGAGCACTTGCTACAAAATTACAGCATCTGCTTAGAGAGATGGATCATTCAAAAAGCATCACTTTTGCAATATTTTAACACAAAAGAGAGACAGTGTATCATGAGAGACCAAAAAAACCAGACCAAATGCAAATTACAAAAACCCAGGCAGTGTTTTCTGTGTGCAGGATGTGATAATAATGAACTATAATGTCCTGTTCATCCTTGAGCCTTAGTACAGGGAATCACATCTTCACAAGAAGCCTTTAATGAAAGTGTAACTTTCTGAAAGTCCCAGAGTACAAATTCATTAATTTAGTCAAACATCCAAAAGACAGGCAGATACAAAGTCAATTTGATAAAATAGGGCTACTTTTTTCTTTCTCCTTTTGCTTTTCTGTTGTTCCAAACAGCCATTCATTGGTTCCTTACTTCAACTACCATTCATTTCCACAACATTCACAGAAGCTGTTGAATAATAATCATTATTCCTGCAAGAAAAATCCTTCCATTGCCAAGATATGTGTGCATCCAAACTGATCCTTCGAAAGAAATAAATCCTACAGAATACTTAATCTCCACGCTTTCCATAATGTTTTTTGATTCATCTTGCTGAATTACTTTTTTAAAATGATGAAAAGTCCTTTGGGTAGGAAGAGAGGCTTTTCATCACTTCCATAGAGAACTTATTACCATGTAGGTGCTGTAAAGAGGAAATGACACTTGTATCTCACTTATTCCAAGCCTGCTTTGGAAATTATACCCTTTTCCCAGGCAAAGAAAATCCTGTTCCTGAAATGCAGATGTCACAATGGTAGACCAACAGTTTCTATAAACACAGGACACCAAAAAACATTTTAGGACAAAAGTAAAGTAACAATCATGTAAAACACACATAAGTATTAATTGAGAATAAAAAATTGTTAATGAGGCAGAAATTCACAAGAGACACACCATCTCCTGAGGGAAGAAAACATCAGCTATTCAGGTACTGTATGCAAAGTATTCATCTGGCCCTTAAGAAGAAAAGAAAACAGCTTTTCAATAGGAAGTGCAACAAAACTTACAAGAAATAAAGTTATCTTCCACTTTGAATTTGCCAGTTGTTAAGTTAATTAATGAATCGGGATATAGGATCTCTCTGCTTGATGACACCCTAATTCCACATCAAATAGAAGTGATCATTTAAAAAACCACACAATCATTTGTAGGTGAGAATTCTGTTAGAATAAGACCATTGAAACTATAGCCAAGCATAATTAAAGTTATACAAGCGCTGCTTCACATCCCAAAATTATGTTGCAGTCTAAACTTCTTCCCTGAAGAAACAGGTTGATCAGGAAACACCATCTTCCAGTTTGGGGTCATGGATTCGGAGCAGCCTGGTCCAGATTGCCACTGACCAAATGTTGCTCCTAACTGACAGTCCCTCACTGATCCACTTGAAAAGAAAAAGTGGAAAGCCTCAGTTTTCTTCTTAATGGACAGGTGTCCCCCTGACACAAAAACCCAACCCATCATCCCATTTGGTTTGCTAACTGGAATCCTTATGGAAAGCCTAAAAGGAAGACAATGGGTGGAAATGGCCATGGAAAGTTAATGACTCTTTCAGTGCCACAGATGGTCACTCCAACTCCTCTCACTCCAGGAAATTGCTTAAAACTCCCTCACTCAATTAGAACCAAAAAACCTAGAAAATCTCTGTACCAGCAGCAAATTCAACAGAAGTTTGCCACAGGGTAAAGTGCAGAAAAAGGGATAAAGACTTTTTGATACTTACCCAAGCAGGAAGATTATTTATCACACCACAGAGCAGGGATTTAACAGCCACCACAGGACTGTCGTGAAGGAACATTTGAATTTTGTAATCACCTTTTATACATCTTGACACCAACAGAAAAATCACTCTGAGAAGTGCAATCAAAATCATAATTAATCTGGTTTTATAGGAGAGAACTCAATATTACATAACTTGATTCAGTAAATTCCTAATTATTTACAAATTTATATTAATCTCACATAGTTTAAAACTGTGTTGTATCCACATCTCCAAATTTTCAAAAGCACAGTCACTGAGGATAAGTAATTTAATATACTGAATACAGATGAGTAGCATTCATGCGACTGACATGACAAAAAGACCTTTGAAACAATGCTGGTATCTCCCTCAGAAATTGAACAAAAAGGATTTAGTCCACTTATCTCAGTGAATTTTAAAGATATCTCTGTTCCTTAGACTTCAGCAATATCCCTCTGAGGTGTGTTTCCATCTATGTTGCTAAAGTTGGCTTTCTGAGAGAAACAGATTTAAATTTAAACTCAGTACTCTCTATGCATCCTTTTTATTTTCCATAGTGTCATTGTCTTTGTTTTGCACTTAAAGAAGCCTGACCTGAAACTAGCAATTCATTATACTTCCTAGCTAACAAAAAGGGAGAGCCTGTACAATGGAAAATGTTTCTGAAGGTCTGCTGCTCTTGCCAAGCTCTATCTAAAATCATTTCTTGATCAAGGTCCAGCCCATTTTATTTTTATCTCTTTCATAACACAAGAGAAACAACTTGGCAGAAGTCTGCAAACCATTGGTGGAAAGACAGAAGAGCTACCAGGTACCAGAATAGCTGGCAAGACACACAAGTGTTCTCAGACAGAACTATCAGGAGCATGTAAATAAAAATGTAATTTCCATATAGCACTGCCACATCCTGAGTGCTTTTTAAATCCATCTCCGAGGCAGCATCCACTTGTTCCTGGTTCAGCTGTGGACAACTGAGATGCAAAGCATGACATTGTTCCCATAACTATCAGAACTGTGATCTGCATCCCTCTCAGTATCCTCCCACTTGTTCACTGTGAGCACAAATCATTGTCAAATCAAGTTGCGTTTCTCTCCAATGGTTGCAAATATTTCATGAGAGTGAATTTCTGACCTCTGTGTCAGTGTGTCTGAAATGCAGCATGAAAACCATTCTGTAATGAAACATTTCAATGGAAACCAAACAAGCAGTTGCTCACATTGAACAGAAAATGCGCAAACATACAAAATTTATTAGAGGTTGAAAGTAGTGCAGATAGTCAAGTACAACAGGGGTTTTACCCAACGCAAAAAAAATCACAGTCAGAGAAGGAAGCATTTCACTTCTATTGACTCAATCTATTAATTAAGGTAAACACAACTTTTTTAAGTTCCAGGCAATTTAGGCATTATTTGCCTAGAAGTGAGTAATTATCTTGTTTGTGACTAATCTGAGTAGGAAATTTATGAGGGCCAAGGGCTGTTTCAGAAACACATGGTCTGATACAGGAGACTGGAGTGGAGGTATTTTTCTGCTTGCAAAGAGCATTTTACAATTATTATCCTTTTTAAAACTAAGAAAGAAAAGGAGGGAGGGAGGGAGGGAGGGAGGGAGGGAGGGAGGGAGGGAGGGAGGGAGGGAGGGAGGGAGGGAGGGAGGGAGGGAGGGAGGGAGGGAGGGAGGGAGGGAGGGAGGGAGGGAGGGAGGGAGGGAGGGAGGGAGGGAGGGAGGGAGGGAGGGAGGGAGGGAGAAGTTAGTTCTCATCAAGGTCCTTCTATTATCCTGATTAAAGGAAATGCTTTATTTTGAGCCAAACACCATATCTATGGTCAGGTACGTGAAGAAAAATGTTCAAGGCCAATTTAATCTACTGTAATGAAATTAAGTGGGTTTGGTTACCTTCACTGACTGAGAGGACAGGCCTTTCCATGGCACAAGTTCACATTCATAAATTACAGTGAACTTTAACCAGATAGTTTCCAGAGACATGAATTTCATGGAGCTTTCCCAGGATTCTAGGCATGGAAAAATATGTTCCATTTGAGAGAATGCTCTGTCTGTGCCACAGTGCCCGTGGGAGCCCATACTTTTTATTCATCTGCCTCCAGATCAAAGCACTCATCCCCAACAAGCACAACCATTGACACCTACAGGTTGTTCCAAGTTACTCCAAAAGAAGAGATGTCTATTTTCCATAGGTGTTTGAACAGAGTAAATGATGATCTCATACAAAAATAGCATTAAGGAAAACCTAAGCCACAACCACACAGCAAAGCAGAAGGTTTAGGTCAGGAAAAAATCCTCCCTTCAAGCAAGGTACCTCCTTTTTCAGTGTCACCTACAGGATCAGCTGCAAAGTACTCACACAACAGTTTTTCAAGTCTTTTCTGGAAAGCATAGTAGTGCAACTGGAAGATTCATGGATCAGACGTTCTCTGTTTGCGCTGTCTGGATATCTGAATAGCTTTGATTCATGTACCACAGGATTTGTGCAGAATCCAGCTGCTACAAGCATAATGAAGTTTATACATTAAATTTCCTCTCTGTGTTAAAGCTGCTCTCCAAAACGGTTCTGGCAGCCCAGAAAAAAGAAAAATTGACTGGGAGGAGTTTGCCAACTGTATGTTTTACTAAACTTTAGAGCTTTCTATAAATGTGTGATGTGTTGCAAGGCTCAGCATTGTCAACACATCTACAGTCAGGATAATTTTCCCCTGTGCATACTGTCCTTATTAGATACTACCATAAGAATAATAACACACCCTAGATTCACCAAATGTATTAAGCCTTTATCCAGAATGCTTGGCAGGGATCAGAGCATGATACCTGTTTATTATTGTTGTTGTTATTATTATTATTACTATTATTAATCATCCAAGGCTGCCAGGCAAATAAAGGATTTAGGATAAAATCCTGATTCCCCTGAAGTCTGGGATTTTTTTCCACTGCTCTTTAGAGAGCTAAGACTTCCCTCCTGATCCCTGTCATAAAAACAACAACAACAAAAAAATAGTAATAATCAAAATAAACAATAGACAGCACAATGCTGGGAGGTTGAGAAGAGGACAAACCCAGAGACAGAGCTCCATGGTTATGCAAACTTATTATGAAATGTCACTGTGCTTTTTCAAAGCAAAGAAAATAATAACCCAAAATAGAAGGAGTGAAATAAAGTGTCAGTGACTGTATTACCCTGTTTCACAAAAGAGAACACAAAAATTCACAGAGGTTTGCACCAATTCTTGGTTTTATGAAAACCAGATTACTTTGCAACTGAAGAAGGAATTCAAGAAGGAAACTTAGAAGCTGAATTTCTGAGCAGGAATTTAGGGAAGGCTAGGCAAGAGTTTTGAAAATACAATTTTTTTTTTCCAGTGTCAGTCAGCAGGACCACTTTCCAGGATAGAGTGAGGATTCTGAGATGCTGAGCTCTGACTCCCAGCCCCACATTCAGAATAGGAGATTATTAAATGCCAGGTATTCTCCAGATCACATGGACATCATCTACCTGCCCTGGTTGTGTTCTTGTGTAAGGGGTGGGAAATCATTTTCCACACAGGAGTAAGAACACAGAGAAAAGGAGAGAAAAAAACACAGAGAGTCTTGGTGTCACCAAACTCCAATGCAGAATTGTTCACCAAGGTCTGAGTTTCCCTATTGTGGTTGCGCCAAGATTTATTAAAGCACAGCATGTGTTCACTTATTTCTATCCAAAATTAACTGAAAAGGAACTTAACATCTGCTCTAAGGGAAAAAAAAAAGATAAAAGTTAGCTGATTTGGCAAACTTTGTTTAAAAGTCTGTGTCTTCCAAGGTTTGCCTCTTTAGTTCTTTTTGTTTGTTTGATTTGGGTTTGGGGGGGCTTTTTTGATTTTGTCCATGGGCGTGTAGCTTTCTTTCCCTCCCGCACCTCTCTTCCTCCATCTGTTGACCTCACTTCCGCACATAGTTTCCCACTTACTTTGCCAAAAACGTATAAAACTTGGGGCATCTCCTCCAATTTCTTTGTGACCTGTAATTGTATCATTAAACTAACATTTGCTCTGTTAGTGCCTGAAACTTTAATTAGGCTCTTCTGCTCTGTTTGCCCTCACACAGGCGCAGGCATGGAGCAACACTCCCACATGGAAGTGATAGGGAATGGCCTTTAACAAACAAGCTGGGTGGAAAGCCAGAAAAGCCAGTGCTGAGTGTTTTACTACACCAAGTACTATCCTTCCAGCTCTCCTATGCAAAATATTTTCCTTCTCTTGCATTTCATCAGACCCCTTCTCTCTCCCCCTAACATTCCTGAATTCTGCTAGTCTGTGGACAATCATATTCCAAACCCTCTCAGATGCCCAGGGAAAAAGGTCCATTCCTTGAAAATTCCATTTTCAGCTGTAGATATAGGCCACACAGCTCACCTTATTTTTACCATGAAGTCTAGGTCTGTAACACTACCCTATTGCACCTTAAGACTTGGATGAATACCTTCAAATATAAAGATTCTCCTCCATCAGAAGCACTAATACTGGTAGGGAATAATTATGTGTACATTTGAAGCAGCACTTGGAGACATTTTGGGAGCAAGTTCCCACAAAGTCCAGAGAAGAAAATTACACTGAAATAAGTAAATGCCACAATTTTCAGTTAGAAATCATTTTGCCTTGTTAAAGTGATCATTTGCTAAATCTAGTTGGTAGAGACGGAGAATATAATATTTTCTACCACTGCAATCAGCTCCCTGTCATCTCAGCAGCTGCACACTAAGAATCACAGAGTATTTCAGGTAACATTTTTAGAAATCAGATCTAGTTCCTTTGTTGATTTATATCTATCTCAGGTAATATATCTTCTCTAAGAAGGAATGTTTACAAGCTAGGCTGTTTGACATAAGAATCTGACATTGATTTATATTTTCAATGGAATGAGGACAGTGGTATTTCCTCTTTTTCTCTGTGATCCCTTCCCATGACTACATCATTTCTTATTCACATCTTTTGTTTAGCTCCATCCAGTACGTGTTACAGCTGTCCTGCAATAAAGCCAAATCCTTACAAGGTGTTCCCTTCCACTGCCACATACTTGGAGAACATTTGAACGCACGTGACATCAAAAAAGAGAAGCCAAATCTCCCAAATCCCAACACTTTCATTGGATCATATTTAATTTTAGTGTTGGCAGATGGGTGGATTTTCCTAGTGCCCGCCCCAATTTCTTAGAGGCAGAATAAATCCAGAAGTATGTTCTTTGAAGAGATTATACCCTGAAAGAAAGGGAAAGATCCATTTACATTAAATACACTGGACAGGCACTGACTGACCACCCAGCAATGCCAGGAAGCTGTGTTTCATTATGAAATTCCCAGGCACCTTGAACAAAGAAGAGACATACCTGTGTAAAACTAGGAAAACAGTAATTTCATTGCCTCTAAATGCATTGTTCTTTAATAGAAAATCTCATTTCTAAGGTAAAACATAGCTCAGCCCTGAAGCAGCCACTGTTCCAAAGTACAGTCCCATCAAGACAGGGATCAAAGATGCAGCAAAGGCTCATGAGAACAAATAAAAAAACAAATAAAAAAACATGTTTCCCCCACAAACCAGCACTGAGCAGATCTAGGGTAGATCTCATGGAAAGGTACCTTCTGAAGGTTTGCTCCTCCATTGTGTTCAGAAGCATTTAAACATCACAAAAAGTGTAAACTCAGGGGAGGTGGTCTCCTGGCCCTGGGGAAAGTGGAGTTCCTATAATTCAGGCAGCCTTGGAGGGAATCCCCAGCCATAGCCCCTTCCCAGCTCCAGGCACTCCAAGGCCAATCACGTGTCCATCTCCAAGAGCAGAGAGTGAAGAGTAAGCACAGAAGACAAAATGGACATTCTCATGACAGAAGACTTTTTTCTGGACCCAGGAAAGGCTCTAATAGCCACCTTTGCCACTCTAAAATGCACAGGATTTTAAACAACCATGATACCTCAGAATTACTGAGCAAACAGTAAATTAATCTGCTTTTCTCATTTAATCATGAGTCTGGGTGAAAACTTATCTCCAGTATCTCTTCCTTCCTCCCAATTAAAAGAGATTACTTAGGAGAAATGGATAGGTGTTTCTTTTTCAGTGACACAGAGAAACTGACTTTTTATTTAATAAAAATATGGCACTTTTAAATGATTATGAAAAGTATATATTATCAAACCACATGAACTCCCCTCTGAAGTCCCCACACACAAAAAAGAGAAAAACACAATGGGCTAATTTCTAAACAAAGAGTTGTGCATTTTCCCATTTTAAACTGTTTATAAAAATTAAAACCCAGTCAAACTGTACTGAGAGTGAGAAACAAGGGCTTTCAATTCATCTATGTCTCTTCCTTCAAGTGTGCCTTTCAGCATCTAAGAAAATCCCAAATAATAACAACATACTAAAAAGACTAAATTTTTGGCTAAGTTTCCAGCTGCTAATTTTGTCTGTCATGAGCTTCTATTGTCAGTCTGAGGGAAGGATTGTTCTCAACTTAAAAAAAAAAAAAGTAGAAGATGCAAAATATACTCAAAGTAACATCTGTGTTTTCTGATTTTATTAAAGCATTTTGTCTTTGTGAAACAGAAATAACAAAACACTGAGCCCTTCCCATCAGTATTCATGATGTCTGCCTTTTCATACAAAACCCTCTGAAAGAAAATTCCCCCTGGAAAAAAAAAAATACTTTCCTTATAAAAAAACAGATTGTGAGACAGATGATTGCATTGTTTAATCAAATTTCCATCTGAAAACTCTTTTCCTAGTTTTAGATTTAGCTCACCCAGTAAGGCGCAGGCACTAGGAAGCACGTGGAAGTATAAAGTAGCAGCTCCTCTGTTTTATTATCTCCCTTGAGCTTTGCAATTGGCAATTGAAAAAAGGGGAGGAACAAAAGTAGCGGACATAAATTAAGCCCTGCTTTTTAAAGTTCAAACTGAATTTTCTTTATTTTTCTACAGCTGTCAGATAAGCAGGGTAAACCCACTAATGCATGTTTAATATATAAAAACTCGTAATGTTCAGTAGTACGACCTCCATTGGAGACATTAGTTCAGGCCAGTGAACTTGGAGCAAGCCAAGTGTGGAAATGTGGAATTGGGCCAGTGACCCCCACCAGTGCCTGTCATATCTGCTGAAAGCAAACTTGTCAAATATAGAAGGGGCAGAAGGAGGACAAGAGTATCCTTAAACCAGGGAGCAGCAACAAAGCAAAGATGCCCATCATCTATTCACAGTTGTCTGTTGTTCAGTAAGGGCTCTGGCCATCTCAGGAACAAAAAGTCTGGTTATAGCCTCAACCTTTCAACCCTGGCTGGTCTGGGGGCCTTTCATTTCACAGGCTCCCTGAAGCTGATGAGTGATCATAAAGCTATGATATGCTCTGTGCTGTTATCATCTCTTCAAACGTACTCTGTACCCAGCAGAAGAAGGAGAGAGTATTCCCAGGACTGCTAGCCTGCCATAATAAAAGACTCACTGTTCTTCCTCTTCCTCTACAAAAACAGTCTTTAAAAATAGTTGATTGGTTGTATTAATAGTAATTCCTTCGGATTTTTTTTTAATAAATCAAACCATTTTAAATATCTGCCTTACATCCCAACAGTGATTTTAACTGACTCATGAATGCTTTTCCTGGAGCTTTGGCTGTGGCGTGATTTCTTTTTGTCCCCTCAGTTTCATTTGTACAGTTTTATTCCTCAGCAAAACAAGATGCAGCTGCAGGGGAAAATCCCCCATGAGCATTTGATTTCATAGGCAGGGGAACCACTTAAACCCTCACCATTGTCAACAGAAGACAGAGAACCTGCACTGAATTCGTAAAAAAACCAGAGAAATTTGTAGGACACATTCAGCTCTCATAGCAACAAGCTTTGATAACTTTTTTCAGTGTTTATTTCCCATGTCCTAGGTATTTCTTACATGACTACTCTGTATTTCTTATTCTTCTTTCTGAACAAATATGTTGCGAGACACCTGGTTCTCTCTCCAGCAAGGTACCACTTCTGGCCCTTGTGTGAAAGCAGATCTCTGGGGGCTGTTCCCACCCATGGCTCCTAACAGGTACCTACCCTACCTATCCAGTCACACATCAGCATTTTTGTCAGACACAAATGATCCTGCTTTTTTAACACAAGGAATTCTGCTTACCATTTCATATTTTGCATTTTGAAGGGTGTATGCAGAAGAAAGAATGCTAGATTGCAAAAAAAACCTGATAATTTTACCCTCTTCGATACAGATTCCTGTCCATGAGATGAAAAGCCTGATGGGTCTTACTGTACAAAGCTCTCTTTGAGTATGTCCCCAGTGCCTTGCACCATCCTGTACAGGCTGCTGACATGCTTGGGTTTGATCACATTTTCTTATCCTCGAGATAAAGTTACACTGAGATAATTTTCAGACTTCTTATGCCATATTCCTAAAAGATAAATTCTAGGACAGCCATTTCCAGGTTAGGTATTTTTAAGAGAAAGATTTAAGGTTTTAATGTAATTTCTCATTTTGTTTGTTCCATTGAGATAAACTTTAGTGTCCTGAGTGAACTGCGGTCTACCAAAACAAGTATTTACAAACACAAATATGAAAAAAAACCATACTATTACATGTATAACTTCTGGCTTCAGTCCCAGAGAGGTAGGTGAGGCAAAAGAATCAGGCTAATATACTTAAAAATATATATTTAAGTAACTTATATATGTAAGTTTATATATATATATATATATAAATATTTATATATATAAATATTTATATATAAATATTTATATATATTTAAGTTACTTATATATATTTAGGTATATTATTATTCTATTATAATAATAGTATTATGGGTTACTTAAATATTTATATAGTATATACATTGGTAACTTATAATGTATTTAAGTAACTTATTTTTATATGAGTGCCTCCTTTTGAGTTAACATTGCACACAGGCATTGGAAGAACGCCTTTGTTTCTTTCAAGCAAGAAAAATAAGAACTCTGCAAAGATACTAAAAAATTAATATTATTTACATTACAACTAGGTTTTATAGCTGGTAGTTTACAGCTAATAAGGTGAGCTAATTGTAGCTTCTGCTGTATCAAATACAAAAGTTCAAATATTTTACAAAAATGGAGAGAAATCATTTCATAGATGCACAAGAGATGTATTCCTTATACATTCTTATGTTATTTCCCCACAGTAAACAAGCCTACTTAATGGCAAAGAGGAAATCATGGTGAGCCCATCTCATGAATATAAATCCCTATTTCAGGAAAATTCTCGGAATGTAATTGACAAAAAAACCTTAAAAATTAAAGTCCTTAAAGTAAACTGTGTCATCCTCCAGCCTCATTAGTACTTCCCAGCTTAAAATGAGGGGTGATTATTGAGTACTGTCAAAATACTCTCAGCTTCACAAGTCCTGAGGATGATTCCTGTGCACTCAGCCTGGTGAAATGAACCTTAATCTGCCATCATTATCTCTGAGATACACAAACCTGTTGCGGGAAAAAAAAAAAAAATCCCATAAGATGACCTGTTTCCAAATTCGTGCTGGTAACAGCATTATGAAGCTCAGGCTATCATTTATTATTTTGTATGTTATTTATTATAAAGCTTACAGACAGCCCTGAGAATATTTAGAGGGCCTAGAGATGGAAACTAGCTTAGGAAAATCCCTAAACACAGAGATGTGAAAAGGAGGGCAAGATTAAGTCACCAAAATTCAGAAAGCCTTAAAAGTCAGGCTTAGGGTTGGCCACACAATCTTAATTGAATGTGTAGAGTTTTGGGCTCAGTGTGCCCTCATTTTCCTCTGTATTTTTGGCTCTGCCATCCATCGGGTCAGAGTGCACTCTTAGGATGAAAACCTCCCCACACCAGAACAGTGAATGAACTTTTACTACTTCTAACACAGGTAAGAAAGCAGAATTTTACTCCATCAAAAGGTTGGGATGTGAGCAAGTAGCACACACAGAAAAAGGACTTTTCCCTTACCCAAGAACTACAAATAGTGTAGTTTCGGAGGTTTAGGGATATTCTTTAGCAATTCACATTTTGCCACAACCTCCTCTGTTCTCCCTTGGGTCTGTTTTCAGTTTGCTTTTCTACTTGTTATTTTGGGAGGATGAGGTGGGAAGCACATGTTTGTTTATGGGGTGTTTGGCAAGGTTGGTTGCATCCTCAAGTTCCTTCCTGTCACTGATACTGAACATTCCTATAAACCCTATGGCCTTTTCCTAACAGATTCCTGGGCCATACTCCAGGTTTTACTCTAGTAACTACCTCCTTTCTGTGCTACCTGTTCATCCTAACTGAAGATTTCATCAGCTTTTAAGAAGACCCTATAGGTAGGCATTTAAAATATACAATAAAATACAGTAAATTTATAGGGCTCCCACAAAATAAATGGAATTCAGAAGGCTTTTCACTGTGGTGTTTTATGAGGAGGCACATCTCAAAAGAGCTGCAATATTTGATTTAGCATTCTTCTTAACAAGAGTTACACAGCTTTCTTTTCCTGCAAAATTATCTTTAGTGGTTATTTTTAGGATTTGGTTCTCTATCTGATGCAATTACAATAGTTCATATATGCTATTTTTTAAAAAAAATATATCTATAAGTCCTTTTAAGCATCAAATTTTCAAGACTTTTACCTGCAAACTGATTTATCTTTTATTTTATGTTATATACTGGCAAACAGTCAAACTTGCCTAATAAGAACATTAACATTTATCCACAGTGCAAATGGTTAGAGTTCCTCCAAATATTAAGAGTAAGTCTTTGCTCAGTCTCTTAATATATCAGCACTGCTCTGGGGTGTTCATTAAGAAACCAATTATCCCTTATTTGGAATTTTATAAATTGTCTTCCTATTTTGGATGTACAATCACTGTTTTGATGAGACCTGCCTACCCCAAGCCTATTGACCACTTCCAAAAACACTTCAGATCTTTCATCTGACAGCAGTACAAACCCTCTTTCTGAGCACTATCTCATAATTCTGTGTGTCTCTGGTCTTCCCCTGTACCACATGTATCTCATTAGACCACATAACATCCATGTTTAATTATCCTTAGCAGACTAAAATTTGCCAGTTTCCATATGGCTGATCTGTTCAATCTGCCAGGTTTTTCGTTATTTATTCAGGAAAAAAAAAAATAGAAATTTACAAAAACAAATTCTTTGTTTCCCCACAGAAAGACCAGTTTCTATTCTCTGAGCCAAAAAAACTAGAACTAAACAATATGTATAACAGAAGCAGATGTAGCCATTATGGTGTGGCCTGGTGCTCTGAGAAGGGGGCCAGCACGGGTAAAATTAATGCATTAATACATTTACTTCAATGTGTTTAACTTCTCCTAGTTAACATCATTCACATTATTCTTGTGAGTGTAGAGAAATTTTAACTTCTTCACCCTGGTTTGCTGCAATCCCACCACCAGGATCCTGGTTCTGTGGATCAAAAGGAAAACACTCAGAGAGCACATACCTAAATATAGCCAGTGCTTTCAGCTGGTAACCAACAACCTCTGTTGTTGTTGAATTCAGCATCAAACCCATGGGTCTACATTTGTATCATCTGTATCAACACACTGGGACTGGTTTTCTGGATGGCATTGCCACAGACAACAACACCAGGGTCGGTGCTGAGGACCAGGGCTGCACAGCAGAGCAAATATGAAGTTATTATGTCCCTTTCAGAGAGCATAAAAGTTACTCTAGCTTGAAGCCATATGGCCCAGGAGCATGTTGACATATCTCAGCAATAAAGGGTGGTGTTACAGAAGGGACCATGCCGAGGAGATCAAAAAAGCTGGATCGGCTACTTGACCAGAGTCATTTCACTGAACCCACTCAAAGAGCTCAAACAAAATGACATGAACTCATCTGCAACCACTGTCTAGGAGCAGGGACCTTTAACAATGGCAGCACCTGCCAGATCGCTGTTCTCCTCCCCAATAAAGTCACCAACAGCCCCCTCACTGTTCTGTCATGTGCCTGGCACAAGGCCCCTATTGTTACCAGCCACTCTCACTCCAATAATTTCTCCTCTAAATGACACTGCACCACCACAGGTCATTTCAAGGGGACTGAAAAGAAAGATTTTGCATCTGTTTTGAGTTGTAGGCACTAAGGGGGAGGGGGCTCAAAACCCCTTGATAGCTGGCAAATGGTAATAGCAAAATGTCTCTATTGTTTGTGTCTGAACAAACAACCATACTACATGAGAGTTTTTATTGTCCTCAAGGCAATCTGCCACGATTGCTCCCCTTTGCCCATACTCTACAGAGAGAGAGAGAAAGAGAGAAAAAAATCACCACAATAGTCACAGTTAGGAAACCTTAGTGAGAGTTTAATGACCAGCTACCAACTAATGGATGGTGGGTAACATATGGCAGAGCTTGGCCTCTTCACATATTGATTAAAAATAATTTAAAATTTAAAGCCAAGTTTGTTTGACAAGGTTCCAGCTCCTCAGCAGCCACTTAACAATCTGAATAAATCTAAAGGGGAAAAGCTTAAATTCTAACTAACTCAAGGCAAAGCAGAACAAAGTCATTGTCACATTACATAATTTAATCTATTACATTTACGCAAGATTAACAGCCAGCACTTAACGATTTTCTCCCTCTACCTAAAATAGTTGCTGATGTAAACAGCAAAGCAACTCTTTGCACTATTTGGTAACCTTTGTAGACTGCCTTTATTAGACCCTCTTTATTAAACACAAATATTAATGGCCATAATCAAGACCTGCTAGTCACATTTTAACCACATAATATTATTTAATGCAACAGAATGAGTCTATTGTTATGCCCTTGAAGCATTGACTTGAGTTCAATGGTAATATTTTTATACACATCTTTGTATTCTTTTTAGATTGATGAATGTCAGAAGCTGTAGCACTTGAGATAATTGTTCCTACTGGATGGATTTAAATAAATTCTAACTATATTAGTTTTTATTTGCTTTCAAAACCAGCCATACACACTAACAAGTGGATCAGATAAAAGCATAATAGTTGTAGTATCTGTGTCTATCAAGAATCACATGTGCAGCTAAAGATTTCAAATAAATGAACAAAAAAAAGTGCTGGTGATGAATTTTAAATGGTAATTATTTGGAAAAGGAAAAAAAGGTAAAGTCCTCTATGGCTCAGCTAAATACACAGTAAGGATCTGGATAAAGGCTTGGGTTACTTGGAAGCTGATATAAATTGGTGGCTAAAGCATAAAACACTCAGTTATTCTCAGGAGGCTGCAACCTGCTCTTTATTTGGGTGCTGAAGTGCTCCATAACTGTAGACAGGTCACTATGTCTCTAGCTTCTGCCTTACACTGTTTTTAGTGGCTTCTACAAAATCTTCTGATCTTTGTTGAGGCTCTGCCCATTAAACCAACATGAAAGAGTCATGAGGGTTCAGTGCTGAAACCTTCTTCAGATCCACTGCAAACATTTCCCATACTTTGCAAAATAAAAAGGCAGGTATCAAAATTTTCGCTCTGGAAATGGTGTATCCCAAATACTACAGAGAACACCATCATCAACTTAAAGTAGCAGTGAGGCAAAGTATCTGCCCCACTTATGATCCATGATTCCCATAGATGAGCTGAATGGCATGAGCTGCAGGATTTAAGGAGCACAAATACTGGGAGCAGCACAGATTCCCTGGTTCTTGTGAACCACAGTCAGAAGAAAGAGCAACGCCTGGAAACTGTGCTGAAGGCATTTTTGGGTGTGAAGAAATGGCAGAGGACATGTTAGAAAACAGCACTGATGACATGATGGCATATAAAAAATTACAGATGATGGCAGATATGATGAGGGAAGAAAATATATGTCCTTTTCCTCAGTAGTAGCAGCAGCCACATGGGGAGAAGGCAGCACAAGCATGGAGATGCAGCTTGGTTTTCAATCAAGAGGTCAGTTGATTCCATATTTTAGTAAAGTGATTTTAAAACATTTGAACAGCTTTGACTTGATTACATCTGCTTATTTCTCTTTAATGAGATTTCTAAAATACACTTTAAGAGTTGAATTTATTTCTAGAGATCTTCTATTATGCCAGCACATTAGCCCATAACAGAATTTTGAAAGGCATTAAGCTACATGTGTATGGAAGACAGAAAGAAAGATCCCAAAGTGCCACAGGAGTTAAGACCTAACTTGTTTCAATGTTTTTCTAATATTCCAAAAAACCCACTGGATATGAAAACATCATCTTTGAGCACCTATAGATGTGTCGAGATCTGTCTAGCAACTATGCATTAACTGCAGAGCACTCCTCAGAGATTACAAAGAATGATTGTTGCATTTTACTGATTGGAAACTAGAACATAACAAGAGATTTTTCCAAGGTCACACAGGAAAATCTGTCAACACCAGGATTAGAAGTGAGATCATCTGGCTTCCAGCTCCATAAAATCATCCTTCCTCTCCAAAAAAAATTACTTGACTTTTCTAACAATAAAAGCCACTGCAGGAAGGGGTGGTCTTCTGTTTTTGTCTTTTAAGTTCAGAATATAAGGAATGATCAGGTCTGATCCTCCCTGCATTTGGACTTCCGAGATGCTTCCCGAGGACGGCCAATGCACATTGAACACAGGAAAGAAGTGAACAGCTTCATTCTCATCTCATTCCTTTCCCTTCATGCTCCCAACAGCAAACAGCCTAAATCAGGATTAAACAAACTAATCCTTGGCACACTCACTTTTCTTCCAGGTGTCTCCATGGAATCTGACTACATCCCAGCCATTGGTGTATTTTTCAAATCTACAAGGCAGGAAGTAATGGTCTTTGTTGAGAGAAGAGGAACAAAGATTTAGACTAGGAAGTTGCTAAAAGTCAGACATGAAGGCAGGTTTTTGAAAGTAGTTTCCTAATTCAAATCTTAGTGCTCCACCTGTTGTATCCACCTGCATCCCAAAAGCCCGAAGGAGGTAATTTGGACTCAATGTGGATGCCAGCATCACCTTGTATTAACTCATATCAGACAAGCATAAGTCACTAAATGATACAAAACTGGGCCACTGTCAATTAATTGTGGCGTTTATTGTGCATTTGATGCACAATATGTTACCTACGTTTGGTTGATTTTCATATTTGGGACAACATAAGTGTGCCATACTGGCATGAACATACAAAAACAACTTCTGCAGGATCACAGCTGCCATGTGAGTTTCTGACAAGCCAGGGGTATTGACCAAGTGTCCATTGAAATCATGTTCTTCACACGCTCATACCAAGCATTTTATACATTGTATAAATAAAACTGAAGGCTGTAGAAGGAACATAAATGTCTTCCACAGAAAATATGCTCTGAACACCTAGGGTGCCATCATTTCTTCTTAGGCAGTTGCACATTGCCCATAAACATCATTAGAGTTTATGTGCACACAAATGATCTCTGAACTATTTGCGGTTAAATTTAATTAAAATCCCCTGTCTGAAGGGAAAAATAACAGGACCTGGAAGTGCATTTGGAAGCCATTATGGAGAGCCTTTGTGCTCAGTGGAAGGGCACATTGCAGCTGAAATAGCCACGTGTCAGTGCAAGGGTGGAGGAGCAGGGAAACACATGGCACTGCAGAAGGGCAAGGGAAGGCAGAGGAGAGGGGCTGTAGCTTCTGCACTTCCCAGAGACCTTGGATCTTTCTGCTTGACATCGGGTTGCTGGAATTTTCATTGTGGCAAACATTCTCCAAAAGGAAAGAGCAGGTTTGATCCTGCTGCTCACTAAGCCCTGTGAAGCTGATCTGCTTGAGGAAGGACAGGAGGGCACTTTCCGGGGGAAGTCAGAAAAGCACAGGCATTTGCATCACATTTGTAGGAGCTCCTGCCACAGGTATGTTAGGGTCACTGAGAACTTCCTCCTCCCTTCCTTGTCCCCATTCTTCCAGAAGGTCAAGTAAAAGTCTGCTGCCCTGAGTGATCTTTCTTAGCAATCTGATTAACATATGGACATACTCTAGCTTACTAAAAACGGGAAATCAATTTGAAAGGCAAGACAAATATTATTTGCTTTCTTCCCATCTGCTGTGATATGTGAACACACCTGCTTTCAGCAGTGATATGGGATTATTGATATAGGACATTTATAGTGTTTTTGCTGTTATCAGACCAGTTATCAGAATGCTGTAGGAAAGGCTGCTTGACCCTACAGGCTGTTTAAATATGTAGTTGCTTAAAAAAAGTCATATTTTCTTATTCAAGTTGACAGCAATACTATTTCATGTCATGCCTAAATATACCATTTCCTGCTTTGCCATCCACTTCTGCTTGATTGCAAGTCAAATTAAATATAACTGTTAAAGGTCTCTCCTCTCTGTATGGTGACCTTGATGTGTTTCCAAGCTTCTGCTCTGACCCTCTGGGTCTGTAAAAAGCTGATTTTCATGACACCATTGACTTTTTACCCATAATCAGGCTGAGTCACTTTGCTGGAGGGAGCACAGAAAGCCAGAGGACCATTTACCATAAGCACAGTCTGGCTCTTAAACAGATGAGCTTTAAGAAATCTCTCCATAAATAATCAAGCCAAACAATTGTGAAGTGGACAAAGATAACTATCTAAAATGAGATAGCACTGTGTGCTTCCAGCAGTAGCCCAGGCCAAAATATGAAATATCCAATTGGATTGCTGCTGAAAGCATATAAGCAATATCTTTCATAATATTGCATCCAACCCATAAACACTTCACATTGCTCAAGCCTTACTAGAACACCTACAAGTTGTCAGGAGGGCTTATTTTGGAAATAATTAATGAGAGCCTGTGCTCACAGAGAGTTCCATGTAGCAACATGCAGCTCTGTCAAGGGGCATGGTCCACAAAGCCATTATTCTTAGGAGAAAAAGCACTTTCTACAGTCACTGTTAGACCCGTGTGTGCCCTGTGTGTGGTCATTGACAGGTAACAGAGCTGGCACTGTAACGGGGATTCAACTAAGCTTGATGGAAGCCTGGATCCTTCAAAAGATCCAGACAGGTCAAACTAAGACAAATCCCCAAATCTAGAGCAGAGACAGTTAGGATCTTCCCTATCATGAAGGATTTGGGGGGCTGAGGCTTTCACAGGAGAAAGAGTGGGGAAAACTATGGCAAAAATTACTCCAGGGATTCAGACAGGTCAGAGCAGACTAATGGAGAGAAGTACTGTCTTACAAAGCTACATGGCCTGAGGCAACTCAAACATAAATGTAAGCTTAGGAAGCAATTCTGTGTTTAGAATCTGGAGGAGCTACAAGGTCATGAGAAAAACTCGCTTTAGTTCCACCATATCAGCAAACTCCCTTCTGTGGCAGGTGATAACTGGCTCACAAACATCTGGCTGCAGTTCTAGGGAAGTCCAAGGAGAAGGAATTGAAGCAGCAGCAGTGGATGAAATCATCTGTGGTTGTAACATGTTATAGGGTTACTCAAATGCAGCAGGGATGTTGGAAGACACTTAGCAGCATCCTGGCAGGACAGTTCCAACTCTGTGCACAGTGTGCTCCTGAACAGCCAAGGGTTCTGCTGGGAGTTAATCACAGTATTTTCTAATAATAGGCATAATTTGCAGCGAAAGTTACAGAATTAATCTTCAGTGTCGGGTAACGCTCATGTCTCAAGGCTCTAACACACTATCACAGGCACCACTCCTCCTGAGCAGAAGAGGCATTTAATAGCAAATAGAACATCTGGAAGAGCACATCTGGAAACCATAATATTTCCAAACTTGCTAAGAGTCCTTTTACATCAAATTATTATCAACTTCTTTGTGCCATGTTCTTTCTTTACAAGCTGAGCCTGTATCACCCACATTTATCCCACAGAGCAGCATCAATTAAATAATAATCACCTGTTTATCTGTTGCACAGTGAAACTTTTAAGATATTCCTGGTGCTGGTGAAAAGTCGGGAAGTTTATAGGGAAGTGTCTTTTGGTTGTTCAGTATTACATGGCAGTTGAAAACAACCAGTCCAACCTAATAAAAGGAGCACAGGAAGGAACATAAAATCTTCTGAGTCAAGCTTTAAGATGAGGTCTGTGTACAGGGGATAGGAAGGAGTCTCTTCTATTTTCACATCTACTTGACATGAGGTTTCTTGTCTTTTTCTCTGGAGCAGTCTGGGGTTGCTGCTGTCAAACATATCCAACAACATGTCTGTAAAGGAATCCCTATCATACTCTGAAGTGTCTTTCCCACATTGTAGGATAAATTCACAGGGGAAAAAGGATGTCTCTGAACAGTTACAGAGTCTATCAAAACAGTGTAGCATTCAAAAAGATGTTTCTGCAGCCCTTTTGCAAATATAAACCTCTTTCTTCTTCAAGGGCACCTCATCTGCTACATTGTTGTGATTTTCCCTCTGTTCAAGTCCTTTCTTGGGACCCTTTCCACTTATCAAACCAAGAGTCTTCCCTACAGTTCTCTACTGACATAATTCAGAGACCCTCACCACATAAGGCCTTGGAGCTCCCATCCATCCAGATTGTCATTGCCTTCCAAACCCATCTTTTCATTCATTGCTGCTCTGTCTTGCCAGTACTTTGCAACTGGAACTGTTTGTTCTCTGCACTTGCTGATGAAAATCTTTTTGTTGGGAAATAGCTGATATTTAAAATACCACATAGAAATTATTTTACAGAATCACAGAATCATTAATGTTTGAAAAGACCTTTAAGATCAGAGATTCCAACCCTTAACACAGCACCATTCATGATCACCACTAAACAATGTCCCTAGAACCACCATGTCTCCACATGCCATGTGCACAGCAACAAAACATATCATTATTGCTCCAAAAGGGTATCAAATTACGTCAAATCATAATTGGGTTTTCCCACTTTTTTAACTCTTATTTAATAAGGTTTCCTGTTAAACCAAGGACAAAGTAGAACCTGAGATTGGATGTCTGCTTGTCTGGTCCAACAAAAATTATTTTTCTAGGATGGACTTACGGTTAGGGGAAAGGAGTTATATTTACAATATTCTGTGCATCTGTGCAAAATTGCAATATTTTTTTTGCAATACCTAAAATTGCAATAACTATGTGATTCTAACTGTTGAATCACAGAGCCCTGACCCAAATGTTTGGTTTTCACTCTGCAATCCCAGGTAATTCTACTCACGCATTACCTTCAAGTATCCATGCCTTGATATTTCAAGAAATACCAAGGATACTTTCCCTGACTCAGTGTGTGTTCCCTGTACAGACAGAGGGCATTTCACAAGAGTCAGTGGAACAGAAATATAAACAGACCCAGTGCCCTGGTTAGGCCTCTCATCAGGAATGTTGAACACCTCCCCCTGTTCCCTGTCACTGATATCTCCAGCCCCATGAGTCACTGCTGGTGGCCACAGCTTTTAATCACATGCTGGGCCTCCAATGATTTATCACCCCTTAACAGTTTTTGTGTTGAAGATTCCCAGTTGGAAGCTCCGTTCCCCTTCACCCCCACCATGAAGTATTACCCAAGAGCATCAAAACCAAAGCAGGAAAACACACTGTTCATGTGGAAGCAGAGTTAAAGCTGTTTAAGAAAACTATCTGTTACCAACAGGCACTTTTAGCAAATAATTAGTGAAACCACAGAAGATTTTAGGAATTATGCAAAGGTTAAAAAGTTAAAGACTTGAAATCTTGTACAGTATTTCCAACAGACTACATGGATACCTGTTGCTCTCTGCATATTCCATTCAAAAATACAGTCAGTCCTGCTTTTGATAAATCCTTGCTATGACATTCACCTTAGTTTTCAGCCTCCAGCTGCTTCTGTGGAACTTGCTTCCAAGTTTATCATGAAAAGAAAAACTGTGCACAGGAAAAAATCCATCACTTAAAGAGTGCCAGCATGTGATGTGGTATTTTCTGGTCTGAGTACATAACCAAGATTTGTCTCATAGGAAACACTGCAGCACTTTTCATCCAAGGTCCGCAAAGTTTCCTGCACCTTCATTCCAAAGCCCAGCCAACTTTCAAATTCACAATGTGGGATGCTGCCTGAACCTGGGTTAAAGCCAAGCTTTCCTAATCTCCAGCAAAAAGGCTCTGGGACTGACTTACACATCTCTCAGGAACAGATAAACTTCCTTTACTTGATCAGTCTCACTGGGAAGTAACAGTGATACAAAGTCCTCATGTTTGTATCTCAGATCCTGGCAGGGATTCCTTTCACTCTGCGGGCAATAATTCCTGCAGGTGGTGGTGCTGGCAGTGATGAGGATAATATTCCTCCATCTCCTTCTGTGTTGGAGCTCTGATGGATCCAAACAATCTGTCCAGGTTATTTTTCTCTAAAACAAAACAAAACAAAACAGTAGACACACTAGTTATGGGCTCTGAACACAGTGAAACTACCCACTGTGGACAGGAGCCACATAATTTCGACCACTGAACAGAGTTTGGCCATTTATTACTATTTGTTTCAGTGGAAAAAAGCAGGCCCTTTGAGCAAATAGGCCACATTTCACTCCCGCTTCTCTCCCTCACACCTCTACTGTCATTCAATGGTCTAATCAAAAACACATAATGCCAGCAACAGAAGAATCATGTTGGAAAACAAAAGAAAGTGATACCTTTGGGTGACACTCAGAAAATAAAGTCCAAAAGGCAAAAAATCCAACTCATCAGCCAAATAAGGATCTTGGAGGGATGCATGGGAGGCCTCCTGTTGCCCAGGTCAGAGACATAGCCTCAGCACATCCTTTCTCCATTCCCATTGAGCACTCATGCTCATGGAAAGCAATGACAAGAGAGAAAAAAGGGTGCCAAGAGAGAAAAAAGTGGACGGAGAGGTATATGTGTCATCCTGGTATGGAGCTGTAATGGAGTCAGGGAACACACACTGCTGTGAGAACCGAGAAATACCTGCAGCTGCCTGACTTTATGTACAGCTTTATCAACTCCAAACATTTTGAAGGTCCTTTACTTGTAAAACGTGCAAGCAGGAATTATTACAGGGATCAAGTGTATTCTTGATACATTTAATCCCAATCTCCCTGAGCTAAATCTTAATGATGCTGAGCACTCACAGCCATAACCAAAATCATGCCATTCTGGGATTATCTTCTCTAAACACAAGGCACCCTGTTATATGTAAAGTTATAATCTGCAAAACAATAGCTCAGTGCATATCTAAAGATGTCCAAATACAAATGTACAATTCATAAAGCACAACCTGCAACACTACCTTATGAACAGGTAACTTACCTGAGAAAAAGGGCAATCTACCACTAAAACAAGGTTACAACACAATCTCTCTTCTCACTCCCTTTACAAAGGCAAATAATTAGTGAAATAATAATAGAAATAGAAATGATAATAACCAAATGTGATTGTCCAACACAATTGCAATATACAGCAGAGTGTATAAATAGCATTTTTGCATGATGTCACACAACTACCACTGCCCTACATAACAACAGGTCCTTAATAAATAGGTGTCTGTGACAACGAGGGGCAGGCCAGAACCCTTTCAAAGCAAATTGCTTCCTTCTTGTAGTTCTACCACTTGCAATAGACTGTGAGTAGAAGTATTAAAATCTAAAGCTAATACACAGGAGGTTTGTTTATTGCACTGTATGGACCAAAGAAAAGTTTCTGCTATATGGCACTGAAGGCAGAGTGCACAAAAATTCCTCTGAGGTCTACAGAGAGCATTGAACAGACCCTCCTCTGTATTAGCCTTTTTCTCACATATCTGTAATTTGAATTCTAACGCAGCTGTGAAAGAAAGAAAAAAAATAAAAGCCCCACCAATAAGCTTTGCAATTAGTTATTCAAATGTCAGAGACAAAGAAAAGTTTGGGGAGGAGATGAGTTTGCTGTGGGCAGTGACTGTGTCAGAACACCAATGAAATCACTGCTTGTGCTGTCTCCATCACAATTTTCCAGAACAGGATTACAGCAATGACAGATTCCATTCCAAAACTCTCAGGCAGCTCTTTACATAGATGTTAGCAGAACAAAGGCATTATACAAGATTTCTTCTCTCTGTCACGCAGCATTTGATGTTCTCTAATCCTCACCTTGGGAAAAGCACTGGAGAACCATATGGACTTCCTGAAATTACACAGGATGTCCTGTCTCATAGCTCAAACTCATGAGTTAAGGAATCTCTGTGGGCCACAGAGAGCAGAGGAAGCGTGTTGTGCCTTTTATTTCCAAGAAGAGAGCAGGGATAGCTTCCAAAGTTATGCACATCACCTCCAAGTCCAATGGCCACGTGTTGCATAGAAGATTATCATGGTGGCTTATTTGAGCATAATAGGGAGTAGAAAAACAGAAAAAAAACCTCATCAACACTATGGGCTGTATTAGAGAATTCTTCAGTAGCCACAAATAAGTAACGTGTCATAGGGTGACTTTACCTTTAAGATAGCTTTGGGAGCTAAGGAAGTTGAAGCTGCTGGTGGCTGATGGGAGTCTTTTCTCCTGACCAGTTATCAGTCATTTCTAAGAATTGACAGCAGTTTTGACCATTGAAAAGTGAGATCAACTTGTGAACACCACCTTAAGATGTAAAGCCAGAGTTCTCTTGCTCTCTTTTTGCTTACTGGCTTCTGAAAAGGTAACAAGGCTCTGTCTCAGCCTCCTCCCCCCCTCCAGGCCGGACAAGGCCTCAGAGGGTGGCGGGGGGGTGGGGAGGTGGTGGGGTGGAAGAGAAACGGAGCCGGCCAGCCTGGTTTGGTTTGCAGTTTCTGCTGCTGGACTGAAACCTGACACCATGAACATCTGCAGCTTTTCCAAGGCTTGAATTCTTTTACTACCTAGCTAAAACGTACAGATTAGTCCTTTTTCCCAGAGAGACAGAGAGAGAGAGAGAGAGAATCAACATGAAGAAGACATCATAAAATCATCAAAGACAGTGAAGAAAAGAGTTAAGTTTTGGATGGGGAAGACAGAATAAGGAGATGCTTTATAAGCTGAAATATTTTTCTGTTAAAGCTATGGAGATGGACAGTAGTGTTCTGAAAAAACTCCTTTAATTCATGACAGAGTATATTGGGAGGAATGGAGTGTTCAAGATGTGGATTTTGAGCAAAAGGTGGAGTAATTGTGATACAGTGAGGTGCTGGAACAGAGGGGGGAAAAGTAATAGTTGAAGATTTGGGGCCGTTGTAGAGGCAAAGAGAAAACTTCTGTTTCCAGTGAAGCTCACAGAGACAGATGAAGAGAACTTTTGCCTTTGAATAACTCATCCTTAAAAACGACATTCCTAGACTCATGGCCCATACACACCTCAGAGTGATGTGAAATGGGAAGAGTGAATTGATGGCAGGATTTCCAGGCAGTTGGCATCAGAGAAATAGGAAACTAAAACAAAAATAGTTTTCTTGTGAGAAACTCCATAGATTAGCAGAAGACTTCTGTTTCTCTACAAAGGCTAATGAAAAGACTCTAGCAAGAATTGGGACTGTTTTAAACACCAAAGTTCCAAAGTTTTTTTTTCTCTATGTTGTCATGCGAATAAGGGAATGGTGGGTAGTGGGGGATAAAGGGGTTTTCTGGAGGTTTATTCTAGTGTTCTTATTCTTGTAGTTTTGTTAATAAACTTTCTTTATTCCTTTTAAGTTTTAAGCCTGTTTTGCTCTTGTTCTAATCCATATCTGGCAGAAAGAAATAAGTAAGTTTTCTAGTATTTTTTTTAGTTACTGCTTTAAAACCACGACATTTATTTGGTGCATTGGCTGGGAAAACGAAATTAGCAAATCTAAACCACTACAATAAGTTTTTTTAATTCTTCTACTTTCATCTTTAAAGGCCCAGTTCCTCGTTTGTATGGAATTCTGACCATAGCTGGTTGCCTAAGGAAGTACAGGAAGTCACAACTCTTGATATTTGGATGTAAGCTTTCATTTAAAATTAATAACCACTATTGTCGTGTATTTCAACTAAAACTGCCCCAGTAGTTAAGAATTTATGTACTCAATTAATCTAGTTCCCTTTTCTGATTCAATTATTTTTTTGCTTTCACCATTGGCAGGAAGTTATTAAAGTAATATCCTTTTTTTTGTGTGGAAATTTAATCTGATATGTATCTATTGCTGATTTCATCATCTTAAACAATATTATAATCATCCACTGTGCTCTGTCTCACTTGTCCCAAGTAGAATTTTTTTCTTCTTCACAGAGCAAACATTTTCAAAATTTGATGCATGCAATTTTGCACGGAGCATTTATCTAATTTTCATATTCTGTATATTAGAGGAATTATCAGAACATAAAAGCATATAAAAGTAATAGCCCACATTCTTTTGGAGTCGCCATTTTTTTAAATCCCCCATGAAATGATACAGTTTTACCTTTTTCCTTATGCGTGTACCTCTATGTTGGTATTTACTTAATGTAAAATCAAAGAAAATTTAACAGGTGTTGGTGTAAGGAACCCCTTACACTTGAGACAACAGCTTCATGGTCATTATCTGGCTGGTGGTTTGGAGTCACACTGGAAGGTTTGGATTCTCACCTAGCTCCATTCCCCGCCTCAGCCTGTTTTATTATGCCAGTGAAGACCAGGCGTATGTTTTAGACAAACTCAGTGAAAGTGCCTCCTTCATAGCTACTCAGGCCCATCTCTGCCTGTATAATTCCTTTGTCCCTTGTTGTAGGCTGGCATTTCTGCAATGTGATGAAATTAATTCAGATGAAGAACACAGTTACTGACGTGCTTCCCACACCAAGCAACTCAGGCATGTTCAGCTTTGTTACTGTGACGTCCCAGGTCCCCAGGATTTATCTTTGTAGACAATACCATCACGAGGCATCAAAAAGTGCAAGGAATGTGCTGTGTTTCAGAAACATTTTTTTAATTTTAACTTTTAACTGCAAGCAAAGGGTTGAAATAAGAAAGTATTACATTGCATTATCAGGCATGTCACTGCAAGCAAAACCAGTTTCACATCTTGGGTAGTTTGAGAAGCAGATAAATACCGTGACTGTCTTTTTCTTCTTGATGTCCTTGTATAATTGATATTGAACTAGGAACTTTGCATTCCAGGAGAAGCCTGGATTAAAAACCTAGATCAACAGCAGTCAGCCATCAATCTTGAGGCAATCTATCCTATCTGCAACTATTTGTATCAGCCATTAGCTATTCAGTAACTCAGGAAGAGATCATCTTTCAAAGAGAATAAACTCTCAGTGCATATCCCTATTCATTCCTCCTGTTCTTTTGCTAATACCCATCTATTACTCCCTCAGCACTTGCAGTGAAATCGCATGCTCGTTGGTTTAGTCATATTTATATAACACATTACTAAGCGTCAGAAAAGAAGAAATAACTGCTTTGGGTTTTTTCCACATAAAATTTCCAACAAAGATTTGAGAGAGAATTTTCCAAAAATATTGCAGACCAGGATGCTCCAGCATGCATCCATACTTACGTGATTCTCAGTTTTATCCATTTCTCCTGACATCATTCCTGAAGTGCAAAGTAGTACCAGGAGCAACAGCATTAAATTAAATTAAATTAAATTAGATTAAATTAAATTAAATTATTTAATTTAATTTAATTTGATTAAATTTAATTAAATTAAATAGCACACCCTCACTGTGAGGGTCCTTTCTCACTGCCAAAACAGAGTAAAATGAGAAGATAGGTAAGATCAAGGAGACAAAGACTTTGTATTCAAAAAGGCATCTCTTCAGAAAGCATCTCCTCTTCAAAAACTTTGAAGCTGTCTTTCCTGTGTCTGAAAATACTCTCATTTTACATACCAACATTTTACGGAGAAAACATTCAAAATTCACCTTGAAAGTCAGTTTTGCTGCATGTCTGTGTGGAACAAGGGCTGGGAAAAGGGATGCTGGATCTTTTCATTGTCCCCCTGCCTCTCCCAAGGCAACTTCCTGTTTCATGTACTGCCCCAAAACAGTCCCATCAGACGAGTTTCTGGCTGAAGTTGAGTCAAGATTGCAAACTCAGCCTCAATGTCTGCTCCACTCCACTCCATACATCAGTACAGAAGAAGAAAGAAACTATTTCCCTTTCCTGGGCTGAGACAGACTCCTTGTAGCCCGCTGAACATAAGTGCATAATCCAGTGTGTGTCTATAGAGCACCAGCCTACAGCACCCACAGCCTGCTGGACTTCCTAAGTAATTCTGTTACTCAGGACAGCCTTCTTAATTGTTGTAGGTAAATTTTTCCAATTCCACTTTTTCCAGGTTTTTTTCCATTTCAAGTTTTTCCAATTTCCACTCATGTGGGGTATTCCCATTGGAATTCTTGTTCCTAAAGACTAACAATAGACTAAAGCAAATTTTATTACTTTGGGACTGTTCATTAAGGCTGTTACATTGTTTTTCATTATTTTCAGATAGGAATTACAGGCTGTGGAGTTTTATTACTATTTTTTTTTCTTTTAGTACATTGCACTGAAGATCTTCCTGACTACATGAAGATTACAATTAATTAACTTGTGATCGTTCACTTAGTGAACTCGATTCCAGCAACATCACATTCAGAACTCCAATTATATTTTTAAGCCTTCAGGTTTACAGCATTTTGTATTAAAGCTAACCAATAATTTCAAGACATGCTTTTTCACTTTTTATAAATTGAAGTCAATTTGATCAAGCCACGAGAAATGTAATTTTCAAAGTCCAGGAAAATAGTGTAGTGCCTAATCATGGCAGAAGACTCAACCATTACAGACTCCTCTTTAAATTCCTAGTCTAAACAGTCATATTTCTTAGCCAGAAACAGCAACACTGAAATAAAAAGGTGTAAGTTACTTGTAGGGTTTTTTTCTAATATAAAAAAGTGAATTCGTTTTCTTTTTTAATATAAGAAGCATGCATTTTCTAGCCAGCTTCACTTTAAAGGACTTTCATATGCACAATTAAGATATTAAACATGGGCCCAACCATGTTATGAATTTAAGTGTGCCAGCACTGACAAATCATTGGCACTTGACTGTTCTGTCTTTAAAATCATCATAATTTGACTTCAGAGCACTGCAAAAAGCTAAAAAAAGATTTTAAGAGCTGGAAAATGACTTTTCTTTCCAGACTGTTCAGAGAACTGTACGTTCATTGTACTTTTGAAAGCAATGTGACTTGTGAAACTGGCAACTTTCCCATACATAACGTCTTAGAGATGTTTATAGCACGTGATATTTTAATTGCCTGGTGACAATATTATTTGGAAATAGATCCGTTTCACAATGCATTTTCTTCATATTTGAAACAAAAAAGCATGAGGTCTGAATATTGCTAAGGTCTGGACAAAAGCCTGAAAAAACAACGCAAATGTTTGGGGAAGATGTCCATAATCCATCTCCCTTACTGAATCCATGAATCCAAGCTTAGGTGTGGGTAGGGATTCAGTCTGGCCAACTATTATCCAGGTGCATCACAGACTCATAACTCTCAAGTTTAACCCAGGCCATGTCTCCTTAAGGATGATCTTCCCAAACAAGCAGTGGCTGCTCCAGACCAGCATTTCTCTTTATTTTTTTTTTTTTTCTGGTGAGTAAAACCGCCATAGTTTCTAAACAATTACTGTCATTTGAAATAGAGAGCTACTAGACAAAGAAGACAGAGTTATTCAAAAAATGTATCAAGTCATTTTACAGTCAAATTACAACACTGTGGTCTGATTTGCATAAACCAGGACACAGAATTCCATCCATCAGACAAACTGATTTTTCTTTTTTTTGTTTTTTTGGTGCATGTATAGAGAAGTATTTATTGCATAGAGTCTCTCCCTGAACCTACAGGACTGGCTGGATGTGAATGGGGTGTCTTCTGCCTTTTATGCCAGATTTACCATCTTTGTTTTGGCATATAAAATACTCAAATGATCTTGGATACACCACCTGGGGGACTGGCTTTGACTCCATGTTGCACCTCCAAACCTGGACTCTTCTTTAATAGAACTAGTATCAGACGTAGCCATGTAGCCAAACTCCTGCTGTTTCGGAATTTGTGCCTCACTTTCTCTAAGCCCATGCACAGAGAAAATTCTGTCAACCACGCACCAACAAATTTGCTCTTAAGCAATTCTAACTTTTTAAGAGGTAGTCAGGAAAGCTGATTCACTTGGTGAATACATTCAGCAGAGAGGGAAAAATAATAAAGAGTTTTAATGTTTTTCATTGCAGCTTTTTAATTTGGAAGCTCCTTCAATTTCCCAATATTTTGGTTTGTTTATCTTATTTTTAAGTTATCATTCCAGAGTTCACAGGTAACCTTACAAGGCATTTTGAAGTTAAAAATCAAGGGGAAAAGTCTCCTCAGTACAATCCACAGTTTCAGACTCTTGAACCTCTGTGTACAAAGGGTAAAGAATTCTCTTTTTATTTTATTTTACAAAGCACACAAAATATACATTGTACTTGACACATGCACAACTCAAGGCATTTGATCTAAGTCCCATTTACTGAACTTGGTAATTTGCAAATTTAGGTCCTGCTGAAATATCTGAAAGCAAACCCTCTTATGAGCACAGATTTGATTTACAGCAGCTAAAGTTCTAAGCTGTAGATAAGTCTTTCAAATATTTGTTTATAAGAAAAATGTGGACCCGACTCCTGAATTGGGATTTTACTGGAATGCTGTAGTGGAAAAAGAGTTACACCAGTGTTCCTTGCCATATTAGAGATCGTGTTTTGTAAATGGGGACTGACTAGTGACACTAGTAGGTGTCACTGTATCTTATTCCTTCATGGGATTTCCTCTCTAGTACTTCCCCAGCTCCATGGCCTTGTTTATCAGTGCAGTAGTGCTTGTAACAAAACATGCCCATATATTCCATATCACATCCCTACCCCGAGCAAGGGGAGCCAGACACCCTGAAATATGGAATGTGCATTAGCAAGCATGCTCCATAAAATTTCAAAGCCTGAGACTTTTTCACAGCCTGACAGATTTTCCCATATGGCTTTCCACATTCCTGGAATGTAACCCAATACAGGCACTGCAGGCTGAATGATAAACAGAGACTCCTTCAGGAAACCTTGGGAAAGTAGAGCCTCAGAATATTACACTGTGCTCTGAATATTCCACAGGTGACCAAAGGCTGCACAGGCCATTTTTTCAAGGCAGACAGAAAAAGTTAAAAAATGGACAAAAAAAAGTAACTAAAAGTATCTGGCAATGACCTAGCACCATCCTCAAACACTATTTTGTGAAAAATAAAAAATATTTCAGAACTTCCTGATCCTGGAAAAAGCAGAAGCAGCATTTCAGCAGAAACATGATTTCATATTAGTTTTGCATTAGGTACATCAATCCATTTTATTGTAAATAAATAAAATTTAACTGCAAATCATGAGAAGCATGAAAAGATATTTCTGCTAATTGACTCACTTTCTTTTTTTCTGTTTACCTGCTATACATATATCCACTGCAGCCCCAGTCACAGGCAGTGTGCATTCAGCACTCAGAAACATGAGCCTTGCCACAGGCAGCACACACTCACTGAGCCAGGCTCTCAGCAGCATTCAAACCGCACAAAAACATCCCAGAGTGGAGCCAGGGCAGGTACACACTACCAGGCTCCTCCAGGTCAAACCCCAGGGGAAAGCAGAGCATCTTTGGAGCTGCTCTACTTCCCATCAGCTGTCAGGGGCTCAGAGCTGGCACAGGTTTCAGGCATTGTTGGAATATTTTGACCACGCTTATGGCTTTGCAGCCTATGGAGCACAGGAACAGAGGGGCAGCAGAGGATTGCTTCACTCACAGAGTGACTTTCGTGGTGCAAATCCAGAGCAAAACCTCTGATGGCACATCCAGGAGTCCTGGACAGGATGAGTAATAAAGACCTTCTGTGCAGCCACTGCACATAGTGAGAGTACAAAGTACACGGGGTCTTCAAACAAAATAATGCATAATGGACCTCAGCCGCTGTGCCCATGTTAGAGCTGAGAAAGCCTCAGCTGGCACTGTTTGAAGTAGATGTTGGGATCAAAAGAGGGAATGTGTAGCTCCCAATCTTAAAAAAACCTGTCCTATCTGTTAAAATAAAACAAACGTGCAACCATGTTTCTGACCATGGATTCTGGCAAAGTACTGGACAGGGTCATACTTTCATCAGCTATTATCCTTGTTTATGACTGGATAGCAAAACCAGATCCTATTGCCTCTGCTCCCTCCTCACACTACTCTGTGATGCCAACGAAATGACAGAACAGTATTTCCAGGCTGGATCTTTAGACAGGCAAAATCAGCAGATTATTTTGAAGATTTCTGCCACTCTTGGTGATTTTAAAAAAAAATGTTTGCAGGAAATAAACTGGAAATGCTGAACAGCAGGAAATGCTGTGCCATGAAAAAAATTTGATTTTGTGTTCTTTAGCATTCACTTAACTTTAAATTCTATGCAAAAGGAGAAAACAGGTTTGTTAATTAATAGGTACCAAATGCAATGTGACATCCACTCTATTGAGGACAAGGAGCTAAATGGCTACGCTGAAATTCTGATACATGTACAAACCACAGACATATCAACACTTGATTTAATCTAGGAAATTATATCCCCTGTACTACAAAACAAAACAAAAACAACGAACAAAAAAAAACCCCTATGATTTCCACTGGTGGAAGTAAATATTGGGAAGTAACTGACAACTGAGGAGATGACATTTTTTAGTAATTTTGCTCACCTGTTGTATGCAGTGAGCTATGAGTGGTGTAAGAACTCTCAGGATTTCCAGCTCTCCTATAAATGAAATCAGGGTGATCTGAAGATAAGGAAATAAATACATCTAGAAATGGTTTCTTCCTTTCCACACACATTGATCCTAGACAGTGAGGAATTTCAGGAGGTAAAATTCCTAGGTAATGGCTGAGGGAGAACTTGGAAAGAACCACCACCCCAGTTCTGCTGAAAAGATGTTAATATTTAAGAAAAAAAAAATTTACTTTCCAAACATGTCTTTTACAGTCTTGATCTAGAGACATTGATAAAGACACAGATTGCTCAGAACACATCCATTTCTCACATATCAAAAAGGTTATACACTTCACTGTATAATTCTGTATAGCTTCTGTAGAGCTTATTTTCTTGTTAATAATATTACTCTAACATGTAGATGACAAAAACTGAATTCATCACTAATAATCATGCACTATTTTGCACCAAAAGTAAATTTATCTGGTTTTAAGGTAGAGAACAATACCTTGAATAACTACATTTTTGGAATCTAGCCTGAAACCTCAAATTTTTTTCCAAAATATTACTATGTTAATAAAAATCTCAAACTAATGAGCACAGAAGTTACACATAGTCTTAGCTAGAGAAAAACATCATGAGTAGCATTTGAGGGAGACTAGCTCCCCCATGCACACCAGAAATGTGGTACACATCTTTATCTTTATTTCCAGTAAATCTTTTCCAGTCTTACTGAAGAATAATCATTCTTGCATGATTGAAATAGATTTGAAATCGTTTTGGTTTGGGGTTTGTTTGTGGTTTTTTTTTTTAAGTAAGCTAACACTTGAACTTTCCAATTAATGCCCAGGAGTCATAAAAATGCCTGATGCAACACAATTTTAAAATCATCTGTGGTCACTGAAGCTGACTAAGCCACCATGTGTGCACACAATCTCCACCAGCAGTTGAAGATCAAGCTGCAGAACAGGTGATGCCACCATGTGGGGCCTTGACTGCCAAATGAGGTCAACTGACAGGCATTATTCTGAAGGAAGTGGACAAAATCGAAAGAAGAGCCAAGGTTGGAGAGGAAGCTTTGGGAGGCTGAGCAGCAGCCTCACAAGCAAGCTTCTATTGTGCTCAGAAAGAGAAAGAATTTGACATCTGACCTCTCCTAGGAGAAACCCAAGCAGCATTTCCAGAGTAGGCAGTGAAGCATGGAAGTGCACTGTCCACACAACAAAGAACAGATAAACCAAGATACATTGGATAAACAGATAAACAGGGGCTTCTTGAATGTCTCTGGGAAACCCGCAAAGATCCATACTTTGAGAAAAAGTGTTCAGATATCCTGTGAAAAGTTCTGAAACATCACCGAGACTGCTCCAAAACCCTCCAAATTCACACCTCTTTTTAGAGTTTTGTGACTTGCTTCTCCATAAGACTGATTCTTGTATCAAGCAACATTAATATTCCCCTTTTCATCTTTATCAGATAGGTGGTATTTTCTGTAGTGCCCACTTGTGGACAAACAGGCCATTTATATTTCAAAAGAGTAGTTAACAAACGTTTCCCCCCATTAGCATGGCTGCTAAAGACCTCAGTCCAGAAGCAGAGGTGGAAGCATTGATCACAACCATTTCTACTGCAGAGAATGAATCTCCATGACATCATAATTAATTCAGAATTACTTTTTTCTCCAGATGCATCCACTGAAAGGGGCAGCTTTGCTTACCAACTCCCCCATCAGACATTCCCCATTCAACAGATTTGTGCAGTAGGGAATTATTTCCTTGTGTGGAACACTTTCCACCACATTGCTCCATTTCCTTCAAAGCAATTTATGTCCCATTTTGAGCTTCATCCACTGTATGCAAGCTGAGCATCTTTAGCTCCTCTAAAAAGAATCTTGTGTGCTTGAACTCTAAAAACAAATAATACCCAAGCCTCTGGAAGCCTGCTCAAGCAAATATATATATATATATATATACATAAAATAATCTGAGCAGAATTCCAGGTTGTGTCCTTGCCTGGTTTTGGACTAGCAAAGAATGAAAAATCAAACCCCATTAACCAGGGCTTTATAAAAAACAGTCTTCAAATGGGATGGATTTCAAAGTGACCAGTTTTCCTGCACCGATACCTTCACTAGCGGCTTCTTCTATCAAATACACGAGGGCAATTCTATCTATTATAGGGGCAGGTGAAGGGAAAAGACCTGACTGATCTGAGACCACTAATGATGAATCCTGTCAGATGGATATTTCGTAATAAATTTCTCCTCCTTGCATTGTAAATTCTCACACGCAGCCTGAGGAGAGGTAAGTAGGTTTTTTACTTTTTTTTCAAGTTGGCAGTGGATCCTACTTATGGTCAGTTGCTTGGTAACAAGTTTCTCTGGCTACAAAATAAATATTCCACATCAGAAATATTTGAGAAAACACTGTTTTTCCTAACTACATTCCATAATGCTTGGGCCACAGGGTTTCCCAGAATAGTCCAAAATGTTAACAGGGTTACACAAAGGATGACCTCCAATTAGATTATCTCTCTAAGGCAGATACATCCATACAGATATCCATCCTGTAATATATGTTGGTATAATTTGCATTTTATTGTAAATGTATAAAATCAGGTATAAAGCATTTTTTTCATGTATAAAACACAAACAACTTGAGATTGCAAAAGTTGCTGATGGGAACCCAGGAAGAGGAGTAATTTGCAAAAAAACAATGATAGCACTGAGAAAAGATGGGTCCACCCAAGCAAAACAAGCCCACTGACGACCCAGTGATTAATGCCTGATACTGATCTGGTCAAAATCCTCAGGACCATACTTCCCAATGTCCAATTCCCAAAAATCTACTCAAACTCTCTTCCCTTCTTGGAAAACTCATCAACAGACCAGCAGCAGAATTATGAGCATGTAACAACACCAGAAGAACAAAAAACTTAACCTGCATAGCCTCAGGTCAAAAAAAACTGAATAAAACTTGGGTCTCTGAAAGACAGTTGGGGAACTTGGGGGAACCAGTGCGACAGAAGCTGGTTCAGAGTTCACCCAGCACCGATCCCAGACTCGACACTAACTTTGATCGTGGCTGTTCCGAAATTCGATTTTGCAAATTTTTCAGTAAAATCCTTATTTGATAAAATTTGGCTGATTTCATTTATAACAATCTGGTGCCCCCGGCGTGATTTGAATTGGGATTCCTGGTCTTCCATTCCTCTGACTGGGGGGTGCCCCCACTGAATTTAGCGGCCTGTTGGAATTGGGAGATCTGGAGAGCCAATCAAAAAAGAACTAAATTTAGATAAACAGCCACAATCCAAAGAGGCAAAGAGCTAGCTCAGGAGCTCTCCATGAATTCTGGAAGGCCAGGGGACATCTTGAAGATTTTGAGAGAATAGGAGGAAAATTAGAAGATGGGAAATGGAAACTGCCAGATGGCAGGGAGTTGGTATCTAAAGAATATACAAGACAAATTTTAAGAAGGTTACATCAACAGACTCACTGGGGGGCACAAGCACTATCGGAGCAATTTTGAAGTTCTTTGGGTGTAAAGGAATATATGAGATAGCCAAACAAGAAGTACTCAGGTGTATGATACGTAGAAAAGTAAACCAGACTCGGGCATGACAAATGCCCCTGGGAGGTCAACCTGTGGCTTACTGCCCATGTGAAAGGATACAGGTTGACTTTAGAGAATTACCAAAGGTAGGGAGATATAAATACTTACTAGTGATAGTAGATCAACTGACCTGGTGGGTGGAGGCTTTTCCCAGCCCATGGGCTACAGCACAGGTAGTATCAAAGATAATCCTGGAAGAAATTGTGCCCAGGTACGGAATAATAGACTACTTTGATTCCGACCAAGGGACACATTCACCTCCAGGTTTATAAAACAATTGGCAGAAGCTTTAGGGATTCGGTGGGAATATCATACCCCTTGGCACCCCCAGAGTTCAGGAAGGATAGAAAGAAACTTTAAAAAATCAATTATCGAAGTTAGTACTAGAAACAAAAATGTCCTGGGTCAAGTGTCTTCCCATGGCTCTCCTAAATATTAGGACACAGCCACACTCAGAGGTGGGATTGTCTCCATTCAAAATGTTATATGGGATGCCTTACAAGCACAGGATGCCAGTAGATCATCTTAAAATAGAGAATAGACAATTGCAAACCTATTTAATAACTATTAACAAAAATCTACAGGAACTGTGAAAACACGGACTGATAACCCAAAGCACCCCCCTGGGATTTTCTATACACCACATTCAGCCCGGAGACAGTGTGCTAGTCAAGACCTGGAAGGAGGTCCTGCTAGCTCCTCACTGGTAAGGCCTGTTTCTCTTTCATCTGACTACCAGCACTGCCATTCAAACAGCAGAAAAACTTTGGACTCATGCGACACGAATGAAGAAAGTTGAACAGCAGGAGGAGCCTAAGTGGAAAATAACTTCCTCCCTAGGAGACTTAAAGCTTCAGCGACACTAATGTTGGAGGGAATCACGGTAAGTTGTTTAAAACCTGAATGCCCTTGTTATCCATGTATACATTTTGAGTGTGGTTACTGTCACAAACAAGTGCAGTGTAAGAGAGGGTATAGATACAAAAGCTTGTGTACAAAGTGCCTAGAAGAAGAAAAAAGCCTGACTAGCTGTGTCGTAGTACTCACTAAAACCTAAGCTTACTGGAGCTAGATTCTCCAGAGTCTACCTTTTAAATTAAAAAGGATAAGGGGGAAAATTAAACTCACGAGCACAAGTCCTAGCAATCAAGTGCCAAAGGGTGAGTAATGTACCCTGTAATACAAACATTGAAAAGTTATCCAAGTAGAGTGCCTTTAAAAGGTGGTATGCAGCTCAGCCTAATCATGGAACCCCTGAAGAATACCCTCGCTGCCAAGAAGAGGATTTACCTCGCTGCCAGTTGCAACCTGGTGGGCGCAGGCAGAGGCAGAGGACTACACCTGTGGGGAATCCTGATGATCCTGAGCCTACCCGTGTGCCAGACAAGTGGTCTGCATTCAGAGCAGCTGCCCAGCTCTGAAAAACAGAGCCCAATGTTTGAGCTGTGCCTCAAGACTGTCCTGAAGGGACAAAGTGAGTTTGAAAAGATAGCATACCAAGCCCAATATAATTGCCCAGATAACAAAAAAAGAGTGGGTACTGTGCCTACAATGGCACTAGATTTTAGATACGTAAATTAGAAAGGGAAACAATATACTATAATCCCACTGTGAAGCCTAAGAGCAAACAGTCAAGCTTTCCATCAAAGAAAAAAGAGACTTCAATCCATGTGGTACAAAAACAAGATGCTAAACAGACACCAAAGACCCCTGTTTGTAACCCGTGTAACCATGCTGTATTGATTAAAGATAAAAAAGAATCCACCTTTGTATCATACTTTCAAGTTAACAAGTTATGTTATGATAAAAATCAATTAGAAATGTGCATAATGAATGAAAAAACCTATTAAGAAGAATTTAAAATTTAACAAATTTTCTTTTAACAATGAAACCATAATACTAAACCTTCTAAATGATGATAACAAAAGGGTATACTTAAAGTTTGAAGAAACTTTTTGTTTTTCAAGAAATAACGAAGGAGTAAACTCAGAAAAAGGTGCAACAAGTAGTGATAGAACTAAAAAGACAGGAGTCAGAAGCCAGAAAGAAAAAAATGAGAATGAAAAATAGCTAGATGTAAAATAATAGTCTTTTGTTATAATAAAATATGACACTGTTCTGAAGAGAGTAAAATTAAGAAATAAAGAAATAATCAGTAAAGATTCTAACTTAATACACCTTAAAAAACTTAACAAAATGGTACAACAAAATCACAAATTATAATGGTGATATAGAAGGGGAGGGATTGTAATATATGTTGGTATAAAATGAGGTATAAAGCATTTTTTTTCATGTATGAAACACAAACAACTTGAGATTGCAAAAGTGGCTGATGGGAACCCAGGAAGAGGAGTAATTTGCAAAAAAACAATGATAGCACTGAGAAAAGATGGGTCCACCCAAGCAAAACAAGCCCACTGACGACCCAGTGATTAATGCCTGATACTGATCTGGTCAAAATCCTCAGGACCATACTTCCCAATGTCCAATTCCCAAAAATCTACTCAAACTCTCTTCCCTTCTTGGAAAACTCATCAACAGACCAGCAGCAGAAATATGAGCATGTAACAACACCAGAAGAACAAAAAACTTAACCTGCATAGCCTCAGGTCAAAAAAAACTGAATAAAACTCGGGTCTCTGAAAGACAGTTGGGGAACTTGGGGGAACCAGTGCGACAGAAGCTGGTTCAGAGTTCACCCAGCACCGATCCCAGACTCGACACTAACTTTGATCGTGGCTGTTCCGAAATTCGATTTTGCAAATTTTTCAGTAAAATCCTTATTTGATAAAATTTGGCTGATTTCATTTGTAACAATCCCCATACACAGCACGGCTCACATATTCTTTAAATAGCATGTTAAACTTACTCCGGGGTCTGGAGCTCATGTAAAGTAGTTTAACTGCCTAGGAACAAATTAGCTGGCTGGATCCTGTGCCCTTTTAAACATAGGCGTGGTGGGAGACATTTTGCAAGGACTGAAAATCTGGACGTCGCTGTGTTAGGTCTGAGGTGCCTGCCAAGGAAAGCACGTCTAAGGAAAGAGACAAGGAAGTGAGACACAAAACCAGATATCTTAGCACCAGGGATGCTCCTGGAAGTGCCTGCTCTGGAATCAGCCCAGAAAGTGTTAATGTATCTGCAGGCAGCTCCCAGTTCTTCCTGCCATCCTCCTCTCCATCCTTTCAGCACAACACTGGTTTGTCCAGGACACAGCCAGTTGAAGTCAGTTCTTCCAACCCTCTGAAAACATTTGTCCCAGTGATCTATTCTAAGTACCATAATGGACAGATTCTTGTTTTTAAAATGCAAAGAGGAATACTGTGTCCTGGACCAGCAGAGAAGAACACTGCAGAATCAGCTAACTCTGTACCCTTTCCCATCCTAATGACAGGGGATGTCTTCAAAGAGACTAAGAATAGGACAAGCATTTAGTGATGCTTCTTTAATACCCTTTTAATCTCTCAGCATTCTAGAGCACAAGGATTTCCTGTTCTTAATAGCCCTTGATGAATCCTTCTTCCATGAATTTGTCTTCATACAGTGACTAGGGAGGAGAAACAACTATTTCTAGATTTTATGATTGGTAATAATTCCCAAAAAAGAGCACTAATTATATGGAGATTTTTAAAAACCTAGTGGCAAAGAAAAAAATATTATTGAAAGAACAAAACAGAGATTCTCCACCTCATAAGTATCAGTTAGAAACTTGGATAAAGAGTTTTAAGGCTACCAATTCTCAAAGGGAGGCAGTCAGGAAATGGGTCTAAACTCATGCACTATAGACCTAGGTTCAAGAGCTCCTTTAAATACAGGACCCTGGTTTCAAACCCACTTGGGTCTTTAAAAAAAAATAAATTAGACAAGTGCCACTATATGCAGTCTGGGGATCTAAGGTCAACAAGTAAAATTGAAAGTCGCCCACACATACCTAAATGGTGTGGATGTTTCCATTCTAATTTTTTTTATTATTATTTTTTTTATTTTATCTCTTCATGTACCAGGAGCACTCACATCTCAGAGCTGGAAGCTCCACTTTTGTGAGATAGCCAGCTGTGAAAAGGGTCTGGAAACTAATTTGGATTACACATATCTGGGCACTCATGCGCACCTCAGAGAGAAGGAACTATTGATTTCTTCTCATACATACAGGGACGTAAAGGTACTTTCCCTCCATTTTGTTATACTCATTTATCCAGGAGATTTTTTTCCAAGATATTCCTGCCACATTCACTGGACAGGATGGACAGTGGCTGCTTCATAAGTTTGCTTGTTTTCTTCATTATTAGCACTTTGTTCCCTTTGCAGGAATAATTAATTTCCTCCTGATTTTCCTCCATAATGTGTGTTTTGCAGATGTTGATTAACACTTTTGCCATATCCACATTATCTCATTTTGCAATTAAAAAAAAATCTAGAAGAATTCCTCATTTTGAATCTGCTTATTTACACATTTTATTTCAGATTCTCAGAATTTGATTTCTCAGTGTACTGGTTAGTTCGTTAAACTGGTACTACTTTATTTGTTAAACTGACAATCTGCAGTTTATGGTGATTGGCAAAGGCAAATAGCAACAGCAAATAAGCATATTAGACTCAGGATCTTCAGGTAAACAGCCACAAAGCAAAGGATAAATATCTCTAAGTGTTTTCACTTAGAACTCAATAACAGACAAAGACAGAATTAATTTCCTTGGCAGTGCACTCAAAACTTAAGTCTTCCTAGAGCTCTGTATTTCATAGTCTATCACTCTGTTTCTGGGATATTCAAAGCATTGATCCTACAAGTTTCAGTCCCAGAACATTTCATCCTTTTGCAACAAATGAGCAAAAGAAGCTGTCATGCTACTCAGGGGACACAGCAAAAATTGCATATAAGTCCTTAATTCTATTACTTTCTTAATGTCAGTGCTCAACTTTGTTGCATCCTGTTAATACAGCCCTGTAGATTCTCAGCATACAGTGCTTCACCAGCAAAACCAGAAATTTGCTGACAGCAAAAAAAATATGATACTTCAGTTCTAGGATTTATATCAATATTCTAAATGGATAGTGATCCAGCAAATGTTTTATGCAGTTCTTATCCCTTTGACAGATCCCTGGACTTCCTTATTCCAAGCTCAAAGCACTTTGCTAAATAAGTCTTAGCCTCCCAAGCCATAGAACCATAGAATGTTGCACGTCATATAACTCCATATATCATAACTCCACTTTTGTCCTGTCTGCTGATAGCCCAAACTATCCTTATTTCATCTAGTGTGTCTCCATTCTCACTCACTCCTGGAGCAAATTCTCCTACATGTGCAGTCCAGCTTGCCTTTCATTAACTATGCATGGTTCACTTTTCCTCTTTAGCTAAAACCTCACTGTAATTTCTTTTTTTCCCTGCCAGTTTTATTATCCTCATTTCCCCATGTTATATCTGATATATACCCCTTGTACCCCTTGAATCTGTGGTAGATAGCTACATAATTTTCTTGATGTGAACAAGAGCTACATATCCCTGACATGCTGAGTAAAAACTAACTCCCAGAGTGGGACAACTACACCTTTTCAGAAAAAAAGTATTTCCAATATTTTTGTAGCATGGGAAAAACAATGTATTTTTCTCTAGTCTTGTTCTTGGAAGACATTAAACTGTTCTGGCTGAAACCTTCTGAAGAGAATTCAGAGGGAGACAGACACCAAATGAGACATGGAAAAATTTAGTTTGAAAAGCTACTTTGACGAAGTTGTGAACAGCTGAAAATAGGCATTTAGGGCTGGAAGTGCCTGGCAGCCATAGCAGGAGATGCTGTTACAAGCCCTGCCTGCAGTGAAAGGGACATTCTTATCAGGTCACCCACTTTGGTGATAATCAAGCATAACCCAACCACATTTCTGGAGTAACTCCATGTCCCTGCTAACCAACCAAGACAGGACTTCTGCCATTTAATTATCCAACTATTTGGCATTTACATGAACCCTGATAGGAAGACCCTCACAATACTTCCCCATTCCCTAGGGCCATCACACAGAACACGAATGCAGGTTACGAGATTTTCCCCCAGCTCCAGTTTATGAGGTGGCAGTTCATGGCAAACCGTTGGTGACTGGCCCCCAGCCATCCAAATTTCCTCTGTGAGAGTCTGTTGTAGCCCTGCTCGTGTCTTTAGCTTCTCCTCCCCAAATTTGGCTGTAATGGACCTACCTGAAGTAATTAGGCCACCTGCTGCACCACCAGATCTGTTTAAGGGAGTCTTTGGCACTCAGGTTTACATACTTTGACGGGAAGTGTTTAAGTGAGTACCAGTATAATAGCACTACAAAATGAAATTGTAGCATTATTTTAATTAATAAATATAATGACGTGCTCAGATGACCGTGAGCTTGTCTGTAGTTACTTTTCCATACCATAATGCAGTCTGTAAAATACCAACTTTTTGCACATTACACAGTGTGGGATGGGAACTGGATTTGCAGACGAACAGGATATTTTCAATCAATTGAGGTTTTACAGCTTTTAAAGATTTTAGAGATTTTAAAGATTTTTTATCCCTGATTGTCACCCTGAGAATCAGACCCTCAATATTGTTTTTCTACATGTTCTAGCCACTTTCCCAGGAAAGAAACTATAAACATAGGTGTTTATACATTCCATTAAAGATATGCCTTTTGATGGACATCTCTCATGGCCAGTGCAGTTGGGAAGGTGGTAACCTGACTATCCAATCCCTGGTCATGGTCAGAAACTTATAAATACTGAAAGGAAAAATAAAGTTTGCTCTGTCTTTCACCACACCTCAAACTGCATCTGCGTGACTTATTTCGTGTCCAACAGTGACATCTGATTGAAAAAAGAAAAAAGAAAGAACAAAAGAAGTATCAGTTGTAGAACTTGAAAATGACTATTTGTTTTGGGAGCAAATTTGGTTTTATTGGTACCATTCGTACCACAAAAATGGTCATCATAAATTAGCACAGTCCTAACAGACCAGCTCTGCATCCATACATCATACAGTTTTATTTTTGGTTTTGATGTATAAATAGGAATATAAATATATATATGTATATATATACATATATATATCCCCATCTTAAGAGGTTCTTCACAAATGTCTTCAGACAAAGAGTGGGATTTCTTCTCAGTAGGTTACATGGTAATTTTGGCCACTGCTTAGCATGTTAATGATATAAATTAATAAAAACATAACAAACACATTTATATACAGTAGATTTTAATCAATATATAAAAATACAAATAATTTTACATTAGCAAGGATTTAAATACCACAGTATTTCATTTTTATTTTTCCCTTTTGTTACATATACCTTTGTTTCATGTCTGGAAAGGGGGATCTACCCTGTAATCTTCATTCACACTGTCCACAGCTCAAAACTAACATTAAGCACTTGTTTATTTTTAAATACATCCTTAAATGCAAAAAAATCAATAGGGTATAGATATCTTTTAAATATCTAAATGTCAGCACAGTGCTCCATAGGATCACACCAGGAAATACCAGTAGATACTTTCACACCATACCATACTTAAAGTGCTTAGATTTTTATTATCTCCATGAAAAGAGAGAGGGCAAAGACCTATGGGAATAAAGAGGAAGATCTCAATCTCCTTTATATTATGCACTCTTGAAAGTGTGATAGCCCTGATTTTGTAATGCAGGATAAACAGGATGGCTTCCCACATCCTGCAGGATGGGATGACAACTAATATGAATGCACAGAAATTAACCAAGTTGCTGTTCAAAATGCTTTGAACACATAAGGAGTGTAGTAGGCAACAAGACCTAAATGAACTCTTCAGTAAAAAATTTTATAATTATTAAATTAATTAAATGTGCCTCAAGACATGGATGTTCTAATAAACTGCTTGGAGTTGCAGCCAGTTTTACTAGTGTAGGACACAGAGAAATATTATGCCAATTAATATTTGGCCAGACCACTCTTATAATCAGAGTGCAACTCACATGACTCATTTAAGGTCCAAATCAAATGTTTTAGATCCACAAATACCAATGGAGCCAGTCCATAGGGTATGGTCCATAGCAGGACCACAAACTCTGATTTACAGAGAAACTTGAAATGTTGCCCTGCAGGGACAAAAAAATCATAGCTGAGAATTCCATATCCGTGTCAGTTCCAATATCCCAAAATGTTAAATGCAGTAAACCACAATCTCACCTGTACCACTTCTCATTACACCCACACTTTTAAACAATTAATACAAACGTGACACTGTCATATACAATTTCAGTATGATTGAAATAAAGAATTAGAAGATTTATTTCTTAAAGGCACTATCATTTTCTCCACAAGCTTTGTTTTACACACAACAGCTCAGAATAGCAATGATTAACCGAAAGAAGTAAAATAGATCACTGTTGCTATTTTTCCAGTTACTCGTTATAAAAAGTATGTCTGCACACCAAGTAGACAACACTTCACTTTCCCTTTGTGGCTGGTGTTGGGGAAACACAAAAAGGACAGAATTATCATTAAAATTAAGAATCAGAGAAACATGAAGTTAGTTACATTTACATACAATTTATTGTCATCTGGCAGGATTTCAAACCCGACATGCACCTTTAGGCATTCCAGGTTGTTTTGTAGATTGGTCATCCACCATAAATAAAATCACAGGCTGAAATCAATTGACCTGACATTTACCCTGTTCCACTGCCTAGCCACATACCAGCTCTCATGTCTGATTTTTAGGAGGCTTTAAAAGACAAAATTATAAGGGCTAATGAGCAGTTACTAATGAAAAGCCTGTAGAAGTATGTGAGTCATGAATGGGCTGGAAACTGTACGGGAATACTGTAGGCTTTTACCTAGATGAACTCTGATATCATCATGTGAGCTACCAAGAGATAAAGAAATAAGTATATGAAGTGGTAACCTTCAGTTTCACACGAGATAGAAAATGATCAAACAAAAAAAAAAGGACTTTTAAAAAAAAAATTTAAATAGTGACTGAGCTAAGGATCATGCATTTCTAGGCAAGGTAATACAATTTTCCTATCTTTACTGTAGAAAAATTCTGTTTTTGAAAGACGGTATTACACTGAGTTGCAGTAAGATTTAGGTTGTTTGACTTAATACAACACCTATTTCAAAGGAGACAGTTCACTCGGACAAATTTATTTCTTTTTGCCAGGTAAGTTAACCAAGAAATCCCAAGTCACTTTGTCCTTGGGCAAGCAGTCAAATCTTCCAGTGTCCTAGTAGGGTGCTTATTTAGGGCTAGACATGAAGGACCCTTGAAGGGCTTTGGTGTTAAAACTCACTTGCATTGTCCCCGAGCCCGTTGTGGGTACTGAAGCACAGCCAGAGTCCATCAGAAAATCTCTGAGACACAAATCTGTCTTCCATGGAACAGATTATCCCAGTGGTATCCACCTTGTACTAGTACTCAGATACATTGCTTGCTAAGAAATGTGAATATTCGGCAGTTTCAGATGAAACACACTGAAAGTTTCTAGCTGAGAAGAGCCATGACGAAAGTGGTAACAAATCAACCAGCTAGGTAAAAATCTGCTCCTGCCAGCCCAGAGCGTGGCACGTGGACACTCAGCACTCTTGGACTGCCCAGCAAGAGGGTTCCTTCCAGCTTGTCCACATCATTTAATTGGTAGAAGTCCACAAGTCTGTTCCCAACAACAAATTCATGCCCAAGTTGGAAAGGAAGTCATTTGACTCAATCAGTTGTCATTCCCTCCCCTTTATCAGTGAGACTTTCTGAAGAATCTTCATGCAGCTTAACAGGTCATTTCTCTCTCATCAGATCCCAAGGTAAAAGCTGCTCTAGCTCCATTTACCTTATCCAGCTCTCCCCATTGTCAATTCAAATCTGAATGAGGCTTTTGAAGTCTTTTAGTCCTCTTTTCTTCTGTCAGGAAACCTTTGGGACAGTTTATAATCTATATAAGTACTAAGACAGGACCACAAAATGAATCGTATTAATATAATTGCAACCAGTAAAACCATCAAAAGGACTGATTCCATATTTAAGCTAGAATAATGAGGTAATGTGAAAAAAATACTCTGGGAGATCTAATTATATAATGTAGTATTCAGTTCTGTATGGCCTGCCCAGCAATTCCTCTAACATTCCAATCAAAGTGATCTCACTAGCATGTGAGAGAAGAGTCCAGCTGACAGATTTGGGACATGTAACGTACTATTTAGTCAAGAGGCCCCATGTGCTATTCATAAAGAATTAACAACTCTTATATTGACAATGACAGTATTGTCAGAAGACCTTTGGAAGGGAGAAAAAAAACCTCCATAAACTGTCTCTGTGAAGTTGGATTTTTTTTTTTTTTTGGCCCCTCTTTTCCAATGCTGATGTAATCTCCAAACATCTCCAGCAGCAGCTGCTCAGCGAAACCAGGCACCTTCTCCCTAGTCCCTTTCAGCAGCACATGCAGCACTTTCCAGCTCCCTCAAGACAATCAGGGCCTTTCTTTCACCAATTAGCTATCACTTCAAGAGTCCTGCGCTGTCCAACGAGCTCTTAAGAATGGTCTTTGCAGGAAACAACACTGGAGGAGATTTTTTTCCCCTAGACAAATGAAAAGGGGAAGAAGGGGAGGGGGAAGAGGGGGAGACAAAAAAGCACAAGAAAACAAATCAGAACACAGAGGCTGTCCAAAATGCATCGCTCATTTAGTACATCAACAAATGAAGAAATGTCCTCGACAGCCAAGTCTAGAGCAAAGCACACACACATACACACACAAAAATGTTCCTACTTTCTTTAGGTGATAGTTTGTTTAGTCGAATATGTTAAAAAGGTTTCACAGAAAGAAGTGCTCTTGTTACAGCAAGTCTGAGCCGTGCAAACTAAAAGGGAATGAAACTCCTGTAAGATTATGCCGTTTCCTTATTTGGCTTTCCAAATGTAAAGCAGCATTATTTGAAGTAGACACTATAGGAAAGAACTCAGTTTAGGTCTTTTAGATGGATTGATGAAATGAGTAATTACTGGAACTGCTAAGATCTTTTCAGACTTACTAACTAGCAAGCTCCCTTCCCCAGAAACCACATTTTCTGTCTAAAAAGAAATTAAAGCCTGATTTTGGAGACATAAAGCTTTGGGAATTCTACATTCTTTTCCTCTTAAATTCAGGGTACAGTAATACCTTGCTGTCCTTAGAGATGCCAAGTCCTCATTAGAACTAGTATAACTCCAGGACCCAGTTCAGAAGAAAAGAAGGAACTTTTATTGATGTTTAAGCAATTCCTTACCTGGGCCTGGACATGTAGACTTGTGAAGGCAAAACTGGGAAAGATCAGCAGTAAGTGAAATGACTTGGATGTGGTTCAAGCAATAGCCCAGTGTCAGAGATGCTTCCTTGATTTTTAAAAATCCTGCATTAAGCGAAATATCATACCAAAATACTGACAGTATCCTCTCAAAGTGACACTTTCTGGTCAAATTTGTCCTTGATTGGGGTAACCTCATGAAAGTCAAAATGTTGCCTACTACACAGCCAACAGAAACATATTTACACTGCAATTTAAAAAAAGTAAAATAGTCTGTTCCCTTTTATTGACTGTGTATCTGAAGCAAAGCCCTGGGCTTTGTAAACAGTTAAATGGCAGAGCAAAGCAAATACTTTCAGGGGTTTCAGGAGTTTGTTTACACTAATGGGTGTTCTCAGCTACCACATGGATTCTTTAATGGAGGTGGAAAGTGTCAGAACTGATCAGATTGCTTAAAAGGCAAGAAAGTCTGACATATAGCCCCGTGTGCATTTATGAAGGAATGGGAATCAACTCAAATTCTTCTGGACAGGAAGGCTCAACCAAGGGATGAGTACACAAAATCCGGATTAAGGAAGAATCTTTGAGGAGGTGCACCAGACAATGACTTTATACCTACAGATTTCAAAAGCTGCTGAGTTTAAAGGGACTGCTCCTTTCAACTAGCGAAGATTTTGCTAAAAAAATGCAGCAGGCTGGAGAGAACATATAAATACACGTATATATGTTACTAGGGTCACCTACAGCTATAAAAAAAAAAGGATAAAAGGGGCCCAAAAGGTCTACGGGCTTGTCCTAAAGCAAAATCAACTACATCATTCCTGACAGCTGTTTCTCTAACCTGCTCTTTTCTTTTAAGAGACCTACACCCACACAGATGAGACAAAAGGAAATCATCATCTCATCTGAAAGGGATTTCAGCAGGAAAAACAGTTTTACAAACTGTTCAGTGGCTCTATCTGCTGCAACACAACCCCTGCATGACAGGGGCTCTACTGTATACATTCAGTTGGGTAACAGGCTCATTTTGTAGCTCTAGAATTAATTATTGGTTGAGGTGTCAATATCTGATTTTTTTCTTTAGAGAGGCAGTATCTGTGTACCAGCCCATGTGGATGGATGCAAGTTAAGTTCATTTTTTTGACAACCCTCTTCCTCCAGTGCAGTGCAATCTGCTGTCTATGCTCTAGCAGTATAGCTGAAAACCACCGATTTCAGCATTAGCTGTAATACAGCACATCCCACGCCTTGGCCACCGGCTCCAGCCCACTCTGTTAGTGCCAAGGAGCCCAGTGGCTATTTAAGGGCACACCAGGGATGAATTGGGGGCTCATTCCAGTGCCAAGGGAACAACAGGTGCCTCTTCCTCCCTGGGCTCACAAGCAGTTCTCAGCTCCGCCAGCTCCGGCATTCCCTGTGAGGTGGTCAAAGCCGGAACAGAGGCAGCACAGCCCTGGCGCCTGGCACCGGGATGTGCCTGGGACAGGCTGACACAAAGCTGGGAGAGCTTCCACGCTGGCAGCTCCCTGGCTCCACATGCCACGGCTGTCAGCTTGGCACCCTGCATTTATTCACACGCAGGAATGCTGTCCAAGATGGAAGGACAGTGCTTTCCTGCTTGTATTTCACTTCTTGGGACAAATTTCCTCCCACAGAAAATTAATGGCATGGCATGAGCAAGGCAAATTTAAATGCCAGGTGAAAACTGGTGTGGCTGGATTTTAGAAAATGCAGTTTAACATGGGTAGCTGTCCTTCTCTTTGCAAAGTATTTTGAGAATGAGTGAGGAAAAGCACTATGTAAAGCCTATATATTGAGCATTATTATTTGAATTTTCCCAAATTTACTTTTTCACACAACAGATGCTCCTAATGTCTGGCACCATTTTAAATAATGTGGGGTTTTTTTAAGAATGTGTTCTGTATCACCCTAAAAGCATCTTCTCTGTACAGAGTTTATTTTGTTAAAATCATTTTTAAGCTAGTCATCTCTCCAGGGAGCAATGACATGATAGAACAGGATTTCTGATGGGTGATATTTAGTACTAACATATGTTTTCATCACATAACCAATATTACTACTCTATTCTGCTATAAATATTTATTAAAATTCTCTAATTTTAAACTAGTTCCAACACAAATTTCATATTTTTCTTTTAAATTATCACATAATAAATTAGTAAATCCTGGTAAATGCCTGTTGGAGGATAGTTTAAAGGAAAAAAAAGGTACATATTTCACAGTCTTGTTGACTTTTAAAATGTAAAGCAACAGATTTCACACCTCATTTTCCAATTCCCTTATAAAGAAATCTCCTAAAATACCACTATATTCCCAAAATTTTTAAATATCAGGTAAACTTACAAGCAATAAAGCAGACAATACAACAATATTGTACAATAAAACACCTACTGTTAATATCAGTTCAAAATACATCCCACAACATAAGTATATTAGAATTTAAAAAATCGGATATTTCACTTACTGCATTTTCCACATATTCAAAAGTCAGGATATCTACCAAAGGAAACAGCAAAATGTTCCAGGTAGTGGCAAGGCTAATAAGAAGTTCCAAGTTATTTCTTAAAAAAAAAGGGAAAAATTAAAGACCAGCACTTATCTATCAGAATCACAATTCCTTCTAAAGTTATCAGAGTAAAAAAAGCACCTTGCTCCAGGTTACATTATGTGAAACCTCCTGAGCAAGCATTCTACATCACACTGAAAACAAAATACCACTTTAAAAGAGCCAGATCGAGTAGTCACTGCTTTAGAGGACAAAATCTGACATTCAGAGTCAATTATTGATCCATGTAAGTTGTGATAACATGTACATATCAAGATCACTCAATGTTGCATTGAGTCAAAGCAAAGTCAACACCTGCCCCACTGGTTTTCTCCTGGAAAATCCCCAGCAAACACACTTCTCCCACTACAGTCAGAGAGCTACGCCCATTTCCATTATCAAAAACAAGGACAGAAAGAAGATACTTAATTTATTATATATTTCATCCCTTAAGACTAACTTCAACCTCCATAAAACCAGAAGTGTTAGCAAAACTCCAGCACACCCTCAAAGGCATCAAAACTGAGATTTAAACACAACAAAAGAGCACAGATCATAGGAAACAGCAATAAAAGTGAAGGGAAAGGACTAGAAGGAAATGAAACAAAACCTTATAAATCAGTGATTGCATGAAGACAGCTGTATTTCCAAAAAGACTTGCTGGGACCTCTGCTGTCATTCCACATGCTGTCTGTTTCATTCCACCTCCATGTGCAGCTGGATGGGGCAATGGTTAGCAGGAGACATCTTGGTTCCCTTTCATTTATGGGAATTTCTTACTAGAAACGTGATCAGAACATTACCCAGCAGGAGCAGATTAGATCATATACATGCCATAATACTTAATGGCACCAATCAATTAAAAGATTAGTAATGCCCAAAATGTCTACCTTTTTGTGAACAAATATAAAAACACAAAAATACTTCATAACTCAACAGAAAAAACCAAGGATACGTATTTAAGATTGATGTTGTAAAGTTCAGAACAGCTTATTATCAAGTAATTATTACCTCCTTAGTGATCAGAGAGACCATACACAATTTGCTAAGTTTTCACACTGAGCTAGATGCCTAATTTTTGGGGCAGAAAAAACCTCAGGGTTTTTTTCTGGGGAAATTAAGGAATTATCACCAAAACTGACCAGGCACAATGATCTAGCCCTAAACCAAACTATCCTGGTGCTCTCCTTCCATCAGTAAACTTTTTTTTTCCCCACTGAATTAATGGAATTCACATCAATACAGCAGAGAATTTAATGAGTACTATTTTTGACAAAACAATGTTTCAACAAAATGCCAGTTTTTCAACCACAGAAAACTGGAAAAACATGCTTCAGTTTTGACAAAGTATTTGCCAAGAGCTGCTTTTCAGATCTCTAAAATTCAAGATCAGTACAAACCAGACCGATCACAATCTTCAAACATTATGCAGTCAAGGCACTCATGCATAAAACCACAGTTTGAGCTTTTTGATTAGTTCTGTGGCCACCTATCTCTGGGCTATTCCCAAGCCTCCCTTGACTTAAAATCCTTGTTTCCTTTTCACTGTGCACAAACCAGACTGGGACTTTCAGATACGTCACAGGATAGAAATCTCACTTTCTTCTCATCTGCAACTCTGTGTCTTTGGCAGACCAGATCACTTGGATGATGTTCTGCCTGTGCTGTACCAAAATGAGTTCAGACCCATACCTGACTCTGGTTTTCAATTAAATTTGAGTGTCCTGGTCATCTTTGTTTTGAAAGCACAAGCCAGTACAGATAGAAGCAAACAATGATACAGCTGCCATTTTCCTACAAGGCCCACCATGTGACAAACTTAACAACTAAAGAAAAATTCAAACTTTCTAAAACTAACCATGAGCAAAATGTGCTTTGGTGAACTACAGACTTTGTAAATTACTTGAAGATTATATCACCCCACTAATAAAATGCAGTTATTGAAAAGAACTGTTATCCTTTATAAGTGATGGAAGGCAAATATTTCACATGCTGCACTGACACCACTCCAAACCTCATTTTTTCTATTAAAAAATGAAAGTCAGTCTTTCAGCAAATTACACTATGTTTTGAAGAAGTTTTTCATTCTACTAATTGGTTATCCTGCTTACTTTTAAAGTCTCTTTGCACACAAAAAGAAGAGGAGCTGGGGCAAAGAAGGAAAGAAAAGAGTCTATTTGAAAAAATTACACTGCTAGATTACAAGAGTTGAAAGCTGGTATGTAACTTTGCTCCGGGTGATCAAACTGCTAATCAGGAATGCTGTCAGGAACAGAATGGAATTCCAAATAAATTAGCCATGTCCAAGAAGCCAATACAACACAGGATTAAGGCTCACAAAGAAAACAAATTTATGCACCCTACTTTATCAGAATTCTTAATAAAGTGTACTACTTTTTCTCATCGCTTTCTGAGCTCTTCCGCTGGAACAGTGTGGAAAAGGAAAAATGAGTCACATTTCATAAATCTCCTACTTGTACAGACACTTGGAAATGTTATATAGAGCAAGACACACAATGCCATGATATACAAATACATATACTTATTACAGCCACTGGAGAAATATGCAGATTTATCTCTCCGACTTTATTTCCAAGGCACCTGACCAAAGAAAAGATGCTGCACACTTCTGCAGAAACCTACAAAGCTAAAGGAAAATGTTAGAACTTCATTGACCTCCATGCTAAAATGAGGTTCAATACCATAGTATATATATTGAGTAACTAGCTACAACAATAAATCTCTCTCCTCTATGACAATCCCATTGCATCACATTTTTTATCAAGTATAACAAGAAAAATTTGCAGTACTGTGGCTGAGGTACTGTCTGCAATTCAAGGCATATTCTGTTTTCACCTCTGACAGCATCCCAGAGAAACTCTTCACAATTGCTTATGCCAAAATCACAGGAACACTAAAAGATGTGCTTAAGTTTCTGCCTCTCCTTGAATTGGAACTTTAATCTTTATCAGACTGGTTTTCCTCATCTGGGAAATAGCAATTATAATAATGCACTTACTGTACAGTAATTTGGAGACAGAACTAAATTTTTGAAGCATTTTTGTAGCAATAAAATTTTAAAAAGGAAATAAAATACTCACAAGAAGTAAGAAGTACTTCATGTAAATCTAGACACATAGAGAGAAATCTTCCAGTAATAGAAGTGCATGTATCATCTTGGCTTCTGAAAAAGTTAGGTAAACCATAAACATATTCTCACTTCAATCCATACATTGTCCAGTACAATTACTCACTGGAAAATAAGAGATTGAGGACAATACCACTTGCATTTACAGGAGTCTGCCATGTTTCCCTGAGAATCTGTGCATGCAGGGATTTCCTATAACAAAATTCATCAAGCAAACCACCAGCTGAGTGTGAGTGTTGGGGATTCATTTGCCTGGTGGTTCCCAGATATGGCACTGCCCTGCTTTCCAAATGACCAAACTGCATGAGCCATTTCATATCCATGGTTGGTATGTTAGGTAATTTATAAATAATTAATTTGTAAATGTAAATGTATATAAATATAAATATTTTTTGTACCTGAAAAGTTCCTGCACTGTAGCTACTATTTTATTCAAGCACAAAAGCATGTTTTATCTAGTGTGACTTACATTTTTTTTTTTTTTGTCAGTGTGTTTTCTCCTCTCTGTAAGAAGATATTTGCAAAAATACGGAAAGAAAAGCATCTTCTCTGGAATTGCACCTCCGGAGAGTGAGGGTCAGATGATGAAAGCCATTGCTGTACCATCAAACATGTGACTGGAAGGGTTCTGTCTATATCTCAATGCCTCCAATAAATGCACATAAAAAATGTGTGATTTGAACAAAATATTTTAAATTAAATATAAACAATGTTGTTTCCTCAGAAAAAGAAACCAAGAAAGCAAGAAGCACAAAAAAAACTTTGCATGAAGACCAAGGAAAAGTGATGATTTTCATTTTCAAAAGGGTCTCCTTGAATGAAAACCAAATTTTTATGATTAACTACTGAAAGAAAAGTTTTAATTCAGGGAACAACAGAAAAGGACATTTTCCCCAGAGATTTAGAACACATCAATAAACTGTTTGCAGTCATTTGAGACAACAATTGTGGCAAATGAACTACTGCTGTAAAAAATGTTACCCTGTTTTATCTTAACCTGCCAAACAGTGATGTGTATAGTCTGCATGAATGTTCAATTCATGGGCTCGAGCTGATCACATGTGCTGTTCAGTGCATGAAGAGTTGGGGTGGATTTCTGCATTTCCAGGATACAGACCCTGGATTTCTGAGGGAAGAAAAGGAGGATGGCTGCTGGCAAGGAGCAATGCTGCTCCACTGACTCGCTCTTGGCTGATCACAGGCCAAGCAGATACATGCTGGGTTACCACATTAATTATTTTGCTTTACAAAATAATGTCCTAAATTACAGTTTGATCAGCAAGTGCAGTCCTCTTGTACCCTGAAAATAGCATGCTTGAGGTACATCTGAGATTTATTTTTTTTTAAAACACAGAAAATAAAACAAGTAGGTGAAAGGTAACTATCCTTTTACAGGCACAAGCTATCCTCTGATTACAATTAATTAAGATATTCAGCAGCCTTAAAACAATACCTTTTTTTAATCAATGTCCCCAGACAGCATTCACAGCTTTTTGTGATGACAAATGTCCTTTGAAAGAGTTAATAGGCAAAGGTTTGTACTGGCAATGAATAGGGCTACCTTTAATTGATCCAAGAGCCTTAGAGAGCCGTCTTATAGCGTGATGATGTATTTGGGTTGCAAGTAGGCCAAAATAAGCATAAAGAAAATCTGTAAGACCATGAGACCTTTCATTTTTTCATTGCAGGGAGGGAGGGGGGTGGAACTGCTGGGGAAAATGAGAGAACTATGATGGGGTTATCTTTGTGCTCTGGCACTTAAAATAGATAAAACGACAGAAATTTTGAGGAAAAGAGAGGAAGTGATCAGGCCATAATTCTTAGAATAAACATCAAGATGTACGGAAATGTACAAAACAAGGCTTCTTCAGAATAAAAAAAAAGCCATGAAAAAAGAGGAGATGACCTAATGGTATAAAGAAACATTGATTAAAGAAATACCGAGGGAGAAAGATATTCCATCAGCTTTAACAAACACTGCATGGCCCTGCATTCCCTCTTTTAACTTCTGAAGTAAGGGGAGAAGAAAATGTCTGTAGAAGACGCAGATGGATCGATTTATAATTTTTCCCCTTATTCCTTGCTCATCTTTTGCATGTTTTTTTTTTTCCAAGATGTACAGGAAATGTGAGCACTAAAAGTGACTCAAAAAATTAAACATGATAGATTAATTGTAAATATTTTATCCTGAATAGCTAAAGAAGAAACATAAAAATTCATTTTTATAAGGAATATTTTTTCTTTATGAGGCTGACTATACATTTATATTACCTAGCAATGAAGGAAGCAGTCTATCCATGCTTATACTAGTCTTTCATACAAAACTCAATTTTGGCAGAATCCCTCCCTCACACAGAAAAAGCTAAACAGATTTCCTTTAACTTTCACAGGTGCAAACTTTATGTCAAGGTAGATTTTTTTTCTGGAAAGTCTGAAGCAAATCAGACAAGAAAATTCCTAGTCTAAAGACTATTTTCAAATGGAATTACTGTGCAACAACTCTAAAAAAAAAATCAATATAAAATTGTTGGCATCTGAGATTTTCTTAGAACATAAATATGGGAGGAGCTAGGAAAAAACAGCTGATGTTGCTCCTTAAAAATAAAGAAGCAGAGCAATAAAAGATCCTAATCCAATATATGCATCCAGATGCATTAGGAAAAGTGAGTCACAGCACCTTCAATCTGGAACAGGGAATAGAAAAGCTGTTCTCAAACTCTGCTCATCCTGTTCATCCCAGAGCCATGAACTAGTCCTCTTCTCGCATCCAGTCAACAGAACAAGGTACAGAGCCTTCATTGTGGTCTGGGTAAAAATGAGGATTGAACTTACCTCTCCAAAGCAAAAGAACTCATATAGGATTTGCAAAACAGCAAAACATTACCTCATTAGGAATATCTGCCTCCTGTGAGTCTTCCGCTATGGTACAAAGCTCTGAGGAAAAGAACAGATAAAAATTTCCAACAACTTCCAGACATTTTCCCAATTAAACATTTAAGCCCACAACACCAACCACCACAAAATTACAACCATACCAAGATGAGCACCAGCTGCATCCTTAAAAAAAACCCCTCACTTCAGGGCACAATTATCAGTAGATGAGGAGAACATTGACAAGTGGCAACCTACTGTGGAAAGTAGGAGACAAGCTGTGCACATCCTTGCTTATTTCTGCAGGAAGAGCCTCAAAATTCTGTTTGCATTTTGTCTTTTTGAGTTGTTTTGACTTTTAAAAAAATAATAATAATTTTGAGAAAGTCCTCACTTCTTGTTCCATTTACTTTCAATTCAGACTCCCGGAATTTTCTTTAGTAGTTTAAAGCAAAAATATTTCTTTCTACCTTATCAGATAACATGTAAATTGTAGCTACCAATGAGTTTTCTGAAAAGTAAACATATAAAAAAATTAGGATATGCAAGGAAGTTTTAGGGATATTAAGTTCTTCAAGAACAAATTAAAATCAACTGCTTTTTGTGCAGGGGACAGCAAGTGGCTTGCCCATCCCACTCTCCCCAAGCACGGTGAAGCATAGGTATTTCATAAAATATAAGCCAATCATATCACAAAATAACTATGTCCAGTAGCTTCCTATTTGACAGGAAAAAAATGGCCTTTAAAGATCCCTTCCAATCTACTTTATGATTCCATTCTATGAACTGGTACAATCAGCTTATTTGTAGGACACTCCATGCTATTGAAGATGGTATTTCTATTGCTACGCCTGGGGACAGCCTACAGAAAAAGAACCAATTTTGAATCCTGTTCACACACATTTAGTTTCACCAGAGAACACTGAGAAAGGCACTTTGATGGCAAATACCAGCAAAATCTGAGCCATTTTCCCAAATGAACTCTAAAGGGTGTTTACAAGTCTGTTGTTTACATAGAGACAAAACACATCCCACCTGGAAGCATCAATGGGACCCAACAGAGCCCCACCAGGATGGCATCTCTCTACTGACTCAAACGGACCACCAACACCAAAAATTGTAAGAATGCCATATCCATGTGCTTATCTTTGACTAAGCAAATACTGTACTGATGAGAAACTGAGGCATAGAAAGTCTGAATAGAACTGAACCCAGATTTTCCAAGGGGCATCTGTTTTGCAGCTGCCTCATAAAGCTAAGAGAAACAACATTTTAAAAGCCAGTTCGTGTTGTACTCTTGAAGGAATTTCTGTGTTGGGTTAATTTTCACCCCTGCTCACACATGCACACGCACATACCTGGAACTGTTGAAACAAAGACTTGAAGGTGGGGAAAGCTGATGAAGAAAGGGAAACAGGTTTTCCAGTGCCAGAGATGGACTCAGCTTCAGAGACAAAATTAAAACACATCAGTTTTGGCCCTCATGCCAGTGATCAGACAAAAGTTTCCCAGGTTCCTTATAAACTGAAATAACCCTCCTGAATAATTTATTTTATAAAAGTGGTCTCCAGCAAGATTTACCTAAGAGCTAATTGAGTCTCCTTGCAAAATCTGTCATCTACAATCCCAGGCCCAAATACAGGGAAATAACACCCACAATGTTTTCCCAAAGGAGGCAAAAGGAGTTTTCACACTGCATTCTAAGAGGCAATAGGCACAGATAAAGTTGTTCTTTTAGCTCCATCAGTATAAATCCTCAGAAACTCCACGCTGACAGACACCTCCACCCTAAACTCTCCAAGCACTCTCCTCAGCTCAGCTGAGGGCACTATGGAAGCAAACTTTGATCCTCTTTTTTTCTAGAAATCTGTTTCACAATTCAACATCTTTGATGTAAATCTTTTAAAAGACTGTGATGGCATCAAGTCAGGGACAGGATGGAAGGAAATGTGTTTCCGACTCCTCAGTGGGGGGACCATTAGGAGAAGGGTTAATAGGCCTGGGCATGAGATCAAATTAAGGTTTGTGCCAGCTCCCCCAGGCTTTCCCTTGCCATCACCAGCTTCCCCAGGCTGGGCAGCTCACCCTCATCTCCTCACCAAAGGCAGCTCTTAAACAGAAGCAAACAGTCTGCTGGGAGGACACGGAAAGGTAATCACACAACTAACTTATATGGACAAAGTATGAAACAAGCTGAGGGAGGGGAAGAAGGGAGGGAGCCTTTGATATCTTCACCTTTGGAGCAATACAAACATAAGGTACATCCAGCTTAAAAGCTGGGAGGTGGGGGGAGCTGGAATTTGGACCTTCCCAACGTGTGGATTGCAGCACTGAGACAGCCCTGAGTCTAAACAAGGCTGGAGTTAGCATTCAGAGCACACAGCCCAGCAGAGTATGGGAAAGGGATAGAGCAGCCCAAAGAGCTGGCGCCACGAACTGACGAGCAGAGCGCAAGTGATAAAGATTTACTGCGAGAGAGGAGGAAACAGTCCGCTGGCCCGATTAGAGCTGTGAATACCGAGTTGTTCAGGGAGGATTTTGCAGCTGACTGATCACAGGCTGTCAGAGCAGGCCTCGGACAACAGCTGCAAGGCTTGCTGGGCTGCAGAAACAAAAGGCGCCTAGCACGGTGCAAAGAAAGAGTTGACAGGTTGTTGTTAGCAGAGGCAAATGTGTGAGGTATGTTACTGTGTGTGAGACGGGCTGGGCTGGGGTGGTGGGGAAGAAGGAGGGCAAGAAGCACAGGCAGCACTCAGAAAAAGAGGGGGCGTCGAGGGGGAGGGAGCAGGGACACAGGCTTGGTCAAAGCGTTTTCCTAAAATCAGGCCGGTGTTTGTAAGGAGGACAATCACAAGGTCTGTTTACTGCTGCCAAGATGAATTAGCCCATCGTCTCATTTATAGGACGAATCCGGTGGCACAGACTATAAGGTGCATGGCATTAAAGGGACTAATTAGACAATTCTGGCAAATCTGAATTAAGACCCTTTCTTTCTTTGAAAGCTGGAAAGCATTTCTCAGGACTCCAGTCAGATGGCTTAAGTTTTGTTGGGCCTTTTCTTTCTATTCTGAGAAGGGATATCTTGTGCAATTCCCTAACTCACAAGGGTCTGCTCTAAATTCTGCTTTGAGCTTCAAGAATAGTTGTTAGGAAGCTGCTGGCATTTACATCATATCTAAAAAGATCCAAACTAAAATCACAGATTTTGCAGGAATTCAGCTCCCAGTCCAGGGACAAGCCTTACAGCTGGTCTCTCCTATTAAGAGCAGGCTAAACCAGAAGCCCACATGAGAACATACCTGAGCTAAGAGCCTGCAGCTGAATTCTCATTCACACACACAAAACAAGAGAGGTTTTTCAAAAGCTGGCTTCTAATCTGACACCCACCCCCTTCAAATCCAGCGCCTGCAGCCAAGTGCTTTTCCCAAGCAGCTCTGAGCTTTCTGGAGCCATGGTTCACTAAGCATGTGAGTGCTGGGCAGGAATGTATCAATGAAACTCCAGAGATGATCAAAGAAGAGCTGCAGAACAGGAGACCTTACTTTCAGCTCCCTGTTTGGCGAGTTTAGGATTCAGTTCTTGAAGTCTGGCAACATTTTACTCCAACTGTGACCAAAACAAAGTGTTCCAAACACCTCTGAAGCAGTGGTGCATGCTGTTTGCACACAACCACTATATTACAGTGGTCACTATTAAAATGTTTTACAAGCAGTTAAGGTTACCATGGCATTCACAGCAAACTCATAGAAGGGAATACCATGAAAATCACAGAAACATCCAGCAGTGCAAGCTGCTAATATCAGATGTTTCATAGTAATTAGTGACACTTTGTAAAGCATAGGCTTCTTGCATTTTAACACACGTATCTATCACCAACAAATAGGAGAAACCAAGAAAGCACAGTGGCCTTTACAATGTTCAATCAATTATATTAACAAACTTTATTTTGATTTTTCTCTTCTAAATGGTCTCTGGGACCCAGTTAGTCTAGTCCCAATGGGCAGCACTTGATACACTGTAAAGGGAATTCAAAACAAGAGGCATTTCAAGTCTTCTAACACAGCTCCATTCTCTCAAAATATATATAAAAAAACCAACCCAGTGTGCAGAATACTCCATCTAGGGGCAGAAATGTGACTCCAAATTTCCTTAGCCTTTGCTTTGACATGTGTTAACCTCATTCTACCAGGTCTGAGTGGATCATAAATTATCAGACATTTCACAACAGTTCCAAATAGCTCTTCCTCAGTATGAGTCCATAGATTTTTACTTTTTTATTATTTTAAATACAGAGCTTCCAGTTTGAGTTTCCACTTAACAGTGATGAAGAACATAGGCACCATTTTTATATGTCTACTAGCAACTGGACCATACTTTAAACAACAATTATCTTATGAACAATTTATAATCCATCATCCCACATGCTCTAAGTTTTCAGCTGAATTAGGGTGGCCAGTGAGCTCAACTAAAAAGAATAATGAAACGCCTGAAGGACTACTTGTGTAACTATATTTTTTGTATGTAATTGTGCTTCTACTGGAGTCAAAGCAAAGTCTGAATTTGACTGCAATGGGAGCAGAAATAATTTGTGGCAGAAGCATGTATTTCTGAATCACAAATTCTCTCTGTAGCTGGATAATTCAATATCATTTATTATTAATGGAATTTGTTCACCAAAAGTATTTGAGAGCAATGTATAGAGTAGACAGAAGCAACAATTCACAGGCACAGAGAAAACCCTGAAAATATAAAATAATCCCCTTTAAGAACTTTTTTCTTTTTAGGGAAAATATTAGTTGCAGAAGTATATCAATCCTTGCCTTCCAATGATGTTTTCTTTATACAAATTGCTTTCAGCTGACAAATCCTCACTGATTTTCCATAGTCAGCAATGGGTTACGGATTGTCCATAATGTCACAGCTTTCCACCGCACTGTGTCTTGCTCTTTGTCTCTCTGGTACAGAGAGGCTGCTTCTAAGGCTGCTGTAACACTTTGGAAAATAATCAAATTACTTCCTACATTTGCTCTCCTTAAACACCTCTGCTTGATCCCCTCTACTCTTCCTGTTCAGCCTCCCAGTCACGAACTTCGTACTTCATAAATGCAGAGGTTAGAATTTTCTAGACACCACTTTAATTTTTCAAATAGCAATCCAATTACTGAGCAAATTGGCACATGTGCCTGGTTACATAGTGACTTGGCACTGCCCCCACTCACTGCTGGCAGTGATGAATGTGTTCCCCCTCAGCCCTCCTCGTCTATCTGCCCCAGCCTCCGAGCCAACACCAGTGACCACATAAGGAGAGTGCCTGGCAGCTGCAAGCCTGAGGTGCCAAGAGGCAGATTGTGTTCTGTAGCAGCAGGATCTGGGTCTATGACTGGCTTCCTGGCTAGTCTTTTGTAAGACCCTTTCCATGGCCTCTAGGTTGGCTCTAATGAAGCCTGTAGAAATGCCTGCAGGGCACTGGTATAGAAGTGAGTTAAGTCAAAGGTTTAATTTAGTTTCTAAAGTGAAGTGAATGTATATTGGCCTTCTCTTTCCACCCTGCAATTATATTCCTGCCACATTTATGTGAAAATACAGTATTCAGTCAACAATAGGAGTGCATTCCTGGGTACGTCTGCACCGCAAATTGGGGCAAAGATCCCCAAGCCAGTCTCAATTAACTTTGCTGCAGAACCAGGAGCAATATAGCCGTGTTTGCTCGCTGTGACACCCGAGCTAATTAACTGTGTATGGCAGTAACAGAGCTTTACTGTTTCTGGCACCGACACTGAAGTAAGTCCCTGTGTGTTAAACTGCTACAGACATGCCAGCTCACTTGGAGGTAACCAGAGGGTTCCCCAACCCAGTGCTGCTTTGCACTGCCCAGATACATTTAGGAATACTCCGGGAACTGGCAGGAATTTGTTGGCCATCATGTGAGAGTGGTGAGGCTACAAATGTCATTACAGTAAATGTGGACTGTTCCACTTCCATCCCCGTCACATTCTTTTATTACTCACAACATGATGGTCACAGAGCATCTTTAAGTAATGTGCTGAGCATCTTGAGCAGCATCTGTCACATGTGCTGCTTTCTTACATATCTCATTTCCTCCTCCAGGGGCAAAACACTGGATAAAGATGTTTTAAAGTATTTCTCACATTTGTTTTTTTTTTATTTTTCCTTCCCCCCAGGAAATTTGGGTCTTAGTCATAAGTGAACTTCTTTAGACTATTTAAAAAGCCATTTTCAATTATTGTAATGAAGCAGATAAGGACCTTCCCACAACAGGATAGCTTCTCCCCATCTGGCTTTTTTATGATCCCCAAGAAATTAACCTTCTTGAAATAAATGAGTGCAGGTTCCAATGACCAGAATTGCACTATGATCCCTGTAATTCAAACAGGCTTTGGTAAGGGTAAAAACAAAACACAACTTGCCAGCTAGTCCTCTTTTGGAATTCCACCTCAGGCATACCAAGAAGCTACTGGAGAGAACCAGAATTATTTGTCCAGCAAATTTCTGATGCAGATGGTAGTCTGGAAAATATCTGAGTGGACTCTGAACTGCACACAGAAGAATATTTCACTGAGTTTGCTTGATTGGACTTTACTGTATGACTTTATCACTGCATGACTTTATCACTTTATGGGTACAGTTATTTGTCACTGATGAAAATTTCCCTTTCCCTACATATTTTTCCCCTAAATCAGGTACTTCATGAGATGTACTCAGAAGTACTCAATGAGCAGTTGGATTATATTTAATTAAATCATCTGCATTTATAATTCAAGAACCTTTACCAGTGTTGATCTGAGTAGATAAGAAGTCCAAGGTCTTTTGTTGGCTTCCTAGATACACAAGCCATGTTGTAATTCCAAGAACCACCATAAGTATACAAGGACTTTCTCTTCAAACCTAATCAATCACCCCAGCTCTCAAGACTGACTTTTCACAAGACACCAAACACACTCTTTGAGCTATCCCTCTAGACAAACACTCACAGCTGTGATGCAGCAGCATGGATTTTAATGAACTGTTTGATATCTGAGCATGATGTTTTTCCTCTGTGCTCTCAGTCTTTGCCACAACTTTGCATGGCTTACTTGGATTCACTTTAAACAAACACCACTAAATTCTGCAGAAGCACCAGGCAAGGTAAAGTTACATGCATTGCTGGTAGGCTTCAAATCATTTTTCAGGAGTCCATACCTCTGCATTCCAGTGATGTCCAAGATAAGGATAAAAACCCCGGAGCTGTAGCTGAAGTGTAACCCTATTGCTATCTTTACTTTCTACGGGAGCTGGACACGGGACCCACACTCCTGGCCACAGGCCTGTAGGACACAAGGAAGAGTTAGTTATTCAGAAGGGCACACAAGCATGTGCCTCTCACCAAGCATGTGAATGCCCCAAACATGCCAAAGCTAGCAACATTGCTGTAGCCAAGCTGTGCTGGAGCTGAGCATGCACTTAAGAGCTTTGTTGGATGGCAGCCATTTACAGATGCACAATCAGTACAGAGACATGGAGGCAGAGAGACTTCCTTTAACAGGTCCTCTGAATTATCTTCCTGTGAAGACACACACTTGGTTATTTTAATTAATATGTTTAGAAAACAAAATACTCTTCTTCTGATTACATCTCAGACACTGGATATGTATCATTTCTCCTGGAGTCCTTAATTTATCACAGTTCTTAAAGATTCAGGGCCAGGCAAACAAATGAAAATCAAACACAGAAAGTAGCTGGATTCTGATGAGACAGAACTTTCCCAGCTCCTGTTTGCCTCTTGCTTTTTCTTTGATTTTTTTGAAGATGCTGGTGGGTGCTTGCCTGCATGTAATGATAATTATTAACAGCAGCTTGATGAATAAGAGAAAAGAAAGTGGAAAATAAAACAATAGGAAAGGCATTAAGGGCGCTAAGTCATTCTTTCTGGGATGGGCATTAGGCATATGTTCGCTACTCCAATCCCAGTGCAATCAAAGCTGTCCTGTGCCACTGCCAAAAACTGCAACAGGTGCCAGAAGATTACAGCATTGGTTAAACCCACTCTTAAGGCACCAGCTCAAGGACTGATCCAAATCCCAGGAGCCAATTAACATCTTTCCCCAGATGTCAACTGTTTTCAAATAGTTCCCCTCTTACTTCCAGTGTGATGCTGGGGAAGGGCAGGGGGATAAATAATTTTGGCTGCCAGGAGGCAATCCTCTGATTTCACCACTGCTAGTCTGGACAGATGCCAAAGTCATGTACAGCTACTCAAACACATTTGTAAGGTAATTAATATTTTATACTCACAACAATAAGAGCTTCATTCACACAGAACTACTAAGACAGCTTCTGGTTCCATTCTTCCCAGCACATTACAATGACAATTCCATGCCAGCAGCAGCCACATGGCCTAAAGGTGCCAAGCTGGCAAGGATACTCTCTCTCTCAGGACTTGGCATCTAAACCCTTTGGCAAAGCCCTCAGCAGTTGTGCTTGGCTTCCTTTGGACCCATCATGTGGTCAGGCTGCTGATAGCACAGGAGGGTAATGCATCCTCTGGGCACCATTTCACTTTAACACCTGTCTGATTCAGAGGAATGCACGCATATGCAGAGCAAGATCCCTGCACAAATCCTTCTGGAGACCCAGAGTACATGCTCCATTTGTTACTGAAAGGGGTCGTTTCCTCAGAACCACTGTGCCTTCTTTTTCTTTTTTTTTTTCTCCCCTCTCGTCTGTATCTGTATACAGCCCTTAGAGGGTCCTACATCCTGCCATGCATTCCACATGTGTTGGAGGTTTCCTCTGTGAACAAGGAATAAAAAACATAGCCTTTTTGTATATAATGAAATTTCATATTTTACTGTGTTCATATAAAACCATTTCTTTGTGACTAAGACTTTTTATTTGTGACATTTTAATGATCTACAAATGTTTGGTATAGATGAAAGGAAATTATTATTACCAGGTCACCTTGCAGTAATACTTTTTGATAAGCACCATAATTCCAATTAAATCAAGTAATAAAGGAGGGGGAAACCCTTCAAACATTTAAAGTGCAACTGAAGCAAAAATAGTTTTAGGGTAGAACAAAACAAAAACAAAAACAAGCATACATCACTTACCACAAGCTACGAAATATCAGAGGAGCATAGATAAGAAAGTTCAAAGCCCTTTTTCCTCTGGGGACCATTCAAACAAATGCAGACCATAAGAATGCGACTCTGTCCCCCACAAACATCATGTCACAGAATTTGGGCTGACCTGGGCACAAATTTACTGAAATATTCCCCATATCTGGTCCCACAGAGCTACCTGTCAAAAGCACAGCTACCACCCCAAGCTTGGCAGAGGTAGCTCCCTGGGACCTATGGCAGAGAAGTGCATTGAGATGTCACAGAGCACCTCCCCAATCCCTGCCTATGCCAAAGCACTACCCCCACGAGCATGGACTGGTTCTTCTGGTACATTCTGACACCTCTGAGCATAGTTAGTTATCTTTGGGTCAGATACCCTGAAGAATGTGAAATACATGCAAGCCTTGGGTTGTTAAGATCACATCACAAAATAGCTGCTATCCCTCACTCTGGAGGGAAGGCTCCACATGCCCATCCGACCCCAGCTGGAACATCCAAACACAAGCCATGACTCCTGTGTTCCCCCTCAAGCCGTACCCTCTGCCTGTCACCTGCTACTGTAATTCTTGGTTAGAATCAAGCTCAGGGCCCACAGACACCAGCCAAGGCCTCTCTGTTCTAGCACAAAACACAAACCCTGCTTGCAGCCCGTAATATGTATCTATCAGTACTCCTGTGTTTACCCACATGAGCTTTGCTTCTTCAAAATACATTTTTTAAAACATTGTTTAGAGGGAGCTGATTTTTGATGTTTTGTTGGGCTTTTTTACCTTCTTGAACAGTTCTTCACTATTCAATCAGGAAAAAAACTCATCTCCCTATCCTCTATATCCTTCAGAATACTAGGGCAACATATAGGATGGACACTGAGACCACGACAAATTTAAGATCTACCATCTTGAAGGCTTTCCTGACCACAAGCCAAATCTTTCTGAAATGGAAAAAAAGCTTTTAATAAGGCATTTTCAGTAAGAAAGTCACTATTTAACCCTGGGGAGGTAAGGAAATACTCCAATTTAAAATTATTATTCAGTTGCATATAAAAATGTTATTTTAGATCATTTTTAGGACTTGCTGTAATTGCATTATTTTCCCATTTTTTTTCTCTGTGACCTGGGCAGTGGATTTCATTGTGATTAAAGCACCTGGCTTTTGGAGCAAGTGAGACGAAAAATAAGTACCAAATGAACATATAAAACTCTCAAGCAGCATTCCTGGAATAGTTCTGTAAAGTGCATGGCATGCTCAGAACACATGATTTCCTAGTACAAAAATTTTATTGGCTTCACTGCTCAGTGTGGTCATCTCAGATTCATGCCAAATAAACCTTCCACATCATACTGACATTTTATTTTTCATCTCTGGCTACACCTACTTGTTCTAATAAGCTAGCTCGCAACTCCTGTAGGAATTCCCAGGCTGAAGGCATGTATTTTCCCTTGAAAATAACCTAGAAGACAATGCTGCATGTTATTCTTGGCAACTAAAGTGGAAAGGACTAAGTACAGGATTTCAGAAGATGCAATAAAAGAGCAGGAGCCAGGGTGGAGGATTTGCCTCCATAAGGTTCCTGGCACCTTATTTTGGCAGCATCCCAATGCCAGGTACCAGGAGCAGACTTCTCATACAAGTCCAGGTCAGAGTGAGCCCTGGAATGAGTACACTTTACAGCATGCCTTGTATTTGTCATGTGGAAAACCAAGGAAAGGGAAAAAAAAATGTATGTCAAAGTCTGTTGGGGTTTAGATGTCCTTCCTTTTGTTCCTTCTCACCTATAGAATTTTGTCCATTAATTTCGGGGAAACCTGACTGCTGGTGATTATTGGGTGCTTGAGAAGACAAAGAGTTTGGCTGGGCCCAGGGGGGAAAGGAGGCAGGTTAGAAAGGTCGAGGGCAGCTGCTAGCTGGCTCGCTTCTTCAGCGTCAGAGCTTCACACACTCAGAGCTGTCGTTGCTTGAGGAAAGGAATTCGCCATAACCCAGATGGAGCTTCTTCTTCTTCAGGGGCTCCGCACCCCCTGTCCTCCCGGCATGTGCCAGTGCCAGGCACCGCTGCAGAGCTGCTGATACACCTCAGCCACCAGCCCCGGATCTCAGCTCATCCCTGCTGTTCCAGCTGGGTGTTCCTCAGAGCCCTGCAGGAGCACCAGGACTGCCCGAGGGGTTTGTGAAGCAAAGCCTCTCCTCCATCCCTTCCCGTCTCAGCCGAGAAAGCTGTCACGGGTACCCTGGTTCTCTTTTGTTGTTAATGCTGTAGTTATTGTGGTTTGTTTGCTTCGTTATACATACTAGTAAAGAACTGTTATTCCTATCCCCAGATCTCTGCCTGAGAGCCCCTTAATTTCAAAATTATAATAGTTCACAGGGAGGGGGTTTTACATTTTTCATTCCAAGAGAGGCAGGCTCTTGCCTTCCCTAGCAGACACCTGTCTTTCAAACCAAGACAAAGTCAGAAAAGACTCCAGTTTCAACTACATACACGCAAACCTACACGGACAGATCTTGACAGGTGCTTCCTTATCACAATCCACTTGCCCTTGTTAATTGGGACTAAATAAATACAACTTACCCAAATCAAATCCTGACCATTTGCCCATATCAAACTTAATGAACTTCCTCGGGTTTATGCACTTTTTCAGCATGCAACGTAAAGTCAAGAGCTTCTTCATGAGAATGTGCCTGACTGTGAGATTAAATTTTTTAGAACAATTACTGTGCCATGACAGAAGGGTACAATACTGCTTTAAAGGGCTGCTGACTCTAGACAATTTATATGCTAATTTCAGAAATGATTCCTCCTACATTAAATAAGGAGCTGAGGAATGTTCCAAAGGTCTAGACAGACCATGCCATTAACAGATTGGGTAAATCAACATTAATACTGCCCACAGCATATTACACTGTGTGAACTTTCTTCACTGCCTGCACTTTACTAATTTTAGTTCCACGTGGTTCCTCAGCTGACTGGCCAAAATATAAACTACACCAGCTCCCTAAAGCCTCCCTGTGCCAATCTTGACCTTGGACTTGCCTTTAATATTAAACTTGAGAAAAAGTCCTGAATGGTCACACACTTCTTTATTCAGGGTACATTTATAAATGGTTTATAAAGGGTTAATAATGATTAATAGATTATGAAAACGTTTAAGAAGCATGGACAACTGCAAATACTAAGAATAGCTGTTTGGCACCCAATACTAACTGATCAGCCATCTAGAACATACATTCTAGCCTAAACTCCATCAGTGTGAAGGCCAAGTCTGGCAAATAATTCAAATACCTTCAAGCTTGTTTGAGCATTGACAAGTTCTCCAGCATTTATTAGTAGTATTCTGAGGCTATTATTCTTAAATTACAAGTCAAATCTGTCTCTGAATTTAGACTTTGAATAAACAAGCTGTTACAAAGCCTCAGACTAACAGAAAAATGTCCAATTTTTATTTTACTTTCAATAAAAATGATCCTTATACAATTTCTCATGTGGCATATGTAATGCTAGTAACACAGAATTGAAAAACTCAAAATGCAACAAGCATCACTGGATGGATCATGAAGTACTAAGATCAATTGAATTTTTAAAATTCCGTATGTCTTTGTATATCAGCTTAATAGCTACACTGCTAAAACAAGGCACTGATGCAAGGTATGATGCTGAGTTTAAGTGCTTAGCTGCCACAGAAAAAAATAATTAAATCTCACTTGGTATGAAATTTTGAGTTTAGAAGTAAATCAGCATGCAAAGCATTTACAGCATTTTGTGTATTATCAGGATGTGATGAGTTCTTGCAGTGTCACTTACTGGTAAACCCTAAAGCAATAAATACCTTGAGGTACCTTCTGATTTCTTTGCAACTGTAGTAAGAGTTGCTGATAGGCTTTTCTTTCTTCCACCCTCACCTCCCTCCCTTGTTTTTTTATCTTTCTGCTTAACTGAGGATTATATCAAGACTAAGTGAATGACACAATCTCATAACTTTCTTAACAGACATTGGAACATTTTGGGGGTGCAGAACTGAATACTAAGTTAGAAGAGCACTGAGCAGGCACCTCCTCTCATTGAATTCAATAGCTGAACTTCCACGGAGTCTGCTTATAATGTGGGTGGTAGCAAACCCTTTGTGCTTCATCACACACACACACCCCCCCACACCCACACCCACCCCAACCAATCACTGCACTATGACTTAATTACTTCATAGAAGCCATCTCTTAACAAACTACACCCAGGTGTGGAGTGAAAAAACCTTCCAAAAACCATTACAAGCAGGACCCCAAAACCTGATACAGTAATAAATACATCAGACACAGCAAGAACATGCTTTGCTATACCTGAGATACCTCAGCCAAATGGCTCCTGATAATGATCAATGATGGCAAATTGGCAGCTGGGCTACTGGAAAAATTCCAAGCTTCACCTTCCAGCTACAGGAATGAAGAGGATATATGTGAATGTGATCTTTGGCAGGGAAAGCTACATTGTTTCATTGCTGTGGGAAAAATGCTTAATACATGAACATTTCCTTAAAATAAGATTACAATGAAACATTTGAGGTAGCATTATTAACAGTAATCAACTTTCCTGACTAACTGGAAAAAAACCAAACAAACAAAAAAAAAAAAAAAAAAAAAAAAACCCAAACAAACTTTCAACAAACCCATCTCCAAGCTGCAGGATAGAAAAAAAAGAAATCTAGTGTTTCACTCCTCACTTTTTTTTCTGAGCACTTCAGCACAGATGCTACTGCAAAGAGAATAGGCCTTTGTGTGCTTTGGGTTTTAAAAATCAAGGCAGCTCCCAATTTTCCTGCTCTTTTTTCCCATCAATGAATGAAGAGGAGATTAATCAAAATTTTGGGGTTAGATGATAACACTTGATACACTTAAAACAAAACCCTCACACACCTCAAATTAATTTCTGAATGGTGAACCTTGTGCAGGAAATAGCTCATGTCTGAAAAGAGACACAAAATGCATATAGCTTTAAAAAGGATTTGGAGATCTTAGAATCCAGAGCTGCTGCTATGCCTCATGGAACAGAGAAAATCTTAAGGGGCTTTATAACCTTTGTATCAAAACCTAGTCATAAGAATGTTGCTAAATATTCAAACAGGTATTCTTCCTGAGAAACCACGAGTGAAGCTCATGCAGATGTCTGCTCTTGAGTACACATAATATATGTGCAAAACACCCTATGCTTTTCAACAGGAAGGGAATTGTTCCCAAATCAGGGCTCATCCAGAGGCTGAGTTTAGAGACACCTTTCTCCCATCCTTTCTCAGTCTTTTATCACAGCCTCCTTCCAGCATTCTTTACCTCCTGTGAAGGTTCAACCACCTCCTCTCCTCTACCAATACTCTTAGTTTTCCCCCAGAACATACCTTATCTCAACAAAACAGAACACTGGAATTAATGTTATTTTATTATATCTTTACTTCTCTATATGCCCCTCTCCTCACGGTGCCTTTTTAGGTTAAAGTTTCTTTATGAGAGAGATTATTTACTGTTCAGTGTAATCATACAACACAGGCTGGATCTTAACCAGCCTCAAGGCACTACCATAAGAAATTGAGAAAAGAGATTGCCTTTGCCCTAGGTAAAGGCTATCTAGAGTTATATAAATCCTATTTATCCATCTGTGTAAAAGGAACCCCAGAAAGCACGTAACAAACAAGCCAAACATTATAGAACCTAAATCACCAGTTCTTTTGAAAACTATGTATTTTAAATAATTTATACAGCATGAAATGGAATCACATTTATTCTATGCATCTCTGAAATATTAAACCATGGTGGAAATTTTATTTTTTGATTGTTATTCATGTATATTTTTAGGGTACTTTGGAGTAAATTTTACCTGTTCACAACTACTCCTTTCTCTTTATTGAGCTGCCTCATGAGAATGAGAAGAACATTGAAATTGAAAAAATTTTCCTATGAAATACCATAATTGGATACAGAAAAATTTCAAAACACTCAGGAAGGATACCCACAAAAATACTTAAAAATTGTTCCTGAACACATTTAGCATCTAAATATTTTTTACTGATTATTTTCAAGAAACCATGTACTTAATTTTCTTAGTGGCAAAGTTCCTGGAAAATCCAAGAGATTAGACTATAGGTATGTTGCTAATCTGTGTTTATCATAGAATCTTAGAACATTTTGGGTTGGAAGGCACCCTAAAGATCATCTCGTTCCAAGCTCCCTGCTCTGAGCAGGGATACCTTTCACTATCCCAGGTTGCTTAGAGTCCCGTCCAACCTGGCCTTGAATAATTACAGGGACAGGGCAGCCACAGCTTCTCTGGGCAGCCGGTGCCAGAGCCTCACCACCCTACAACAAAGAATTTTTTCTAATATCTAATCTAAATCTACTCTCAGTTTAAATCCATTCCCCCTTGTCCAGACACTCCATGCTCTTGTGAAAAGTCTCTCTCCATCTTTCTTGTAGGCTCTGCTCAGGTACTGGAGGCCACAGTTGGGTCACCCCAAAACCTTTTCTTCTCCAGGCTGAACAATCCCAATTCTCTCAGCCATTCATGACAGGAGAGGTGCTTCATTACCTTGGTGGCCTCCTCTGGACTCACTTCAACAGCTCCATGTCCTTCCTGTGCTGTGACCCAAGAACTGGATGCAGCACTGCAGGTGGGGTCTCACCAGAGGAGAGGGCCAGAATCCCCTCCCTCTCCTGCTGCCCATGGTGCTCTGGATGCAGCCCAGGACACAGGTGACTTTCCAGGCTGGAATTACACATTCCTGGCTCATGTCCAGCCTTTCACCCACCAGCACCCCCAAATCCTTCACACAGGGCTGTTATGGGTATGTTCATCCTCAGCCTGGATTGATACCAAGGGCTAACCAGGTACAGCACCTGCACTTGGTCTTGTTAAACCTCATGAGATTCCCATAGGCCCACTTCTCCAGCCTGTCCGGCTCCCTCTGGATAGCACCCCATCCCTCAGGTGTGTCACCACCCTGAACTTGGTGTCACTTGAAAATCTGCTTTAGGGTCAAAAAAGCCACAGTGATAGTCCATGTTGTTTTCGGAACACATCCCAGGCCTGAACAAAGGCCACTGAAATCAGAAGAAATCTTTCAGACCTTTAAGTGGAGTTAGAATAAAGATATAATTCACTCTTCTGAAGAACAGCTCAAAGGCAACTTAACCACAAATTCTGCATGGTAGGAGCTGAATTTCTACCACTCCTAAGGAAGTGGGAGCTCAGAATCTCAATCTTCCCATTCTGAGAAAAGCAAGGGGGTTGTTGCAAGAACTAACCCATTCTGACATGCCAAAAAGAGACATTTTCTTTCCCATGAGCTCAGGTTTCTACCTTTGGCTACGTTCTCAGAATACTAAGTTTTGGTTTTAACCCAACTCAGCAGGGCATGCAACAAGAAGAGTAGGAGACCTTTCCTGAATGTGCACCGAGCAGTCAGCCAAGGCTTTTGTGAAAAGAGACTTTGGTTTCAGATCAAGATGGGCTATTACAGCCACCTTATCTATTCATCATCCCTCACATAGACCAGAGACCATCAGGCAGATCTAAAAAGCTTAAAGCTGCACATTCCAGAAAGGCATCCACTTGGCAGCTCTGCAGTAAAACAGTAATGCTTCAAAATGCCACACTTCCTTGAGAAAGGACATCTGACAATTTTGCTGTGAACATTACTTAGCTCCAGGGAGGATGGACCTCCAGACTCAACAAGCCTGCAATCTGTAACACGGATTCATATAGCACAGTGACAAACCCTGGTTTGTGGCAGGAACAGCATAGTTTGAGTATTTTAGCTGTGAATTCAAGCTAAATTAAGCAGGTGATCAATCCTTCAGCCCTCTGCTGGTGAACTGAGGGAAACAAAAAAAGGATTGAAACACTGTTTCATGAATAATACATAATAATTTCCTTTTATATAGAAGCACATGAAATTCCAGAGGTCTATGATACACTGGAAAAGAGGTGTAAACCCCTGATTTGTAACAAAGTGTCCCAAAAATGCATGAATGTTTTGATTATTTCAGGTGCCCTCCTTCACAACAGCAGTACCTTCTTTCTTTGTTTGCTCAAGAATTTGTGTAGGGTCTTTCCTAATTGAACATTCTGAAGCTTTCTAGCTAAAAGGAACTTTCATTAAAATGGGCAAGTCATTGAGCCCAAAATTCAACCTTTTAAGCTGCGTGCACTTTTGTCGAATCCACAGCAGATCTAAAGGAACCTTCAGAAACTCCTGCTAGCATTACTAGCAGGAACCTTTGGTTGCAGTCACGGAGGCTGTAAGGGCTCTACAGTCACCACTGACCTTACAGATGCTCATGTTATTTTGTTAACATGATGGTTTTATGCCTCTTGGAGATTTGCCCAAAGATACATCCTTTGAAACAGGTACACATGGAATTATCAGCCTGCAAACTGTCTTTCTCCACCCACTGGAAATGATCAAATATCTTTTACACTGGGAAGCTGAAGTGGAAGGAAATAGTGGTCATTCTCTTAAAGTAACGCTTAGAGAAGATGAGGATGTCATTGCAAACTTGTGGGAAAAAGTTTTCCCATTGTCAGCATGCAGAATAGCACAGGACAATAGGCACCAAGATTTTTCTGTACTCAGGTTGGTAAATCCTTGGATGTGAAGAAAATGAAAGCCAGAGGCAGTGTGTTCCAAAGAACTATTAATTAACTAAGGGTTATATAGCTGAGATTTAGAGAGCTGACTCCTCAAAGAGACAGAAGCAGCAAAAAGGCTTGAAAAGAACATGAAACTTCAGTATTACAACAGGTATAATAGATTTCTCTAATATAAGAAGTTTTTCCAGTATCAGCTTCTTGCCTCAAGCAGCATCTTTGTTCAAAAGAAAATAGGAAAATTCTGCTGCGTATACTACAAATGAAAAAATGAGAACATTCCCATTAGTCACCAACATTTTCCTCCACCATAATCCCGAAGTGGCTTCTAATCAATTCCCTACAGATAAAACTCTCAGATGTTGTTTCTACTGTCACATTCTCACTGATGACTGAGTTCCTAGGTTAGACATTAGTGCCAAAGTGGGGTATCCTAGGAGTTTGTACACTTGACCTTCTGTACCACAGTTCCTGTCATCTCCAGTCTACCACCTTAACGTTCTGCAAAAGGTACATAAAGCATGGAAGCAAATAATGAAACACTGCATAAGGGGACATTTCACCTGTGTATAGGCAAATAAAGACAATCCCAGAGCTGTGTGGATGCAACAATTAACAAGTGAATTATTTAAACTAGTAAGAGAAATATTCAGGAATGAAATCAGTTCACTGTAGTTAAATCACTGCAGATAGGAGAAAGATGATCTAATGTAATAACCTCCAGACATCCAGTCCAAATACAAGGAAGCCTCCTATGACTGAACAGGTTTCTTTTTCACATTGATTCTTGCCTTATTTTCCAAACTTTTCAGGACAAGGGACATCTGATGTCTTAGTTACTAGAAACTGAGACAACAGTTGAGAATCTCTTGCAGTAATCTGTACAAACAAAAGACCAACATAATTTTAGAGATACCTTTCTTCAGAGAGTTCCCACCAGTACTCACATGTGGTATAAAAATAGGTTTTATTAAACTCTGCAGGAGCCAAAAGCCTTTATTCTTTGAAGAGGCCATATACCATGAGCGAACAATGGTTTAGGACTTCCAGGGAGCTGGGATCCAGAAAATGCTGCCTCTTATTCATGCAAGGTCATACCTTTTGGACATACAGAATCAAGCACTGAATCCTGAGCTCAATGAGAGCTTCAAAACAGAGCAGCTCTCGTACAGAGCTTGATCTTGTTTCTGTGGGTTGTGGGCCTTGGGCTTGAACCAAACAGAAGTGAGTTCAGTGAGTTCAGAAAAACCTCAGCATTACTAAGGCAAGACCTTTAGGTCAGACTGTAAGGATTGGTACTTGACATTCGGTGCTCAGTAGGAGCAGTGAACCACAGAGGTCCCTCCCTACCTCAGAGACAATTCCTAAATTCAGCCCATCCCTGGTGCCTGAAGGAAGTCCATGGAGACAGTTCTAACTTTCTTATTCCCAGGCAAAGTAGCAAAAGAAAGATGTTAAATTCCTTCCAGCCACTGAGTTTGCACACTAGGACAACATTGTCCATAAAGTAGGAGATTGATGTCATTTCCATGGAGGTGATAGTAGAATGGGCAGTTGAAAGTTAAGAGATTTACTTACAATAGCAGCAACTCACAAACAATTTTTAAAAAGACAGTAAACAAGTATGTGATTCTGTAAAGGAAAAAGGCACATTTGTATGTATGCCTGCTGCAGTTTGTATTCTCCTTAAGGATACGACACATCCCTTTGTGTGAGCTACACCATGAGATGTTAAAGGAAAACAGAAAACAAAGAAAACCAAATGCTCTGTCTCTTCACTGAAATGAACACACCCCAAACAGACTTATCTCCTAGTTCCAAAGAGGGACAGATTCTCGAACTCTTTCAAGCACTATGTACATTATCTAAAAAGGCCAAATACTCACCCTGTAAAAAAAAATATTGAGAGGTTAATTTCTTCCTAAAAGGATAACAAATATTGTCCTGCTTCTCATATTTTTACTACAGAAAACCAGAAATTTCTAATAAAAACTATCACTTTTTCTGGCCACATTCACAGACCCACTAGATTCTTTCCAGTAGAAAAATTAATTTAGAACTTTTACATACTTTTATTTGCACCAAGATCTTGGGAACAAGCATGGTCTGCCAGGGATATGGGATTTAATTTGGGAGCTGTTAGTTGCAGTCATCACATTAAAGCTCCTCAGTATCACAGAGCAAACCCACCTGCAGAGACACAGCTTTTATGTTTACAGGCATACACGTTTTTATGTGTATCTATACATATATATTTACATATATACATATATACAAGCACACTTTTGGAGAGAAATCTTGTGTCCCATACACAAAATGCTGTCACACCATAAATGCCATTCTGAGATCTCATCTGCAGTTACCTGTATCACAAACATGCAGAACTGCAGTTCTTTCTGGCTTTATTTTGCTGGGATGCCATGTCAAGTGGTAAATGCTCTGCTGCCACCCAATGACGTTTCTTGGGATTGTCCATTTCCCAAGACCCTTTTCTCCTACTCTACAACCAGCTTTAAAAAAAAAAAAAATCAGGTTAAATTAAAGGCAGCACTTAGAGTTGGAGTACTTTGCCTACCTGTGGTGCCTTGGCCTCTGGGGAACACAGGACATCACCACCTCTCCTCACCTGTATGCAAATGGCCCCAGTCCTTTTCATCATTCCGCCAACAGCGGCAAAACTTTATCTGAATTCCCAGTCACAAAACCATCATTGTGCTGTGGCAGTTAATTTTTACTGGTTTACAATGTTCTTTCCTTTGCACAAGAGATAATGCCAGCTAAGCACAGCAAACCTTTCACACAGCTGTTATTATGCTTTATAGGCCATCAAAGTGTTGATTTCATAGCACTGTGTCAATGCCAGACATGCTGACTCCCCACACTGTTTTCATTGCTCAGTTCCTTTCTTCGCTTTCCTGACAAAGCACAATTTGTTTTAGTCCTTACTACTACATGTAAATTTAGTTTGCAATGCTGTATAAACACAACTGGTAGCTCCTCAGGTTTAAGTGAAAAAGGGGAAATGCTGTAATGTGGGTCTTGAGGTTCACCCCACCTAAGTAAGTTCTCAAAAGTTTGAACATTTCAGCTTTTCTTGCAGTAAAAATAGACATTTGTATAGTGCTAGTTTAAGGAAATCCAAGAAACTAGCCAAGTAATTATTGACAATATGTATTTGCACACAAGAAGAAACTGCTCAGTTCTGAAGAATCTGTCCAGAATTCTAGGGCAACAACATGTGCATCTGCTCAAATTAACATTTAATGCTATTTAACATTTGTCATCCCAGAGTATACACTGAATTACTTTAAAATGTGGTTTACATTTTCAGTTATCAGCTTGAGCTGGTATAAAAGACCCTGACTGCTCAGGGGTGAATGCTCAGTTGAGAGTTTATTGTCACAGAGCAACCACAATTACAGGTTTAAAGGAAGCCCAGCAGTGCTTGATTTATTTTCACCTATTTCATTACCACTCTTGTTTTGGAACACAAGATGTGGCAGGATGTTCCTCTCACCAGAACATACAGGCTGTAGAATAATACACTAAAAAGTTAAAGGATGGAAGAAGTAACTTCTTTCCCAATAACCATCTACAAGAAAATTTGATCACTGCATTAAAAGATAAAAGTTATTTCCAAAACATTCTGTCCACTGCTGTCCTCTGGGGTTCTCAAAGACCAGAGATTGTTCTGAGACTCATTAATAGTTAATGGTATTTAACTAAGAGGCAAAAAAAACCTAGATTGGGCACTTTATAAGAAGCACTTTCATACCCTTATATTTTCATACCTCAAGCACAGTGCATAAGTGCTAGAGATCCATATACCTTGGTACAAACAGATGGGTATTACTGGTAATTCACTGCCTCAAAACATACCTTTTTATGTTTTGCCATTAAAAAACAAAATCTGATTGTATTCCAACCTCCTTGATTCAGGCCCCAGAACTTAACTATGCTGAGAATGTTCCCTTAAGTACATCCAGAAGTGCTGATCACACAGCCCAGCCCACATGGTGATTATAAAATGGGGGCTTAAACTCCCTCTGCTGGCTAAAAACACAGATAAAGAGTTAAAAACCTCTCATGTAAAAAAAAAAAAAAAAATGAAAAAATAGTACATAAAAACTTTAAAAAAATGAAATAATCTTTATCTCTTCTTCAGAGGTTTTCATCTTTCCAGTTGTTGGCACCTCAAAGTGATTTTGCAGTACCTGAAAGGAAAACTCCTGGACTCCCATTTGTTACTCCCATGAAACACAAGTCTGTGACTGGGAAGCTCTGCAGATGAGTCCTGCACAATTTCCTTCTTAAGCACTGACAACAGATCACAAAGAGAACAGTAACTGGGATGAAACACCAACCAGTCTGTACAAAAAAGATGGGAGAACTGCTGGAAAAAAATACACCATCAGAACAGCAAATTAAGATGTAGTTGACAAGGACCAAAATTACAACTTTAGGTCAAATTTACTGTGGAGAAAGGTCTACTAGAGGTAATGGAGTGGCAAATGGGGTTCAGTCCCAAATCCTAAAATAATTTTTTGTGCTCCAAGTCATTTTGGTTCAGTTTCTTCCATGCAACGTGTTCCTTCTCTTCATCTGTGTCGAATTCCAGAGAGAGGATTTCTGCCCTAATGAGCCTACAGAGCAGATTCTGTGATAGGTCAGATAATTTTTAACTTATTCCAAAATTATGTTGAAAACATTGTGTCTCACCTTGCAAAGGACTGTTCATTCCTACACCACAATTAAGCAGTCAAGAAGATATTGTACAGTCAGAAGAACTGTGACAGCAACCCTACAAAATGACCTGAAGCATAAATGGCAAAGCAGCCTTTGCCAGTGAGAGGGCGCTTTCCCATTAACCCCACTGGTAAGTCCAGCTCTGCAGTGACCCAATTCAAATGGCAATATTTTACACGTATTCTACTTAAGCCTAAACACCACCACAAGTGGGATTCAGACATATATTGATGGGTCACAAACCTTTTAATCCAAACCACCATTTTACCTATGTGGGATTAGGATTTAATTCTGTTCTTCCTATTTTAATGAACTAGACATGGTCACCACTAAATACCTGTTCATGAGTGTTTGGTAAAAAGCCAGTTAACGCCTCTCTGTGCCGATCAGAAATGACAAACATGAAAATTCAGTGCAGACCTGCATATGAGGTGCCTCAGACTTACATTTCACAAGATCCACCTATGCAATGCATGTGAGCCTCAGAATATTTAAGCCTGAACCCAAACATTCCTTTGCAATGTCTACACAATCAGGAAGTAGAGAATCCTGCTATACAGATCTCCAGAGGACTGCACCAGGGTCACTCAGGAGATGAGAACAGAACCAAGGGCTTTGGAAAACATCAGAGGCTAAAGTTAAGAGTCACTGTGTAGGGTCTCAAATACACAGATGTTTCAAACATCTGATTTTTAAGTGCTGAGTTTCATGGCAGTAGATATTACAGTGGGCACCAACCCAAGACAGAGCTAAGGAGGAAAGGCTAGTGAACAAAACAGGAAGAACAGCAGAGCATGAAAAACAATAATTCACATGCTTGCTTTGTGTAATTTACCCTAGACAGGCCTCAACAAGCAAGTTAACTTCAGATCTCAATTACAACACATGGGCAACTTTATTGCCCAACAAAGAGTACATTAGACATTTATAATCTCTTTTTATTAAATTTTCCTACTTGTGACATTTACTATTGGGTGTGTATGTGTGTGAGGTTAATACAAAAATCTGTATTTGTATATTACAAGACTGAAAGCTCACCTGTGTGGCAGGTGTTGCTGTGGGCACATGTTTGGATTATGGATTAACCAACTCCTATCAAAAACTGGGGTCTATCACCAAATCTAAAGCAAGGAAGGCAGATGTTTCTTCTGCTGATCATCTACCTGATCTAACGATCATCCTGCTGATAGCCCTAGCTGAGGGCTCTGATTGAATTGGCTTTCATTCCTTCATGAAATCTGATTACAGAAAGAGAGGGGTGACACCTCACACCTTTAAATGAAGCTTAAAGGACAACCCCTTCTGCTGGCTACTTTGATCTAAGTTTTATTGTCTGGGTTTAACACCTTCACCTTTGATTTCACAGGGAACTTACTTGGAGGCTTTTCCTATAGCAATTGTCCAAGTCTTTTCACAGAAACTATCAATTATCCAGGACACTGGGGACTAAACACTTGTCGTTTTGGTGAAATACAACATTACTCGCACTGGTATTAAACACATATGGGAAGACACATTAAAGAATCAAGTTTTACTTTCTAAGATCAATACTTATTAGGAAAAAACAGAGCACTGTCAGCAGCTCGTGTGAGGAACCAATTCATTCCTAAAGGCAAGGAGACCTAACATAATAACACAGTACAGGCCAGACTGGCTTCCCAGCTCACCTCAGAAGAATGCTCTTTCTACAAGGCCATTGTTACACCATCACCACCACCCAGTTCAATGCTATAGTGTTAGTTTTGCAGCAGACACAAAACAGTTCTTTCCGGGGAGCTAACAAATCCAGTCTGCTTTTAGCCAGAATCCTACACAATAGCCCTAATTTTAAGCATAAAAATAAAAATCCCTTCTGGTCTTACCTAATGTGACAGGCTGTGTAACACAATCCTCACAATTAAATTCTAATTTCTGCATCCACCTCAGCAACCTCTGGTTGTATTAGAGGTCGTATTTCACATTACACAGACACACACCTGCTACACAGTAGAACTTGATCTTAAAAATGCACTCAATTTTCTATTTTGACATTAATCTCCACTCTCTCAAATGCTGATGATCCTTTGCCAGTGAGACTGTGCAGGGCAATTGGCCTGGGCAGTTTTCCAAATTCAATATGACATTGCAAGCACTCACCAGCTCTGAATATTCACTGTTCACTCACCTCCAAGAACAAAATACAAGAAATACAAAGGAACATGAGGCTAAAAGCATTTTTAAAGTGTGTTTCAGGTACAACAGAAGGCTGGAGCTGTTGTTTAGGACAGTCATCCTGCATTTTTCCTCTAGTTTGTACAGTTGAAGCAGTGACTTATCTAGAATCTATCAGTTTACTTACACTTACCAAACTTCCAGCACATGTGCCAACCTCACCTCATCCCTACTAAATATTTATAAATAAATGGCAAATCAGCAATAGTCCTCTCTCCTCCTATCTTTCGATAAGATAGAAAATAAGTAGATGTTTAGAGGTTCCAGGATTTTTTTAAAACTTTTTAAAAAAGTAAAAAAGTTATATAAAAGAATAGGCAGCAACAAAATTATAAACCAATTCATGTGGAAAAGCCAACATCATCTTCTAAACCTGCAAGTGAAGCTCACAGCTGGTGAAAAAAAAAAAAAAAAAAAGCAGCATTGTGTGTTAGCAAAGGCTGTGAGCAAGGACTGCAGGTTTTTTTCTTAATTCTCCCACGGATTTCAAGCTTGGCTGTAGGCAGATCACCAAATATCTCAGCTGATCATCTACAAAATAAGGATAGCAATATGTTCCTATCCCAGCAGGATGTTTTCAGAAGAGTGCTTAGGAGGCACTCACTGCAGTGATGTGGTCCATGAAAGTCTCTGCACAGAACAAAGACAACACCTGCTCCACTGGTTAATGGGAAAAAGATGACTGAGACTGTTACAAGGACTTTCTAGCATTAAAGGACAAGCTGCAATTGCCTCTGGCTTACACTTAAGAAATTCAGCATCAGTGAACCATTCTTTTATACAATTACAGTGGAAAAAATTTTAAGTATAGGACTAGATAAGAAAATAGTGAAAGTAAACTACATCAATGATTGGAATTCCACATCAAAGGCAACATTTAGGTTTTCCTTGCAGTGTGTAACATAGCTCATGACAAAATATCCTTTTGCTTCCTTTGGCAAACAAGTGCATAAACGATGGAAGTAAATGCACACTGCAGTTTTTCCTCCAGGATTGCAATAATTTTAGTTAACTTAGACACTTTTGAAAAACATTTATTATCACTTGTAACTCCATTTTATACAGTGTTGAAGTTCTTCTCATATTCTCTGTGGGAGATAATGATAGGTGGTTCTTCCAGTGACTTGCGGGACATATTCCCATGTACTTAGTATTTGAAAAATGCCAGCTCAGCCCTGAGGGGATGTTGCGTTCCAGGGCTGCAGGATCATGTCCAGGGAAGCTACAGTTACCAGTGACCGACACAGGACTTCAACGAGGCGGGCTTCTGCTCAGGAAACCATTTATTCAGCACAGGAACAAACTCAGTTTAGATCCAGAGAGAGAAAGCCCAGAACAGAGGCAGGGTGGGGGTTTTGTGGGACAGAACCAGGGTGGAGTTTAAGGTCGGGGACTAATAGTGACAGAGCAAGAGCGAAACCCCAGGGGTTCAAACCCAATCACAACACCTGGGCTGCCACCCCACCAGGGGTCCGGGGTGGGGAACTCTTCCTGGGCTCACAGGGCCCATTCCCGAGGGAGAGGAATGGAATGCACTCTTGCTGGGCTTTAAAGCCACGCCTCTCACTTTAACAATGCTTATCTGAAACTAAATCTTTGCTTCCTTGGGCAGGGGCCACCTCACAAGGGGATTTTTTTCTGACCATCTTTTTTCACATTATGCTGGGAAAACTGTAGCTCTACAAAGATAGAAGACGTTTTGAGTTCATAATGAAACACTGAGCTTCAAGATTAAGGAAGTCTGATGATCTAGTGTTTATTCCTGAATTAGCAACCGATTTCCCATGACCTTAACTTCATCATTTAGATGCTTCATGATCTATTTTATCTTTTAAATGAGAGATTGTATGTCTGAAGAGTGCAGAAAAGAAATCAAGAAAGGATTCAGATTCTACCCTGCCTTGGATCCAGGGAAACATCAGACCTATTTCAATTAAAATTAATTTTGTTAATTACTTCATACTTACCTTTGGTAAAGTAAGGTATTGTAATATTAAGGTTAATTACTACGTCTTTGCTTTTCGTAAGGTTTTCTAGTTGTTCCTAGGATTTATGCAGCATCAGTCCCCTGGTAATAACTTTTTAATTCATTCACCAAACCAAGTTTAAAAGAAGAGCTGAAGTGTGAGAGGTATAAGGGTCATGCATTTTGTGACATCTGATAGCAGGCAGAGCAGTGCCCAAACTAAGTGTCCTTATCAAGGGAAAAATCAAGTTATCTGACCTCCTTTGCATGTCAGAGAGCCAAGACAAACTTTGAGATGGGCAACACATGCCCTCTTCTTGCCCAAAAAGCTAAGGGATTTAGAAATGAGATTAAAGGGAAGCCAGCAGAGTGAACTGCATGGAGAACAATGGAGCTAGTGCAAGGTCAAATATCAGCAACAAAGCACATACAACTCAAGCTCATCTTCCTGTGTATAATGGGAAGCTGAAGGAGCATAATTTTGTTTTTGCTATCCCTACTTGTACAACACTTGCACACTGTAAACATTTGTAAGCCATTAGCGAGACCCAGCAGAACACTGTAACAACAAAAGCTAGGTTTGTTAAAGCCACAGGAATTCTTTCCAGTGAAACCACAGAGAGGTAGGCGGGACAGGATCTCAGGGAGCAGCTGAGCCACCACCACACAGGGCCTCACAAACATCTAGACAAAGCTGTAGCAGGTGACTGTCAAATCCCTCCTAAAACAGCTCTTGAGCAAAGGGGAGTCTGCCCAGATACAGTGCTCAGAGCTCAACAGCATCCTCAAATCCAAACTACAAATCCCACAACCAGCACAAGCAATTACACAGCATCAACAGCTCTCTCCTCTCAAACATTTACATACTTGCATATCGTTTTTAAAAGTATTTGCCCGTCTCTTGTTGATCTGAACAAATTATTTACCCTAAAGTTCTTCTAAACTCACACCTTTCATATGTATTAAGACCTCTGTTATTGTCCTGTAATGAACATCTTCCCCCAACTATTTATTTTAAAATGCAGGGCCCAAAACAGTCATAGAGAGATACAAAGGGAAGTACTATTACAAATTACAGCACAGCAATTATCTTTTGATCTCTTTCAGATGCTGTTAGCTCATTCAATTTGCAGAACACTATCAGCCCCATAATATTTGTCTTCTAATACTACTTTTTCCCTGCCATGTACTGGTAAATTGCAACAGTGCATATTTATCTCTTAAATTTTACTTCACTAGTTTTGGCAATTTCCCCCAGTTTATCAAGGTCATTTTGAAACACTGTCATATAGAGAGTATTGCTTAGAGATGGACTACAAAGCCAATTTTACCCCTCTGCCCCTGAACCCCAAATTATTCCTACCTGGAACTCAGAAAACAAATGGTTCTGCATGTTTATAAAGACTTCAGATTAAGTCAAAAATAGCTGATTTCTGGAAAACTCTCAAGAGTTATATACGCTTTAAATTAGACAAAAATCTAGTGAAAAAAAAAAATCATTAACACCTACATGAACAATACAAGCAAACTCCTATTATTGTTTTGTTTTCAATAAAACCCCAAGACAGGGCACTGGAATCACTGGATCTGACAAAAGTGCAATGTTAAACTGCAAATGCTGTGGTAACGCCTATTATACAGGCAGGTGAAAAGATAAACCATCTAGCAAGGTAAGAGATAGTTCTGAAATGTGAAGGTAACTAATCTATACCCTGTATCATTTTCCTATAGATCATCTTTTTTATTCTAATTTTATATCCTTTTTTCTTCTGCACTTTAATAAGTGTTGGAGGGATGCAAAGCAATACTCCCCAAAATGTGTCAAGTTCATAGCTGAGTGTGCCTGTGAGGTTCATCACTGTATTTCTGTATTTTTACTAAAAGAATCAATCAAGATTCAACTTCAGTTAAATCCTTCCTCTCCCTCCACTCCTAAATCTTAAAGCAACAAAAATTCATAGCAAATCAGGAAGGAAAAAAAAAACAACAAACATGCATAATGTCAAGGTAGCCTTAATTAGGTGATTAAGGTCTTCCTTCAGAAGCTAGAAAAATCTGATCCTGTTTTAATAACACAAAGTGATCTTCTCTTTGCTTCAGCTTTCACATGCTCCACCTAAGCACCTGCAACAACCATTGTCAGAGACATCACCTTGTTCCAGAACTGATTTTGTTCTGTCCTTAATAAAACCCCTCCATCTTCTAAACCAGAACATGCTACCAAAGAATGGCCTCAGCTAAATTACGTGCAAAATCTGCCCCAGCTGAAATGCTATGGGAATGCTTTTCCACTGATGTCTTGGGGAAAAGAGAGATGAAGGAATACCTTTGTATTGTGGTTTGTAGAGATGGAGATGCAAATGAAAATCAACCTGCTCAAAAACATCGATGTTCAGTTCGAATGAGGTTTCACCTTAAAAACTGAGTATGCCAAGTACCTAAAGAGGATGCTATGTGCCTCTAGAACTGGAAAATTAACAAAGCAGCATCCTTTAGGTCTGCATTTTGAAACCAAACACTTATATCCCACTTGCATGTAAACTCCTCCATGGGCCCAGCTTTTAGGTGGCAAAAACAATGGGAACAGAGATGTCCAGCACTGCAGAAATCAGTAGGAAGGGAAAGGCAAAAACATACCACAAAAATCATTTCAACACCCCAATTATTTTCATGGATCAAGAAGAAAAGACTTTTTATAACAATGCAAACCTCAAATTTTACCTAATGACAAACATTCATTTCCATGATTTATACAATTTTTGCATAAGATTTGTGGTTATTTACATCTTCCAGTTCAAGTGACATTAGGTAGCACAATTTTGTATTGAATTCTAGTTACACTTTCAGTCAATTACACAAGTATGAAACAAGAACAAGACAGACTATTCCCTTCAGAATGCCTTCTCCACATTAGTCCAGATGTAAACATGGCATAATGGAGACAGTTGTGATGTTTATGGTAATCCCACACCAATTTGTGTTGCTTTCATAGATTGTAGTGTAATGTAATGGCAAAAAAAAAAAAAAATCAACCACACAACCCCGAAGAACATTAAGAAGCCAAAAAAAAATTAATCAAACTTATAGTCTGCTAAGAACCAGACACTTCCTTTTTGGCAAGGCAAAGCTACTTCAAGTATTCATTAAAATGGAAAACAAAAAAAAAATTTTTTTTTCAGTAAAAAGGTAAAACAAGAGTGTTTAACCACTGTGTAATAAGTCCCAGTATATTGGTGGCAGTGACTATACATCACGCTAGAAGGAACAGAAACCATCCTGATATGGAGCCATATGAACAGAACAAACTCAAAACTAGAAAAACCATGTGCTGATGCCTTTATCAGCTTGCCATGATGAGTGTTTTAAGTGCATGACTGAAAATAGGCATGATGATGCCACTGAAACCAGTGCAAGTGAGTTACTGGGTGGCTTAAGAGACAAGAGACTGCACAGACAAGGGCATGGCATAAGAGGCAGGATTACAGCAGTAAAGAAAGACTGCAGGAGTAGCTCAGAACTCAGCTCATGTTTGTTCTACACATATGAAAGCCACAACACATTTTTCTCCACAGCACAAAAAAAATACAAGCAAAAAGGTAAAGAAACAGTTAAGAAAAATTAAGTAACTTCTGAACAGTGAGACAAGGCAAAAATATGGTTTTGACCTCAAATGCACCATCATCCTGGATATTTTGCTGTCCTTCATGTAGGACAGAGAGAAATGGCAAATGATGAAAAAAGACAAGGAAAGGTACAGATGATGACTGCTTGGCACTTTTGAAAAACATTTTTTAACTAAAAAAAGAATCAAGGGACTTATAAATATTAGGCAATTATCTCCCCCAAGCTTTTGTCAATACAGAGATGACCACAGTAATGTCTATTTTGGTGACAAGTGTCTCAATGAGAAGGCAGTGCCCCAAAGGGCAGTTTCATTTTTACATATGAAAACAGTAGTTGTGGTAGATTCTATTTGTCATAGCAGTTTACCAGTTATGTGACAAAGATTTAAGCAAAAACACCTTTCTAGAGGAACTCTAAAAGATAACAAAAAGCATGTGGACACAGCTTACTGTGAATCCTCCACTTTGGACTTGTTGAGAAACTTATTTACCTAAAAAGTTTTACCCAGGTAAAAGTTAGTGGAGCACAACATGTGGTCATTAAGCCATAAAAGAATGTGATCCTGCAATACTAGTCTAGCACCTTCAATTCCCACAGGCTCAAATTAAAATTTTAAGTGTTAAGAACTTTGATTGTCCCATTCTACATTTTTTTTTCCCCTTCCCCCTTTAAGTAAGTGACTCCAGTGATCATGGGACAACATTCCAGCCAAAGTTCACTCCCCTTAGCTTTTTCATGGAATACAACACCAGGAAGAGGACTTGGAAGAAAGTAAAAGGAAGAGGTTCAGTAAAGAGCAACATCAGAATATTGACTCTACTGAAAGAGAAATCAGTTTTACCACATTGAAAACCACGAGTGCAATTGCTCCAGTCCAAGTTCTAACTGCTCTCAGTGACCAGAATGGCATAACCAGCATGAACCCTCCCCCATGGAAAGCAAAGAAAAACAGGATGTGCAAAGCAGGCAGTCCCTGTTACTAAGCTGGAATTGATTGTGTTCCAACGTGATTAACTCCCAAAAATTTGGTAAGATATGCTGGTGTCACATTACAATAAAAATAGTGTTTCAGCTCTCACTACGAGAATATTAAGGATTTTGCTCTGGTCCTGCCTAATCCATTCATGAATTGCACAGCATAGCCCTTGCCACACTCGCCTGCCAGAAAAGGCAGCTCCATTTTCTTGTGCTGAAAAAAGTAGCAGGCTTAGTGGTTATAAAGTTCATGTTTTAAAGTGCACTGTCATTTTAAACAGACTTTCCCTATTAAAAAAAAAAGTAAATAAAACCATCTGATATCAACAACCTATAAAAATAACAGCTGCAATACTCCTTCTAAAATTGCAACTTAAAACCAAGTTAGCAAGATTCAAATCTTTTTCAAAAAAAGATATGAACCCAAAATAAAAAACCTTTCTGCAGAGAATTCCCAAGCAAAACCTCACATCATGTCCTATAAGCTCCTCTCCTAACAGCATCTCACAGAAAATCCATTCAGTTTCTTGCAGCTAACAACCTCAAGAAAACAGAGGTCTAAATAAATCAGTCCTTCCCACCAGTCACCTACACAATTGCAGGTGTGGGTGTTGGTGCAGTTTTTCCATCAACTCCTCCTCTGTAGGTTCTTCCAAAACATCTCTACAAAGAAAAAGCATGAGTTGTTAGGGGCAGGAAAGGGAGCTTACAAGCATTTGTTTTTGCAATGTGCAAGCTGAGATGTAACTGTGCTTGTTTCAGGAATAAAACAAGGAATTAAAATTACAATAAGCTGGTGCTCCCTAAAGATGTATCTAGCTGCAAGTGATCCATCCTCTACAGATGTGTCATGGAAACCAGCAGCTGTTTTCCCATAAGAAGCAGGGAAGCAACTTCCTGCACACAGTACAATACAACTGAAGGTCAGTAGATTTGGTTTCCTGAAAAAACTCCCCAGTGAGAACATGCTCCCAATGCTACTATTGAGTATCCAACATGCACCACAAGTTCCACTAATAAATGATCATCAAGCATTAACTCACCACCCACAGTTTCATAATAAGCCAAGAACATGCATCACTTCCCTCATCTTCCCTTTTCTTTTTTCCCTTGTTTTTTCCTCCCTCAGCTGTTGTTCCCCTCACCCCCAGCACCTCTTCTCCCATCCTACTATGAGCACAAAGAATATAAAGGTTAGGCTAACAAGTCAGCTTAAAGCAGGCTAAACTAACTTGCTGGATTTCTCCAGACTAACAGATTAAACAGTTTGCTTCAAAGTGAGGAAACAGAAGACATCTTGCAGCCATCACACTTTCTTAAAAGCAGACAAAGAAAAATAAAACTACATTGATTATCAAGTCCAGCCCAACTCACCTGAACATGAGTTCAACTGTCCTCTGGTATTCAATATCTAAAAGAGACTCTCGCTGGCAGTGACGGTCCCACTTGTGAATAAAGTTCTGAAATGCAAAAGGAACAGCAAAAGATACAAAGGCTTCTTCTGATGGCACCAGAAAAGATGTTGTATCTGGTCACAATGTTTGCAGAGAAGGTTTGGGAGGCAGGTGAGGCTTGTTTTTACATGGTGAACACTGATTTATTTAGGCATCAGCTTATTTACTTGCTGCAGGTCACTATTTAGGCCTTTGTTCAGCAATGAAACAGCTTTCTCATCACAAACTGAAAGAACAGCAGAGCAGAAGACAGCCCTACTGCCTTCAGCTCCTAGCAAGGACTGCCTCCCCAAGACAACTGTGTGAACTACCCACAAGACTTCACCTGATTTTGATTTCTTCCTCTTTAAAAACCCAACAATATATAAACTTACTACTAGTCCAGGCTTTGTCATGCTCCCTTACCTGCTTTGAATAACTCTGACAAATGAATACCTAGGGAGTGGACACACAGCTCAGGACAAAAAATAAAGGGGAGAAAAAGAGCAACATCTTTCTCTCCTGCTACAGAATGCTGCACCTTGGCTCTGACAGCAACCTTTGGCCACAGCCCTGCAGAAACAAGCAGGTAGAAGATGTTCTGGACTGAAAGTCTGCCATTCTTCCTACTGTAGTAAACTGTAGTAAATTTTAATTCTCAGTACAGTCAGCAATGTCAAGAACTTCTCCAAATGAAACTTTCATAGGGTTTGAGATGGGGTGAAGTGCCCTCTACAGGCTCTCAGTTCCCTCCACTACCTATAAGAGAAGTCTACAATGGTGAACCTGGAGGAGACGGTTATGATTAGCATTCCCCTCTCCATCAGAAATTTGGATTTGCAGGAAAGTATGCAATGAGTAACTAGCAGAACCAAATGTTCTTCATGGCATTGCTCAGGCAACTGCTCTCCCACAGTTTCTCTGAAAGACTCTAGAATATGATCTCTTGAAAATAAGTAATCAGTTCCACTCCTCTAGTGTGGCACTGAACAATGGTGCTAATTTAAACTGGGGTGGGAAGAAACACAGCAGAATCAAATGAAATAAAATTTTTAATTTAAATTGCTCACTTAATTTGCTGACAAATTAAAATGCAAAAAAGCCTGCAGCTTGAAAAACTAATGTAGAATTTAAATGGTAATGTACAAGAGACAAGCAATTTTATAATACTTTAAATATTTCTCATCTTTATAATAAAGAGAGTGATACAATGAAATTGTACATACCCAATGACATACAAACAGTTTTGTGACAAAACTGCAAATAAAACATTTATTTTTCTCTAGGAAAAATCTCTAGGAAAAATAAAACAATTCCTCAGCTCCTCTGGCATAGGGCAGCAAGGACTAAGGTAATGAAAGCACACACAAATCAAACATGAAGTTGTCTGGGTTCTTTTAATTTCCTGCACAAATTAGAACCCGTTTTCAGGATCTCACACCAAATAAACACGCTTCCTTACCTCCAGGAGTAAAGCTACGAAGAGATTAACCCAGATGACAGAGGAAATCAACCACCAGGCTACAAAATAGATCTTTGCCCACCTGCAGATCAGATGAACAGATAATACAATCAGATGAACAGACAATGGAGGCAGTAAATAACCTCAGCCTGAAAGTGAGCAGAGCACCATGAAATCATATTTTTTTTCCTTGAAATATAATAGTACTACTTTCTTAATAAGAAAGATGGCCTGGATCAAAAAAATAAAAATAAAAAATGTTTGCTTTTCATTAATTTAGCCAAACAGACTCACTCTCCTGGGTTAACCAGCCAAAGGTCACTGGAACAGCTCAATCCAGGCGCTATCCAGTTAATTCAAACATTCCCCATTAAGTCAGTAAAAACAAATGAAAGGTATGTCCAAAGTTTTAAGTCTACAAAAAATTGTTCACCCACAGAGAAAACACAGAAGCATAAGGTTTATTTCCTATATATCTGAACTGGTCCAAAATAAAGGTAAGCAGCATCCCTCTGAGCAGATGTTAGGAACTGTGCTATGTGTATACTTCTTGTTCAGGTATATTATAAGCTGAATTTATATGGGACTTCTTCTGTATTATTACAGCTACTTACGGACTTGAATATCTTGAAAATGCATCCAAAAAAACTTGCCAGTTGTTCACCACCATCACATTCCAGAGGGTCACCACTGCTGCCTAAATAATGGGAGTAGACCAGCGTTTAATTGGCTGAACCACAGATTTAAGCCTCAGAAAAAGAGGAGGAAAGACAAGCAAAGGGGAAGAAGGAGGGATTTCATCCATGATCAGACTCACAGCAAAGTCATCAAAGTTGTTGGGCCAATATTCCAGCTGTTCATAGGTCCCACACTGCAGAGTGCCATTGTCATGTGTTGTGTTGGCAGCACTGCAAGAGATTACAGGCTGATGTGAACACAGCTCCCCATGAACTCTGCTTTAGAATTCTTCTGAGCCCCTTGTAAAAAGTTAGAATATCTCATATGGACAGAGAACAAGGAAAACAATTTAAAAAAAGTATTTCAGGTAAAGCAGGGTAAAATTCCAAGCTACAGATAAGCATTCCTACAATTTCAATGCAGCAAGAAGAAACAGAAGTAACAGATAATTAAGCCTTGTGATTTAACATTAAAAGTAGGGTGGCTCCAAGAATGAGAGGGAAAAAAAAACCATCAAAACCAACCACAAACAGCTCAGAGGTAAAAAGATGCAGATACTTTTGAAAAACAGATTCTTTCTGAGCAGTTTTGTTTAGAACCTTACCTAGTATTTCCCAAGGGAACAACAGCACCTTTAAAGAGCATTATGCCAGTTATAGCAAATGCATAGAAAACCACCTGGAAGGAACACAACCTACTATTAGCTTTGAATATTTCTGTCACAAAATAAAAAAGCAAAATGCAATTAACACAGAATTTATATTACCACAATTGAGGTAATAGCATCGAGAACTGTGCCTGAAGCTTTTAAAGTGAAAGTACTTCTCAACTGGTTGCTCTTACTTTTTAATATTGTACCTAATTTTCAGTTGTTAAAATGCATTAAATCATTTTACCATTCATTTTACTTCTCTGTGTCTCAGAATGCTGATATTTAACTATAAACATTGCAGAATAGCAACTTAAAACCAAAGCTCAGTACAAGTATTTACAAAGAACAGCCTAAATATCTGAGGAGTCTTCTGCTAGAGTCAGTGAAAATAAGCTTTTAGTAAGCTGACCTGAAAGACAAAACAATGTCAGTATTTTATATTCCATCAGCAACTTCCTTAAAAAACCAGTAATTAGTGTAAAAATAAGGTTTTCAATAACACTAAGGATTTGGGAACTTCTGTCTTTTAATTGTTAGAAATGCAAAGTTGCCTAGGTGATACTGCAATTTTTATCCTAAAAAGATTGTTCTAGAAATAACCTACAGCTTTGCTCCTCTGAGAAGGAGCCATTTATCCCAAGAAAGCTTGAAGCAAGCTGAGTCTTCCAACAAAAAGTTTTTGTTTTGGGGGTTTTTTTTGTTTGTTTTTGTTTTGGGATGGGGATTTTGGTTTTGTTTATTATTATTACTTTTTAATTATTTTCCTACAAAACACACCCAAGAATGGGAAGTCTGGAAGGAATAGAAGAGAACTGCTCTGGCCAACAAACTTTGAACACCACTGGAGTAAACTGAAGCTGACATTTCACAGCCTGCCACAAGATGGGGTACCTGGCCTGGTAATAAATGGCATTTTAATAATAAATTAATTTTAATAATAAATATAATTAATTTAATTCTTTGAAAAAATAAATATTTAAAACACTCATTGCCTGAGAAATTAGCTAATCATTTACATTATTTAATCAGCATGTGTGTTCCAGGCTAACATTAGGAAAGATATTTTGCATCAGCTGGCAATGGAGTCAGATTTCATTACAGCAGAAGCTCAGTGAGAGCCTCCATGTAGCCGCAAGTAAAAGCAAATTAAATTAATGGAAGGGGCAAACACTGTGGCAGACTTCTCTCAGAAGTGTGAGCTGTACTCAGTAATCATTACAATGAGGTTTTTACCACCTTAGATTTGCCGCAACCAATATCTTTATTGCAAAGTGCAACACAAGCCAATTTAAGCTCTACAGATAAAAGTAGAGCTTTTTAATTACAAAAACAGATATTCTGGTTAAATTGCATACTAGGCATATAGACCAGAACAACACATCTTTAACCATTCAAATTAAGGTACCCTATAAAAACCCATGACCAATAGCAAAACCAAACCTACCCAGGTATTTCTTTGCCCTACCAGGAAGACATGGTTGCAAAGCCAGAAACTCAAGAGTTGGGAGAATTTATGTAATGGACATCACACATTGTGATCCACTCTTTAATCACATTTGTTGAGTCTATGTTCTACACAGACACACCTGAAACAGGATGGCAGAGGCTCTTAAAAAAAATCATGCCCAATCATGCCATCTCAAGATCTTCTCAGCCAAAAACAATTTTAAAGTTGTTTTGCTATTTATTTAATAATTTAATTGCTATTTGCTATTGCTAATAGCAATTTATTGGTATTAATTTAACATAAGCAAACCAGGCTAAGGAAAACTGGTCAACTTGAAGCATTGATGAATTTTTATTTGAACCCACACCACCCAAGCTAAGGCAAGCACTCAAAGAAAGGTTCAATCAATCTTTTTAAAGATACTCCTGCTAAAGGAGCACTGCCACTGTGTGCTGGCCATCACAAACGAGCAGTTTATTGTGGCTTTCCAAGACATGCCTTGGGGAAGAACTGGCTGGTTAAGGTGAAATGTTACTGCTTGTGGTGATCGTACAAGAACCTTGCTAACTTTGTTGATGATATACCCTTATCATACTGTAACAAAGGAAATAACCATCTTGCATCATGACTTACCACAAGGATTCCTGCAAAGGCTCTTAAGTTTTTCACCAGATCCAGCAGTGTAGTAACAACCAAAGCCATGAACTAAAACAGAGCAGATTTTTGTACATATGACATTCATCACACTTCCAACCCATATCAGATTTTCACTAAAAGGACAAGGAACCACATAAAACGACCTTGCCTGCTCCCTCACCAGAGAAAACCAGTTCTAGAGACAATGATTTTGTGAGGGGCTGTGCAACAGTCAAGACAGAGCTGAGCTATTCCACTCACGTGCAAGAGAATTGCAACCTACACAGTATTCTGAAAGGATCTAACATAATTTATAGCTTGACCAACAAAGAAATCTGAGTTGTGGTGGGAAAAGCAATCACCTTCATGTTCGGGATAATCCGCAGGAACCTGAACACAATTAACATGTTCACCAGCCTCACCATATCCCACAGGGATAACAAGCCCATGAATTCAGGTCTCCTAGGAAAGGCAGAAGAAAGTAACAAATTGGTGGAACAGCCCATGACAGAAAGACACAATTAAATCTACTGGGTTACAGGTAATTGTAAATACATTGCTTTACTCAGCAGGAATCTCAGCTATAGTAAATTAATAACTGATGAAAGAAGGAATCACTTTAGCCTGGGCTCTTAAATATGTACAGAGAGCTCTTTGAAGCGCATGCTTATTGCAGTGTGTTTCTTGTTAATGGTATGTTATCGTCCAAGTTGATGGTTTGGTCCAAATGAGACCTTCCCACCCCATGTTGTCAATCTACCTTGACCCTCCTGTCAATCCTGTCTTATGCCTACTACATGCTTGGAATTCCTTTGGAAATCCCCTAAACTTGGACGCTTGATTAGTCCATGTGACCCAATTTTCCCTCCCTACCTCCCTCATTGTATGATGATTTTATGAAGCCTGCCTTTTACCCTCCCCAGGATATCTCTGATTAGCTGATGCTTTGTACCCTCCCTTTGAACCGCCTCCCTATTTCAGCTGTTGCACGCTCGCATTTTCTGTCTTTTGCCCCCAAGATTCCCCAGAGCAATAAATCCTCTATTATCCCATGCAAAAGACCTCCCTCTCGTCCTTGCCTCCTAAGACCACAGACTAACAGCCAAAAAGCTGTAGAGCAAGTGCTCTAGTCACACCTTGGTCATCCTGCTCCTGGGGTGTGATCCACTCCTGGCACAAGCTGAAGTGGTAGAGCCAGATAAGCTCCGGCCCAATGCAATACATGCTCGTGCCTTCTGCTGGGGAGAAGGCACTGAAGAGAATTTCAATTTCATTTTCAGAAAAGAAAGTGAATCAAAAGGACTGCTAGAGAGATACTTCAGAAACTTGCACAAAGATGGGCATTAATCCTCCAGGGTATGCCTGGCTGAAGAAGGGCTTTGGAAACAGAATTAGGTTGAAGGACTGTCTTGTCAGCTTCCTTCCTTATGTGTTAACATTCCATGGGAGATAGGCATACACTTTGAAACCCTGAATTTTAGCTTTTATATGTGCATGCTGAATGCTTCTCAGCTGGAAAGGAAGGAAGGTGGTAGGGATCTAAAGCTGATAATGACAAAGGTCCTTGGTAACACTGATGCTAAATCAGGATTTGTATCTCCAACATATTAATCTACAATAATGAAAGAAATTACTTAAGATAGCACTGCATAGAAGGCATATTCTAGATAACAGCAACACCACTGTCCTGCCCTGCAGGTGGTGGTTGCTTGGTCTGTGGATGTGACAGTAGCACACCTTAGTACTCAGAGTGACTCATCTCAGTTGTAATCTGTTTGCAGTGACTGACAAAAGGACCTAACATGAATTACTGGTGCTCCAAGATGATAGATCAAACAATTGCCTATATTTAAGAATCAGAGGTCAGAATCAAACATAATGACATCAATAATAAACATCATTAGTTTGTAGCAATTACTCTTCTGGCAGCCATCACTTCTGGGTGACAGGAATACAAGCAGTATTCAAATATAAACCGTTCTAAAACCGTAAGGTTTGACTTGTCCAACTCTCTTCAGAGCTTCTGGCGTAAATTAAGAGAACTCCTTGATGGCAACATAACAAATATCCTGAAAAATCAGGGAGTGCCAGTGTCTTAAGTGTGAGCTTGCATGAAGACACAAAGCAACAGAATGTGTTACGAATCACCCCTGAAGATTCAGGAAATCTTCTAGAATTCCTTTGCTTTCCTCTCTTGTGGAGACAGTTTTCAAATTTTAAAATGAAGCAATGATTTTTACATTTTTTACAACAACAAAAACCAACAAGATAGTTATCCAAGTGCTTTTTGAACTCAAGAAAACCAAAATACAACTCTTTGCTATTACAATATAGATAAATAGTGTAAGTCCATGGGAATTTTCTTTAAAACATTTTATAGCATGAAAAATATCACTCAGTCTTCAATCTACATGCAGGGTTGAAGAGGTTGCATAGCTGTTTGGGAGTTCATATAATTGGATTTATGGACAATCTGATACGGAAACATATTAGGTTGTGTATGCTGTACAAAATTCCTATTCCTGCACCCATGATAAGCACAGACCCGCCAAGATATTATTTTAAATCTGATTACAATTAAAACAAATGCATCCTTCTCAGAAGAGCTATACAGACCTCTAAACACCATGAAAAATAAAAAATTATTTCACTTATCTATATTGCATGGCCTTTAATGACTACAAGGGTGCAAAATTCTATCAGATTTGGCAAATTAAAGACTGGGCTGACAATCACAGCTTCATCACATGTGTATGTATGACAGTGTGTGTGTTCCCCTGACCCACCCCAGCCACAGAGCAAAGGGCAGCAGGTCACAAAGATTACTCACCAGCCCGGGTGAGGAAATCCATATACAGCAAAAGTTGCAATCTCCAGAATCTTCAGTTAGGAAAGAAAAACAAAAACAAAGAAACAAAGACAAAACTTTAATTTGTAATTCTGAGTTCCAGAAATTATGTAACCTTCTTGACAGGAAACATTTTCAAGAGCCTTAAGCCACTAATTCAACTCACTTTAAAACTCTGAACTGTCATATTTGCCTAGTTATTCCCCAAACCAACCAAATGTACATAGAGCATCCAATAGTGACTCATGGAAGGATACACAGTGAATACAATTAACCATAACTTTGACCTCATCTGCCACAGGGGCATCAGGCTTTGACCAAATACTTACTACAACAGTCTGACAATATTTTTTAATTTAAAGAGAAAAGTGGTTTAAACCCATGAAACAGAATGCCTCATGCAATTATTCCAAGAGCTGAATTTTTCCAAATAAAATTGAAAAGGCTTCTTACCAGGCAAAGCACCTTTTCCATGGATTTAAATAAGCCTGTCTTCAGAACACAGACCCTAAGGGAACCATGTACTACCATGTAAGCTTTCCAGCCACAGAAACCCACAGCACTGGCTCATGCTGTTCAGCTCAGCAGATTGATGTTGAAAAAAAAGCAATCCCACCAGGTCTTATAGCTGCCCAACCTCCCTAGCCAACAAATCCAAGAATGTGTAAACTAACAAAGCACTTACCAGCAAAATTACAGTCAGAAGTCCATCAAATCTATTGCTTGGATAAGACAAGTATCTTTTCAAGCCCATTGCTAAGATTTTCAGCAACATTTCCAGCAGATAGTATAGGATGAAGAAGCAGTTGATAGCCTTCACCCCCCAAAAGAAAAAAAACCGTTAGAATTACTGACATCTCAGGGAGCAGCAATAACTGCATGGAATACCATTGCATCTTACCCCCAGGAAGAAGTCATCTCTTTCCGATGGCTGCTTATCTGCATCCATCACCAAAACCACCTTAAACAAAAAATATTTTATGAATCTACTGCTTTACTGCTACGTTAAACAGATTTTTAAGCACAAGAACAGTCTTTCATGGTTTGCACAGGCCTTTTCAAGCAGCTCAAAATACATTTTTAACTGCAAGTATTCCCTCTTAACACTTTGCATAACTAAAGCACACCAAAAGCCCAACTCCCAGAAAAAGTAGTTACTTTAAAAAAATTAAAGAAAAAAAGTAGAAATTAAATTTGTAACAGAGAAAAAAAGATTACCAAAACAGAAAAAAATCACTGCCCCACAACAAAAAAAAACTTTACTTACACAAATAGAAATAATGTTTGCCAGGGCTACTACATTCCCCAGGTAGCCAAAGTAGGCATGGCCAAAGGCAAACTGCATTTTCTGCATAAAATGGGATTGATACTCTGGACTGGGAGGGTGCTGAAAAGAACACAAAAGATTTGCTGAGTCATAAAGCATAAGCATCTTAAAAATACTAAATTAATTTTATAAACACACCCCATCTCAGATTAAAAAAACTCCAGACAGTTTCAAAGCAAAACTTCAGGGCCACAGGCTAATTTTGACATTACCTCTGGAAAATGTTTTCCAGCTGTGGCTATTAGCAGCAAGAAAGCATTCCTGATTATGACACAACACAAGGTAATGGCAAAGAAGGGAGATAATCCAACCTCTCTCCAATGCCCCACGCAGATAAACAAAACATCAAGCTACTATTTGTATACATCTCTTCCCTATTTCCCAATATTTAATTCATACATCTTAGTTACATGCAAACATAGAAAAGAACACTTCCTAACCCTCAAATAGTTTACTGTTCTGTTTTTCCTTTCTCTCTAAGCAGAGACACTGTTTTCTGCCCATCTTCACCTGAACACTAAGAGAATCCACATTTTTTACTTCATTCAGGGACTGGAGAAAAACTACTTTGAGCTATTTTGCCTCTCACTTTAAAATGCTGGCAGAATAAACAAAGATGCATTTTGCACATTTAACACCACCTAGCAATCCCAAACTAATGCTGTAAAAGCCCCCAGACCAATTTTGTTTGTGACTATAAAAGCAGCTCAAAAAAAGCTTAAAGATCAATGCCATGTGATCACACCTTGTGTTCACATGTTGCAAAGTTTGTTTATACACTTTATACTACTCTCACTTCTTTTTGCACACCAGACAACTTCTGATGCTTTAGAAATGATGACCACATACGTACTTGCTTAATGGCATCTTTGTCTAGTTCTTCAAAGAGCTTCTGGAACTGGGCAGCTGACAGCTGGTCACAGGAGCACATTTTGAGTGACTACACATGAAAGAGAAACATTCAGATCAACATCTGCAACAGGAACATCTGCCAAGTTTGCCAAAACCCCTCAGACTACCTTGGAAATCTACGAATAAAGATGTAATTCAAGCTGTTTGAGTAAGGTTCAATATTGCTCTGCTTTAACACAACACTGCCAGGTGACCGGAGGACACGTCTGGCCTTTTCTATTTTCCCTCTATGAGATCATATGCTCCTTTGACTAACTTAAATTTTTAGTCCCATGCAGTAGTGCCCCTATTCTGTTATGATCCAAGGAATGAAGCAACAGAGGGCAGATCTCTGGATTTGCTAGTCAGGATTGATAATCATTAACATAAAGGCTAAGAAAATCTAGTTCTTACTCTCATGATGGCTTGCTTGCAGCGAGAATCCATCTCAACTTTCTGTAGCACCTGTAGTAAGGCCCCAACACTGACACAGGACCTATTTAAAAGAAAACAGAATGGGCCCTGCTCCAGATAAGTTTATAGATGGCAAAATGAGCTGTTCCAAATGTGTTCCTGCCTCTTTCTTGTTTTGAAAAGCAAATAAAACTAGAAGTAGGAAAAAGGGAAACAGATTCTGTAAGAGTCACAAACAGTGTGTTATGAACATGCAGTTACAGGAAAAATAAATAAATGAGATGAGCAACAAATTGCCATTTTCAAGAATGGATCCTCTGTAAATATATTAAAACAGAACAAGATGACCAAATGCACTCTTTTTTTTTTGTTTTCTTTTCCTATATAATCTACTGTTTCAAGATCCTTCACTTACTGTTGTGCAGGAGTCTCTTTCAGGGAAGACAGCACCTCAAACGCAGCCCGGATTCCCAGCCGCCTCCTGAAGAGGGAGGACTGAACTGATTTCTGAGCAGTAAAAACATCACAGAGGAAACAATTTACTCACACTTCAGGCACCAGTGTCCTACGGCCAGATACTATACCAATCCTCGGGCACACATCCCAGATTTGTGATTAGAGATCAGAACAGGAGACTGCCCTAGGCCTCACTCCCTCCAAGAACTCCATGTACAAGGAGGAAGGAAGTAAGTAAGCAAACAAGCCCCTGGAAATCAAGTAATCATCCAGGTTGTAGTTTATTTTCAACTCTGCAGTACACAGGCATATGTCTCTTTTCCAGAGACACTGGCAACAGCAAAGCTCAAGCATTCACAGAAGTTCACACTAGTGTGCCAAGAGTTAGAGAGCTTGTCCTACTCCAGCTTCTTGCCTAAAAGCACAAATCCAGAGCTACGGTTTTTCATGTTTTTTTTTTTTTATTACAGTAATCACTTTCAAACTCATTTGCTTTACTGGTAGTCAGATTATGTCATGCTGTCATGTAAGAAAGAAGAAAATTGAGAAAGAAGGGATGAAACAGGAGGAAGAAATGATTACCAAAAATCCTCTTTGCACCTATTCTGTTCACACACTCCTCCGCCACAAGAGGGTAGGGGCCATTCCTCCTGAGTAATATTGCCTTGGTTATATTATCCAACAAACTTCACCTTCTCTATGGAATTCTACTAGAAAAGCTACTGGGCCAGTCTGGGTACGGCCTGGTCTAGTGGGGAGGTATCCCACATCGCAGGGGGGTTGGGACTGAATAATCTCTAAGGTCCCTTCCAACCCATTAATATTCTGTGATCTGCAACAACAGCTATTTAAACAGCACAGCAGATTTCCTCCACACAGACCAAGTTTAATTTACTCAGCCAATTGTCCTTGTTCAGTCATACAACGGTTTATTTTTCTTTTCCCCTATAACAGTCAAAATTGTAGATCCACAGCATATTTGGAAATATGCAAGCAGGTCATTTTCTCATGGGAGGGGAATCAAGCTGTAACAGCAAATAAAGAGAAAGGTATCACATCAAAGAACATTTAATACCTTAAAACTGTATCTGCAACCAGAGTGGGAGGGATCCTTTAATACACAGATGAAACTCGATTGTCGCACTATATTAGGAACAGCGAAGTACAACACAGACTCTCTTAGCTGGGTTGCACAAGAGAACCAGTTTTATTATTCCTGATCTCCATTTATAGACAGTTCTGAGAAGGTCCGAGAGGTAAAACTCTCATTGGTCATTAAACCAACACATCACCATCATTGGTCAATTGGAACTACACCCTTTGACTGTTTCTTGCAAGTAAACAACAAGGATCCAAACAACACCGGCAGAGGTTGTTTTCCCTCTCCAAGGACTGTTTTGATTCCTATGATTTCTCAGGCCACACTTTCTCAGGCCAGTCTGAGAAAATTGTGTGACTTGGTTTCTTGGTTTCACACAGGCTCAAGCTAATGCCTGAAGCCTAAAAATCCTACTTGACCATTGTCAGTTCCTGCAACTTAATTCTTCAAAGATTCAAGGTTATGGCAGAACACAGAAATTAGGAATGCTTTACTCACCAGAAGGTACCCTCGAAACTGGTTGTATATTATTGCTGTAAGCAAATTCATCAAAAACAAGTTGCCTATTGGAGAAAAAGAGGCAGTAAAATTTATGGAAAAATATCTGTTTCTCAAAAAAGTTTCAATGTATGTAGTAAATCAGACATAAAACTTTAAGAGGGTTAGTTTTCTTGTGTCTGATTTCCAAAACATTTTTAATGTTTGAATATACTGTTAGGTATCCATTCCCCTGTGACATGTTACCAAAAAACTCCAAATCTTAAGTACCCTCCCTGAAAATGATCTCACAGACACTACTGGAAGAATCACAAAAATGGAGAAATTCATGATCAAACTTCCCTAGAAAAATAAAACACTGTAGGTGGTATGCACAAGTATCAAAGTTGAAATGCATTGAAGTTTACATTGCTGAAGGCAAGAGGTAACTTACCCAATACAGTGAAGAGGATGAAGAAGATTGAATATGCTCGATTCTTAGAATATGCAGGTATCATTACTGTATCGAATTTAACAAAAATAGGAAATAATTTTTTAATGCTTGAGATGCACAGTAGAGACTTCTATGAACTTTTGGCAATTCATAAAAACTCTCATACAGCTGGACTTGAGAGTGGTATATATAATTACACCACAGAAAGGCAAGAATCAAGTTACTAAAGGCATAAAAAACCTTTACACAACCTTCCGCTGGCTGTACTAAAAACCATCAGCTGAGGGAATGGTTACAGTAGGCTGAACAGAGCAGTCTTACTTTGTTGTTCTTCAAAAGGAGAGACAAGGGTTATTTCTGAAAGACTGCTCACCATCAGGATTATTTGCAGTAGTCAGCAGGACCAGCAGTGATGTCAGGGAATCTGGCAAATTCCGGAAATACACCGCCCATTCCTTATCCTGCTGGTTATCCTAGGCAAAGATGTGTTATTGTTAAGAGAAATACCAAGTAATCACTGTCTTACCAAAGAAGGGGGGAAAAAAATTTACATTTAAAAAAAAAATATTAACATCAGTCAACAATCAATTTCTTACACACGTAATCAAACCTACCCTGTGGAAAAAGCAAAAGCCAAACATAAAAATTAAGATAATGTATGAATACAGAGCAATTGCATCACTTATTAATAGCAATTAAAAAACACAAGTAAGAACAGGAAGCTCCACGTGGAAGTTACGTCTAGTTAGCACCTCAGACCCATGAAGAACAATCATGTCACAAACTGACAGTACAGGACTCAGAACCTTCATCAGAAATACACTGGGAAGCTGATCTTGGATCCTCCACATTTTTTTTTTCCTGAGGTCAAGAAGAGACAGATAAAAAAAGAAGCAGAGTGCAAACAACATAAACAGGAGTCAGGCAGCACAGGACAAACAGCTCTTGAATCTGCTGCAAAGACTGGAATCATAGAGGACATACACAAGACAATACAAAAACACAGCCATGAATTTCATTAATGAACCTACTTTTAGAACTTGCCTGCAGTATTTTGCCAAGTTAGATAAAATTAGTTTGATGGATGTCAGAGCAGCACACCAAAGTCCACTCTCTAATTTGCTATTTTTTACCTCAATGTACACAAAAGTGACTGGTTTAGGTATATAAATCACACAAAATATACATCTGTTGGGGAAGCTCATAGCTGAAATTAGATGTGACAAACAAAGATAATACAAAGGTCCAGAAGGCAACTAAAGTGGGAAAACAGACCTCTGATTCTAATTCCAAGGATTATGTAACATCAGAGAATTCAGGGACTTTGCTGATCGTAAGGGAGACTAGAAGCTGGCTCAAGTGCAAACTACATCAATGCGCAAAACTGAGATTAAGGATAGGACCAAAACAGCTGGGAGAAACATGCAAGAAATTTCTGTGTTCACAGTAACATATTTATGGAAGGCCTTAAAAGTAAGAATGAAAAAACCCACAAAAATCTGAATGTGATAAATTAAGATACAGGAAGTCTAGCAGAGAAGGAACATACCAAGATTACTGGAACACAAAAATTATTTTGACCACTAAATTTCAATCTTGCTTTTCAGAAGCAGGAAGAGAAAAATGGGAGGAAAACCCAAAGGGATCAGAAACCGAAACTACTACAGGCAAAAACCTACCAGGGCATGAAAGGTGAGAAAACACAGAAGAAACCCAAATTAGCAAAAAACTAGAGAGGGAAGAGAGAAAAAGAAATGAGTGATAATATGAATGAAAATGCGACAAGAGTTTTGGAGACAGAACAGCACAGAGGGTTTCAACAAAACCAGAGAAAGCAACTCAAGGGATCAAACTGGGTAAATGTATAAGGAAGTCTCCTGTATACATGAATACTATGCACATGTTAGAGCTCTCCAAATGGACTTCAAACTCATCTCATCACATCTGACTTTTTCAGGAAAAAAAAACTGCACTAGTCTGACTATAAAACTAGACAAGAAGCTGCTGTGCAAGTACAGAAAAAAGGCACTCAGATCTATCAAAGCAGCAATAGAATTGATTACCTTTGTTCGAGCAAAGAGCAGCATGGCAAACATGGTGAAGAGAGACAGATGAACAGCCAGTAGCAGAACAACACTGTTGGAAAGAAAATATATCAAAGTATTAACAGTAACTTTTTCTTAATATCCTCTGCTAAAAATGCAAAATTATACCATATAAAGAAAACCAGGTCCTCAGTTCTTCCCTTACAGAAGAGCTTAGAAAAGCAAAATCAAAACCTCCAACTCAACTAGAATTAAAACACCTATGTCACACACACAGTCATGTCAAAGTCTAGAGATCCTGTACAGACTAAAGTGAATCAAAAAGTTACCACAACCTTCACCCTCTGTGACCTGATCTCACTGAGCTACCCAATCCAGAAGGAAGCTGCTCAGATGCCTCACACCATAACACAAAGGATAACAACCTGCCTGCTAACAACCCACCCGTGAAAGGATGTTTTCTATGCTATAACCCACCTCGCCATTTCAGGCAATGTGCTGTTGATACTTTTTAACGTTTTCTTCATCATAGAAGAATTCTGGAGAAGAAAGAAGGGGCGAAGGAGTCTTCTTATTCTCACACTCTGCAAAAAACAACAGATCAGACACTGAACTCCTGCAAGACTGGCAGCACAAATACTTTGAACTCAAGCTTGTCAAAAAGCACTTGACACACACATTGACAAAGCCAACAGCAGAACAGAAAAAGAACTGACCTCTGCTCTTCTGAGCTCACAAAACACCAAAAAAGATTCCATACCTCATTAAAATGAGAAGAGATCACTTTAAAAACACACATTATGTTTCAATAGTCTCATCAGGCCACTAATTAGAAACAATCTAACTTTATTGCATAGTAGACATAACAATCTGGCAAGAGACAGCATTTTTGTATTTTCTGACAAGGTCCATCTTAAGAAAAGGATTAACAGAGAACTCCTTTCAATAAAAACAAACACATATTCTAAAAATAAGTGCTTACGTTTAATTTTCCAACTGTTTGTTTTATAACTAAAGGGCCTGCTTATTACTTAGCAATTTTTGTCTCTGACAAGACTCAAGCTGTAATTGCTTCTTTTCCCCACAACACTACAGCAAATAATCTTTTTGATTCTTGCAGTCAAGACATTTGCAAGCCTTCAAGTCATTGCTATGACTTATTTGTTACTTCAAGTGTTTCAGCATCCTGCATTTTAGGATCGGTTTTCCGTGGGCCACACGTAGCAGCAAAAAAAACCATAAAAATCAACTTTTTAAATTTCTATTCTCTTGTTCATCCATCCCAACAGTTCAACTGCTCCTTCTGCCACTGCTTTGTGTTAGGAGATTCCTGTTCAAACTACCTGTCCACTATCACAGCTCAAGATTTTACACTTTAAGATCATGTCTCTCTCATTCACTTCCCAGCATTTTTACCACATTAGTATTTTCTTAATAAGGATTGCAAGTGTGCAGCAACTAATTTAATGTAAATCTGTGGCAGACAAAACCAACTGGGAGAGTGCAATATTGCATCAAGGAGGGCACTTCCAGAACTGTTTCCAAACCTGATGTTCCTCTCAGGACACAACCGTTTTGAACACAGCACAGCTTCAGGTCAGAAAGCAGCTGTTAAACTACTTAATTACCTTTTTCTTATACTTCACTAGAGAGGCTTTGCCATTCAGTCAAGTTAAGCATATAATTCTCCAGTTGCACAACAAAATTCATGCCAGGCAATGAGTTTTCCCTGCATACTTTGACTGCTGACAGACTAAAGCAATTAGTTATTTAATATTACCAACAAACACACAATTTACATTAACAATCAACAGAATTCTTTGCTAAGCTACATTACACCAAACTTTTTCTGTATTTCAGTGCATTATCCAGCTATCAAAGACCAAAGTAAAGCTGTTCTTACCTCTTTGCAGATAAAACTCAGTGACACAATCCAATCAGCAAGGGAAACAATCAACGTCAGTATATAAGCCATTAGCCATTTATTTTTCCAGAATTCTTTCCATCCAATTAAGTAACTCTAGACAAGGGAAAAAAAAGAGTAACTTTAATTATTTCAGTAATAAAATCCAATACCCAAATAAGTCGTACCAATTTTTTTCCAAGTATTTGCAATTTTACATTAGTGCTCTTAAAAAGCTCTCTAAAATCCAAACAAAAATACATTGTTGAGAGATTTTTTTTGTACAAGAACTAAACAAAGGTCAGTAAAAGTGAAAGGTGCACATAGGCCATGAGAGACAAATCCTCTGAATGCAAGAAAATTCTCCACTTAATAAGGGACTTTCCAGAAATAAGTATTCCCAAGAAGAATAAGTATGACCAAGAAAGGTTAGTTTCTGACAATTTTTATTTTGAGTAAATGAACTGACATATTTATTATATACCCTGATTTTATATCCTAATGCAAGCAGCTAAGCCAAAACACTTGCATTCTTCAAAAAATTTATTTCACTTTATTTCACACAATTAGAAAAATTAGGTTAAAAAAAGGGAATCAATTTTAATTTCTTATTTATTAAATATATTCAGTTAATGTATTAATTATAGTATTTGATTGAATTTGTATTTTATTATATTATTATTTAAATAATCAAATTTAAATCTTAATTTAGTATATTCACTTGCTAATTTATCCTGAAGTAAGGCTCTAATAAAGCAAGGCAATTTCATCCTGCAAACACAAGATTTGAAAAACAATTCTACCACACACCTATCATTTCATTCAATACCAGATGAAGGAGATGCTCACCTTCACAGATACATCAACCACAAACACAAGGAAGCAGAGCAGCTCAATGCTCTCTGTGAGGCCACAGGGAGGATTCCAGGCAGGAAGGCGGTATCGCACATCCGATGTGACAGTAAGCGAGGAAGGCTCTTCAATGAAAGCCAAAGCCAAGATTACAGTAATGGTTAAGCTCAAAATCCTGTTTGGACAGAGATGAAATTAAAAATAAAGCAAACAAAACCATAAAAAAATGAACTAAAAAACATACCTCAAAACAACTCCCAAAAAACCAGCCACAAAATGAGTCAAAATAATAACAAAATACTTACAAAAGCAATTTTCTTTGAAGTAAACCAAGCTTTATGATATTGTATTTCACTCAAATGGGTTAGACCACAAGGCAGCACTTCACTGGCATGTTGTTGCCTGTACTGGAGTTGTAACTGCTGACCACCAAATAACCTGAGGTGGTGTCCTTTTGAAACTAACAGCAGCAAACAATCTTGCTGGTATCCAGCATGTTTAGAAATAGACACTTTAAAATTCTTAAGGCACAGTGCTTTAAATCATGCTAATTAGCCTACTCATGCAACACACCCATGGCTGTTTCAAAGAGCCATCTATATCATCACACTTCCACAGAATTTGATGCTTTCCACATCTATCATGTTCACATATTATCAATCCCCTTGCTCCCCACAGTAATTCATATTATAATATTATAGTATTTTATATATAATATAAATATATTTATAATATTATTATAACAATTATAATTTGATAAAAAAACAAAACGATTATCTAACAAGCAAGAAAGACGAAGAGTAGTTTTTCAGAAAGACTAACTCCTAAACAAAAAAGCAAAAAGAATAAACAAGTTCTTACCACTGGCAAGTCCTGGAATAATACCATCGATAAAGCCACAGGGATTTGGAGTCCACACGGTGATTTATAGATCGATACTGAAGGCAGGAAGCAAAGAGGTTAATTCAAACATCACATTCAGTCTGTCTCGAAGACAAAGATCAAGTTACCAAAGCAAACTAAATGAGTACATGTTATTATTAAACTATCAGGTCACCCATGACCACAGAGGTACTCTACATGTGTAAAAAGGGAAAGATTTTAAGGAAGTTCTGTTATCTAAAGACCACACAGCTGCTCAGATAATTAAACTGTGTGCCAGTCATCTGAAGTACTGTCATAATTTCAAATAACAGCATTTGTAATAATTCAGTGACTATTCTATGTACTCGCCAAAATGGTACACCGACTTGATTTCCCTCTCCAACATTCATCCTACTCGTGGATCTTCTTCCATCTTTCTCTTCCAACAGGCCATAAGATGCAAACAAATTAATTCTGAATCGAAGAGACTTCAACTTATGTCTTTGAATAAAATACGCTTGCAGATCAGGAAGTGCCTGTGATTCTTCAGGAATCCCCAAAATCCATCCCTCCTCTGTGACAGCTTCTGGGCGGTTCTTAGTCTGTCCCCACTGAGTAGATGCTTCCAGAAAGGTGGCCACACCTTAAATACATGTGACCCACAGAAATCTTCCAATCAAAAGCCATTTAGATGCAGCAAGAGAGCTCAAGAACTGGCCTTCAGCATTCCCACTGCCTGGGAGAAAACAGGATCTAGGAACCTGCAGCAATGGCCAGTTGAAAAATGTCTTTCCTTTGAAAGACAAAGAGGGACTCATCAAGACTTCCAAAGGCACCAAGTTCAGCTGAAGCTGAAGAGTTCCAGCTTCACACTTGAAACAAGCCTTAAACTCTTAAGCTTTTACCATCTCTTAAGATGTGCAAGTAGTCAGATTGAGAGGCAAATTATAGGGTTAGCTCAAATAGTTTATCTTAGCAGTAGGTTAGTCACTACCAAAACACCCACAAACAACCCAAACAAATAAACAAACAAAAAAAACCACCATGAAAATCATTCCACAAACCAACACGTCTTTAAAAACCCTTAAGACAGATTACTTCATTGTGGGGAAAAATATATTTCTCCTAGGCAGAAGTTCACTGAGACTTGTATACTACAGGAATTTGGAATTCTGATTAGCCTTGTGAATTGAGATGGTGGTTTATGAACGTTGGCTGAACACAGAAAAACTTAAACTGGCAGAGCGTGTGACAAACATCCAGCATGGGGAGCATAACAGCTACCAAAAATAATTTTACTTACTTGTATTGCATCTTCAATAAATACTATGGCTTGGTTTATATAAAGGTTATTACCAGCGCCAGCAACTATGAAGTCAAAAAGAAGTAAGAATCACTCACTGTATTTTGGATAAACTTTGGATTAAAACATCAGTTAACAGAAAGTGCACAATCACAGTTGTCATGAGAAAGAGCACCGTAAACACACAAAAAAAGAGTTCCTGCCACATTTGCTCTGTCAGCAGCACTGTGGATTACACTAAATAACTAATAATAATATCCAACACACCATGCAACTTTCTATGTTTTGTTAAAAGGTTCTCTTTTAGGTTTAAGTATTAGGTACCAGATTACACTCGTAGTTAAGTATCGCAAAACTACACAGAAACAAGTTCTAACAGGGAAAATAATGGAGATTCAAATTGCTCTTTGACAGAGTATACAGTCAAGTCAAGCCAGAAAAATCAGGCACTACTATTATAGCAATTTTAATTTTTGTTTAATAAAGATACTGCAGTTGAGAGTGATCTTGTTCCTCCAAAACCAACAGGAATCTCCAGTCATATGAGAATTAAATTAAGTGCTTTTTAAATTTGTTCTGAGAGTTACTATTACCATACCAAAAAGATCAGAGCTCAAGACACAGGAAGGGATGAAAGAACACAAATTGAAATAAAATACCACTAAATTAGTTACTATGACACTTTTCAAGATCCAGTATTAAGAAGTCTATGTGAAGACAGACCCATAAAAAATAAAAGGCAGACACTTGTGTTTACTTGAAATAAGACCTTTCAGGAACTAACCTGGCAATTAAGCCAAAAAGAGAAATAAAAGCAGATTTAAAAGGTCAAAAAAAGGAAGGAAAAAAAAAAAAGCAGAGATATAAAAGAGATAAAAAACTGAGGGGGGACTCAAGATACGAAAAACATTAAAACATGCTAGTGTAACCTTGCTACAGAGGGCAGGAGTCCCAAGGAACACTTCATACCATCTCTATTGAGAAGACAGCAATCGCAACCCGGGATACAACAGAAAAGAGTCCATCCCAGCAGTTGCACAATGCCCTTCCTCCAGACACCAAGCAATGCCAGAAACACCATTGATCACAGTCACAGATAATTTTATGTTCCACGTGATTCCGTACATCAATTTCCTGCAAAGACTGCAAATGGTTTTTCTATGCCACCCTTTTTCTAAGCATCAGTTTAGAACTGATCCTGATAGGAGCCATGGCACAAGAAAGATGTGAGCACAAACAGTAGAAAAGCCAGGCTCACGCAGTAAAGACATTACTTCTTTCATGACATCTCACACTAGTGAGATAAAAATAAAAGTTGCTTAAAGGAACCATTAGCTAAAAGGATGGCAAGGACAGCAAAAGCTTTAGGTACTTGAAGCACACAGCAAGCCACTAGTGTTGATGCCAGCAATTTTGGACGGGCAGAATCTAAGTGACTGTTCATAATATAAAAATAAAACAGGGAAATTAGCCAAAAATGTTTATTTTAGCAATTTCTTCATGCATTCTACCATGGATATCCAACTTATTCTGCAATTCTTAGTCACAGCAAGTGACACTTAGTCACAAGTGATGATTAAAGCAGTGTTCGGTTTGGGCACACAGGACCCATCCGAGACCCCGCTGCACTTCTGGCACTGCAGAAGAGCAACAAAAAGTGAAGGTTCCCTTAGGTGATGCGATACCCTCAACAGAGAGAACCTGAGGTCTCCAAAGGATTCCATCCTGGGGGAATTGAGATGTCAGACCTACCACAGTCACCGGGTTCGAGAAAAACTTGTCAGCACTTAAGAGGAAAACCCTAAAATTACATAAGGAACTAAAGAAGCCAGGGGCTGCAGCAGCCCTGCAAGGCTCGCACCTAAGCCCGGCGCTAGCGGCTCCCTCAGAGCCGTCCCGACCGGAGCCGTCGGGAGCAGCCCGGGCAGGGCGGCCGAGCCCCACCAAGCCCCTCGGCAGCCGGGGGGCTTCCTGCCCTTCCCGTTCCTCCCGCTCCCGGGAGCGCCCCAGCTCTGCGGAAAAGGCGAGAGCTCCGCCCGCCCCGGGCACTCACCGTCCTCGGCGGCCGAGCGGGCACCGCCGCGCTCCCGCCACAGCCCCCGGCCCGCCCGCCAGCGCCGCGGAGGCAGCAGCGGCTCCGCCTCAGCGCCGGCCTCCATCGGCACCACCGACCGCGCTCCCGCCGCGCCGCCGCCGAGATGCGATGGGGCGGGGCGGGACGGGGGGGAAGGGAGGGGACCGGGGACCGAGGACGGGACGGGAGCGGGGCTCGGCCCGCCCCGGGCGGCTCCGCCCACCGCACGTGACCGGCCGCGGGGAAGGGCAGGACCCACGGCCCCGCCGCGCTCCTCCCACCGCTGCCAGCGGAGCCGGCGCTGCCCCGACGTTCGTCCCCCGGGCGCCATTTCCCGGCCGGCGCTGGCGAGCTGGGGTACGAGAGACGTGGTGGTGTGGGGTAGAAAAGTGTCGGCTTTTCACCTAAACTTCCGAGGGCGGATCCCACATGTCATTTATAGATTAAAAATTATATCCCTGATGAGGAGTTGCATCTTTTTTGCCTCACGCCAGCTGCAGGCTCCTCAGGGCAGCAGCGGGGCCGCTTCCCGTATGTATCACAGTCCTGAATAACCATTTTCATCCTTGGTTGCAGAAAGCACTTAATTTCTATTTAATCACCTAGGTATTCCATAAGCAACTGTGAACTTCACTCATGTTGCTTTTACTGTTAAAAGATGCTTCACTTGTGCTCCTTGCCCTCTTTTCTCACGGCCCCCCTTCACATGCCCTTCCACTGGTCAGTTTCATAAAACTTAAGTTTCAGAAGAGGTGTCAGGACAAATTTGAGAACACTTTTCTGCCACATACTGGGACCTGTGGCAGCATAGTAATAAACACGAGGGTTTATCAATCCTTCATTTTAGTATTCCAGGCTGTGAAGTAAAAGTAGACCCATACTTTGCTCTTAAATTCAAAGTTACACATTGTTTATCAACCTGGGTGCTCTTTACTTCAGTGACTATTTTACACATTTACTAGTCAATACTATGTTATAGTCACCTTATAAGGTGACTTAATTGTAAGAACTAGTTGAATTGCAGATAAAATCATGGAACAGGGAGCAGTGTTCACTGTGGACAATGGTGTTGCCATAAGCCAGCTCTCTTTCAGGGCGGTATGTAGAGATAACAGGCTCATAGTCATGATGGGTCACAAATTCAGCCAAATGACAAAAAATTCGTCTCTATGGGCCACCTTTATTTAACTCTGAAAAGGAACATGTATAATTTTATATATGTTTGATAAATAGCAGTGGGGTAGCTTTTGCTTTCATCTGCACCACTGTTTAGTCAAAAATTAGTTTAACACTGATTTCCAATTAAGTCAGGGTAAGATCCAGATGAAGATAATAAAGAAAACTCTTTGATGTTATCTTTACCATAATGGATGTGCAGTGGATTGACCTGAGCTGCTCCATCACTCGCCTCCTCAGCTGGACATGAAGAGAAAATATGAATTAAGGTGCAGGACAGGTCACTCACTGAATACCATCACAGGCTAAACAGTTGACACAGCAAAATTATTTGAATTTATTAGCAATCATATCAAAACAGGATAATGAGAAATAAAGCAAATCCTAAAAACAACCCAGTTCTCCCTCCTTCCTGAGCTTAAATTTATTCCTGATTCTCTACCCCTCTCCCTCAGTGGCATAAGGAGACAGTGCACGGGATTATGGTCAGTTCCCATTGTTTCTGCTTCTTCCTCAGGGCAATGAGTCCTTCCCCCCTCCTACAGTGTGGGGGTTTCCCTCCCACAGAGAACAGTCCTCCATGAACTTTTCCAACATGAGTCTTTCCCACGAGCTGCAGTCTTTCAGGAACAGCCTGTCCCATTGTGGGCTCCCCACAGTGCCGCAAGTCCTACCAGGATACCTGCTCCAGCATGGACTCCCCTCTCCATGGGTCTGCAGATCCCTTCCAGGACCCTGATCCAGCATGGGCTTCTCCCTGCTCTGGTGTGGGCCCCTCCATGGGCTGCAGGTAGATCTGTGCATCCCTGTGCCCTCCATGTGCTGCAGGTACACAGCTGCCTCACCAGAGGCTGCAGGGGAATCTCAGCTCCGGCACCGGGGGCACCTCCTGCCCCTCCTTCTGCCCTGACCTGGGTGTCTGCAGGGCTGTTCTCCTCATATATTCTCACACTGCTCTTCTCTGGCTGCAATTACTTCTGCACAATACCTTTTTCTCCTTCTTAAATCTGTTATCAGAGGCATTAATCCCATCACTGGTTGGCTTGGCCTTGGCCAGTGCTGGGTCCATCCTGGAGCCAGCTGGGATTGGCTTTGCCAGACACTTCCAGGAAGCTTCCAGGAGAAACTTCCAGGAGCTTCTCAAGCTGTAGCCCTCCCCAGCTAAAACCTGGCCACACAAACCCAATACAAGTTGTCTCCAGTAAAAAGTGAACATCATCAGCTACACGTTAGAATTATTTCCCATTCTCAGTAGGCAACAAAGTATTGAATAACATTGGAGCTAAGTGTTGGTAACAGTTGAACTAGTGGCATCAGGTGGAACAGACACAGTGAAAATATTTGGATAGTAAAAGGAAAATAGGACTGACCTGGTACTATCTGTAGTCAGCATTAGCAGGCAAGAAATAAAATGCAATTTGTACATGTGCTGTAAATGCCATTGCTAAGAAATACAAGTGTCTGAAATAGTCAGGGTAACAACACTAACACTAACTGTAACAACACAGGAAATGTGTGTAAAAATTGTATTTTTGTGCTATTATTTTTTATTTGAATGAAAGCAAATCTCTTTCCTCTTCTATGATTATCTAGAAAAAGAAACCAGTAACTTCCGGAGGAAACAAATAAGAAGTCTCCAAATATGAAACGAATTCTTGAACTTCTGTTCAAAATTCATCCACTCCCTCTGGCTGGAATGGGAAGTGCCCAACTAACTGTGAAGGAAGGCAAATCACAGCTGGGGTTTTCCATTCTTCCTACCAGCAGCACCCATTAAAATAAGTTAGTTATGTATTTAAATCAGTACCATGTAACAAACACATAATGGACAATGCAGCATCTTTAACTTCAAGTGAATCAACTCCTGAGTTGTGGAAAACAAATGTGGAGAATCTGCCCTTTTTAGCGGACGTTTTCCACTAGCACAATGTAAGACTGTTTTAACAGAAGTCTCATTGGGCCTCTCCTGTTGTTGCAGTTAAGAATATTGTTTGCCCAGAACTGCAGAAATGCATTTCTACTTTTCCCTATTAGAAGTGCACCTTTCAAATTAAGGTTTAAAAAAGAAATGGGAACAGCCAAACATTAAATGAAAAGGCAGAACAGGGAATCAGGGAAAGGAACAGACCCATCTTTTTTTATTGCTCCACAGCACTGAACAAATTTATAAGATCAGTTGAAGCCATGAAGTTAAAAATTAAGTTTTTGCAAACTGTAGGTGGGATGTAGATGACACACTAATTGAGCTCAGAGAATACTGGTTTTATACTTCATTCTGCAATATTCAAACAAAAAGCTGAACTCTAAATTTGATCCCACTAACATGAAGATTACCCATCTGCTTCAAGACAGACATGCTTCCAATATCTTGCAGAGTCAGATCTTGTGGCCACTCAAAACACTGGGCCAGTCCACAAAGTCAGTGCCAGGTAAATAAAAAACATGCAAGAATAAGAATTAAGTCAATTATCATGACAAAATTACAAGTTTATTGCAAAGTAAGGTGAGTTTTTCCCCCTCAGCAGCACATACCAGAACTGTTAAAATTTTTTACATTCAGCTGAATGTTATTTAAAAGTCATATCCAAATTATCAGAACCAAACAAAAGACTACCCCTGGGCTTATTTATGGTTATTCAAATATTTTAAATAAAAGGCAATTAACGCAAGAAGTTGAAGAAAATACTTAGTAAATGATCCCTTAGCCAAACTACAATTTAAGTATATCAGGAGTAAAACAGGGAGTCAATAAAAAATACCGATTACAATGGTCAGCTCGAGAACTGTGATAATGAGAACTGTGACTCATTATCACAGTATAATCCAGTCTTGAACATTCTGGCAAATTAGTAACCACAGTTAAACAAGACAGGAAGTTAGTCCATGTCTTCAACTACAGAAATTCCTTCCTTTTTTTCTAGCTTGGATACCTGCAAATAAAAAGTAAACCAATTCAGTAGCAAAAATAAGCTTGTTCTTCCATCAGCATCTGCTGCTGGTTGTAAAAGAGACACAGAAAGATCAGGTTTTTATGAAGTGGATAAATCTTTTGGCTTGACCAAATGCAGCTAATCTTGTGGTGTGACACTGGAAAAAGCAGAAGATAGCCTGCAAATATCTCGTCCTTGCGGGTAGATGTGCCGGCTTTCTTCTGAGCTGCATCACAGTTCCTTCAAATTATACCAGCTATTAAAATCCCAGTGAACATTTTGGCACCTGAAGTGCATCATCTGTGCTCTGACCACAAATCCTTTACTTCAGACGTCTCCAAGGCAGAAGCTACGGAGTGCACTGCCAGAGTTCCTAGGGCTGTTCTAAACCCCCTCAGCCAGGTAGAGCTGAATGACATGAAGACTCCAAGAGCAATCTGGCAATTCCCAGAAAATGCCATGACCTCAAATTCCTTTTACCCCTGTTCCTTCTGCAGCAAATAAAAAGAGAATTTTGCATTAAAAATGGGTGGATAACTAAACTGGCTTTTCTACACTAGAGACATCCAAAGCAGAAAAGTACTTTCTACAAATCCAACAGATTTCTCTATCATTAGCACTCCAAATTGTTTCCATTCACAAACGAGCTCGACCTGTAACATGACTCTCCTACAGGGAAACCTGGCATTACCTAACTAAAAGTGGGTTTTATGTCAAGTTTGTGCCATATTTTCACAGTCCCGTTACTCTGCCATAAAAATCTTTAGTGCAGATAGAGCAGAATCATCAGTGGGACACTGTCCTAGACAGTGATTCTCTCCAGAATTACAATCGTGCTGAACACCTACATTGAGGAAACTCTTCCTGTATTTCTTTCATTGAATAGGGCAGATTTGACTCAAACCACTGCAAGTTAATATTTTCCCATCCTGCAAAGACCTGCAGGAGTTACTAGTTCAGGCTACTCTTATCCACACAATAAAATCTTCCCCAAACTTGTCTCCCAGCTTCCAGGAATAAGTTGCAATGGCCACTACCCTTGCAGAGCACAACTGCTATTACATACAAATCTAGTTAGAGAGTGTAACAATACCATCATTAAAAAATCTTAATCATATTTAGTGTAAGCAAAAAGTAATTACACTTTGGTCCAGACCCTACAAAAACATTTTGCCTGACTCCCACTGAGGCCAAAAGAATTTTTGTCCTGGATTTCAGTGGGAAAAAGTCCAATATGATGTAAAAATCCCCCACTATACATACTTTACAATAACATACTGAAAAGCACTAAAAGCACGTGGTAACTTTTATTCCAGGTTTCAAGGTAGTAAAATACTATTACAACATGTCTGGCATTTCACAGATGAAGGAATTAATATTTTATTACATGTATAAACATGTAATATAAAACATAAACATATATTCTTAAAAGTAACTTTTAAGTTAGGATGTAAAATCTCTGGCAGAAAAGAATTCAAGATGTTAAAATTCTTCACCCCAGCACTTCTGCCATAAAAGAGGCATTAAAATAAGTTTGAAGGGGTGGCTAAAAACTATAAAAAGTTAAGCATGGTTCCAATTATTGCCTGAGTCCCTCCTCATCTCAGTGCTCAAACTGAGCATGGTATGATTACTGGTGCTGTGTTCAAGCAAACATGTATTTGTCAGTCAACTAAAGATTCAAAAAAGGAGCTGTTGCAGAAGCAGGTGGGAGAAGCACTCACAGTGAATTGCTGCCTCTTACACAGGCTTTCCCCACACTGATGTAGGCCAAGTCTTAATTCTGCAATTAAGCAGACAGGTCCTGAACTGAAAACAAAACACAAAAGCTTGTTTCTCCCATTAGTACAGGACTTCATGAGTCTGGATACACTATTACTTTCTGTCCTCAGTACATGTATTCTTTTATTTTTTCTTTTTCTTGTTTTCATAGTAGTATGACAAAAAAGAACCTAAACAGCCTATATTGAAATCAGAGGATTTAGCCTCACAGTTATGTGAAAAGAATAATCACAGTTATTTCTGTAGTAACTATAACCCTAAATTTTAGTTGTCTTTTGCTGGAGATTCACTGTAACCAGGTTTGGCCCCCTTTGAATAATTTAAATTCAAAATCATTCCAGAAGCAGAGGGCATTTACCTGTTTGTCTATACACCTGAACTGCCAGGACCATGAGGTGTTGTAGAGGAAAGGCCTCAGGTCAAACCGGTTGTCATCTGGACTGTAGTTTTCAGCGTGGTAGGATGGAGTGAGGGTGGTCATTTTGTGCCTGTTGACTGAATACATCCTGAAGAAATGCTTAACCTTGGATGCCACCTGGTGTACAAAGAATGTAGCTTTTAATCAGATGACGTTTCTTAGTACTTTAATGAAAAAATTTAGAGGCGCACAGTATTTTGAAGACTGTCTTCTGCCTTTACAAAGTCTAAATATTTTTTTCAAAGCCAGAGCTTTTTTTGTCTCAGAACACATAATCAAATGCTTCAAGAGTAGCTGGTCATCTGTATTTCAGAAAACCATTTTCCCCAAGGTGTAATTCTGAAGTAACAGTTTTCAAATTACCCAATGAACAACTGTTTTAACAATTTAACAAAATTGTTAAAAACAAACTGTTTTTAACAATTTTAACAAGACAACAAGCTCCATTTAAGAGATGCAGACCAACTTATCCAGCATATTCTGCTGCAGCTGTAGAAAAGTCTCTAAACACAAAATAATGAAATATTCCTTTTAGCTAAAAGGAACCTGACCTTTCTCCAGACATACTCTATTTTGGCAAAAAAAATAAACTATTTGATATTTTTTTCTCTTTAGTATATTACCTCTCTTGGAGTACAAATTTCCTTCCACATATTAATCAGCTTACAGAACATACTGTATGGTCCAGCCTTTGCAATTTTCCTTAATTTCCCATAGATTGAGAGCTCTGCATATGTCATCCCCATATCTGCCTGAAAACACACACACAGAAAGTCACTGAAAATCTTAACTATGCAAATTTTAATCCATACTTTCATGGAGTAATTAAAATAACCCAGTTAAATTAAAGGAACAACAAAATAAAATTGTCAATGTCAAAAAGACATAGTAATGTTACGAGCAGAAATAAAAAAAACCCACTGGAATCTCTCTGAATTGGGAGACTGGAAGCCACAGAGGTAGTTTTATCAGTCCTCTCCAAACAGGTAGCAAAGAGAAGGGTGTGGAGAGAAGAGTGTGGAGAGAAGAGAGCTTTGCCACCAGTCATTTTCATAGCTGTAAAGCCCTGACTTTATTTTGATATTATAAAAACCTTAAAACAAACTTAATTTTACAACACCCATCCTTCTAAGTGTCCAAAAATCTAAAATAATTAAAAAATGTTAATTTGCCGTTTTGGAAACTATTGTCAACACCACTAGGGCAGGTGTGGGAAACCAATGCCTTTTTGGCAGCTTTAAGACTGTTTATAATGTGCTTGTCAATAAGCATGGTTAAATACAAGAGTAAACAACAGTTATGGGACAAATCCCAGATTTTGGGGTAAGGCTTACCAGAGCATTTTAAAGGCACTGCCCATTATTACCTCATCAGTTTGAGCCACTTGTCCATCCACCAGGGGCTCCAACTCTGCAGTGGGTGGAGCTGACATGATACTGTAAAGGAGAGGGAAAAGGAAATACACAGATTCTGTGCAGTCTTATGAGTGCTGGTTTGTTAAAACAGTGCTTCATCCCAAAAATGAAGCACCTGGCTCAGACAATTCCTCCAGTGGAATTAACAAACACAGTCACTGACTCACTGCTCACCTGCTGAGGGCCGTGAGCTGGAAGTTTTCAATGCAGTATTGAATGAAGTTCTTCAAATCAGTCTTACTGATGCCACCAATAGGGTTGATATCAGCACTGGAGCAGTCATACTTGGTCAAGTAACCACGGAGACTGAGCAAAACAGGAAATTTTATATGGCAACAGTTAATAATGTAACTGCAGCATAATATATATAATCCTTGACCCTACAGAGAATTTATATGCAGCATGAAAAAAGGGAGAAACAGCCTGCAGATTAGTAACATATTCATAACTAAAAGCAAACACGTTTAACTCAACAGGGCTATCCTAAAGCCCTGAAATTTCCAGGATATGATACTTCAAACAATCATAAAGCACTGCAAAACTGTCTATGCTGAGTCAATACGTGCAAAACAATTAAAATACTGTGCTAACTAATTAAAACAATAAATCTCAAAACACCCACACAACCACCACACAGTATTCTCACATTTTAGAGGTTACCACTCCCACAGTCTTACAGGCATTGCTTTAATCTTTGAATATGCAGCTCTAATAACAGTACTCCAGATTTTAAAGTCTGTTTTTTCAGATCAAAGTTCACATCTTAATTCCTAACACAGTAACTGAAAATTCAACAAACTGGGAAATTAGCCTAGTGAATGCACAGGAAAGGTCTGCTGAAAACAGCATTTTATGGGAAAGCTATAGCAATACTTTGGCTAAACCTCTGAAAAATACATAATTTCCCATTCAGGCCGATTTAACTATTTTCATTCATTTCATTGTTACCTGGGTATTCTTAGGTTGTTACCTCTACTGAGTAATAATCTACAGAGGGATTTGGTAGAGTTGCAAGGAAATGACAGTGACCTGTTCCACCTAGGTTTGGATTCCTAATTTTCACCAACCTTTCATCCACATTGGCTGATCCCAGCACCAGCAGTCCCCCTGGCATCCCACGAGCCCACAGTGTCAGCTGAGCAAACAGATAGGCAAGGACCATTCTTATTCTAGCCTGCAAAGCAAAATAAAAAGGAAAGTAAAATTTACATAGCATAGTGATTTCTCCCCAGTCACTTTTATCTATCAATTGTCTAAACAAACTCATGAAGAAGAAAATGCAGGCAGGGTAAGTGCGACTGCAAGAAGGATGATTTTGTGGAGAAATTGCTGCACGTGCTCAGGAAATCCAGGTTCAGTATCTGCTGCTGCCAAAGACTAATGAAGTTTCTCCTGGCCAACTGGGGATTGGTTCCCATTTGCTATCTCTAACAACACTAACAAGGATCCATGATCAATGAAGTATGTGGATAAACCACACCCTTTATTATACAGTAAATAAATCCCTCTAGTCTAATAGAAAGCATTTATAAAAAGTACACTTCACTTTTGTCCCCGTTCTGAAATTCAGCTTTTTCTAAGGATGGCAGTAATGCCAAACCAACCTGGGATCCAGCCTCCAGCTCCAGCCGCAATTGTGGGTGATGTTAAGCAAATACCCACACTCCTCTGTGCCTTAAGCCTCTCCTGTTGCCAAAAAGCTGATAAAGAATTCAATGTTTTCTTCCAGAACAAAGAGTTGGATTTCTCCAGTAACAGAGAGAGAAAGATCAAGTCCTCAAATTAACAAAAACTATCAAACAGGATACCCAACACTTGGAACTAAAGCACAGTTGCTGGGTTAGGTTGGAAAACCAAGAAAAAAAAAAAAAAAAAAAAAAAAAAAAAAAAAAATCAAACCAAAACCCACAGACTCAAAAAGGTGTGATCTGATTCAGCCTACAGGACACACACCTGTACATTCTGGAGCGCCAGGCTCTCTCTGCTGCTCCCTCCATGGGCAGAAAACTGGGGAATTCGACCTGTCACCACACTGAAGATCCCCACAACAGCTTTCACAGCTGCATCAATGTTCAGGTTGATGTGGTAGCTGAGAAGAATTCAAGCACAAGTGACTCAACTAGCACAATCAGACAATATAAAATAGAAAAAAACCCCAGCATCCACCCATCAAATGCAGTTTTAAAGCTGCTAAAATATCAGATCTGGTATGAAGAAACTTAGGAAAGAATAACACTTTTCAGAGTCTGTTTCCGAAATTCCATGTCCTTTGCCAAATGCTTCTAAATTTGCCTCATCTTAACACTTAAGTAATAATATCTGTAGCATTCTTACTTAACCTATCTCCCATTCCTCTCTTATTTATTTCCCATTTTCAAGCTTGAGTGTTTTAGATCTAAGCCTTTGCCAGCCCATGATGCTTTTTCCCAGCACTTGTGGGCTTGTACCTGCCTATTTGCTCAGCCAGCAGTTTAGCCCTGTTGCAGGTATCCTGAGAGGAGTTCTCACTAGCCATGTAGCACGTGGTGAAGACACGGTTGCAGAATTCCGGAGGATCCTCAGGAATGTAGGTCTCATCATTCACAATCCTGCGTGCATCAGCCAGCACATCTGCATCTGAGGACAGAGCAAAAGAAACAAAACAAAAGTAGAAATGATTGTGTTCCTACATTTGCAGAGGATATGCAAATATCTGGTACATCCCTTGTATTCCAATTAAGCTTTACATGACTGTTGGGGGTTGGATCTCCATCCTTTTGTTCCTTCTCACCTAATTTTTTGCCCCTTAGTTTGTGGGGAAACCTGATTGCTAGCACTTGTTGGGTGCTTGAGAAACACCGTGAGTTTAGTTGGGCCCAGGGAGGAAGAGGAGGGGGGTGGCAAGTACAGCTGGGGGCTGGCTGGTTTCTTGGGCTGGAGAGCGGAACAGTTGCTGGGATTTGTTGCAGTTTGGAGAAGGGAATTCACCATCACCCAGATGAAGCTGCTGCTTCTTCCTTCTTCATTGGTGGCCTCGCACCCCCTGCCCTGCCGGGATGTGCCAGTGCCAGGCACCGCCGTGGAGTTGCTGATACACCTCAGCCACCAGCCCCGGATCTCAGCTCATCCCTGCTGTTCCAGCCAAGTGTTCCTCAGAGCCCTGCAGGAGCACCGGCACTGACTGCCCAAGGGGGTTTGTGAAGCAAAGCCTCTCCTCCATCCCTTCCCGTCTCAGCCGAGAAAGCTGTCACGGGTACCCTGGTTCTGTTTTGTTGTTAATGCTGTAGTTATTGTTGTTTGTTTGCCTTGTTATACATACTAGTAAAGAACTGTTATTCATATCCCCAGATCTCTGCCTGAGAGCCCCTTGATTTCAGAATTATAATAATTTGGAAGAAGGGTCTACATTTTTTCATTCCAAGGGAGGCTCCTGCCCTCCCTAGCAGACACCTGTCTTCTAATCCAGGAAAGCAACAAATAAGATGACTACATCTAACTCCCCCCAGAAATTTTCATCTATCAAATAAGAGAATTACTGATTTTGCTCCTGATTTTGAGTACAGAAATATTAAATCCTTTTGATATACTAAACAATTTTCATAGAAAACATGATCCAGTATGTACAGAGACTTAGCTAAAAGCATGAAGTCTTCTTAATGCCAGTTTAAGAACTTAAACCATTCCTAGCCATGCTTTGTAGTGCTGGTTTTAACAGAAAGGGAAGGTTTTCAGAATAAACTGAAGACTACATTAACCAACATTTGAGACAGAATAGTCTAGACAGAAACTAGTTTGAGTTCCACATCCAATTCTTAAACCCAGAATGAAAACTGTTAGGCCAATTCAGAGAATCTGAATATGGACACACATTTTTGCTGGAATTTTTTAAGAGATACAAAGGACTCCATTAGAACAACAGGAAAAGGGTCTGCCATTAATAAGCTCTTTCAGCTACTGCACCCAGCTAATATTAACTTGTCCATAATCATTAGTAAACACAGCTGGCCAGACATACAGATCTACTTACTGCCATTCTTGACTGCCAGGCAAACCTGGCGACACATGGAATACACTATGCAAGCTGTAGCAGAGCTGTCAACTCCACCACTCAGAGGTAGGAGAAATCCTGCCTTGAAAACAGAGCAAGGAAGAGGTTCCACACAGCAAAATTAGAAAAAAATACATATTGTATCACTCAGAAACACATTCCTGTAGAAGAATGACAGGTGCATTGTTCAAGGCTGTTTATATTCTACTGGGGAAAAACAGAACAAACCACCCAGAGCATATCCTCTGAAACTCTCATCAACTGGATAATCGAACAAGTAGTCAGTGTAAAACCCTTTGGCTAGAAAAAATTCCAGTTGTCTTCACCCTCTAGTAAGACAGGAATACTAGTAAAAAAGATTACATTTTTCATATATCCTTTACTATTACACTGAATGACTACTTCATGTCATTCTGCTGCACTCAAGAAAGTACAGTTCCTAAGGGAAAAGTGCACAGAGCATATTGAAGTCACACATGGAACACGATTTTTAAGTCTGAATGAGCTACCTCACTCAAACTTTGTACCTTGGACTAACATCAGTTTGGGATGACAGCACACAGGATAACAGTTTGGATGTGCCAAGGGAAAAACAAACCTAGTTGTTCTTACCTGTTTGCTGCGCCTTAAATAATCCCAGAGCCAACATGCAGGTCCAAGGCTGAAATTACAGAACATCATAGTTCTAAGAAGGTTAGGGAATAACACCTAAACAAGACAACATATTTATTGTGGCATTCCAATGATACCTTTCCTTTACTTAAATCTAAACAACATCTTATGTTTATCTCTTTCTTTGAGTTTTGGTTAGGTTTTTCTTTAATCAAAATAATTTTAACAGATTAAGTGATTGATTACCTGATCTCCTCCTCAGGACTGTGGTGTCTCCACTGGATTGGCATACAAGTAGGAACAGCTATATCATCAGGACATGACAGAGCAAAGTTCACTTTTACCCTGGGATAAGGATTCACTTTACTTGCCTAAACAACAGTACAGAAGAATTCAGAAGAAAGCAATTTTAACGTAGCATATACCTATAAAACGTTAGTTCTGTAAGATGCTGTGAAAATCAAGACATGCAAATACTTTTTACATTTAATAACTATTCAAACTTGTCACAGTTTACAAACACAAAGAGCTCCTACCGCCAAGTTACGAGATGAAATCTCTGCTCTGTAACTTCGAACATCCTCCAGGTCCAGAGCAGCAACCAGCACCTCCTATGGAAAAACTTTCAACATTAGATCACTCTACACTGACAAAAAATTCTTGGCAAAAGATTCAGCATCAGCTGTGGCAAAGGAAAAAGTAAGAAATGTTACTGGGGAAAGAGATGGATATGGCACATAATGTGAGGAAACCTACATGACAAATCTACTTTTTTCTGAAATCAAAGTGAAACCTTATGAAACCTACAAAACTGGGTCATAATCAGAACATTGCAGTCTTTGCCCCTTCTTCCTCTAGATAAGGGAATCTCAATCAACAGTCTCTCCTCCTTATGGTGATTGCATACAAAAATGTTTTCATCAAGTTATTCCACATGACAGCTCTTCCTCACAAAAACAGGAGAGCTACTGTAGGTAATCTGACTAGGAAAGCACTTGGATCTAGTTGAGTAGCATAATTAAAATACACCCTTTTTAGTCTAGAGATGTGGACCTAGAGTCTGGAATGTCTGGGAAATGTTGAGCATAAATGAGCTAGCAGCTATGGGGTGAAAACATTACCACATCATCGAGTGAAAACTGGGATCCTTGTGCAACTGTTTCTCCATTCATGGAAATCATGGCACAGCCATCATAATACAGACGATCACCATCACAGCCTCTCTGGTTTGCTAAAATATATATTCCACCATTCTGACAGGGAAACAAACATGCAGGGAAGAAAAAAAACAAAAGCTGTTCAGAATATAGCACCTGACAGGATGTTAAAAATCAAAATGTTATTTCTCTGTTCCTGCCCTTCTTGCAAACTTCCTCTCCCTTTATATTGTGAATGATTTATGGCTGGGATTCTCTCTTGACAGGAGTCTCTATCAGTAGCAAGAGTTATTCCCTCAATGCAAACAGAGAGAGCTGCACTTCTAAATTGAAATTCTGAGCTCAAATTGAGGTTGGGAAAAGCAGGAAGGTGATGACAGAAGCTGTATTTGGATACCAGAGGAGAGAGCAGATTTTGATAAATATAATCAAAGCATGTTAAATTATAATGACAAAGCAGCTTTTTCACAGTGTAATGTACACTTATTGCTTTATTTTTGTCCCCATCACTGTTAGACAGGACTACAGACCAAATACTTAACATCTTCTCATTTTTAAAACAAACAGAACTTTCCAGGTAGAAAAGTGCACACCTTTGCTGTGGCAGAATTCACCAGATCCACCCGAGCACGAGCCTTCCGCAGCACGTGGTGACTCCCAGAAGAGTTGGTGAAAATTTCCACACCATCAAGTCCCATCTCAATGTGAGGGCTGTCAAAGCAAAAGGCACAAGAATAAATCCCTACTGTGCTGTGAAAACTGCAAATATCATTAAAAATCACTGATAAACAGAAACATCTATGTCACTGTCAGTTTTATGCATGCCTTAGCTCAAACAAGGATAGGGCTTCCAAAAACACCTGTTTTCTTGCATTGCCCAACTCTTCTCTCAAGAGTGGTTGCAGAGGTCGGAAGGGATTTTGTTCATTCTGTCCTAAATGAAATGCCTTCTACTCTATAGAAGGCCAAGCTTCAAAGAAAGAGAGAATAATGTAATCTTGGTCTGAAAGGGCAGCATGGATATACACTGCAAAGTCAGTTGTCCCATTTTTCTTGTCTCTTAGTAAATCAAAAAACAGAACCACAAGGAGAAGATTTTTACTGGTTTTTTTTCTTTTTTCAATGTCAGAAGAAATAAATACTGAAAAAAAAAATCACTTCTTTGATACACCACACCTTCTGCAGTTAGAAGGAAATTAATATAACTGGAAGATTTAGAAAAATATGAGGAATGTGACCATTAGAGTTACCTGTCATTCTACCTACTACCTACCATTCCCTACCTTCTGTTTTGAATTGATTTAGCTTAACCACCTACATTTCTTTGTCATCCTGCACCTAGCCTAGTGAGGTCTTTCCCATGATGTATTTATTGCTCCTAATTGTATTTTATCTTACTGGCACTTTCTGAAAAAAATAACAATAATAAGCAGATCTTTTCTAACATTTATTTCAGGCAGCTCCAGGGTAGTTTACTTTTTATTTCCTCTTCTCCTTTACCTGTTTGGTGCCCAGAGTTCTTCACATATTTCTGCCCCTAGGCAGGTATCTTTGGTTGCTAGCACTGCATCCCCAAAAGGAACAGTTTCCTGAGAAAAAACAAGAACATTCTTACACATATGAAGTAGAACAAGCTATTCAATTCAAAAACTTAACTGATCTTAAGAAAATATAAAAATTGAAGGATCACTTATGTGAAATTAGTGACATAATATAAATCACATTATACTTTCTTTCATTTTATACCAAGTCTGAGTAAAAAAAAAATTTTAAAATTCTGAAATGCAAATTTCTGGACTGATTGAAATTTTGTGTTTTAATTTCAGTAATATTCATATCCAGTGCTTTGCTTAAGGACAGGAATTAAACAATCTACAAAACAGAATCTGTCTGTTGCTAGAAAGCACACTCCTGCTTTGTGGGAAATAACATAAATTTTAGATCCTTCTGAATTAACAAGGTTTAAATGATTTTTTAATTTAATTTTTTTAACCTAAAAACACATACTCAATTCTAGTATCAAGCACAGATAAACTCAGTACCAAAATTATGCAAAATATGGCAATGTTCTGTATATACAAATAACTGAGGCAGATTTAAAATTTACTTGCTTTACTTCTGCATACTAACATAAATAAGGTTAAATTATGCTTTCACTTAATGTAACTTAGAACCACCACTGAAACATATGAATCTACAATATGACTGGCAGAAAAATTTTGGGGGCTACAGTTTTTAATTGCTGAATCTGGAACATGCTAAATTAAAAAAAAACAAAACAAAAAACCCAACTTACCTGTCCAGTCACTTCCTGAATTATCTTGGGTAGAAAATACTCCTCTACATGCCTAAATCAAGTAGATTGTTAATACATCATTACATAAATCACAGCATAAGAACTGGTTCTCATCTCACCTTCTAACATTGGTTAAAGAAACCATATTGAAGTTGTACAGAGCTGTGTGTGTTTAAAAAGATGAAAAAATACCTTCATATCCTCAGTGGAATTAATCATAAATGCTAACACTTTAACATAGCATCATCTGTGCTTCAGAAAGGCATGGTAACCAATGCCCCATCCTGGCTAGAAAACAAACCTAACAAAGAACACACCATGCAAGTCAAATGCGAGATGGAAGTTTCTCTTTTTGCAGGGTTACTACACAAGCAAGGCAGAACCAGTTGGGGCTCAGAGGAGGGACGAGAAGTGCTTTGCTGGGACAGTCAAGTTAGAAACATTCCCTGACTACAAGATCAGTGCACAGCATCAGAGATGTGTGCTAGGCATGTTCTGCAGCATCAGAAGGTAGGCAGCTTTTATTCTCTGCAGTTGAAGTTCTGACAGAGCTCAACCATTTCAACATTTGCCAGTTCAGTAGTGGGATGCAGCAATTCAGGAGATACACAGCCTCTTCCAGTCCTGAGCTGTGTGTTCTTAGAAAGCACATACCAGGAAAATTACACTTTACACTGGCTGTAGGATCAAGCAGCCCCACATTTTCTTCCAGTTCAGCAACTCAGAGTTTGACTACTCAATAAGCTTCCTAACCAAGCTGCAACCACATAGCTTGGCTGACTCTGTGTTGCTGTTCTCCCTGTAGCAGTTAGTGATGATCTGCTGTAGATATTTCAGCCCTGTTGCTGTGGCTGCAAACAGCAAGCTGTGTTTTTTAACACAATTCTAACAGCTGCCAGCATACCTTGCTTTGCTCCATGGGGTGAACCATCTAAGTTCCCTGTAGTTTCCTGTATTTGCCAGTGACATTTTTGGTCTGATCAGAAGAATCCTCCTTAAATCATAAAACAAAACAGAAAAGCTGAGTTAACATACGATGTACAGCCAAACAAGACTACATATGAACACTGATTAAGATCACTATATATGAACACTGATTAAGATCAATTCCTTTTCTTCTTTTTTAATGTAACATTTTTAAGGTTTCTGTTTGCAGACTCAAGGTGTTTTACTGAGCTCTTTCAGAAAGCAGTGGGAATTTAGTTTCCATAAATCAGAAAAAGAAAAAATAGATAATGAAAAACCTTAGTTGTCTCTCTCAAAATTTAGCAAACAAGAAGATAAATCCCTCACTCTACATAGCACTGAAGAATCTTGCTTGAAGGCCAAACTGGTGTCTGAAAAGATGTGTTACCTCACAAAACACATCAAGAACTACTTACTTATTTAAAAAGATCACTCGACAATTGTAGCGAACATTTCTGTGCAGAACAGGCCTGTGAAAATAAGAAGCAAAATTAGCAGTGACTACACTCACTAAGTGAAATAATAAAAAGCTACAGAATCTACTTTACTGCATAAAAACTATTCATAAGACCTCACTAGAGAGAATCAAACAAAACAATATATCAAGTTTTAGCTTCTAATTTTTTTAATTAAAGTAGTTGTTTGAAAAAATCAGAGTTAATGACCGTGCTGTCAATTTCAGATATATCAACTGCTACCTGAGCCTTAGGAACATGCACAGACCAGAAGATTCCCCATGGCTGGGTATGGTTATTTAATCAAATGTGACCTCCTGTGATACTGCCAATCCAGTTCAAAATCAAACCAGCTTTACACATTTATATCAATACTGCTGCATTCCACAAGTGCAACAGCAGGGTCTTGTCCAGGGATATTACAGCCACCAGTGACCAACATGAGACTCAACAAGACGGGTCTCTGGTTAAGCTCAGGAAACCATTTATTCAGCACAGGTACAAACTCAGTTTAAATCCAGAGACAGAGAGCCCAGAACAGAGGCAGGGTGGGGGTTTTATGGGGCAGAGCCAGGGTGGCGTTTAAGGCCAGGGTCTGATAGGAACAGAGCAAGGGAGAAACCCCAGGGGCTCAAACCCAATCACAACACCCTGGGCTGCCACCACACGAGGGGTCCGGGGTGGGGAACTCTTCCTGGGCTCACAGGGCCCATTCCCGAGGCAGAGGGTGGAATTTATTTTTCCCAGGCTTTAGAGCCATGCCTCTCACTTTAACAATGCTTATCTAAAACTAAATCTTTGCTTCTCTGGGGGGAGGGGGGGGGGCACCCCACACAATACTAACATGTAAATTTTACAGATATAATTTATCACTCTTCCATGTCAGCACAAGGCTTACAATGGCTTCAACGATTTTCACATACATTTACATTGCTTTAAGATATCTGTCAGTGAAAGCAGCCCCCACATTCCTACAAGACAGTCAATTTATAAACCCCTTTGAGTTACACCTCACAGAAAGTCTGACCCGTGGCAATAAGAACCAGACATTAAGGTTTTCAATATATAACTGTAATTCCAATTTCTCTCTTGAAGGGCTCAGCCACCAGCAATCTCTGGAAGGATTATCTTCCAGAAAGTGTTCTCCAAGTTGCAGACCTGGTCATGGTAATCAAAAGGGTAAAAGTAGTGCAGTTCCTAAGATATGTTTGAAAGTTTGGTGCAGAGCCCTCACTATCCAGAGCATGGCACAAGCAGCATTCCCTTAGGACTTACCCATTTATTACAGGTACAATAAAAAAAACCCTTACATTCCCACATCACAGATAATATCTTGAGTTGCTGGAGACTCCAAGAGCTTTTCAAGAACTTGAAACGAATGCAAGAGTGTGTCTGACTCATAATAATGATCTGAGCAGCCATAACCACTGTGTATAGAAACAAGGAGACATCAAAAATTCAGACAGATCAGCACCAGAGCCAAATAATCAAGACTACTTCAGACAGGGAACATTTCACTCACATAGAAAATTTATACAGAAAATGTAAAAGCAGTGCTGTCAACACCATCCCTACTTACAGAATTTAAAACTCTGTGGTGTTTTGTATCACCCAATGATATTCCTTCCAAGGACAGCAGCCTGGACCCAGGCAGAAATCAATGCACTACATTTCCCCTGAAGGAAAACTCACTGAAATAGGTAAAAAATTTTCACTACAAGCTAGGTTTCCAAGACAAGAGACCAAATCCTGTGCCCACAACTACAGTGTTTTTCTTTGCACCAACAGCCGCATGCTTAAGTACGGCTTTGGGCACTGCAGCACCACGGAGCTGATGCTCTTCCGGACTGTTCTTCCACAGTTAACTGGAATCACACCAAATCCAGCTCCAGCAAAGAGCCCTTACCAGATTTCGAGCTCTGGCCCAAGCCGGTACCGGGCTCCTTTGCTCTTGGCGATGTCGATACCTGGAAGAGTGTTGGGAGCGCAGTGCGTGAAACAGGCGCGGGCTGCGCTGCCCCGCCCGCGGGAGGAGGAAAGGAGGGAGCGGCAGAGGGTTCCTGATGGCCGGGGGCAGCCAGCCATCTCGGCACTCACTTCTGAATATCCTTTCCAGGTTGCCCTCAAAGTCCAGAGCCCACTGGTTGAGGGCGCAGGTGGCCACGGTCACTGCCCGGCCCATGGCGACCCTGCCGCCTTCCCCACTGTTTCCGGGACGGCACCGGGCCGGGGCTGCCGGTCCCTCCTCCTGCCGCTCCTCCCGGCCCCTCCTCCCGGCCCCTCCTCCCGGCCCCTCCTCCTGCCGCTCCTCCCGGCCCCTCCTCCTGCCGCTCCTCCCGGCCCCTCCTCCCGGCCCCTCCTCCCGGCCGCTCCTCCCGGCCCCTCCTCCCGGCCCTCCTCCCGGCCCCTCCTCCTGCCGCTCCTCCCGGCCCCTCCTCCCGGCCCCTCCTCCCGGCCCTCCTCCCGGCCCCTCCTCCCGGCCCCTCCTCCCGGCCCCTCCTCCTGCCGCTCCTCCCGGCCCCTCCTCCCGGCCCCTCCTCCCGGCCCTCCTCCCGGCCCCTCCTCCTGCCGCTCCTCCCGGCCCCTCCTCCCGGCCCCTCCTCCTGCCGCTCCTCCCGGCCCCTCCTCCCGGCCCCTCCTCCCGGCCCCTCCTCCCGGCCCCTCCTCCCGGCCCCTCCTCCCGGTCCCTCCTCCCGGCCGCTCCTCCCGCCCCTCCTCCCGGCCCCTCCTCCTGCCGCTCCTCCTGCCGCTCCTCCCGGCCGCTCCTCCCGGTCCCTCCTCCGGCCCCTCCTCCTGCCGCTCCTCCCGGCCGCTCCTCCCGGCCGCTCCTCCCGGCCGCTCCTCCCGGTCCCTCCTCCCGGCCCCGGCAGCAGCTCGGTGCCGTCAGCGCTTCAAGCACCGGCTCCATCCAGACCTGGTGTCCAGTCGCGCTGCGGCTCCTCCGGCGCTGGGTGCTACTGCACACCCGTACGCGTTTTCCGCAGTTTTTTGTCCCCAGAGCCCTGAATGACGGCAACATCGCCTTAGCTCGTTTCTTAGCCCTGCAGCTTTTAAGAGGTGTCCGTCCCTCAAACCGACTTCAGAGTGTGAGTGCTGAAGGTAACTGGAACAGGGTGCAACGTTCTGGGTGTTGTTCTCATTTCAGCATCATTCTGGCAGCTCTCAGCGTGCTGACCCCAGAGAGGGTGACTTCTTCAAAGTCAAATATCCTCTCTTACGTCCCTTATCACATATTTGGCTGCCGTGAGCTGCCTTACACACACGAGTCTAACTCCTTTCTGTACTGTAGAATCAGAATCATTAAGTTGGAAAAGACCTGTAAGATCACTGAGCCCAACCACTAACCCAGCACTGCCAAGCCCACCACTAAAGCATGTCCCCAAGGGCCACATACAACACGGCTTTTACCTCCAGCAAGGGTGATTCCACCACCGCCCTGGGCAGTCTGTCCCAATGCCTGCCAACCCTTTCCATGAAGAAACTTGTTAATATCTGATATAAACAAGCCTTGGCGCAACTTGAGGCCATTTCCTCTTCTCCTGTTGCTTGTCACCTGGAAAAAGAGCCGACAGGCTACAGCCTCCCTTGAAGTAGTTGTAGAGTGTAAGATGCCCTTCTTCAGCCTCCTTTTCTCCAGGTTGATATCTTTGCCCCGTCCCCTCAGATGCTGCCCCAGATCCATTCCCTTCTCTGGACACACTCCAGCAACTCAATGACTTGGATTAAGGTGCCCAAAACGGACCCCATGCTTCGAGGTGGGGCCTCAGCGGTGCTCACAACAGGGTCACTGCCCTGGTCGTGCTGGCCGCACTATTGGTAACACAGGCCAGGATGCCATTGTCCTTCTTGGCCACCTGGGCACACCTGGGCTCGTGTTCGGCAGCTCTTGGCCAGCACCCCGAGGTCTTTTTCTGTGGGGCCATTGGAAATTGCACAGAAAGGTCAGTGGAACGTGGAGAGATTAATAACGACTCAAAGCGGCCCAGTCTGGTTTAGGCGCTCTATGGCCCCGGGACGGATGTTGTGACCCAAGTGCAGGTGTAAACTATTTCCCTGGACAGCAGTTCCCACTCCTCCAGAACGTCCAGGCTTATTTTGCGACCCCTCCTGCCCGGCGGCCGGAGCGTGTCCTGCCCTCGCGCTCCTCGGCCCATGGGATGAGCGCGCGCCACCAATGGGGAGCGGCGGAACGGGCGGGGCGCGGCGAGGATTGGCTGGGGCCGTGGGGCGGGGGCGGGGCCTGGGGACGCCGGTGGCGGCCGTGGGGCGGCAGAGTCAGAGCGGCGGGGGCCGGGGCGGCCGCGGGGAGCGGGCTCCGGTGCGGGAGTGATCCTCTGTCAGTGAACCCCGGCGAGGGAGTGGACCCGACCCCCTAGTTGGGTGCGTTCCTACCTTATCGAGTCTGGGATCGGGCCTGGAAGGGACCCAGCCGAGTAGGCAAAGCGGAGCGACGAGCCGCCTTCCCCGCAGTTCGCTTCTGAAAAGAAGCCTACGGGTGAGGACTAAAGGAAATGGCCTTAAGGCGAGGTAGTGGAGATCCGGATTAGAGGCGAGAATTTATTTTTGTTTCACTGTTGCGGTGGTCAGGCGTTAGAACAGGTTGCCCAGGGACGTGGTGGATGCAGAGGGTACGGCCAGGCTCAGTCAGTGTCCAGGAAATGGATCAAGTTCGCGCTGATGGGGCATGTCGAGCTGGGATGTCGGTCCATCGTTCAGATTATAGCATGATGGTTTTTACCGTAAGAAGTGTTTGATCAGACCGAATGAAAGCTACAGAGCATGTGCCACTGAGAGAATTAGGTGTTACTGAGTAAATCATTCTCCATTCCCACTGATTTTTGATTTAGGTAGGACTATATCTTGTTTTCTGTGGTGTAAATGACATGTATGGAGCAAGGGCTCTGGGCAAAAGTATCCGATTGATAAGGTCCGGTGCCAATGATGTTACACCAGTACAAATTTCTCAAATTAAAAAAGCAGTTTAGTTGCAGAGGTTTATGAGAATATGGTGAAACTTTTGTTTTTCCTTTTACATCTACATGTAAGTAATAAGCTACATATTATCTATGCATCTTAAAAGAAATATCCAGTTAGCAAGAAGTTTAAAGGATTACTTTAATATCAGTGTTTTGATTATGTATTGCTGAATGTGACTTCGTAGAGAATTACTTGGTGAAAATTTTTTCCTTCCTTTCTTCCACCCTCAAATTTCACATGGCCTGAAGTCTACATGATAGATTTTATTAACTTTTATTTGTGATTCTCTTGTAGAGGTATAAGACTCATTGAGAACCAGGTGGAGTAATAGGATTCATATTTTCTTTCCTACAGGACAACATGGCAGCCCATCAGGAGAAAAAACTTGCTGAAGAAAGAAAACACCAAAACATGCAAAATGATACTAAAACATCTCAAGGCCAGTGGGGAAGAGCTTGGTGAGAGAAGCCAATGACCCTAAGTAGTCCTTGTATTTCCAATTGCTTCATTCTTAGAGATGCTGTATTCCTTTTAAACTTCCCTCTGTTAATAACATTTTTGTGTTGCCCTGCACTGAAAAGCTCATAGGTAATTTGCTGTAGCAACAGGTGTTGAAGGAGAGTTCATGTTCTTCAAGGCACAGTTTGCCAGATGGTTTAGGTTAAAACACACTCCTTCTGAAAAAGAAAAGCAAATAATAAAAAACTGGTAAAATTTCTGGTTCCTTAAAGGAAAGAAATATTTCCCAAGATTTGGAAAACAAGCATCCTGGCATCTGTGGCATTCCCAGGTGACAAGTCCTGCTGTAGCAAGATTTATGACTCATGTCCCAGTTCTCAAAGAATTGGGCAAGTATTAGTAGGGCATTGTGCTGCAGCTGGGAACAAGCAACAGTGGCACAGCAAGTTCAATGTATGGCTGTCCAAGGTCTGTCTTTTCCAAGTTTCCAAGCTTTGCATAATGTTCTTGGGATTCCATTATCACTTCCAACAGAATACTCCACCAGTTAGAGCCATGATTGCTGTCAAAAAATGTGAAGTTTGTAATAATAATCAGCTTTTTGGGGGGAGATTTTATCTAATCTCTTGCTCTGATCACTTGTCGTTTAGACAGCATTGTTTTAGAGCAGTTTGTGTCAAAGTATGTTCTGTGCTGAGCTTTTTATGGCTGTTTGACCCCCAGACATGTCTGTGCCCTGAAAACATTTTCATTTTCATCCAGTTAAGTCTAGAAGGTCCACTGAAAAAATTGTCTGATGTAACTCATCTATCTGAAACCCGGAGAAACAAAATGCTCTGTTTTGGATTACAGGGAGGTGGACTGGTTTTCCTTGGCAAGCATCCTTTTCCTGCTCGTGTTTGCACCACTGATAGTGTATTACTTCATCATGTCCTGTGCCCAGTACCAGTGCTCTCTGACTGATCCACTCCTGGACTTGCTGAAGGGGGATAAGCATCTGTCTGACATCTGGAACAGGACTCCCAGGCTGACCTATAGGGCTGCTGGCATTTATTCCCTTTGGGTTGCTTTCCAGGTACATTATTGAGATATGATCTGGATGCAGTGTCTGTTTTTTCACAGATATTGGATGATTCTTTTTGCACAAAGGATGGTGGAATGTTGCAGTGGCATTTATTCTTTGGTATTTCACAATTTCCAAGCTGTTTTGGAATCCAAATGAAGCTTATATACTTGGAGAATCAGTATGTAGGGAATATACACAAATATTCTTTGTGTGACATATTCCTTAATGAGGTTTTTAAGAAAAAGCAACTATATAACAACAGTAGGCGTTTGTTTTGAATTAATACACAAGAAATAGATAAAAATAAAAGATGAAGACTGGATGTAGTTACCAACTTTCCTGCCTCCCCACTAAAAAAGGATGGCAGCCTTACATGAAATACATCTTTAGAGGTGTATAATAGGTTAGATGTATTATTAGTCTAAAATCACAAAAGCTAAATTTTGCAATTTTGGCTTACCCAGTATTTAATAGAAACTTAATAGAAATGTGATACTTGGTATATGTATGTAAGGGATAGTGTTTTGAAGGGTTTTGTCCTGTATGTATTTACTGGGAATACATTCTCTCTCTTCTAGGTGGTTTTGTATGTGTCCATTCCTGATTTCTGCCATAAATTTCTCCCTGGCTATGTGGGAGGTGTACAAGAAGGTGCTGTCACCCCTGCAGGTAAAGTCTTCCTTGGAATACATGAACACCATGCAATCTTCTGAAATTATAGTATTTCTGTTCTTAGAGTCTTTAGTAACCATTGCTTAGCCAGAAGAAATGTGGACATAAATGCTTGCACCTTCCTCACATGTTCAGTTCAAACAAAACTAGAAAGCAATCTAAGTCATCTTTTAGAATAAGTTACAGCATTTCTATCTCTTATAATTAGTAAAACTGTTGATCTGGTAAGGCACCACATCATCAATAGAAAAGTACTGGTTGATAATTTTAGCACTTAAAATTGTCAGTGGACTATTGCTGGTATTTGACAAGATAGTTTTACCTGCTCAAGCTCCTTTAACCCAAGGGACTCGAACAAAATATGTGATGTGAACTATTAGAAAGAATATTGTGGTTGTTACTAACTTGTTACTATAGTTACTGGGCTTTGGGAGAGTCTAAATTCAGTTTTGTGAGGAGAACTCAGCCTAACAAAGCCTGATGGGAACAGTGGGGTCTGATGAAACAGTCAGAGAAGTGCCTCAGGGTATTTAATTGTGAGGGTGAGAAGAGAGAAGTCATTTCATGAGCACTTGATGCAGCTTCTGTGTATTCTGTGCATACCCATATTAATTAAAAGCTGTATTAATGCAGGGTCACTAACACTCCATCTTTTCTCCATATTTTAGGTGTCGTGAATAAATATGAAATCAATGGACTTCAGGCCTGGATCATTACCCATGTACTTTGGTTTGCAAATGCTTCTTGCTTTCATTTCTTCTCACCTACCATCATTTTTGACAACTGGATTCCTCTCCTGTGGTGTGCCAATATCTTGGGATATACAGTGTCCACATTTGCAATGATTAAAGGCTACTTTTTCCCTACCAATGCCAAAGACTGGTATGTGGATTTTAGTAAAGAGAGAATGCTAGGTATCAGAGATTAAAATTGTTAAATAAAATTTGAGTATATGAATTGAATGACAGAGTATATTTCACTGACACATGGATCTAGGCCAGTGTATGGCAGTGGTTCTTTGCTTCCTGAGCACCCTCCCCTGTGTTTCATGCTGTACGCCATAGGACTGGCAGCCTCAGTGTCACAGATACATCCATCCTAAAAATAGTTATACGTAGACTGTTCAGAAGTGTTATCAAGGGTAAACTGAGGCACTCCTGAAATTCTACAATTTATGTCTATTAATGTAATACTTTTGTCAGGTCAGTTTGTGTTACCTTGCACAATGTTACATCGTTTTATGATTTTTATTATCTCTATATTAAATTAATCTGAATTGTATAGTCAGAGTAGCAATTACCTGTATTTGTACATAACTGTACATTTCTGATTTTTCTTATGTTTTACAGCAAATTCACTGGAAACTTCTTTTATGACTACATGATGGGGATTGAATTTAACCCTCGAATAGGGAAGTGGTTTGATTTCAAGTTGTTCTTCAATGGGCGCCCTGGTATTGTGGCCTGGACTCTAATCAACCTTTCCTTTGCTGCCAAACAACAGGAGCTGTACGGTGAAGTAACAAACTCCATGATCCTTGTCAATGTCCTCCAGGTAAATTCCAAGGAAGAAATTAAGAAACCAGTTTGGAAATAAGCCAGTATGAAAGTAGGAAAAAATCTCCTTCCATGGAAATGAAATGCAGGCATTTTTTCCTGGCCTGAAACAAGCTCATTCAGTGATGGGACTTCCTTGGATTTATTTCCTGATCTGTGTAAATAGAAGCCTGCTCAATAGAAGCTCTGTCCCTTCTCTTTGTAACCCTAACTCTAAGCTGAAAAGATATCAGGGAGGAGAGTTGTGAGTTCACTTCCTAAGCGTTTGTCCTTGAGTTGTACACTTACTTTATTACACTTATCCTACTATTGCTTTATTGGTCTAGAGGGATGGATATTGTGTACCTAGGTAGGTTGTATTTATGTGATGGTTCTTCTTAACCGTGTTCAGAAACGTCTGGTTTTTAAGTGCTAATGTGAAAACACCAAGGAATTTTGAGATCACATCACAAGGCAGCACAGACATTAAGCTGATGCTGTTAAACAGGGCAACCGGTGACTCTGTTATTAATGTGAATTAATTCTGTTGCAGGGTATTTATGTTCTGGACTTCTTTTGGAATGAAGCCTGGTACTTGAAAACCATTGATATCTGTCATGATCATTTTGGATGGTATTTGGGCTGGGGAGACTGTGTTTGGTTGCCTTACCTCTATACTTTGCAGGTAAAAACGTGTACTTGTGTATTTGGGCTAACAGGAATGAAACTTTCCAGAAACATTATTTCTAGCAGTTTAATTTGTACTTTAAATGTTTCTATGTAGTTTGACTTTTGAGAAATCATTGCAACATTCTCTGTAACAATTCTCTTGTAGGAATGCTTCCTGTCCATGCATGGATTTGACAAATTTTCTTCTCTTGCCCTTCTTTTGTGCCTCATTCTGTCACTGTCAATTGTGTCTGCATACTTTTCTAAATCCTTTCAGTTTCTTTTTACTCCTGCTTGTTGAGGGTCTTTTGGATAGTGGTGTTCTATTTGGGTTTTGTTCCTTGGGTTTTGCCTTCTGTCCAGTTTACATCCTTGCAATTTCTCTCTAATTGTTTCACGAAGTGCAGTTTTGGAGAGAGAAAGAGAGAAGGAAACTCTAGCACGCAGGGTTTTCTGAAAGTTTTGTGCAGCTTTACTATTTTTCTACTCCTGTTCTGTTGTGGGTCACTGTAGTCAAGGAATGGACTAGGCAATTGACAAGGTATGCTGAGCCTCTGTTGGAAGTAAATGGCTGATTGTTTTTGTACTCCCCAGGGTCTGTATTTGGTTTACTATCCTGTCCAGCTGTGCACAGCTCACGCCGTAGGGGTCTTGATGTTGGGCTTGCTGGGTTATTATATCTTCAGAATGACCAATCACCAGAAGGACCTCTTCCGTCGCACCAATGGCAACTGCAGGATCTGGGGGAAGAAGCCTGAGTACATCGAGTGCTCCTACATGTCCGTGGATGGGACCAAGTACTACAGCAAGCTGATGACCTCTGGATTTTGGGGCTGGGCACGTCATTTCAACTACACAGGAGACCTGATGGGCTCGCTGGCCTATTGCCTTGCTTGTGGCTTTGAGCACATTCTGCCTTATTTCTATATTATTTACATGACCATTCTGCTCACCCACCGCTGCATTAGGGATGAGCACCGTTGTAGCAGCAAGTATGGGAAGGACTGGAAGCATTACACTGCTGCAGTGCCCTACCGGCTCCTGCCTGGAATATTTTAAGGCTAACACAGGATGCAGGGGAAATAAAAAAGAAGAAACATGCAGGCATGCCATGTTTAAAGTAACTGAAGTGAGGCACTGAACTGCCCCATTTTTTTAGAAGACTCTTAATTGGAATATCCCTCTGAATCTCCCCATTTCCTAATTAACTTAGAGCTTAAGAAAAGATGCATAAATTGAGACTCCTGAGAAATCCCAAAGCTGGGAAGTGGCCTTACCCTTGATCTGGAAGCAGTTTGCAGTGCTTCAGGAGAGAAGAAAAAGAGTTCTGTCATCTGTTTAGGAAAGAAGTTTTCTGATGCAGTTTCTTGTGACCATCAGAACCTACAACTGAGAACAACGGCAAAGGAGATTTGATTGTTGGTTGCTTGTCAAGAAATGAATGGTGGAAATACTGGACTGCAGAAGCTGGTCTGAAATAACTGTAATGATCTAAAACAAAAGTGAAAACTGTTATAAATTAGTGCCATTTTCAGCACCTGACAACAAGGAACATGACCAACTGGGTTTTATTTTGATACTGAAACCAGACTTTGTGAAGCTACTGAGCTGAGCTAGTGCATCTGAGGTAGTTATTTTTTTCATAGTAGCTGGTATGGGCTTTGGATTTAAGCTTAATGCTATTGCTGAGCATTGTTTTCACAGCATCAAGGCCTTTTCTGCATCTCACCCCACCCACCAGGGACTGGGCTGGGTGAGCACAAGAAGTTGAGAGGGGACACTGCTTACCCCAATGGACCCAAGGAATATCCCAGGCCATATGGCATCATGCTCAGCATATAAAGCTGGAGGAAGAAGGGAGGGATGTCAGGAGTGATGGTATTTGTCATTCCAAGTCACCATTAACATGTGGTGGAGCCCTGCTTTCCTGGAGATGGCTGAACATCTGCCTGCAGTTGGCAGGTGAGGCATAGATTCCTTATTTTGCTTTGTTTGCTTGCATAGTTTTTCCTTTACCTAATAAAGTGTGTTTATCTCAACCCCTGAGTTTTATCCTTTTCCTGATTCCCTCCCCCATCCCACTGTGGGGGAGTGAGCAAGCAGCTGTGTGGGGCTGAGTTGCCAGCTGGGGTTAAACCATGACAGTCCTTTTTGGTGCCTGACATGGAGCTTGAAGGGTTTGAGCTAACAGCAGCTTTGGCTGGAATATGCTGGGTTGGATTTATAGCTGTTGGTGCTGTTGAGTTTTCAGGCTCCTGTGCTTGCCATGGAGCTCGTTAGGGGTTTAATTTTGATTTTGCTGCTGTCTGTAGTGCTTCTCCTCTTCCTGTGCTGGGGACACTTGGATGACAGCCCTGGTGACACACCTGGGTTGGCAGATGGCCAGGGCAGCGCTGCTGTTTCTGTGCTGCTGGAACTCCAGTGTGAGCTTGAGTCAAGGGAGCTGTGACCTGTGGATGATTACAGGGGGGAGCAGGACATCCCCAGGCATCAGTGGCTGGGAATAAACCCCCAGCAGAGAAGGAACCTCTCAGAGCATCTGTGGCCATGGTTATGTCTGTGCCCAAGAAGGGATTGTGGCCCCAGGATAAACCTGAAGCCGCTGTGGCTGTGGATAAGGCCATGCTCAGCAGGTACTCCTTGAAACATCAGTGCCTGTGCATGGGGTCATGCTGGAGCACATCAGAGCCATGGCCATGGATAAACCCCTGGCAGAGCAGTTACAGCCTTGGAGGTACTGCAGCCATGGCTAAGGCCACGTCCACTTCTTTAGTGTGGATGGAAAACTTCATTCCCTATCACTTGTGTAAAATCAGTTTGTAAAAATTTAAGGTTATAAATTTTTAGTTTCAGGGCAAATAAAATACTGCTAATTTTCCTTCAGCTATTTATTTTCTTGTTAAATGGTTATCTTTCAGAGTGACTAAAGGATACAAAAGGAGCTCTTGAAAGAGCTTAATTTCAAGAGCTCCTTAGAATTCTATTTTCCAAGGTGAAACAAATAAAAAGAGGGATTATAGGATGAACAATGCAGTTTGTAACAAGCTTGGTAGTTATGTTAAAGCTAAAAGACTTTTTTTTTTTTTTTAATTATAGCACCTAAAATACTGCTAGTTTTTATAGTAGTAGAAAAGTGTGTGAACTGAAAAGTGTTTTGTAGAAGCAGCTGAATGCACTGATCTTCATAGCAGGTTTGGATGAGTTGTGTTGGTGGGTGTTTAGGTTTTGTTGCAGTTGTCCTGGAGGGGCTGGTCTGGGCAGGAGAAAAAGGCTCCCTGCAAACCTAGAAAACAAATGTTTCTTGTAGCTGGGCTTTATTTCAGAGCTGGATCTACAGACATCCTTTTCTTACGTAGTCTTGGAAATTGCACTGCTCCTTTGCTGTTAATGCCAAGGTTATTTAAATACTGCAAGATAATCTGGAGTCTTAAATCATGGTAGCCTTGCACAGCACAGTGTGGTCGCTTCTGTTCCCTGAGAAGTCTTGGATGTTTTGTGGAAGAAATTGCCCCTTCAAGACCAATAAAAAAAACCTTTTTAGTCTGTTTTGTAAGCTTCATGCTAACAAATACTGTGTAAGTAGTGCTCCAAGCAGTGTCCCACTAATGTCACCCTTGAAAACTGAAATGGGAAGGACTATCAACTTGCTCATCTTCATGCCTGGGTCACTTTGTTATATGCAGGGCAGTGCTGTTAAATTTGTTTCTTCTAGAATACTGAAAAAAAAAATTGGAGGCTTTTTGGGGGTGTATATTGGATTAACTTTTGTCATGATATTTCCTATTAATTGATAATCTGTGGTCATTATCACCTATGAAGTTTGAAGATCACCTATCAAATCTCTGTAGTATGCTGGGAATTTGAAATATAAAAGTGTCAATATTTGCAAAATGGTACTTATTTAACTTGTGCTAAATAAAACAATGGGAAAAAACAGCAAAATCTGGTAACTACTTGGAGCAGTTAACAAAGTAGTTCGGTTGGATTATTGTAGGAAGAAAAGTTACAAATGTTCACTTGAAGAGGGCACAAGATACATCCCAGTGTTATAGTGTATAACTTTTATGGATTGTCAGCGTTCAGTTTAGGGATGTAATGGAGTGGGGAGAGGGGAACTTGCAATACATCTGGGAAAGGAGGATGCCTTCACACATGGAAAACCTCTGCCACCTCTGGCATTTCTGAGATCAGGGCTCCACCTTTACAGCATAAGGGTGGTTGTAATGGAATGGGATTGCTCAGTTCCAGTTTTACTCTGACAGTGGGAATGACAACAGGAGAATGTGCTGTTGCCTTGTGGTAGCAGCCAAACTATTTTCTGCTTTTTTTTTTTCCCCTACTGTTTTTAGTCTAAGGTTCTGATCATGTATTAGCTTAGGGCTGCACTGCCTAAATATGTTCTCTTCAATAATGCAGAGTCTTCACTCAATGTTAAAAGTGATGTGCAGTTGAAGACAAAACAGTAATAGCATATTTTTTCTACTTTATTTCATACAGGATAAAAATGTCTAAATGTATGAGTCAAATCAGAAGCTTGCTTTATTTTTAGATGATGGGTACAGATTTACTTTATGGCTATTGCACAGGTAATGTGCAATAATTTATTTTTTTTTAAATTATGCTATCCAAACTTTTTGTAATGTATTTTCCCTTAAAAATGTAAAAAGTTTTTGCAGTCCAAGTTAATCTAAAATACTTGTTGTATCATCTTACCACAGTATAAATCAAAAAAACAAAAAATATCTAATAAGTATATGTTGCAATAACTACATCTCTATAAAGTAGTACAAAATGATTGGAGAATCATGACAAGAATAAATCATAGGAAATGTCTTCTGAGTAGAGAAAGTGAAGACAGGAAACAGATGAGTTCAGAACATAAAAATATAAAACAGAGAAAAAAATTGCCTATTTTTTTTTCAAAAATAAAAAATGGCAAATATGTGTGATTACATCTTGTAGCTGGAGGAAATTATAAATTATGTTGTATATTTTGAAATTCTAATCTACACAAAGTTGGTGTAAAATCAAGGTTATAAACTAATAAGTGTTGCAAGAATTATGAAGCAGTCACAATAAAGATTTTGAGAAAGAGCTTAACCAAACCTTTTGTCCACTGTAAAAGAGTTACAGCAGAGTTGATGTTTTCATAGCTGGCAGAGAGGAGTCAAGTAAGGAAACCTTTCTTGTTTAAGCAGGATACTGAAAAAATAAAGGCCAACAGTAAGGCACCCCCGGAAGCCAGAAGCACAGCAGCGATTGTCCTGGAGCCACCAGTTCCTAGTCCATGGCTCTCAGAATTATGTGGCAGTGCCACAGGACAAGACCCTTTGTGTGATGCTGGACAAGATGCTGCAGCAGCAAAGGCAGATCTTCCTATCTCCAGGGAATTGTCTGCCATCAGCAGTGGAGAAGAATGATGAGGGTGGATTCCAAACTTCAGATGTTCCTGGCAAGAGATTTCAACTGAGGGGAACAATTGATTTGTCTTTACAAACAAGCTGTGGGTCTGCTGGTAGATTAAACTAGCACTGAGAGATAAAAGAAACAAGGAGAAAGATCCACTGATTGATGAATGGAAAAAAGATATTTGCCTTTACAAACTAACTGTAGGCTTGCTGATAAATGAAATTGGATATTGAAAGATGAAAGAAACAATGAAGAAAAAACATAAATTCCATAAGAATTAAAAATCAAAAGGAAAGGTTATACATTAGAGGATAATCTTAAGTATCAGACATTCTGGGAAGTCTGTACCTCTCAAGTACCTTAGCCTATGGGTAAAGAGAAAGGGAAATGCAGCAGGGAAATTTGGATAAAAAGAAGGCTGTGGCCTCCAAAAATTTGAGAGACTCCAGGGTGCTGGGGTCTTCATTTCTTCATGCGGGAATAAGAACAACACTGTACCAATATGACGATCAAATAATTTGTTTATTTTCTAGGTTGGGTTACATTTATACTCTATATAAATCTATACACATAAAAATCTCCTCTACAATTGGCTGCATGTATTGTTCACACGCTTTTATAAGCATATTATTGGATAATTACATTTGTGTATATCAGACCACAATTTATTTAATTTTCTCTTTTTCTCATCCTGTTAGTTCTTACTTTATGTTCTTTTACTGACCATGACTTGTTCTTTCCGTGTCTGATAACCTTGTCCTTGTTCTTAACTGTTTCTCTTTATGTTCCAATTTTTTCTAATGCTGCCCGGACTCCTACACCCAGGGGAATGCCCCATGGCCTCTCCCTTTATTCGAATAAAGTAAAAGGACTCTTCTGTCTCCTTTTCAGACATAAACCTCTGGTGTTCGTGGATTAATTTTCCTGACAAACTGGGGGCTCTTGGGGATATTTCCACTGTCCAGGCCAGCGGGCAGTGAGCGGAGCTGAAGGCGCGCCTCACCCAGTTTCGGTGATCAGCTCCCCTTGGTGGCGGCCGGCACTGGGCGATCAATTGGGTTCCCGAGACTGTCCAGTGTCGCTAGAGGACACGAAGTAGGAAACAATGGGTTCAATATCACAGCAGCTGAGGTTTTATTTCTCAGGAGGTGAAAAGCCTTTATTTCACGGTTTTCAACCCTTTTATAAGGTGTTCCAATACAGGTTATTCTGATTGGTAGAAGGAACAACATCTCTCTCATTGGTGGGACAAAAGAAAAAAACTCTCAGAACATCTGTCTCATTGTTTTGAGAACTAAAATCTTATTTACATAACAGTCCTTGAGAGAGAAAAGTTTCCCAAAAGGCTTTCCCTTGGGAAACAGATCAGCCACTGATAGCTGAAACTCTCTCAGGTTCAGAAAATCATGTCCACAGTCCAGGAGACTGATGAGTGGTGGACCAGAGGGGTCTGTGAAGAGTCCACAGGAAAGGACCACTAAAAATCTCATTAGTGAGTAAAATGGGATCTTCAGGAAGCAAACCTGGCAGGGCATCCATGGTGGGTTGCAAGAGTAAAGCCAGGAAGGGGTCCTGGCAAAAGGAATGATGAACCCAAAGTATCTCTGAAGAATCCCTTGGAAGAATGTTGAGTTAGTTTACACATTCTCCCACAGGTAATTAAGAATACAGATGCCCAAAGGGAGCAATAAGGGAAAGTCAAGAAGAGGTCTTGACACCTCACCTTGGGTGGGGAAATAAGGGGAGTCAAGAAGGAGTCTTGGCAACAGGGGATGGACAGATCGTGTTGGTGTGTTAGAACAGAACTGGTTGAAGGAGAATGTAGAAAGATGTGGTTAAAGCGAAGAGCAGCAGGACCAGGTGCGGAGGTGCGGGACCAGGACCATGGGCTGGGGGCCTGTGGAGCTGCTGGGACTCAGCGCTAGGCAGTGCCTGACCACACCAGCCTCGGGCAGGGGCAGCAGTGTCCACTGGCCCCATGAGGCTGCGGGACTCCCCAGCCACCTGTGCTGCTGCCAGCCGTGCCCGCTGGAGCACTGGAGTGGAGCGGAGCTATTTGGACAATGTGGCAGGATGGAGACTAGCTCTGGTATATGGTGCGTGATAAATAGAGTGAGCACAAAGAGGAAAGAATATCCAGGAAATACAGATTGTACATAGAAAGATTCAGATTTTCTTTTGAGGATTTTGTTTAGTTCACTGGAAAAAAACTAATGGTTTTGAGCTGTAGGAAAATGAGTACCCAGAGGCAGTAGCAGGGAGGGATTAGAGGAAGTCCAGAAGATAATAGAGATATATTGTTAGGGGTGTCTGAGGCTCCCATTATACCAGAGACCCACTATAGATGTACAAAGACATGCACTCATGGTGAAAGACTTCTCCAGGGTGAAGCTGTTCATGTATAAGCAGTTTATTATTTGGGTAGAGGGAGAAAGAGACCCGTTTCCACTGTCAGCCACAGCGTACACGTGGTCAGGGAGGGAGAGAGAGAATAGAGAGGGGAGTCAGGGAGCATGGGAGAAGAAGGTAATTAAGGGGGTAGAGAAAGAGGGGCTGGAGGGGGTAAGAGCAAAGAATAAGAGAAGTAAGAGCTGGTAAAAGTAAGGGGGGGTGGGGGATAAGTTAAGAGCTAAGAGCAAGAGAGGCATGGAAGTTAAGAGAGGGTAGGAGTAAGAGAGTGAAGTTCTTGTTACATTACATTACATCCTTTTCTACACTGAATATTCTAATTCCCAGTAACCAACCACTACATGACACATATTCTAAATTATTTACATATAGCCTATAAGAACTACTACATTACCATACAGTGTTACATTTTAAACTCTAAAAGCTACCTTTCAAATTCTTCTCTTGCTGCTTTTGACCTTTGTATTCACTGTCAGCATAAGGGTATTGTTCTCTCAACAGGGATTCTCCTTCAGCTGGCTAGGCTGTTGTTCTTTGGTTATATAGTAACTAGCACTCAGTATCCTATGGCTCAAAGCTAGCTTTCATTTCTATTTCGATTCTATGTTTCATATTTTCAGAATCTTTTGCTAAACAATCATATTCATAAGGTTTCCCTTTTTCATCATCCCCAACAACCCACTACACTGGAGCCCTTGCTAACTTTTAAGGTGGATTCAGATCGAGAGGTGTGTTTCCTAGTAAACACAGGGGCCTCTCTATCCACCTTAAATTTTATGCCTAAGGGGGAAAAATTATCAAAAATATCTTTGATTGTTCAAGAAGTTGTGAAAATTGTATTTTCTTCTGCAGGATTAGAAGTCTGAATGCATCTTTCTCTTGAGGGAATTGTAGAAATTATGGAATTGTGGTAAATAAATTTAGGGATTTAATTCCTTTTTCTACATGGGGTTTTGTGCAGAGCTGAAAGACTCCTGTTTTGGAGGAGAACACGCCCCTCTGCTTTTTGTGTGTTTTGTTGTAAAAAGCTAGAATTGGCAGGTTTCAGTCTTAACGCTAATTCTGCAATTCCTATCTTGTAGCAAACCCCCACCAGTCTGTGGGCTGTTGTAGAAAACTAGAATTGGCAGGCTCTAATCCTGAAGCCAATTCTGCAGCTGCTGCCTTGTGGGAATGGTGCTGTCCCCATGCAGGCCTAGGTATATATCATACAGCTTCCTCTGTGGGGGCTATATGAAAACTTTAGGGGAAAATATTTTATTATCCTTCCTTGGTTAATGTGTTAGTCACCTCTCTACCCCTAGGGTAGACTTGATGCAAAAAATTAGGACAAGGAGCAATTGGTTACTAAAAAAATGTGATTAGCTTTAGGCAATGGCATTGCTTGGTGCTAAACTAAATCATCTCCAAAAAGAAAATGACTAGATGAAAAAGAGGAAACTGATAAAGCAAACTGCTCCAAGGCAAAAATAACACATCTACATCACAAACTGCAATTCTTGCAAAACTTTTTAAAAGCAGTCTCACTCCCTCTGCTAAACAATCTATGAGAGGAAACCCCACTGAAAACCTGTGGGAAACAACTAAAGTGGTGCAACAAGCGCTTCACAGAATAAAAGCTAAAACCCCACCTGAATAAGTTAATGCAATTAACAACTTATTTCACTCAGGCATATTTTTCCAGAGAAGTTTGTTTCTTTTCTCTTCTCTAGGAATGTCAAACATCCCTGAACTGAAAACAACAACAAAAAAAAAAGTTTAAAAGCAGAGAAACTGCAAGCAGCAAAAACACACCTGAATGTGATAACCATTTATTCTCATGGACTCTGTCACTTTGTGTTAGCCACAAGAAGTTTTTACTTTTTAAAAAATTGGTCTAGTAGGTCAAATATTCACTTTTCTTTTATAGGAACCTACCCACACATGAGATAGAACTGTGTGAAAACCAATACAATTTAAAGTGCCACATTTTGCCAGTTTGTTAATGTTTGTAATTTGTTTGTGTTTTCATTTCAAGTGACTTGGCAGGCAATCAAGTATTACTTAATGCATCCTACATATTCTTGAGTTTAGTTTTTGTCCAACTTTTGTCTTTTTACTGAAAAATGGTGTAGCTAAAGGTCTTATAAATGTATAACTTGTCTCAACCAATTTTATCCTGAGAGTTAATATAAGAATTTATACATATTTGAAATCATACAAATATGTACCAATCTTCCCAGTTCTGCCTTGGAAGGCTTTAAAATTATTATAATTTAGCTTTTTTTTTTTTTTTTTTTTATTCACTAATTAGTGAATTAAAGAAACTTGCAAGTGAGGGAGTTCATGGGCTTCCCTTCCAGAGATGCCAGGTGGATTTTATTGAAATGCCCCAAGTGGCAAGATTTAAATACCTTCTGGTAATAGTATATCAGTTAACAGGGTAGCCAGAAGCATTTCCAGCCATTTCAGCAACTACAAGATCAGTTATTAAAGTATTTTTAGGACAAATAATTCCAAAATATGTGACTGTAGAAGCAATAGACTCAGATAAGGAAACTCATTTTACAGGAAAAATTATTCCAAGAATTATGTCTCCTTTAGGGATGTGATAGAACCTCCATACCCCCTGGCACTCCCAGAGTTTGAGCCGAGTTGAAAGGATGAATAGAGAATTAAAGAAACACCTTCTGAACCTGGTAACAGAAATTAAGATGCCATAGGTATGGCTCTTGCCACTGGCTTTAGCAAGAATAAGGGCCAGACCCAGAAGAAGTATTCAATTATCTCTCTTTGAATTGCTATTTGGAATTCCTTACCCTAGTAATTCTCAGCCTAGTGGGGGGATAGAGATAAGTGATGTATATCTAAAACAATATGTAACCTGGATACTGTCTCTTGTGAAATCTCTTTGACAGGAAGCTCAGCTGACACAGACCTTACCTTTGGACTTTGCAGTGCATAACATCCAACCAGGAGACTGGCTCCTAGTTAAGGAGTGGAAAGAAGCACCACTGGTGGCTAAGTGGCGTGGACCTTTCCAGGTGTTGCTGACCACAGAAACAGCCGTCAAGAGAGCTGAACACGAGTGGACCCATCACACTCAGGTCAAGGTCTCTGAGGCCCCAGAGATTTAAACATCTCAACTAGAGAAGAAAGATGAGAGGCCGCAACTGACACTCCACAGGAGTTGAACAGAGCAGTAGCCGTGCGTCAACATCAGGGGAAGCCCTGAGTGCCTACCCACAGACTGCCTGCTGAAATAGTTTATGTGGGCATCCCTCCTCTTGGATCTGCAGTCATTGGGGTCAATCCATGCTGTCCTTGCTTTCTTTATGCTAAGCTGTTTCTGTGCCATCACTTGCCACAGGTAGTGCAGAAAACAATGTGAAAGTGAAAATTAGGTTTGGAGATAAAATTACACCATTAGAATGTTTCTCTTAATAATCTTACCTTTATATTGTCAGTTAGGTTGGGGCCAAAAGTAAGAAAATAATTTTTTAACCTTAAGAGAAGGAGTAGCAGAAACCTTTAACCTTAGCAATTGTTCAGTCTACAGAGAGCCAGGAAGATCTAAAACTAGACATGGGTGGCCAGCCCAGTCAAACCTAAATGGTAGGTTAGCACCCTAAGTGAGGTCCATAATAGAACAAAATTTCTGGGATGAAGAAAGAAGTCCATGGTGGTTTCATTCTTCTGAAAAAGGCATTTATTGTCTGTCACTGTTGGACACAAAGTAGAAGGGTGGATTCAATCACAGTAGCCAGAATGAGATGCTAAGGAAAGCTTTATTATCCAAACTTTTCAGCTTTTTATAGGGTATTACAGTACCGGTTTAACATGATTGGTAAAGGAAACACCACCTCTATGTCCCACTGGTGGGACAAGAGAAAAATACACTAACCACAGCTGTACAGAACTCTTTTGAGAAAATGAGATTATTTACAATAATAGTCCTTGAGTGAGAGATGCTCTCATGAGACTTTCCCTTGGGAACAGATCAGCCAATGACAGGGTGGAACTCTCTCAGAAAAATCAGTTTCACAATTGTCTAAATAGAACAAGAAGCATGTATATGAGAAAAAGCGTTTGTGACTAGACTTCACCTTTGGGTTTAGATTGTTGGATCCCCAACTGCCCTCCTTATGATTGTTCCAAATATCAAGGCAGATAAAATCAAACACGTTAAGCTCACTAATGGTAGCTGAGTAAAATGTTCCTTCAATAATTACCAAATAGTTTTTAAAGGCTGTAAAGCAGTGGGGAAGGATAAGTTTTTTGACCCCTTATGAAGCTGCCCCTGAGAAAATTCCACAAACAGGACACATGCTGTCTGTGACTATCAATAGAAGTGACAACAGCAAATGGAAGTCAAACCCTCTTTAATAAATTCTAGTCCAGCTCTAACAAAACAATTGTGGGATGTAACTGCAGGTAGGAACCTCATATGGGAGCTTGGAAATGTAAATACTGTAATTCTTATGGTGGGGAAACTATTGTTGAGGGACCACTAGGTCCTGGAAGCAAGGTGGTTTTTGACCCACCAATTAAAGATAAAAATTAGGATAGTCCATTTGCCAACAGGACATGGACTTTAAAAGGGCATTACTAGATTTGTGGCCAATATGCTTACCACAAGTTACCCCCAAACTAGTCAGAGATATGTTATGTGAAGGACCATGGTTCCTTCTGCTACCACAAGTTCAAGAAAATCAGTTAAGAATCAAAGTATATGATGATTGAATTAGAAAAAAACAGTTAATTGATGCATCCCTGGCTAGAGGGAGCATCCAGAAGTAAGGTAAAAATAAATGGCCACCTAAACAAATCATACAACACTACAGACCAGCCACTTAGAATTCTACTGAATTAATATCAAGTGGCAGAATACTAATTTATACAACTTATTCAATGTGTGATCAGAGATGCGAGTAGTAGCCATACCTACTAATCCAAAGATGGCTACAAAATGACAGAAATTAATGTCACTGCAAATAATTGCAAAAGCAAAAAATGCCAAGAACAAGAAATTAAGTCAATAATAACTAAAGTTTGTAAAGGCAATTATTAAAAAAATAAAAGAAGGATTGAGAGAAATGACAGATTTGTCTTTACAAACAACCTGTGGGTCTGCTGGTATATAAAACTAGCTCTGAGAGATAAAAGAAACAATGGGAAAAATTCCACAGACTTATGAGTTAAAGAAACATGTTTGCCTTTACAAACGAACTATAAGTTTGCTGGTAAATATAATTAGATATTGGAAGATGACAGAAACAATGGAGAAAAAAAAAAATTCCATAAGAATTAAAAATCAAAAGGAAATGTTAGACATTTGAGGAAATGTTATACATTTGAGGATGATGTTAAGTATCAGACATTCTGGGAAGTCTGTACCTCTCAAGTACCTCAGCCTATGGGGAAAGAGAGAAGGGACAAGCGGCTGGGAATTAGGATAAAAAGGAGGCTGCGCCCTCCAAAAATTTGAGAGACCCCAGGGGAATGCCCCATGGCCTCTCCCTTTATTGGAATGAAGAAAAAAGGACTCCTCTGTCTCCTTTTTGGACATAAACCTCTGGTGTTTGTGGATTAATTTTCCTGACACCCGTTTTGGTAGGTGAGTGCAATAGACAGAAGGTGGCACAGGTTTAGTAGATGGCACTTGCCCACAGGGCCAGGGCAGGCAAACTGGGTGCTTTCCTGTGACTGGAATAGTTACTGCACTTTCCATCTCCATGAGTTGTTTTTAAGGCAGAGGAAGATAGTTTGGGGAAGTGCAATGAACCCAGCACCATGGGAGTGACTCCAGCATCTCAACATTTCCCTTGAGCTCCATGTCCATGACTTCCAGAGCTGTGGACCAGCTGGTCAAAGGCCCAGCCCTGCCTCCCATTTCAGGGGAAGACAGAGGAAGAGTTCATCAAGGCTCAATCTGAAATGAAGTTTTGGTGCTTACAGAAGCACAGCTTTGGTAGCAGAGGAACATCTCTGCTCCTGCCACCCGCTGGCCCTTGGAATGCACACACAGCCCTAGTTTCATTTCCGGAGACACCAAGAAGCTTGACAGTCTGAAAGGGCAGCTGTTGTTTCACTGTTGCAGTTCTTGGCTTGTTAAACACCCTCCTAGCTGTATTACAGCCTGTGCTTGAAGATACAAAAGTACCATCCTGGAGGAAAGGCATCAAAAGCTTGACAAAGGCTGAAGGGAGTACCTTTGATTACCCCTTTTCCCAAGAGGTCTCTTTAGCTGAAGTTGCTAACAAGAACCAGACTTGACAGCCTAGAATGGGTTCATGGTTTTATTTTTTGGGTCCTCAGTCCTGCATGGGATTCAGTAAGTGGGTGCTGCAGAGGCTCCAACAAGGCATCAGAAACACCTGCCCCGCACCCAAGGGTGGCGCAAGATCTCCTCCAGCTCTGGCCTGTCCGCGGGGTGCTTGGACAAACACCAGCGGATCAGATGTTGGCACTCTGGGGAGAGAAGCCAGAAAGTGCTGGTCATTTTCAGAAGGCTCCTGCTCAGCTGCTCACAGCGCCCACGGGGCCCGGGCCGTGCTGCGTGTGCTCAGAGCTGCGCCAGCCTCCCAGCCGCCTCTGCCCTGTGTGGGAGAGTGGCACGGTGGGACACATCCAGCTCCTTCAGTTGCACGGGCCACCTCCTGCAGCCAGCTCTTGAGGGCAGATGGATGTCCTGTGGAGCTGTGTGAGGGCCATGCTGGGCTGCATGCTGCCATCTGCAAAAGTCTGCCTTCTTGAGGCCAGATACCAACCTGGAGAGACCTGCTGCCTGAAGAAGGGCTGCCCGAACACGATGTCACGGTCCTCCTGGAAGGGGTGGTTTCCACAGACCATGACATACAGCAGCACGCCCAGGGACCAGATGGTCGCTGAATGGCCATGGTAGCAGCCAAGGTGAATCCACTCGGGTGGGCTGTACGCGCGTGTTCCTAGGGGAGATGGGAGAAGGCGCTGTCCAGACGCAGGCTGCTGGCTTTCAGCGCCTGGTGCCCGCCTCCTGGCAGAGGCAGGTGTCGCTCCAATTGGGAACGGCGATAAAGAACGACAATGGACTCTCAAGGGAGTCACAACACGAGAATTCCTAGTTTATTGCTTCAGCCCTGTCTTATAGACAGATACGTGGAAAGTACAGAAAAGAAACTCTTATTGGTTAACAAAGTACTTCATCACCATCATTGGTCAGGGGGGCCCATCACCCCCCCTGGCCTTCTCCTGCAAGAGAAAACAAGACTGCAAAACAACACCTGCAAGGCTGTTTAGTATCTCTGAGAATTGTTTTAATTCCTTCTCATGAATTTCTCAGGCTAGCCCTCAGTCAGGCCTGAGAGCTATGTGGCCTGTAATAACTACAGGCACTCTGGTTCAGATTTAGCATCCATAGGCAGGAGCTGCACCGGTGGACACAACTCCTCCCCAAGGCCACCCCACATCCCCCAGCCAAGTGGCCAAAGCCAAGAAACCATTCTGCAAGGCAAAGAAGGCCAGCGGAGCAGCCCAAGACCTTGTGGGCCTGCTAAGCTGAGGGGCCAGGACCTGGCTTTTGCAGCTCCCCCCGTCGGCAGGGCCAGCAGCCAGCTCCTGGGGCACAGCATCTGCTGCCAAAGGGCAGCCAGCAGCCAGCAGCCAGCTGAAGGATGCAGCCTGCAGCCGAGGAGGGAATGGGGCCGTGCAGTGCCTGGCACTGGGAGCAGGGCCCGGGCTGTGGGCTCACCAGCAAATTGCGTGAAGGCGCGCTCCTGGAGAAAGGTGCCGCAACCGAAGTCAATGAGCTTCAGGTGGCCGCTCTCCAGGTCCAGGAGGAGGTTCTCTGGCTTGATGTCTCGGTGCAGGACGCCGCAGGCAGTGCAGTGCCGCACGGCCTCCAGCACCTGGCAGAAAAGCCAGCGTGCCATCTCCTCACACAGGAACCCCTGCTCCAGCAGGAAGTGCAGGAGATCCTGCGATGGCTCCGGACGCTCCATCACCAGCAGGAAGCTGTCAGGCAGCTCAAACCAGTCCAGGAGCTGGATGATGTTGTGGCAGCCAGAGCCCACCTTCTCCAAGAGCACGATCTCCACGGGAACACAGGTGCCATCGGGCTGTGAGGAAGAGACGATGCCTCCAGCACGCCTGATGCTGCCCTGTGGCTGTTCTGCCTCCTGCCTGGGATGCCCCAGTGCCCTCTTGGGCAGACTCCCTGCTGCTTGGCATTCCTCCTGCCCAGGGGTTGCTTGGAGGTGCCCCCTGCCCGGCCCTACTGTCGATGTTTGGCATCTCTGGGCCCACAATGCCCTGGCTTGCAACCTGAGCCCATGCCCGCTCCCCCAGCCATCTACCGCCTCCCACTCCTGACACCCTGGGCTTATCCCTGCCAGCCGTGCCCCGCTCTGTCCTGCTGGCCCCGCTCACACACCAGCTCGTCCCACTGCAGGACGCTGTCCCGAGCCACGCGTTTGATAGCCACCTGCAAGCCATTGAGAGAGAGAGGCTTAGCTCAAGTCCTGCCCCTCCCCATCCCTCATCCTCCTCGCACACCCAGCCATCATGGCCACTCACGGGGCTCCCATCCGAGAGGCGGATGCCTGAGAACACGGTGCCAAATCCACCACTCCCCAGCTGCGGACCCAGCTGGTACAGCTCCTGCAGCTTCTTCTTTTGCTCTGCGACCAAGACCGAGCCATCACCCTCGTGCCCAGGAACCTCCCCAAATGCCCGCGAGTGCAGCGGGCCGGGCCAGTGTGGGTCATGTTGCTCTGACCTGCTTCCTGCTGCCTGCCGAGCAGTGGCCACTGCCTTGCAGCCGTCGGGCTGTTGAGCAGCAGAGCTGGGACAGCAGAGCACGCAGAGGCTGCAGGAGCCGGAGTGCAGTGTGGCTGGATGGCACCGTCACTGTCACTGTCCCCGGCGTTGTGGGTTGGACTCTGCTGTTGAGAACGGCCGGGGCTACAGCCCAAGGCTTTGCACAGGGGGGTCCCAGGAGCAGCTGCAAAGCAGACAGGTTTTTGAAGCCGTGCCATCAGAGGCACTGGAAACAGCCAGGGACTGGGCTGCTCTCAGGGGCCATGGCCTGGCCTGGGGTGTCCCTCAAGAGCACTGGGCGAGCCTCAGACAGCTCCTCAAGAGATCTCACCTGCTCTTAGAAAGGCCTTTGTGGTAGTCAAGGGCTTTCTTGGGGCAGCTTCCTGGAGATGGAGGAACCTCCTTGGTGTCTTGAGGGTCGTCTCCACCACCAGGCTTGGGCTGTTGGCAGCTGGCACAACTTGCCCAGAGTTCTGGGAGCAGTGGGATGACAACTGCTGCTTCCAGGATGCTTGCTGCTCCGCCAGCTGCTCCTGAGAAGGCTCCCCTGGATTGGGCTGGGCTCCCACTTGGACTTCTGGGCTTTCCCTGGCCATGTCAATGGTCAGGCTTGTACCCTTATTGTTGAAGTCTGGGAGTCCAAGGGAGCTGGGAGAACTGTCCATGGGCTCTGCATCTTCTGCAGGCTGACAGGTCTCCCTGAGCCTCTGCGAGGGATGGAGGCTGTCAGAGATAGCAGAGGCTCCTGGCAGAATGGAGGGTCTCTGACAGCCTGAGGTTCCTGCATGGATGGTGGGTCTCTGCTGGTGTGCCATCCTTGCAGGGGTTGAGGCTTTCCCAGGGGTGGTGGAGAATTTTGCTGGGAGCAGCCTCCTGGGGTGATGGCGGCTTCTGGAGGAACCAGACGAGCCACAGCAGGCCAGGTGGCCTCGGTTCACCAGCTCCTCCAGTTCTTTCCAGAGTGCCTGCCACATCCCAGAGTAGAGCGGCACACATGTCCCATTGCGATCCCAGAGGAGCAGCAACAGTTCCTGCAGCTCCTGGGCCACTGCCATGCAGGAGCCCCAGCTGCAGGAGCTGTCCAGAGGGCTCGCGGGAGCACGTGGCCACTTGCCAGGGGCCGCTAGGGGCCCGGAGTATCTCGGAGCCACAGGGGCTCCTCGGTTCCTCCGTGAGCCTCTAGGCCGGACCCAGCGGCGCTTGCTCTTCTTCGCTTTCCATGTCTGCTGTCTCCATGGTTGCCAGTGGCCAACAGCCCACCAGACAGCCACAGCGGCCAGCAGCAGGACAAGCACAGTCATCAGGACAACACCGTCATCCATGATTCCGGCACGTCCCATCGCGACTGCGCTGGCAGCTGTGGGTGCTGGCCTGTGTTATAGAGTGACAACGCAATGATGTCACAGTGCTGTGGCCAGGACAACTGTGGGACATCACAGCCCTGCCTCATGCCAGCTCTCAGGCCCTTTGTGCAGTCACAGCCCAGCCCGCCTCAGGGATCAGCAGAACTGGCTCATCTCTGAAGATGGACGTGGCCAGAAAAAGCCTGGAAGTAAGAACGGGAGCTCAGTCCGTTGCAAAGAATCATTCCCTGGACCAAATGGTGGCACATCAGGAAGGGTGCTGGTGCCAGCAGTGTCAACCCCACAGCTCCCAAGATGTTGCCGCACTACCAGCTGGAAACAAACACTACTCTGTGCCTGAAAAAATCCTCCAGAGACAAAGGGAGTTCCTCTGTCTCTGGGGAGCTCTCCGTTCAGATGGAATGGGCTGTTGAGGGCAAGAAGAGATTTTGTTAGCAGCTCACTGATTTCTGCAGTGCCTCTGTTATAAATAAATCAGGATTTGCCAAGGAGTGCTCATGGTGCTTCCACTGCTCTGGTTTTGACTGGGATAAGGTGTCTTTCTTCCCAATAGCTGTCACATGTTGAGTTTGGATGGGAATGCTGTGGATCAAACAGGGGTGGTTTGCTTTCCACTGAGCAGGACTTACCCTCTTCAAGGACCAGTGTCCCTTGGTACAATGCAATGTTTTCCAGTGGGAAGGGAGGGATGAGTGTTGAAGACAGAGGCACAGAATGCACTAAACCCCTGTACCATGTCTCTATCCCTGTTTGTGAGGTGACCATCCACACCCTAGAAGGGGACAGTAGGGTTATTTCTACAAAGTTTTTTTCCATTAATGTATTTTAAAACACTTTTGATTGTGTCCCACATTTCTGGCCACCTTCATCTCCAGCTGAGCTTTCAGCATACCAAATTTCTCCCTGCAAGAGGCAAGAAACATCTGTGTATTCTTCTCTTGACCTCACTCCCACTGGGCACACAACTTCCTTTTCCATCCTCTTTCCCAGAGAAGCTGCCTGTTCAGGTAAGCCAGCCTTCTGCCTTGCCTGCTTGGGTTCCAACATTTGGGAATCGCCTGCTCCTGTGCCCTTAGGAGGTGATGTTTCCAAAGCGACCAGCAATGATGGAGCCCAGCACCCTCAATAACATTTTTCCCAGGGACCTTGCGTACCAGTTCCCTGAGCAGCCTGAAGTCTGCTCTCCTCATGCCCCGAGCTGAGGTTTTGCTGGCCCTTTCTCTCTTGTCCTATGTTTGAACCTAAATTTATTTGTGGTTGCTGTGGCCAAGATGGCCACCAATCCCCACTTGGCTCAGGGCATGTGGGGCTCCGAAGGAGGCCTGGCTCTAGGGGGGCTGAGCTGGAGAATCCTGGGCTGGGGGGGGGGGGCTCCCCCCTTACTGGGAGGAGGCTTCCTCGGGAGGAAGAAGGGTCTGGCATGAGCCACGAGGCCCCTGGCCAAGGGATGGCAGCGGGGGATGTGTCTGTAGCAGATGCTGTCTGCAAGGAGCTTTGGGAAAGAGTGGGTGTGTGTAACGTGATGGTCGTGGATGGGGAGACAAAGAATGCACAACTCATGCTCCAGGTGCTCATGAGACAAACAGCCTCATTTATTATTTAGAACTCACTTAAATACTCAGTTCAAATTTCCTGGGCTAGACAGGCATTGGCTGATACTTCTTTCCCTGCCCAGCATCCTGGCCAGTGGTGTGCAGTGGTTCACACATAAATTAGGCTAGCCAGACTAGATTTGTGTTATGTCTAGATTTACTTAGTCCAGTCCAGACCAGCTGCACTGTGACACTACTGCAACAATTCACCCTTTTCAGTTAAATTAAAAAAAATATAAATTGCTCTCTGTTGTCTTATCTGCAAGGGCCCTTTGCAGACATGATAACAGGTACAGCATAGGTTTAATTTTAAGTTTTTGAATCAATTTGACTAACTTAGTTCTCTTCGGCTAGCAACATGCTTTGTGTACTAAATTGAGTTTGCAACACTCACTTCCAGGAACTGGCAGGTGAGATCACAATCCTTCAAGCTAACATGCCATGGGTTAACTACTTACTAGTACAAGTTACAACTTAACATTAGAAACAAGAAACTGCTTAGAACTGACATTATTCTTGAACTCTAGAAACAAGAAACAAAAATATTCAACATTTAGAACCGTGAGAAAAACTCAGCAGAAAAACAATTTGTAAACAAAGAGTTTTTAAATGAACTGCCCTTTTCAACAGTCTCTGATTTCCACGAGGTAGATGAACAAGTTGTTCTGGTCACTCCTTATGGATGCTAGCTTTGGAGCAGGCTGCAGGCCCATGGCCTCTCAGTCCTGCCTGAGAAGCTAGCCTGGGAAATTCATAGGAGGATTTCAAAACAATCCTCAGAGACAGAAAACAACTGCCAGGTGCTGTTTGTCTGTCCTCTTGTTTTCCTTGCAGGAGAAAGTCAGGGGGGTAGTGAGCCCCCTGACCAATGATGGTGATGTAGCACTTTGCTAACCAATAAGAGTTTCTTTTCTGTACTTTCCACGTACCAGTCTATAAAACAGGCCTGAAGTAATAAACCAGAGAATTCTCGTGCTGTGACTCCCTTGAGAGTCCATGTCGTTCTTTATCGCCGTTCCCAATCAGAACGACATCTGGTGACCCCGCGTGATGTTGAACCGACCCCTGAGGTCCGGTAACCCGACGTGAAGTGCAGCCGACCCCCGAGGTCAGAGAGCAACCGACGTGACAACACCTGCTAATCCCCTGAGGGTAAGCAGCGAGCGGGGAAAAAAGCCAGCCCTTCCCCCTGGAGGGGTAAGTGGAATTCTCCTGGGCTTTCCTAGAGGAAGCTGGTTCTGGAAACCAACGGGATAGTGGAGCCTGCCGGTGAGTGGGCTTGGAATGGCTGTCTTGGTGAAGTAGAGCTCGAAGTCCCGGGTCAGAGCCGATAGCGTCTGCATTACTGCATTCGCAGAGCCGCCAAGATAAAGTTTTCATAATGGAGAGCTGTAATTTAGCTAACGAGCAGCTGGTCTGCCTTGCATGGCAAAATGCCTTGCTGAGCATGAGACTCTGTATTCCTGAATTGCTGAGCATGAGACTCTGTATTCCTGAAAAAGATATACGCGCTTTGTTCCACTGGGTGATAGCGCAGGAGTTTGCTATAACTGTGAATGATGTGTTTGACCTTGAGATTTAGTGGTCAGTAGGGGACCACCTGTGAACTGAGCTAGTTGCGAGAAATACCAGTGCGTGCGACTTAGCAGCAACTTAGGGCACTGGAACAGTGCCAGCCTAAAAACAGTGAACCTGGGATGAGAAACTTTGATGCCGAAAGTTCCTCCGTTGTACAAGATGAGGGACTGGGAGATGAAACCGTGGATGAGCTGTGTAGTGCTCTTTCAGCTCTGCCCGGACCGTCAGAGGACTTTAGCAGCGAGCAAGAGCAATCCGCGAGCCAGAGATCTCCCTCTCCAGAAAAGTTTGAGCGCCCGCCATCAGCGGAGCTCGGTGCGTGGGCTTTGCCAGCAGAAAAACCTCTCTTCAGCCCCCCCCGCGCCCGGCGCGCGGGGCGCCGCCGAGGGGTCCGAGTGCGGGTCCGGAACACCGCAGGCCGCCGCCGCCGGGAGGCCCGAGCGAAAAACCCCCCGTGTACCAATGCGGCGGGGCGCGCAGCTCCCCCCAGCAGAGAAGCGGCGGGGGGAGAGAGAACAGCAACCTCGCTCCCCCTGCGCCTGCTCGCCACCACCGGCCGCGGCCTGGGCGGCCGCCAGCTGACCCCGAAAAAGCCGAGCCCAAACCCAGATCTGAGGCCGGGGCCAGGCCCGTGGCGAGCATCGCCCCCCCCCGCGTCCGAAGTACCAGCGAGAAAGCGGCGGGGGGGGCCAGCGGCCTCGCTCTCTCCGCGCGTGCGCGGGACGCGCTAGCCCTGCGCTCACCCTCGCGCTCCCCCCGCGCTCCAGCGGGGAGGTGCCCGGAGAGGAGAGGGGCAAGCCTCGCTCCCTCCACGCTTGCCGTGCTGGAGAGCGCTGGGCCGAGTTCTGTGGCCCCGCGCCCCCCCGCACACATCCGAAGTACCAGCAAAAAAGCGGCAAGGGGGGCCAGTGGCTTTGCTCACCCTGCGCGCGCGAGACGCGCTCGCCCTCGTGCTCCCCCCGCGCTCCAGCGGGGAGGCGCGGGAGGTGGGGAGAGCGAACCGTGTTGCGCTCCCGATCCGAGTTCTACCAGCGCTCCCCCCCCGCACCCATAAAGGTGGCGGGGGAAGGGAAACAGAGCGGCAGGCCCCTCGGCCGGGACCTTCTGCGCCGGCCCGAGGAGATGCCTCGGGGTCGGTGCCGTGTCCGTCGGCTCCAGCGGCCTGAGCTGCGCCAAAGTCCTGCAGTCCCTGCGGGACCCAAATTTACTCCCCTTGGACCTTTTAAGTCTTGTGTTTACAGAGCTGACAACAAGCCGCGAAGCGATAGTAACTTCAAGTTCCCTGAACCTCCTGAAATTCATGAACTACTGTTCTAACAGCCAAGAATCATCCTAAAATAAGTCTACATCCTATCCATCCTTAGTGAAACCTCCATAAACTTCCTCATCCAGCACAATCCAGTCAAAAACCCGACGAACAATAACAGCAACCATGTAAACTTTATAAATCCCTCAAAAACCCCTCAATTATATTTAAAGAGAAAATCCAATTAAAAAAAAAAAAAAAAGGGATAAGAAGGGGGGATCAAAGCATCATAAATTGCATTGTGCATTGTTAATAGATTTGTAAAAAGTTTATGGATTTTGCATAGTAAAATTGAGTAGAGTGTCACTGAGTATAAATCTAAGTGTACTTAATGTGAGTTTTATCACTTTAGTGTTCTCTTAAACTTTTCTATTGACAAGTTAGACTGTCAATTCGAACAGACTAACAATGTTTTATATAGTGTGTGTATTAATTCACTGAATTAGAAATATTAGACTCAACCATCAAGTCCTTGCAAGGAAAACAATTCTTAAACATCAAAACGTAAACCAAAATTCTAGATCGACATCCATTCAAAGTTCTAGTAAAGAAACCTCTTGAGCTGTGTTTGTTCTCTGTCCTACAAGGGCCCAGTAGGATGTAACAAACACTGCTTTTTTATTTTTTCTAATAGAAAGGGTGAATTATGGATGCTAGCTTTGGAGCAGGCTGCAGGCCCACGGCCTCTCAGTCCTGCCTGAGAAGCTAGCCTGGGAAATTCATAGGAGGATTTCAAAACAATCCTCAGAGACAGAAAACAACTGCCAGGTGCTGTTTGTCTGTCCTCTTGCTTTCCTTGCAGGAGAAAGTCAGGGGGGTAGTGAGCCCCCTGACCAATGATGGTGATGTAGCACTTTGCTAACCAATAAGAGTTTCTTTTCTGTACTTTCCACGTACCAGTCTATAAAACAGGCCTGAAGTAATAAACCAGAGAATTCTCGTGCTGTGACTCCCTTGAGAGTCCATGTCGTTCTTTATCGCCGTTCCCAATCAGAACAACAACTCCTCTTCAATCTGCTCCATTCCATCCATTGAGGTTCTGTCAGGAGGCTGTTGTTTGTGGTCCCAGGCAGGACACAGAGCAGGACAGACACATCTGGCAGGTACCCATTCTGTTCCAGTGTCTGTGGAAACACAGGCATATCCCCTTCCCCAGGCAATGAAACTCCATGGGCCTCCCCACTTCTTAGTGAGAAGGTCTTTCACCAGTACCTTGGGTTTAGGCAACTGTTCATCTCCAGATGATTGTAATGCTAGAAAGGGATTTAAAATGACTGGGTTCTGGGACTTTTCTGATACTGTTAGGTGATTTAGTGTGTAAATAGCCTTGGCTCTCTTGCTCTGTGGTGTTTCACCAGACATTCCTGCCTTTTCTTTTTCAGTAATATGTTTTAAAGCGCCATGTGCTCTTTCCACAGTGGCTTGTCCCATTGCTAGTTGAGGAATTCCTGTGTGGTGTGCTACACCCCAGAGCTGTAGGAAATGTCTTGTTCTCTGTGAAGTGTATGCAGGGCCATTGTCTGCTTTGATGGTGGGAGGGATGCCCAAAACAGCAAAGGCTGACCGCTAATGTGCAATGGCATCCCGACCCTTTTCTCCTGTGTGCACTGTAGCCCATATTGCTGATGAGAAGGTATCAGTGGATAAGTGTACATACTGAAAGCGTCCAAATTCAGGGATGCGTGTGACATGGGTTTGGCAGATTTGAAAGGCATGCAGTCCATGAGGGTTTACCCCCAGCTGCAGTGGTGCAGTGTGGCCCTGGCAGTCAGCACAGGTGCTAACAATATTATGAGCCTCTGTGTTTGTCAGTTGGAATTGCCGTTGTAGGGCTCAAACACCCTGATTGAAGAAATCATGTGATGCTTTTGCTTGTGCTAGTGTGTCTGGCTGTGGTGTCTCTCCAGGCAGGGCTCACTAGCATATCTGCTCTGGCGTTGCCTTCTGTGATAAAACCTGGTAGATTTGCGTGACTCCTGATGTGTAAAATAGAATAATGGTAGGTTCTGGCTTGGATGCCATGGTGTAGAGTCTTTAGCAGATTGAATAATAATTGTGCATTATTCTGGGGGCCGGGAAACCAGCTGATTCAGAGATCCTGGCTCTCCCTTGGAGGCAAGGCACCTTATCTCAGAGGGAGAAAAGTGTCACTCCCGGAAATCTTGGAGCTAGTTACGTTAAACTGTTACACTCCATTGGTGCTCTCCCCTGCCATCCTACCCCGATACATGGATCCCAGTTTCCCCCGCGCCCTTCTCCTCCCCTATAAATACCCCAGTTTTTCCCCTGTTGGAGGAGAGCTGCTGTCACTGGCTCCCTTTGCCGAGGGCCCTGCTTTAATAAAGGCTAGTTCTCTGCGGAACGCCGCACAGCGCTCTAGTCTCTCTCTCCGCGTCGCCTGCACGCTGCTGCTGAGCTGAGCTGAAATCACTCACCAGGCAGAGGATGTGCCTGTGCCCCCGGGCAGTCCAACCGCGGACCGCTTCTTCCGGGTCGTCGCGGCACCCCTGCCACCTCCGCCGCCGTGGCACATTATCAATTTCCTTTTACAGTGCTTGGTCTAATCTCTATGTGATGTCAGCTAGATATGCAGAATCAGTTACTATCTTTAGAGGGATATGGGGAAAACGTTGGAAAGCCATAGCTACAGCATGTAATTCTACCAAGTGGGGAGGTCCGTTCTGATAACTTTCCAACATTTGCCACTCACCCTCCTCTTTCCATGTTCCTATGGCTTTCCCTGTTTTCCAAGAGCCATCTGTAAACACTGTAACACCCTGGCCTGCCCTTCCAACTGGTTATCCTGGGGAAGGCCCCGCACTTACACACGCTCGTTTTTCAATGGGACATGGCTTTGAAGGATCCACTCCTTATCATCGAGTGGATCTTTACACATAACCAACCTACTAAGACTGTTACCACTCTGCAGGAAATCATGGCTGAACTTGTTAAAAGGGCTAGAGCCCATCACCGCACTCTTGCCGATTGTGAGTTCGCATGCATCTTCCTCCCACTGACAACTGGAGATTTGGAGCCTTTGCTCCAAACCAGTGAGAGCCTTCAGTTCGCTCTCGATAGCTATTCAGGCCAAATTTCTATCCATCCACGTGGCCGCAGACTTTTCAAAACCACATTTAATTTGGTTCCCAAATTATTACACAGCAAAACACCGCTCAAGGCTCTGCCATTTTTTACAGACAGCTCGGGGAAATCCCACAAGTCAGTCATGAATTGGAAAGACCCCAAGACACAGAAGTGGCAGTCTGATGTCCAAGTGGTTGAGGGATCACCACAGATTGCTGAATTAGCAGCCATCCTCAGAGCTTTTGAGTAATTCCAAGAACCTTTCAATCTGGTGACCGATTCGGCTTATGTGGCTGGAATAGCTAGGAGAGCAGAACACGCATTTCTGAAAGAGGTCTCTAACCCAAATTTATGCAGATTGCTTTCTGAATTAATATACCTTATCTCCCACAGAAAGCAACCATACTATGTCATGCATGTGAGGGCACATACTGACCTCCCAGGTGCCATTGCTGAAGGAAACGGGAGGGCAGACGCCTTAGCCATGCCTGCTGGAGCAGTCATTGTCCCAGACATTTTCGCACAAGCAAAACTGTCCCACAAGTTCTTCCACCAAAACGTGCCTGCACTGATTAGAATGTTCAGACTACCCAGGGACCAGGCTAGGGCAATAGCTGCCACCTGTCCCAATTGCCAATCATGCCAGATACCTGCCATTAACTCCGGGGTTAACCCCTGAGGAGTTAACAGCTGCCAGATATGGCAAACTGATGTCACTCACGTCCCGTCCTTCGGGAGAGTTAACTATGTACACGTCTCAGTGGACACCTTCTCTGGTGCAGTGTTTGCCACAGCCCACTCAGGAGAAAATGCCAAGCATACCATCCAACATTTTCTCCTTGCGTTTGCTACCCTGGGAGTCCCGGAATAAATTAAAGCAGACAATGGATCCGCTTACACCTCTCACAAATTAAGAGACTTTTTCAATCAGTGGGGAGTGAAGCACACCACAGGCATACCTCATTCTCCTACAGGGAAATCAGTTGTGGAGAGGACACACCAAAACCTGAAAAATGTCCTTGATCAGCAGCGGGGAGGAACAGAGATCATTCCTCCCATTGAGAGGCTCTGGAAAGCTCTGTATGTCATGAATTTTCTAAACTGTTCATCTACAGAGCCTGACCCCCCTGTAATACGGCACTTCTCCAGTTCGACCCATGCCAAACTCACCGAGAAGCCGCCGGTGCTGATCAAGGATCCTGAATCGCAAATTATGGATGCTAAATCTGAACCACAGTGCCTGTACAAATTGCAGGCCGCATGGCTCCTCAGGCTGCCTGAGAAAGTATCCTGGGAAAAATATGAGAAGGAATTAAAACAATTCTCAGGGACACTAAACAGCCTTGCAGGTGTTGTTTTGCAGCCTCTTGTTTCTCCTTGCAGGAGAGAGTCAGGGGGCCAAAGTGCCACTGACCAATGATGGTGATGTAGCACTTTGTTAACCAATAAGGGTTTCTTTTCTGTGCTTTCCACGTATCTGTCTATAAGACAGGCCTGAAGCAATAAACTGAGGAATTCTCGTGTTGTGACTCCCTTGAGAGTCCTGTGTCGTTCTTTCTAGCCGTTCCCAATCGGAACGACATCTGGTGACCGCCCGACGTGATGTTGAACCGACCCCTGAGGTCCGGTAACCCGATGTGAAGTGCAGCCGACCCCCGAGGTCAGAGAGCAACCGACGTGACTTCTGCTAATCCCCTGAGGGTAAGCAGCGAGCGGGAAAAAGCCAGCCCTTCCCCCTGGAGGGGTAAGTGGAATTCTCCTGGGCTTTCCTAGAGGAAGCTGGTTCTGGAAACCAACGGGATAGTGGAGCCTGCCTGTGAGTGGGCTTGGAACGGCTGTCTTGGTGAAGCAGAGCTCAAAATCCCGGGTCTGAGCCTATAGCGTGTGCATAATTGCATTCACGGAGCCGCCAAGATAAAGTCCTCATAATGGGGAAGTGTACTGCAGCTGATGAACAGCTTGCCTACCTTGCATGGCAGGATGCCCTGCCCCGCATGGGACTCAGTGTTTCTGAAGATGCCATGCGTGCTTTATTTCAGTGGGTGAAAGAGCAAGGTTTTGTTATAACTATGGACAATGCCTTTGATCTCGAGATTTGGCTGTCGATAGAGAATCATTTATGGTCAGAATTCATTAACGGAGATATCAGCGTGTGTAGCCTGGCAGCCACCTGGGGAGTGCCTTTTAAAGTGCTGGAACGGAGCCAGTCTGAGGACAGTAAAACCAGGATGAGAAACTTTGATGCCAAAAGTTCCTCCGTTGTACAAGATAAGGGACTGGGAGATGAAACCGTGGATGAGCTGCATAGTGCTCTTTTAACTCTGCCCAGACCCTCGGAGGACTTTGGCGGCGAGCGAGAGCAATCTGCGGCCCAGAGATCTCCCTCTCCAGAGAGGTTTGAGCAGCCGCCATCCGCGGAGTTCGGCACGCGGGCTTTGCCAGCAGAGGGGCCTCTCTTCAGCCCCCCCCGCGCCCGGCGCGTGAGCCGCCGGCGCCGGAAGCCCCTGGCGAACCAGTCCCCCCGGTACCAACGCGGCGGGGCGCGTGGCTGCCCCTGGCAGAGAAGCGGCGGGGGGAGGGGAAACAGCAACCTCGCGTTCCCCCTGCGCCGTCCCGCCGCCACCGGCCGGCTGCCGGCCGGCCGCAAGAACCCCAAGAAACCCGAGCTCAAGCCCAGATCTGGGGCCGGGGCCAGGCCCGTGGCAGGCATCGCTCCCCCCGCGCGTCTGAAGCACCGGCGAGAAAGCGCGGGGGGGGGGGGCGAACCTCGCTCGCCCCGCGCGTGCGCGAAACGACTCGCCCTTGCTCTCCCCCCGCGCTCCAGCGGGGAGGCGCGGGAGGGAGAGAGAGCGCTTGCCATGCTGCGCTCCCGATCTGAGCTCTAGCAGCGGCCCCCCCGCACCCATAAAGGTGGCGGGGGGAGAAAAAGACAGCGGCAGGCCCCTCCACCGGGAGGGCCTTCTGCACCAACCTGAAAAAATACCTCGACGAGTCCATCAACTCCAGCGGCCTGAGCCACACCAGTGTCCTGCAACCCCTGCGGGACCCAAATTTGCTCACCTTGTACCTTTTAAGTCTTGTGTTTACAGAGCTGACAACCAGCCGCGAGGAGATGGTAACTTCAAGTTCCCTGAACCTTCCTGAAATTCATGAACTACTGTTCAAACCCGACGAACAACAACAGCAGCCATGTAAACTTTATAAATCCCTCAAAAACCCCTCAATTATACTTGAAGAAAAAATCCAGTGAAAAAAAAAAAAGAAAGAAAGAAAAAAAAAAAAGCGGGATAAGAAGAGGGGATCAAAGCAGCATAAATTGCATTGTACATTGTTTTTATCACTTTGGTGTTCTTTCAAACTACTCTATTGACATGTTAGACTGTCAATTCGAACAGACTAACAATGTTGTATATAGTGTTTTGTATAGTGTGTGTATTAATTCACTGAATTAGAAATATTAAACTCAACCATCAAGTCCTTGCAAGGAGAACAATTCTTAAATTCCAAAACATAAGCCAAAATTCTAAATGAATTCTAGATCAGCATCCATTCAAAGTTCTAGTAAAGAAACCTCTTGAGCTGTGTTTGTTCTCTATCCTACAAGGGCCCAGTAGAATATAACAAACACTGCCTTTTTTATTTTTTCTAACAGAAAAGGGTGAATTATGGATGCCAAATCTGAACCACAGTGCCTGTACAAATTGCAGGCCGCATGGCTCCTCAGGCTGCCTGAGAAAGTATCCTGGGAAAAATATGAGAAGGAATTAAAACAATTCTCAGGGACACTAAACAGCCTTGCAGGTGTTGTTTTGCAGCCTCTTGTTTCTCCTTGCAGGAGAGAGTCAGGGGGCCAAAGTGCCACTGACCAATGATGGTGATGTAGCACTTTGTTAACCAATAAGGGTTTCTTTTCTGTGCTTTCCACGTATCTGTCTATAAGACAGGCCTGAAGCAATAAACTGAGGAATTCTCGTGTTGTGACTCCCTTGAGAGTCCTGTGTCGTTCTTTCTAGCCGTTCCCAATCAGAGCGACAGCAAATGACATCAGGACCTTTCCCAGTGATTACCTGGCGGAGAGGGTATGCTTGTTTGTCCACATCATCAGGACCTAAGTGGCTGCCAGGGAAAAATGTAAAACCTTATTTAGGCCCTACAAACCCTGCACCAGACTCAGAAATTTCAAAGTCTCCTGAGACCCACACAGGTCCAGAAAAACAACAGACCACTGCAGCCTGGAAACGGAGATGTCGTCGGAGTCCACCGAACCAACCTGCCACCAGACCATCAACCAGACAGAAGCCAAACCGTCCTGCTACCAGGACTGCAACAAGACAAGAGCCAACGTCAAGCCTGACACTGGGACATTGCTCAAGTTTTCTTAACTCCCTCCCCCTCCCTTTTCCCTCTCTCCCTTCCCCTTCTTCCCCTCATTACCTAACCCAAATTGCCAGTTTACACCAACATGCACCTCAATGCTGCTGCTGGTGTCTGGTCATGTGTCCTCTATGCACAAAATAGCCCCACCAGCAACCAACTACCTCATCCCCAATACCCGTTCCCTGCTTATAGTTTTTTTTTTTTTAGAAAGAGGGAAGAGACAGGAGAGGAAGGGGAAAAAGAAAATAGTTCCCCCCCTAAAAGTCAGAGCTAATCTTTTTATGTTTTGTTATAGAAAATGGAGAGCAAAACCATCCTTGGGTTCCTGACGTTCCTGACCATCTGGATGCTCCTGAAAACATCAGCTGTGGATGCCTGGCTAGTAGCACAGCCCCAGGAGAACATGTGGATCACCCTCGCAAAGACTCTCACACAAGAACACATGTGCTTCTCCATGGGCAGTGCCACCAACCTTCTCTCATCCTGCCTGGTGGGGATTCCTTTGAAGGCCCATGAATACCCTTTCATAGGGAAAGAACCCAACCTGGTAGACATTTGGGATGAGTGGACAAAGATCTTACCCCATGCACCAGAGGAACCCCAGGAATTGGAGCTTTTGGTAGCCAAGGCTACCTATTGCACCAATTTTGATTATCACCTGTTGATATATTTTATATATTAGTAAAGGCCTGTCTGCACAAACCAGTCTTTGAAATAAGTCGTGATATTAAAGGTTAAAGTCCTTGAAACCTTCCTGCAGTAGAGAGTAAAGCAAAACAATATCCTTGTGTATAAGAGAAAGAATGTAAACCTGTGTGTATTAGTCAATAGTAACTTGCTTAGCCCACAGACCCTGTAGAACCCTATAAAAGGTGTGCTAAAGATAGAAATAAATGGCGTTCACTTTTACTTCTGTGAAGGCTGGTGAAAAAGCTGGCAGTCTCTCAATATCTGGTGCCCGAACAGGGACACCCTGCGGGCAGGGCGGCTTCGGTGGGTCCACGCACGGTGGGACGGAGCCTTGGACCAAGGTTGGTGGAGCGGATCTGAGTGCAGATAGACGCTGCCATGGATCGGTACCAGATAGGCAACATCAGCCCAGTGAGACGTGGTGCGGTTAGACATGGAAATTCAGGTTGCTGGGGGAGTCCGAGGTGTGGGGGCGTAGTAGAGGGGTCGCGACCTTCGCCCCTGCCATTTGCCGCTAGCATGGAAGTGTAATTTGCGGTGGCGAAAAAACTGCTTCTTAGCATTCTCGTTAAACGAGGCAAAGCAGCCCGGGAAAAAGACCTGGATATGCTCATTACATGGGCTAATTGTCACTGGTATTTTGCAGTGCCCCCACTGCTCTTTGCAGTTGAGGAATGAACGGATATAAAGGCTCTGATATGGGAAACAGCAATTACGGAAGAGAGCAAGGACACTGTGTCTCTCAGTCGAACTTGGCAGACTGTAATTAATACCTTAAAAAACAGAAAAGCGAGATATGCTGAGGCTGTGAGCCCCGTAATTCTACCTGCGTCACAGCGGCAGATGCCTTTACCTCCCACTGCTGGGCAAGCACTCCTATCTATGCTGCCCTTGGAGAGAGGGAGGGAGAGTCAGAGAGAAGAAAATAATGAGAAAGAGATTCCACAGGGAACGCTGAAACAATGAACAGAATCTGTTCAGTTACAGCAGGATGTGATACATCCGGAACTATTTGCTTCATTTTTGGAGTCACTCTTAACACTACAATCTTATTTAAGTTCCAGCTTTACTACCCTGGAAGAAAAGAAGCCAAATTTAGACTGGTTTCCACCCGAACCAGGGGGACATGGGGGAGCACTGAGGTGTGCGCAGGGAACAAAGACACCCTCGGGGCAGAGGCAGTGCAAGAAAAGTTCCAAGGCCACGCTGAACAATTACAGAAGCATTTGAGCAGAAACAGGTGGCTCAGACAGCTTCAAGGAGAGACAAAATAGCCAAAAAATCACGAACTATATGGTATCTATTTCAAAATTCATCACTGTAATTAGAAGTTGATAAGCTGCAATGGTCGCCGTTGTTAGCACCTGGCCATGAGAGACTTTTCGTGTAACATCGCTTGCTCCTTTTTTGATTTTTTGTAAATCGTGTCCTCTTCCCTCTATCTGCAAGCAACGAGAGAGTAACTGAGAGAAAAAACTGTATGTGTTAAAGTTAACTTTGGGAGGTTTTTTTTTCCTCTTTCTCCCCATTTTTCCTCTCTGCGAGAGTATGTGGAGAATGTGAAGAAAGATAAGAGCAGCAGAGAGCAGCAGCAGGGCAGGCAGTCCACCCCCCCACTCCCTCTCTAAGAAAAAGCACTGGGAAATACCCAGTTTGTTAAGCAGTCATGATTCATTGGGTTTTTTTAAACTGTTTTTATATACCCTTTTAGAGTTAATTTTGTGTTTTAGGTAATTATGAGTTTATGCAGTTGCAGTTTTTAGAGTTTTACTAGAGAAATTATTGTGATTCTTTGAAAGTTAAAAAAAAAAGGAAAAAAGAAAAAAAAGGGTGTTTAAGGTGAATATTAAAACAGAAGTTACCTTGCAATAATTAGTTTTAAAACCTAAGGTTAAAAAATATGGTATGATTCACAGCTACTCTGAAAATCTTCCAATTAATGTTATTTACAGAAGAGATTTGTAGTTTAAAAAATAATTAGTTAAGAGAACCTCACTGTACAATACAACGTTAAGTTAAAGTATGTATTACCCATTTGCTTGTTTTTTCCACAATTTTAATAAGGTAATTTCAATGTGAGTCTTTTTGTTATATAAAACACGTATAACTGCATATATACCAATTTGGATTTTGGATTTTAGTTTAAGAATTGGCCTTAATGCTTCTGAAAAGTGCTACAAAAGCTGAATGGCAACTTGCCAAATCCTGTGTTGTTGTGGTTTTTCTCTAGAAAAACTGCACTTTAAAATCCTAACCAACTTAAGCATATACTAGGCAAATTCCTGTTATGAATAAGTATTTTTAGTAACATCTGCAGTTATTGTGAGTTATTCTCAAAGCTAGATGATATAGAATTGTGATGCATTTGCTACATTTTTATAATCTTTATAGTGAATCCATGTTACTGTTATATTGTGTTTAAAAGGTATATATCAAACTTTTATTTGCCTTTTTGTAGTAACCAAATAAGATTAAGTTATGTTTCTATTTAATATAGATTAAGTGTTAATAGAATTAAGAATAGTCAAGTTTTATTATGTTCAGGCTTGAATGTTTTTAAGTTAAGTTTTATAACTTAGATATTCCTTTAAGGTTAAGTTTTGTTATTTCCTTTTGTCATAAATAATTATTGTTAGGTTTAAATATTGTTTAATTTGTTTTATGTTTTATTGGAGACACTTGTTTAAACTGGAAAGTATAGTTATTTTCCTAGAGAAATTAAGATAGCCACAACTGAAACAGCTGTGACAGAACGCTGATGAACACCTGCTTGTGGATAGAAGTGAATACAGTCTGTGACACCCTTGACTTCATAGGGAGTTCTATTGGTTGTTGCAATCTCTGCAGTTTTTGTTTGTTATAGCTTTCTTATTTTTCAGTGTTTCCAGAATTTTAAGAAGATGTACCATTGCTGAGGCACAGCTGCCATGGGAGAGGCTTCAGATTAAACCAACTGCTGCATGGTTTAATTGGTCTGGTACCTGAGGCTTCTGATCATTTGCTTTGTACAAATGCATTTTAACAGTTTGCTGTGCTGTAAGCATCTCATAGCTGCTACTATTGAGAACCTTGTTTTAGAAATGAGTTGAGGCATCTTTCCAGTTTAAAGCCTAAGGCCCTGGCCAAGCCTTGACTTTACCTGGACGGAATGTTTGCCCACAGATGCAGATGTTTTCTGTACCAAAAGAGTATTTGAGTCACTTTTTGACTCAGCAATTTGACCCTATTAATATGACAGCTGGATCAGTTTTGAAGTGGGTTTGGAGAATCATTTCTGGAGGTGGTTATCCAATCCTTCACTGATTTTTTTATTGTTTCTGTTTGTTTGCAAACTATGGGATGCTGGTGTAGTGTTTTAGTAGTTAGTGGTAGTTTTATATTACATATGTTATTAATAATGTTTATAATTTGATTGATTTTTAACTGCTATAGGTTCTTATTCATTGTGTATATGGTTTTGTGTTGATGTTGATGTGTATAACAGAAGTACATCTCATTTTTATTTTTTTTTAAGAAAACGGGGGAAATGGATGCCCTAAAAGCATTTGATTAGTGTAATTCATTAACTTCAAGGAGAGAAGTGTCTGTGTTTTGTTGGCAGATTCAAATAGGTCACCTGTCCATCTGACCAGACTGTCTGCCTCTGAACACATGAGATCCAGTGAACAGAGAAGTCACCACACAGCCTTGGTACTCCAGACAAGATCAGAAGTGGACCTGTCAGGACACACTTGTGTCCCAACACTACACAGACAGTTGACAACAGAAATTTTATGTTGTTATTATGATGTTGTGTCTTCTGTTTTAAGATTTAGAAGGATCTGAAGAACAACCTGAACATCAAAGCCCTCAGTCACCGATCAGCTGCCAGCTGACATCACGGGAACAGTGAATGTTCCGAGACTGAATCGTGTTAAATCATAATCTGTGAAGGAAATTCTGTAGAAGACCTAAGAAAAGTGTAGAGACTCCATCTAATTGTATAAAAAGCAAATTGTAGTTGTGTGTTTACCCTTTCAGCAAATTGCTTTCATGCTTAGACTACATACATACCAGAGCACGTGTGTTCAAAGTAGTTAGATAATAGTTTAAGATAAAGAGTTTAGCCTATATAGTAATTGTTATATTAGTATAAAGTATAAGCATTCCCTCCTTCAAAAGCTAGTGCAAACATCTTTGAAAGTTCATTTAATGTTAAAGTTTTAGCTGTGAGTTTGCAAGTATGGTGTCATTTGCATGGAACAAACTGCTTATAGTAATTGTGCTGTGTGTAGTCCCAACCAGCTGTCTGCTAACTAACATCCAAAAGTGACAGAACATATGGGTCACTCTGGCACATTTGATAGGCCAAAAATCAATGTGTTTGAGCCTAGCCACACCTGGAGATCCTTTCCACACCTGTCTCATAGGAGTCCCTGAATGGGATCCTCAAGCATTTAAAGGTTTAATTAGTAATGAGACTCGACTGAATAAATTGGCAATGTTGCAAGAGTGCAGTTGCACTGTTGGCTTCACATTAAGACAACTTGAAGCCTGCTGGCAAGTGAAAATTATCAAAGTTCTTAATGTTACTATAGAGCCCCCAGAAGAATAAGATTTGTTAAGTTCCACCAATACCTCAGGTGGATGGATAATGTTTGAACCCCCAACAAAAGCCATTCTAACAAAGTAATGCAGCACTGGGCTGAAGTCAGCCCTATGGCTGATCTCGTTACTACCATTGAAAGTAAAGCCTTTATTCATGGTGCAATCTCACAGGACAATTACCAAAGCGATTACTTAGTTCCATATTCCTAATCTGTGGAGATAGAGCATGGAATGAGATTCCTGCTAATCCATATAGAGGACCCTGTAATCTTGGGAAATTTACTTTGTTCCATCCAAGCTTACACCAGTTGCTTAATGTGGCTGATAAAATAAAAAACATCAAACAGTCAAAGCAAAGCCTGTATGAATTAAGGCTTAGCAACTCTAAAATAGCTCACTTGTTAGACTAAGAAAGAATTGAACTTAACATCCACAATGTTAAGTGAACTTTTAACCGATGTGAGTAGTGTACGTCTTGCAGTATTACAAAATTGAGCTGCAACTGATTTCTTGATCTTAGCACAAGGATATGGTTGTGAGGAGTTTGAAGGCTGTCTGAATCTAACTGATCATTCAGCTTCCATCCATAAGCAACTACAACAGCTACAGGATGGGTTACATGCCCTGAAAGAAGATAGTGACCCCATTAGAAGTTGGTTCACCAGCTGGGTATCACTGGATGGTTGAGGTCTCTTGTGCTAGAAGGGGGGCAGACTTTACTTATAATGTTAATAATGACAGTCTAAGTTGTATGTTATCTTGCCTTCATAAGAGTATAGAATGAGTCACATCCAAAGCCTGGTTTGTACAAAAAGAGAAAGAGGGAAGTGTTGATATATATTAGTAAAGGCCTGTCTGCACAAACCAGTCTTTGAAATAAGTCGTGATATTAAAGGCTAAAGTCCTTGAAACCTTCCTGCAGAAGAGAGAGTAAAGCAAAACAATATCCTTGTGTACAGGAGAAAGAATGTAAACCTGTGTGTATTAGCCAATGGTAACTTGCTAAGCCCATGGACCCTGTAGAACCCTATAAAAGGTGTGCTAAAGATAGAAATAAATGGCGTTCACTTTTACTTCTGTAAAGAGTGGTGAATAGCTGGCAGTCTCTGAATAGACTGGAGATTTGAGAGTAAGGACGCCCATACAGACTATTTCAGCAGGCAGTCTGTGTGTAGGCATTCAGGGCTTCCCCCGATGTCGACACACGGCTACTGCTCCAGTCCACTCCTGCAGAGTGTCAGTCATGGCTTCCCATCCTTCTCTTCCAGCTGAGATGTCCAAACCTCTGGAGCTTTAGAGACCTTGACACATCACCGAGTGTGATGGGTCCACCCGTGTTCAGCTCTCTTGACGGCTGTTTCTGTGGTCAGCAACACCTGGAAAGGTCCACGCCACTTAGCCACCAGTAGTGCTTCTTTCCACTCCTTAACTAGGAGCCAGTCTCCTGGTTGGATGTTATGCACTGCAAAGTCCAAAGGTAAGGTCTGTGTCAGCTGAGCTTCCTGTCAAAGAGATTTCACAAGAGACAGTATCCGAGCCACATACTGTTTTAGATACACATCACTTATCTCTACCCCCTGCCCCAGGCTGAGAATTACAAGGATAAGGAATTCCAAACATCAATTCAAAAGGAGATAGTTGAATATCTTCCCTGGGTCTGGCCCTTATTCTTGCTGTAATAGATACATATATTGTTGGCTTTTCGCAAATATTAAAATGAATGTTATGTGTATAAGAATGGAAATTTTTGTTGTATTAATGTAGTTTTCTTTATTTCTCTTATTGATGAAACTTAGAAATAGTGGTATAATAAATATATGTTCAGCTATGACATAGCATTAAAACAAAAACTACTTTTGTCTGTATAACCCAAAGACTGAAAAAAGATAACTGGAGACCCATTTTTTTTTTCTTTTTGTAAACTATCTTATCCAGACGAAGACAGCAGTGACCAGAACTCTGGGGGGAGGAATTTCTTGCATTTCTGGTATCAGGAAATGTAAATCTCGATGGTGCCAAAGAAGATTGGGAAGGGGGCAAGAGAAAACTGAACAGAAGAACACCAAAGATCCTAAGAAGAATGTATGAATATGTATGAGAGTGTATGAATATGTATGAGAATTTATGCCTATGTAGTAGGGTTCTGTTTTTAAGGGACAATCCTTTGTTAGTAAGGTGTGCTCTCTTGGCTGAATGCAGAGACACCCGGCTGTATCTGTATACTTGACTTTATTTTTTTCTCCTAATTGTTTTTTTTTATTAAACTTTTAAATTCTATAAAAAATTACGTGAACCTCGTTTTTCACACAGAGAAGAAAGCTGTTTGCAGTGAAAAATCACTTAAAATCCATAATAGTTTCTGGCCTTATCCATACAAATAGAAGAAAATACTCATCAGAGCTAAGGGAGGCTGGATATCCACTCAACCACCTCTACTTCTGAAGGTGTGATTGCTCTTTTTACAAGAAATGGGATTAGAATATGACAAAAAAAGCTTTATTAGCTTTAATAACGTGGGCAAAGAACCACGTTTTAGATACAACCAAGGAAGTGGCTTTTGATACAAATATGTGGCAACGGACTGGACATTATATTCCTAGAGCAGTCTCAAAAGGGGATGATGATGCTATCAAGGTTTTAAAACCTTGGAGATTTATTTTTAACATAATGGAACAGATAAATGCTGACCTGAAAAGTGGGAACAGAGCTCTGGAGAGGACAGAGGTGCCTGCATGGAGCGGCACCACCAAACAGGTGTCCAGCGTGGTAGGGCTGCTTTAAACACACCTCTCACCAGAACTGCTTTCTAGAGCGCCGTTTTCTACAACTCCGCCTAACCAGAGAGCCTGGGGAGCAGGCTGTACCCCACCGGGCAGAGAAACGGCAGCATGAGATGACCAGAGAAATGTAGCAACCCTGCCAGGTGTCTGGACCCCGCTGAGCGGCAGAACAAAGGAGAACCGTACGTCCCGGCTTGTGCCGGCACCGCCCCTCAGCCACCGGAGCCGCCCACACCCCTCAGCGCCCTGGAAACGCCCAGACTGCCCCCTCCCCAAGCTGATTGGCTCAGCCCAGAAGCCACGCCCACCATCTGCCTCCACTGGCCACGCCTACAGGCCGCTGCTGCGGGGGGCGGGGCCCGAGATGATGTCACGTAAAATGGCCGGATCCAAAGCCGGAAGTGCCCCAGAAGCTAGAAAGAGCCTGCCGGCGCCAAACTCCAACCCAGCACCCAGCGCAGTTCCAGCTTCGCCACAGCTACAGCTGTTAGCGTTCAGGAACACACATAATTACGGAATGATTATATGAAGGTGCTTATTGAAGAGTTCTGGGTGTCAGGGATACACATACCCAAATCTGAGCTGATTTGGTTTTGAGTTGAACATGTTTTATACTCTATCGTTATACAACTTACATATTAATTATTAAACTTACATTGGTCTATTGTATGCATTGTTTTTACCCAAGCATGGATCTCTCGTGATCCCCCCCAAACCCCTAACATTGTTCCTCATGTTCTTTAAACAATAATTGTATCTAATCACATCTAACAATTGTATCATTTATCATTTACTGACTACACAAGTGCAGTTTGACCTGATCTTTAGCAAGCACAAGGCCTAACATTTCCCAGGGCCTACTTTTCCCAGGGCTTTCCAAACCTAACTTTTTTTCTAAGTCTCCAAATTTTCTAAGATTTTAGAACCTTTTACTATCACAACCACATCATTCACAGCCAGAAGAAGCCACACAGCAGAAGGAAACACAAGATCTCCACAAAGAGAACTAGAGTCTTCACCTCACCACTAGCCCAGAAGGACAAGCACGTCTAGCCCCGCTGTCAGCTGCTTCAAACCCACTGATGTTCAAGGCAGAAAACGTTCCCACTAGAGATCCACTGATCTTCTGGATGGAGGTAAAACAAAAAGCGGTTGAAAGCGGGGATACAGAAGGAACTGAACTGATCTCTGCACCCATGTATTTACCAATAGAAGAGGGCTGGCAGCAGGGAGGGGGAACAATAGGAGCATTCCCAGTTATGCGAGGTAATGGCACAACACCTGATAAATAGGTACCCTTTAACTGGCAAGTCCTTTCAGAGCTACGCCAGCTGGCTGCTAAACAGGGACTAGGATCTCCTGCTGTAGCAAGTATGCTAAGATTTATAATTGCCAGTGAATTAACTCCATATGATATGAGGCACATTGCAAATTAATCTGTAGTCTGGTGCAGTATATGATGTTTGAAATGGCCTGGAGATCCTACGCAGAGAATCAGGGGTTGAAAAATGCAAGAGCTTTGCAGCAGGACCCGTGCTTTGGGGCAGGCATTCCTCAACTAATGGGATTGCATCCCACAGAAGATCTCCAAACCCAGGCTCGCTTGAACTCTGCAATTCTAGCCCAAGTGAAAGACTGAGCAATGTGAGCTCAAACAAAAATTACAGACTTTTCAGTGCCAACCCAAAGCTATTCAAGCATAAGACAGAACCCCAATGAGTTATATATGCAATTCATAGAACGTTTGCAGGATGCTATGGAAAAACAAATCACAAACAGTGAAAAAAGGGGTCAATTGATGCTAGAATTGGCATGAGATAATGCAAACCAAGACTCTAGAAAAATTATAGATGCATTACCTCAAGAGAATCCATCTCTGGAGGAGATGATTACAGCATGCGCTAAGGTTGGGATGGGATCTCATAACATGGATATGCTAGCCAATTCTATTAGAGCTGCTGTTAAACTCACACCCTATTGCTATAAGCGTGGACAACAAGGCCACGTGAAAATAAACTGTCCACACAAGCCCATTCTACAGGGGACATCTCAGGGACAAAGAAGGGGCAATGCAGCCACTGATGTGGGAGAGTCGGACATACAGCCAAGGTATGCTGGTCCGAATTTCATGTTAATGGGCAATCTCTCAAAGACCGGGGAAACGAGAAGCCCAAAGTGAAGGGGAAACATATGATGACACAAGTATTTTCCCACCCTCCAGCACAAGCCTGTGTCACCAGCTCACAGCAAGGACAAGGGGATCAGCTGGCATGGATGTTTCCACCTCAATCCCAATAACCATAAACTCATGACAAGTGCACAAAGTCTCTCTCGAGGCCCACAGGCCCATAGGGCAAGGACTGAGTGCACTGCTAATAGGGAGATCCAGTGCAACTTTACAAGGTATCTTTGTGTACCCAGGTGTTACTGATGCTGATTTTACAAAACAAATACAAGCCATGGTGTCAACCCCTACTCCCCCTGTGACTAACCCTGCTAAGACCAGAATTGCCCAACTTATTCCTTTTAACTCTTCTGTCCCCAGTGCAGATTCTAAGGAGCGAGGAGACCAAGGCTTCGGATCAACAGGACAGCCCCAGGTGTACTGGACTCGAGTCGTAGGTGATCAAAGACCGAATATGGTTTGTACTGTCACGATGCTTCAGGTGAGGCCCTCACAGATAAAGGTCAGTGGCATGATTGACACAGGAGCAGATGTCACCATTATCTCTGCCAACACATGGCACTCATCCTGGCCTACCACACCTGCAGGATCTGCTGTTGCTGGCCTTGGAGGGACCCCACAGAGCTGTTTGAGCAGCAATCCTGTGTTTATCAAAAATCCAGAAGGCCAAGTAGCCACAATATGGCCTTACATCACTGCAGTGCTACTGAACTTGTGGCGGAGGGATGTTCTGTCAGCATGGGGGTAGAGTGGGAACGGATTTTTTGACAGGGGCCACTGTATTGATGGGTGAAAATTATCCTACACCAGCCCTGAAATGGCTTACAGATCAGCCCATGTGGGTGCCACAGTGGTCCCTTGAAAAGCTAGATGCCCTAAAATCATTAGTACAAGAACAGCTAGCTCAAGGACACATAGAGCCATCTATAAGCCCTTGGAACACCCCAGTATTTGTCATTAAAAAAAAAAAAAAAAATCTGGTAAATGGAGATTTCTCCAATACCTCAGAAAAGTCAATTCTGTGATAGAAAGCATGGACACATTGCAAGCAGGGATGCCATCTCCCACAATGCTACCTACCTCCTGGGACATTCTGATAGTAGATTTGAAAGATTGTTTCTTCACTGTGATAAATGTGGCATTGGATAAAAATTCGTGAAGGAGAATAAAGAAATATATATTTATAATAATGTAAAGATATAAAATGTAGTATGATCTAAAGATTCCTTTCCGAGTCAGGCGGTAACGATCCACTGCGACGCTTATCAGCCCGAGATAAAGAGCAGGACACAGGCAATCAAGCTCTCAAGACAATGAGAGTAGCCTGGCTGAGATATCCATCTGCTTCACACCAAAAAGCCATAGTAACATGGAAAGAGGAGGGTGAGTGGCAAATGTTGGAAAGTTATCAGAACGGACCTCCCCACTTGGTAGAATTACATGCTGTAGCTATGGCTTTCCAACGTTTTCCCCATATCCCTCTAAAGATAGTAACTGATTCTGCATATCTAGCTGACATCACATAGAGATTAGACCAAGCACTGTAAAAGGAAATTGATAATGTGCCACGGCGGCGGAGGTGGCAGGGGTGCCGCGACGACCCGGAAGAAGCGGTCCGCGGTTGGACTGCCCGGGGGCACAGGCACATCCTCTGCCTGGTGAGTGATTTCAGCTCAGCTCAGCAGCAGCGTGCAGGCGACGCGGAGAGAGAGACTAGAGCGCTGTGCGGCGTTCCGCAGAGAACTAGCCTTTATTAAAGCAGGGCCCTCGGCAAAGGGAGCCAGTGACAGCAGCTCTCCTCCAACAGGGGAAAAACTGGGGTATTTATAGGGGAGGAGAAGGGCGCGGGGGAAACTGGGATCCATGTATCGGGGTAGGATGGCAGGGGAGAGCACCAATGGAGTGTAACAGTTTAACGTAACTAGCTCCAAGATTTCCGGGAGTGACACTTTTCTCTCTCTGAGATAAGGTGCCTTGCCTCCAAGGGAGAGCCAGGATCTCTGAATCAGCTGGTTTCCCGACCCCCACAATAATGCACAATTATTATTCAATCTGCTAAAGACTCTACACCATGGCATCCAAGCCAGAACCTACCATTATTCTATTTTACACATCAGGAGTCACGCAAATCTACCAGGTTTTATCACAGAAGGCAACGCCAGAGCAGATATGCTAGTGAGCCCTGCCTGGAGAGACACCACAGCCAGACACACTAGCACAAGCAAAAGCATCACATGATTTCTTCAATCAGGGTGTTTGAGCCCTACAACGGCAATTCCAACTGACAAACACAGAGGCTCATAATATTGTTAGCACCTGTGCTGACTGCCAGGGCCACACTGCACCACTGCAGCTGGGGGTAAACCCTCGTGGACTGCATGCCTTTCAAATCTGCCAAACCCATGTCACACGCATCCCTGAATTTGGACGCTTTCAGTATGTACACTTATCCACTGATACCTTCTCATCAGCAATATGGGCTACAGTGCACACAGGAGAAAAGGGTCGGGATGCCATTGCACATTAGCGGTCAGCCTTTGCTGTTTTGGGCATCCCTCCCACCATCAAAGCAGACAATGGCCCTGCATACACTTCACAGAGAACAAGACATTTCCTACAGCTCTGGGGTGTAGCACACCACACAGGAATTCCTCAACTAGCAATGGGACAAGCCACTGTGGAAAGAGCACATGGCGCTTTAAAACATATTACTGAAAAAGAAAAGGCAGGAATGTCTGGTGAAACACCACAGAGCAAGAGAGCCAAGGCTATTTACACACTAAATCACCTAACAGTATCAGAAAAGTCCCAGAACCCAGTCATTTTAAATCCCTTTCTAGCATTACAATCATCTGGAGATGAACAGTTGCCTAAACCCAAGGTACTGGTGAAAGACCTTCTCACTAAGAAGTGGGGAGGCCCGTGGAGTTTCATTGCCTGGGGAAGGGGATATGCCTGTGTTTCCACAGACACTGGAACAGAATGGGTACCTGCCAGATGTGTCTGTCCTGCTCTGTGTCCTGCCTGGGACCACAAACAACAGCCTCCTGACAGAACCTCAATGGATGGAATGGAGCAGATTGAAGAGGAGTTGTTGTTCTGATTGGGAATGGCGATAAAGAACGACATGGACTCTCAAGGGAGTCACAGCACGAGAATTCTCTGGTTTATTACTTCAGGCCTGTTTTATAGACTGGTACGTGGAAAGTACAGAAAATAAACTCTTATTGGTTAGCAAAGTGCTACATCACCATCATTGGTCAGGGGGCTCACTACCCCCCTGACTTTCTCCTGCAAGGAAAACAAGAGGACAGACAAACAGCACCTGGCAGTTGTTTTCTGTCTCTGAGGATTGTTTTGAAATCCTCCTATGAATTTCCCAGGCTAGCTTCTCAGGCAGGACTGAGAGGCCGTGGGCCTGCAGCCTGCTCCAAAGCTAGCATCCATAATTCACCCTTTCTATTAGAAAAAATAAAAAAGCAGTGTTTGTTACATCCTACTGGGCCCTTGTAGGACAGAGAACAAACACAGCTCAAGAGGTTTCTTTACTAGAACTTTGAATGGATGTCGATCTAGAATTTTGGTTTACGTTTTGATGTTTAAGAATTGTTTTCCTTGCAAGGACTTGATGGTTGAGTCTAATATTTCTAATTCAGTGAATTAATACACACACTATATAAAACATTGTTAGTCTGTTCGAATTGACAGTCTAACTTGTCAATAGAAAAGTTTAAGAGAACACTAAAGTGATAAAACTCACATTAAGTACACTTAGATTTATACTCAGTGACACTCTACTCAATTTTACTATGCAAAATCCATAAACTTTTTACAAATCTATTAACAATGCACAATGCAATTTATGATGCTTTGATCCCCCCTTCTTATCCCTTTTTTTTTTTTTTTATTGGATTTTCTCTTTAAATATAATTGAGGGGTTTTTGAGGGATTTATAAAGTTTACATGGTTGCTGTTATTGTTCGTCGGGTTTTTGACTGGATTGTGCTGGATGAGGAAGTTTATGGAGGTTTCACTAAGGATGGATAGGATGTAGACTTATTTTAGGATGATTCTTGGCTGTTAGAACAGTAGTTCATGAATTTCAGGAGGTTCAGGGAACTTGAAGTTACTATCGCTTCGCGGCTTGTTGTCAGCTCTGTAAACACAAGACTTAAAAGGTCCAAGGGGAGTAAATTTGGGTCCCGCAGGGACTGCAGGACTTTGGCGCGGCTCAGGCCGCTGGAGCCGACGGACACGGCACCGACCCCGAGGCATCTCCTCGGGCCGGCACAGAAGGTCCCGGCCGAGGGGCCTGCCGCTCTGTTTCCCTTCCCCCGCCACCTTTATGGGTGCGGGGGGGGAGCGCTGGTAGAACTCGGATCGGGAGCGCAACACGGTTCGCTCTCCCCACCTCCCGCGCCTCCCCGCTGGAGCGCGGGGGGAGCACGAGGGCGAGCGCGTCTCGCGCGCGCGGGGCGAGCAAAGCCGCCGGCCCCCCTTGCCGCTTTTTTGCTGGTACTTCGGATGTGTGCGGGGGGGCGCGGGGCCACAGAACTCGGCCCAGCGCTCTCCAGCACGGCAAGCGTGGAGGGAGCGAGGCTCGCCCCTCTCCTCTCCGGGCACCTCCCCGCTGGAGCGCGGGGGGAGCGCGAGGGTGAGCGCAGGGCTAGCGCGTCCCGCACACGCGTGGAGAGAGCGAGGCCGCTGGCCCCCCCCGCCGCTTTCTCGCCGGTACTTCGGACGCGGGGGGGGGTGATGCTCGCCACGGGCCTGGCCCCGGCCTCAGATCTGGGTTTGGGCTCGGCTTTTTCGGGGTCAGCTGGCGGCCGCCCAGGCCGCGGCCGGTGGTGGCGAGCAGGCGCAGGGGGAGCGAGGTTGCTGTTCTCTCTCCCCCCGCCGCTTCTCTGCTGGGGGGAGCTGCGCGCCCCGCCGCATTGGTACACGGGGGGTTTTTCGCTCGGGCCTCCCGGCGGCGGCGGCCTGCGGTGTTCCGGACCCGCACTCGGACCCCTCGGTGGCGCCCCGCGCGCCGGGCGCGGGGGGGGCTGAAGAGAGGTTTTTCTGCTGGCAAAGCCCACGCACCGAGCTCCGCTGATGGCGGGCGCTCAAACTTTTCTGGAGAGGGAGATCTCTGGCTCGCGGATTGCTCTTGCTCGCTGCTAAAGTCCTCTGACGGTCCGGGCAGAGCTGAAAGAGCACTACACAGCTCATCCACGGTTTCATCTCCCAGTCCCTCATCTTGTACAACGGAGGAACTTTCGGCATCAAAGTTTCTCATCCCAGGTTCACTGTTTTTAGGCTGGCACTGTTCCAGTGCCCTAAGTTGCTGCTAAGTCGCACGCACTGGTATTTCTCGCAACTAGCTCAGTTCACAGGTGGTCCCCTACTGACCACTAAATCTCAAGGTCAAACACATCATTCACAGTTATAGCAAACTCCTGCGCTATCACCCAGTGGAACAAAGCGCGTATATCTTCTTCAGGAATACAGAGTCTCATGCTCAGCAATTCAGGAATACAGAGTCTCATGCTCAGCAAGGCATTTTGCCATGCAAGGCAGACCAGCTGCTCGTTAGCTAAATTACAGCTCTCCATTATGAAAACTTTATCTTGGCGGCTCTGCGAATGCAGTAATGCAGACGCTATCGGCTCTGACCCGGGACTTCGAGCTCTACTTCACCAAGACAGCCGTTCCAAGCCCACTCACCGGCAGGCTCCACTATCCCGTTGGTTTCCAGAACCAGCTTCCTCTAGGAAAGCCCGGGAGAATTCCACTTACCCCTCCAGGGGGAAGGGCTGGCTTTTTTCCCCGCTCGCTGCTTACCCTCAGGGGATTAGCAGGTGTCGTCACGTCGGTTGCTCTCTGACCTCGGGGGTCGGCTGCACTTCACGTCGGGTTACCGGACCTCAGGGGTCGGTTCAACATCACGCGGGGTCACCAGATGTCGTTCCGATTGGGAACGGCGATAAAGAACGACATGGACTCTCAAGGGAGTCACAGCACGAGAATTCTCTGGTTTATTACTTCAGGCCTGTTTTATAGACTGGTACGTGGAAAGTACAGAAAAGAAACTCTTATTGGTTAGCAAAGTGCTACATCACCATCATTGGTCAGGGGGCTCACTACCCCCCTGACTTTCTCCTGCAAGGAAAACAAGAGGACAGACAAACAGCACCTGGCAGTTGTTTTCTGTCTCTGAGGATTGTTTTGAAATCCTCCTATGAATTTCCCAGGCTAGCTTCTCAGGCAGGACTGAGAGGCCATGGGCCTGCAGCCTGCTCCAAAGCTAGCATCCATAAGGAGTGACCAGAACAACTTGTTCATCTACCTCGTGGAAATCAGAGACTGTTGAAAAGGGCAGTTCATTTAAAAACTCTTTGTTTACAAATTGTTTTTCTGCTGAGTTTTTCTCACGGTTCTAAATGTTGAATATTTTTGTTTCTTGTTTCTAGAGTTCAAGAATAATGTCAGTTCTAAGCAGTTTCTTGTTTCTAATGTTAAGTTGTAACTTGTACTAGTAAGTAGTTAACCCATGGCATGTTAGCTTGAAGGATTGTGATCTCACCTGCCAGTTCCTGGAAGTGAGTGTTGCAAACTCAATTTAGTACACAAAGCATGTTGCTAGCCGAAGAGAACTAAGTTAGTCAAATTGATTCAAAAACTTAAAATTAAACCTATGCTGTACCTGTTATCATGTCTGCAAAGGGCCCTTGCAGATAAGACAACAGAGAGCAATTTATATTTTTTTTAATTTAACTGAAAAGGGTGAATTGTTGCAGTAGTGTCACAGTGCAGCTGGTCTGGACTGGACTAAGTAAATCTAGACATAACACAAATCTAGTCTGGCTAGCCTAATTTATGTGTGAACCACTGCACACCACTGGCCAGGATGCTGGGCAGGGAAAGAAGTATCAGCCAATGCCTGTCTAGCCCAGGAAATTTGAACTGAGTATTTAAGTGAGTTCTAAATAATAAATGAGGCTGTTTGTCTCATGAGCACCTGGAGCATGAGTTGTGCATTCTTTGTCTCCCCATCCACGACCATCACGTTACACACACCCACTCTTTCCCAAAGCTCCTTGCAGACAGCATCTGCTACAGACACATCCCCCGCTGCCATCCCTTGGCCAGGGGCCTCGTGGCTCATGCCAGACCCTTCTTCCTCCCGAGGAAGCCTCCTCCCAGTAAGGGGGGAGCCCCCCCCCCCCAGCCCAGGATTCTCCAGCTCAGCCCCCCTAGAGCCAGGCCTCCTTCGGAGCCCCACATGCCCTGAGCCAAGTGGGGATTGGTGGCCATCTTGGCCACAGCAACCACAAATAAATTTAGGTTCAAACATAGGACAAGAGAGAAAGGGCCAGCAAAACCTCAGCTCGGGGCATGAGGAGAGCAGACTTCAGGCTGCTCAGGGAACTGGTACGCAAGGTCCCTGGGAAAAATGTTATTGAGGGTGCTGGGCTCCATCATTGCTGGTCGCTTTGGAAACATCACCTCCTAAGGGCACAGGAGCAGGCGATTCCCAAATGTTGGAACCCAAGCAGGCAAGGCAGAAGGCTGGCTTACCTGAACAGGCAGCTTCTCTGGGAAAGAGGATGGAAAAGGAAGTTGTGTGCCCAGTGGGAGTGAGGTCAAGAGAAGAATACACAGATGTTTCTTGCCTCTTGCAGGGAGAAATTTGGTATGCTGAAAGCTCAGCTGGAGATGAAGGTGGCCAGAAATGTGGGACACAATCAAAAGTGTTTTAAAATACATTAATGGAAAAAAACTTTGTAGAAATAACCCTACTGTCCCCTTCTAGGGTGTGGATGGTCACCTCACAAACAGGGATAGAGACATGGTACAGGGGTTTAGTGCATTCTGTGCCTCTGTCTTCAACACTCATCCCTCCCTTCCCACTGGAAAACATTGCATTGTACCAAGGGACACTGGTCCTTGAAGAGGGTAAGTCCTGCTCAGTGGAAAGCAAACCACCCCTGTTTGATCCACAGCATTCCCATCCAAACTCAACATGTGACAGCTATTGGGAAGAAAGACACCTTATCCCAGTCAAAACCAGAGCAGTGGAAGCACCATGAGCACTCCTTGGCAAATCCTGATTTATTTATAACAGAGGCACTGCAGAAATCAGTGAGCTGCTAACAAAATCTCTTCTTGCCCTCAACAGCCCATTCCATCTGAACGGAGAGCTCCCCAGAGACAGAGGAACTCCCTTTGTCTCTGGAGGATTTTTTCAGGCACAGAGTAGTGTTTGTTTCCAGCTGGTAGTGTGGCAACATCTTGGGAGCTGTGGGGTTGACACTGCTGGCACCAGCACCCTTCCTGATGTGCCACCATTTGGTCCAGGGAATGATTCTTTGCAACGGACTGAGCTCCCGTTCTTACTTCCAGGCTTTTTCTGGCCACGTCCATCTTCAGAGATGAGCCAGTTCTGCTGATCCCTGAGGCGGGCTGGGCTGTGACTGCACAAAGGGCCTGAGAGCTGGCATGAGGCAGGGCTGTGATGTCCCACAGTTGTCCTGGCCACAGCACTGTGACATCATTGCGTTGTCACTCTATAACACAGGCCAGCACCCACAGCTGCCAGCGCAGTCGCGATGGGACGTGCCGGAATCATGGATGACGGTGTTGTCCTGATGACTGTGCTTGTCCTGCTGCTGGCCGCTGTGGCTGTCTGGTGGGCTGTTGGCCACTGGCAACCATGGAGACAGCAGACATGGAAAGCGAAGAAGAGCAAGCGCCGCTGGGTCCGGCCTAGAGGCTCACGGAGGAACCGAGGAGCCCCTGTGGCTCCGAGATACTCCGGGCCCCTAGCGGCCCCTGGCAAGTGGCCACGTGCTCCCGCGAGCCCTCTGGACAGCTCCTGCAGCTGGGGCTCCTGCATGGCAGTGGCCCAGGAGCTGCAGGAACTGTTGCTGCTCCTCTGGGATCGCAATGGGACATGTGTGCCGCTCTACTCTGGGATGTGGCAGGCACTCTGGAAAGAACTGGAGGAGCTGGTGAACCGAGGCCACCTGGCCTGCTGTGGCTCGTCTGGTTCCTCCAGAAGCCGCCATCACCCCAGGAGGCTGCTCCCAGCAAAATTCCCCACCACCCCTGGGAAAGCCTCAACCCCTGCAAGGATGGCACACCAGCAGAGACCCACCATCCATGCAGGAACCTCAGGCTGTCAGAGACCCTCCATTCTGCCAGGAGCCTCTGCTATCTCTGACAGCCTCCATCCCTCGCAGAGGCTCAGGGAGACCTGTCAGCCTGCAGAAGATGCAGAGCCCATGGACAGTTCTCCCAGCTCCCTTGGACTCCCAGACTTCAACAATAAGGGTACAAGCCTGACCATTGACATGGCCAGGGAAAGCCCAGAAGTCCAAGTGGGAGCCCAGCCCAATCCAGGGGAGCCTTCTCAGGAGCAGCTGGCGGAGCAGCAAGCATCCTGGAAGCAGCAGTTGTCATCCCACTGCTCCCAGAACTCTGGGCAAGTTGTGCCAGCTGCCAACAGCCCAAGCCTGGTGGTGGAGACGACCCTCAAGACACCAAGGAGGTTCCTCCATCTCCAGGAAGCTGCCCCAAGAAAGCCCTTGACTACCACAAAGGCCTTTCTAAGAGCAGGTGAGATCTCCTGAGGAGCTGTCTGAGGCTCGCCCAGTGCTCTTGAGGGACACCCCAGGCCACGCCATGGCCCCTGAGAGCAGCCCAGTCCCTGGCTGTTTCCAGTGCCTCTGATGGCACGGCTTCAAAAACCTGTCTGCTTTGCAGCTGCTCCTGGGACCCCCCTGTGCAAAGCCTTGGGCTGTAGCCCCGGCCGTTCTCAACAGCAGAGTCCAGCCCACAACGCCGGGGACAGTGACAGTGACGGTGCCATCCAGACACACTGCACTCCGGCTCCTGCAGCCTCTGCGTGCTCTGCTGTCCCAGCTCTGCTGCTCAACAGCCCGACGGCTGCAAGGCAGTGGCCACTGCTCGGCAGGCAGCAGGAAGCAGGTCAGAGCAACATGACCCACACTGGCCCGGCCCGCTGCACTCGCGGGCATTTGGGGAGGTTCCTGGGCACGAGGGTGATGGCTCGGTCTTGGTCGCAGAGCAAAAGAAGAAGCTGCAGGAGCTGTACCAGCTGGGTCCGCAGCTGGGGAGTGGTGGATTTGGCACCGTGTTCTCAGGCATCCGCCTCTCGGATGGGAGCCCTGTGAGTGGCCATGATGGCCGGGTGTGCGAGGAGGATGAGGGATGGGGAGGGGCAGGACTTGAGCTAAGCCTCTCTCTCTCAATGGCTTGCAGGTGGCTATCAAACGCGTGGCTCGGGACAGCGTCCTGCAGTGGGACGAGCTGGTGTGTGAGCGGGGCCAGCAGGACAGAGCGGGGCACGGCTGGCAGGGATAAGCCCAGGGTGTCAGGAGTGGGAGGCGGTAGATGGCTGGGGGAGCGGGCATGGGCTCAGGTTGCAAGCCGGGGCATTGTGGGCCCAGAGATGCCAAACATCGACAGTAGGGCCGGGCAGGGGGCACCTCCAAGCAACCCCTGGGCAGGAGGAATGCCAAGCAGCAGGGAGTCTGCCCAAGAGGGCACTGGGGCATCCCAGGCAGGAGGCAGAACAGCCACAGGGCAGCATCAGGCGTGCTGGAGGCATCGTCTCTTCCTCACAACCCGATGGCACCCGTGTTCCCGTGGAGATCGTGCTCTTGGAGAAGGTGGGCTCTGGCTGCCACAACATCATCCAGCTCCTGGACTGGTTTGAGCTGCCTGACAGCTTCCTGCTGGTGATGGAGCGTCCGGAGCCATCGCAGGATCTCCTGCACTTCCTGCTGGAGCAGGGGTTCCTGTGTGAGGAGATGGCACGCTGGCTTTTCTGCCAGGTGCTGGAGGCCGTGCGGCACTGCACTGCCTGCGGCGTCCTGCACCGAGACATCAAGCCAGAGAACCTCCTCCTGGACCTGGAGAGCGGCCACCTGAAGCTCATTGACTTCGGTTGCGGCACCTTTCTCCAGGAGCGCGCCTTCACGCAATTTGCTGGTGAGCCCACAGCCCGGGCCCTGCTCCCAGTGCCAGGCACTGCACGGCCCCATTCCCTCCTCGGCTGCAGGCTGCATCCTTCAGCTGGCTGCTGGCTGCTGGCTGCCCTTTGGCAGCAGATGCTGTGCCCCAGGAGCTGGCTGCTGGCCCTGCCGACGGGGGGAGCTGCAAAAGCCAGGTCCTGGCCCCTCAGCTTAGCAGGCCCACAAGGTCTTGGGCTGCTCCGCTGGCCTTCTTTGCCTTGCAGAATGGTTTCTTGGCTTTGGCCACTTGGCTGGGGGATGTGGGGTGGCCTTGGGGAGGAGTTGTGTCCACCGGTGCAGCTCCTGCCTATGGATGCTAAATCTGAACCAGAGTGCCTGTAGTTATTACAGGCCACATAGCTCTCAGGCCTGACTGAGGGCTAGCCTGAGAAATTCATGAGAAGGAATTAAAACAATTCTCAGAGATACTAAACAGCCTTGCAGGTGTTGTTTTGCAGTCTTGTTTTCTCTTGCAGGAGAAGGCCAGGGGGGGTGATGGGCCCCCCTGACCAATGATGGTGATGTAGTACTTTGTTAACCAATAAGAGTTTCTTTTCTGTACTTTCCACGTATCTGTCTATAAGACAGGGCTGAAGCAATAAACTAGGAATTCTCGTGTTGTGACTCCCTTGAGAGTCCATTGTCGTTCTTTATCGCCGTTCCCAATCAGAGCGACACCTGCCTCTGCCAGGAGGCGGGCACCAGGCGCTGAAAGCCAGCAGCCTGTGTCTGGACAGCGCCTTCTCCCATCTCCCCTAGGAACACGCGCGTACAGCCCACCCGAGTGGATTCACCTTGGCTGCTACCATGGCCATTCAGCGACCATCTGGTCCCTGGGCGTGCTGCTGTATGTCATGGTCTGTGGAAACCACCCCTTCCAGGAGGACCGTGACATCGTGTTCGGGCAGCCCTTCTTCAGGCAGCAGGTCTCTCCAGGTTGGTATCTGGCCTCAAGAAGGCAGACTTTTGCAGATGGCAGCATGCAGCCCAGCATGGCCCTCACACAGCTCCACAGGACATCCATCTGCCCTCAAGAGCTGGCTGCAGGAGGTGGCCCGTGCAACTGAAGGAGCTGGATGTGTCCCACCGTGCCACTCTCCCACACAGGGCAGAGGCGGCTGGGAGGCTGGCGCAGCTCTGAGCACACGCAGCACGGCCCGGGCCCCGTGGGCGCTGTGAGCAGCTGAGCAGGAGCCTTCTGAAAATGACCAGCACTTTCTGGCTTCTCTCCCCAGAGTGCCAACATCTGATCTGCTGGTGTTTGTCCAAGCACCCCGCGGACAGGCCAGAGCTGGAGGAGATCTTGCGCCACCCTTGGGTGCGGGGCAGGTGTTTCTGATGCCTTGTTGGAGCCTCTGCAGCACCCACTTACTGAATCCCATGCAGGACTGAGGACCCAAAAAATAAAACCATGAACCCATTCTAGGCTGTCAAGTCTGGTTCTTGTTAGCAACTTCAGCTAAAGAGACCTCTTGGGAAAAGGGGTAATCAAAGGTACTCCCTTCAGCCTTTGTCAAGCTTTTGATGCCTTTCCTCCAGGATGGTACTTTTGTATCTTCAAGCACAGGCTGTAATACAGCTAGGAGGGTGTTTAACAAGCCAAGAACTGCAACAGTGAAACAACAGCTGCCCTTTCAGACTGTCAAGCTTCTTGGTGTCTCCGGAAATGAAACTAGGGCTGTGTGTGCATTCCAAGGGCCAGCGGGTGGCAGGAGCAGAGATGTTCCTCTGCTACCAAAGCTGTGCTTCTGTAAGCACCAAAACTTCATTTCAGATTGAGCCCTGATGAACTCTTCCTCTGTCTTCCCCTGAAATGGGAGGCAGGGCTGGGCCTTTGACCAGCTGGTCCACAGCTCTGGAAGTCATGGACATGGAGCTCAAGGGAAATGTTGAGATGCTGGAGTCACTCCCATGGTGCTGGGTTCATTGCACTTCCCCAAACTATCTTCCTCTGCCTTAAAAACAACTCATGGAGATGGAAAGTCACAGTAACTATTCCAGTCACAGGAAAGCACCCAGTTTGCCTGCCCTGGCCCTGTGGGCAAGTGCCATCTACTAAACCTGTGCCACCTTCTGTCTACTGCACTCACCTACCAAAACGGGTGTCAGGAAAATTAATCCACAAACACCAGAGGTTTATGTCCAAAAAGGAGACAGAGGAGTCCTTTTTTCTTCATTCCAATAAAGGGAGAGGCCATGGGGCATTCCCCTGGGGTCTCTCAAATTTTTGGAGGGCGCAGCCTCCTTTTTATCCTAATTCCCGGCCGCTTGTCCCTTCTCTCTTTCCCCATAGGCTGAGGTACTTGAGAGGTACAGACTTCCCGGAACGCCTGACACCTGGGGTACCTTCCCCCCCACCCCACCCCTCCAATGCATAATCCCTTCTTAATTCTTAACTTTTATGGAATTCATCGTGTTCTCTCAGTGCCTCTTTGATCTTTTCGTGGAATCCATCCCATTGTTTCTGTTGTCTCTCCCCAATAGCTGCATCTTATCAACTGACCCACAGCTTGTTTGTAAAGACAAATCCATCATTCCTCCCACAGGGATTGGGGGGAAAATGGATTTTTTCATAAATGCACCTGTTCTTTCATTTTTCTTCCCTTTTATGAGGGCTGCTGACCGTCTTGTGCCCTGCATGGCTCTCCAAGCCTTTACCTGAAGACCTGACCTGAACTGTGATCCTTCCAGCCAGGACCCCATTGTGAGGGGATGGTGAGAGCTCTGTGTGTCAGCCCTGGTCTGGAGGCTGAGCTGAGAGTGATGATTATCCCTTTTCCAATGACCTGTGAGCAGTGGCTGCTGTAATACATAGCATAAATAAATTCGTGCTAAAGTTATAATCTCATCTAATAAGAATCCTAGCATATTTTCGAGAAACCTTCTCTGACAAGATTATAGTGATATGCAGCAAGGCCAACAGGAATATGCATCTGCAAGGAGCATATTTCCAAGAAACCTCTGTCCGATAAGATTATAACTTGTGAATATTTGTCTGCAAGAAGTGTATTTCCAAGAAACCTGACAAGATAACAACATATACACCCAAAACAGCATGAATATTTGTCTGCAAAAAGAGCATTCCAAGAAATCCCCGAAAAGCCTGAAAACATATAAAAAACACCCTAGGACAGTCGCAGTTTGTGAAGTATGGTGAAGCGGTGCTAGCAAGCTCCTCCCTGCCTCACTTGATGCTGTTCGCCTAGTATAGCATCCAACTGATTTTTGCTTGTGGCTTTTTACGATTATATTTTTTTAATAAATTATTTTTATTAATCAAATCAGCTACTCATTTATAACACTGCCAGTCCTCCAAGGGCCATAACACATGTTCTCCAGGAGTGTGAGGTCCCCATAGTCCTGGGATGCCAGTGACTGCTCTGCATGCTCTGACCTGGCCCACAGCCATTGAGAGCTGGAGTCCTCCAGTCACCCCATGGTTTCTTCTCAGACTAGAGGAGATGGCGTCGCTCTGGGGGCTGCCAGAGTCTCATCTCACCTGGGAAGCTTTTGGGTGTTTGACACCTGTGGGTGTTTCCCAGGTTATCCTCATTTCTTCAGGTGGTGACGCTTGCCCCTCACGGCTTGCCCTAAAACGGCGGCTCCTCCCTCACCTGGCGGTCATTATGAGGCGACACTGGGGCTCAGTCAAATGGTCCTAAATGGCCTGGAACTCCTGTGAGAACCGTGCTAGCCAGGAGGTGGCACTACTTCTTTCAGGGAATTGCGGAGAGTCAAAAGCTCCCCGCTGAGCCTCCTATTTTTCAGGATGAGCTCCCCCCGCGCCCTCAGCCTCTCTTCACCCGACTTGCACTCCAGAGCCTTCACCAAGACATTGCTTCCAGCTACTGAAGCACAACCCCCCGAAAAATTCGCCTTGTCGGCGAAAAGGGTCCTTGTCCGCGACCCAGGGGGGCCCTGTGCTTAAACGAAAGATTTTTTTCGGTGTGGCTGCCTGGGTAAAAGGGAAGGAGCCATTTCAGGCACAACTGAACAAACCTGGAAGCCGCGGATCTTCCCGCCCAAACGGCTCCGCAGCGGCCGGGGTAGCTCAGGGATGGCTCCCCCGGTGCCGCCCCGGTGCCGCCCCGCCAGGGCCGTGTGTGCCCGGCCCCGCCCCGCAGCCGTGCCCAGGAAGCGGGAGCAGGAAGCTGCGGGGCCGCGGGCATGGCGAGCAGCGGCCCGGCGGTGAGCGGGGAGCCTGCAGACAGTGCCGGGGCTGAAGCGGGGCTGGGACCCGGTGTTGCCCGGGCCGGGGGTGCGCAGCGCGGCCGCGTGCCTCTGGCAGGCGGCGAGGGCGGGGCCGGGGCGGCCGCAGTGCCGCTGGGCCTGGCGGGGGCTCCCGGGCAAGAGCTGTTCGTGTCCTACCCTGCGTGTGCCTTGTCTGTTCCCTCGCGTCGGTTCCTGGCTGCACGGGTGGCACTCTGGCTGCCAAGTGCGTTTCAAACCTTCCTCAAGGGTACGTAGGTTGTACCTACGGCTCCCCAAGGTCATAGGTTGTGGTTTCTGGTGTGGCAGCGGTGTTGTGGGTGAGGCTGCTGCGTCGGTAACCAGCTCTTCAGGGTGCTGAACGCCTCTAATTTGTCCTGATGCACCTTGACCACATCCCTGCTGTCCTCCGCAAATAAAAGGATTGATTTCTTGCCAGGAGGTTTTAAATGTGCTTTGAATTAACATCTTCGTTTGTATTAACAGAAACTAACACGCACAGTGAGTGCTTCTGGTAAAGAGGGAGGTGTGTGTGGTGTGCAGCCGATAAATAACAATGGTTAATGATTGTTTTGTTAACCTCCAGTGTAAAAGCCACTGCCATGGGTCTCATCGACCTCATATGCACAGCAGCCACAGCGTCCATGGAGATAAAGATCTCTCAGGCCCATATCCCATTGCTGAAGACCCCAGCACCTGTGATATTGTCAAGGCTACACAGTAAGTACATGTTCTGAGTGTGCAATGTTGAAATAGATGGGAGTGTGCTCAAATGTGAGACAGGCTGAATATTTTTACAAAGGAAATGTTTTCAGTTTCATTTTCTCCCTGTAGTAGAAGAAGAAAAATCACTTACAGCTGCTATTGTAAATGGAAGCATTTAAAGCAAACTTGTTTCACTAGGAAATTCTACTCATCAAGGCACAGCCCCACTCTTTTTTTTTTCTTATTTAAGATATGGACTCCTAGAGCGATGCAAAGAACTGGTAGAAGCAGGATATGATGTTCGACAGCCAGACAAAGAAAATGTGACTCTTCTTCACTGGGCAGCAATAAACAACAGACAGGAGCTGGTGAAGTGAGCTGGGAGTCCCTGTGACAGTAACACAGCGTATTCTGTCATTGTTACCTATAATGACTTTGTTGCTTTTGTACTTGAAAACAAAGGATTGTGCTGCTTGAGAAGAAAAGGGTGTAATTCAAATTTTAATGCACTTATCTTTGTGAAAATGTCACTAAAATGTAAAGATAGTCTGTTTATTTACATGTGAAATCATGTAGTACATGAAATCATTAGATTTTCCTGGGTTTGTTTCTGATACAAAGATGAAAGCTGAGTTTAGAAGTACCCTGCTAATGACTATATTTTTTCTTCACCATCTTGTTGAAACAGCGTTATTTACTACCAAACCACTTTTGTCCATTTGCTTCTCTAGTGAATTTTTATTATTAATTGTTTACTCCATTAACTATGTTATCTTTAGTATAATGTTTAGCTATTTTATTATGTGTGTTCCTGACCTTACTGTGTTGTTATTACACAGATACTACATTTCCAAAGGTGCGATAGTGGATCAGCTCGGTGGAGATTTGAATTCTACGCCCCTGCACTGGGCCATTAGGTAATGCTGCTTGCACCCACTAACTGCAAATCTGTTGATGTTCACAGCTGTGGTAGGGTTTTCTGAGATCCAGGGAACAAAGCACTGCTTGTCTGTAGAAAACGTAACCTGAAATAACTATTCTGGGAAAACTTCTCCAAGTGTGAAGTCTCCCATTGGACAATCAGTGCTTTCTTCTAGAGTGTCAGTCTTTTGTCAGAGTCAGAGGCTTGGATGACTGTTCACAGGAGAAGTTACTGTAGAATAATCACTGTGTTCTAAATTAATGCTTTGCCCTAGGCTCATTTATTATGGTGTATATATTTAATATAATTTCCTGAAAAAAGCCATGAGAGTCTGAATTTTTTTTGGGGATGCCTCTGAGAATTGTTAAGGCAATGCTTTCATTAAAATATCCATTTTTTTCATCATCTCTATAGTTTTATTTCACGTATCGTTATAGACAAGGACACCTTCCCATGGTCATGTTATTGTTGAAATATGGAGCGGATCCCAGTCTTATTGATGGGGAAGGATTCAGTAGCATTCATTTAGCAGTGCTGTTCCAACACATGCCCATCATAACCTACCTAATAGCAAAAGGCCAGGTATGTTGGTGATGTCCCTAATGTTGTTTTCTGCTTATGAGTAGCTGCCTGTGTGTAGGAGACATTTCAGAATTAACTGGTTTTTTTTCCCTAGATGAAAAGCAGTGACTCTACACCTACTTTTCTGTGCTAGAAGTGCAGACAAATTTAGATCTTTTTTATATTTGTACATATTATTTTTTAATACTCTTCCCTATTCCTGTCGTTCCCTATATCCAGATTCACCTGCATTTCAGCATGAAATATTTATGATTTGATTACAGTTTTGTAACTAATAATATGTGCAGTTCTCCATCAATTGAAGAATGCAGAATAAATTATCAATTAGGTCTGAATTTTCATTAGGAATTTTTGTACTGTATCCATGGTAGTTGATATCTCTTAGCTTATTTCTTATCTGAAATGAACAGAATTAATGGCAAGTGTAACAACTTGCTAATAAGAATGACAGGAGAGTTCTTATATGACCTAGACTGATTCTGAGGAGCAATATAGTATTAGGATTTAAAAGTTTGCTAAGTCTATTTTCTTTCACATGAAGTTCTCTTTAGGGAGAGTAACTGATTTCTGGAATGTAGGTATAGTGGTGTATATCACAAGCCTAATAAAGTTGTTGGCCCACCTATCTTCTACTAAAAATATCCAAGTGAATAATTCTTCTAAGAAAATCTGTGCTAATGTAATGATAGGTTTCCTTGCTCCCTGCCTCCATCTTTCTTGTAAAGAAGGAAGAAAAGTAAAAAAGAGGAAGGAAGAAAATTTAGGTTAGATATTTAACTATGTCTTGAGGTATATAATCCTTCTTTGTTGTTTTAATAAACCCGGCTTTCTTATTTTCTGTACATCTGTTATGTACATCTATTTACACAAGAAACATGGTTAGCATTGCTTTACAAGATCCTTTTTTATTGTATTTCTTTGCAAGGAGGACAAGAAATATAGTTGACATGATTCACTTAATAATATCCTTATTGGAGTCTCTCCCTTAAAAATTTCCTTAAATGGAAACTCAGAATATTCTGAAAGGAATGATATACAAGACTTGTAGGAGGATAACATTTTAAATGAGTGTTGGCTTCTTGGCTGATATAATTTGATTTCTGTCTGTTTTCTGTTCATTAGTGAAGCTAAGCTAGTTCTATAGACTTGAATTCCACTGTTTCCTGAAATCACTGGTAATTGCTTGTTATCTTATTCTTAGAACATAGACACAATAGACTTCAATGGACAAACACCTTTAATGTTAACAGCACAAAAAGTCATTGGGTAAGTAGAGAGTAACTGAAGAAGAGTCTATTGTATTGTACTCAAGAAGCAGTTAGGTGAAATTTTCCTTACTGTTGTTTTGTTTTCTTTTTAATCTGACATTCCTTTTCCTTCTATTTGTACTAAAATATGAGGTGTTTCAGAGATCAGGAGTTGGGAATAGCTCACTGGATATAGAAAAGAAAGTAAAAAAATTTCTAAAAGAATTTTAGGTTTGTGGCTGAATCATCTGCAGCCTTACTGTATTTTCTGCAAAATGAAAACAAATGGGTGTGGATGCAGTGAAATGCATTTAAAACAAATAAAATGGGGAGATACAAGCTATGTATGGTGTTGTAGAAGATATAACCTGTGTTATGAACCTCATATTTGTTAAAATGGTAAAGTAGCATGGTCTGGAGAAAAACTCCCAGGATAGGTCTGGAATTCTAAACACAGATCTATCACCGATGAGCTGGTTCTGAGAAGGCATTATATATCTGATGTTGTTTCACAAATGGGAACTATTGTTTTATAGTGTTCAAAAGTTTCATTTCCAGTCTAGATTATCTTCTGTTTGTTAACTCTCATACTTTATTTTCATCTAGACCAGAGCCCATGAGGTATCTTTTAAAGTTTAACCCCTCTCTCAATGCTGTAGACAATGTTGAAAAGAATACTGCACTGCATTGGGCAATAATCTCAGGAAATACTAGTGCAGTGGATTTGTTGCTGGAAGCTGGTGCCAGCCTGAACATAAAAAATGTCAAGGTACAATTTCCTTTGTGATACTTTGTCCTATGTGGCATGAATGTGTAAAATGAATGTAAAGGAAAATCAGTCCTCTCCATGTTGTATGTAAATTACAGCAGGGTTTAGCTAAGAGCAGATGTTCTTAGTCTTTCCCAGAAGGAAGTAGCACCTTTCTTGAGGTGTGACTCAAAGTGTGGATGCAGAGGTTCTTTGCAACCTTTGTGTAACAAATAGCCAAGCCTTGTGTTCACTCAACAGTAATTGTGTCCTTTGCAGATTCTGCTCCCTCACCCTTTTTAGTTTCATTTCCTTGGGGTGTTTAATTAGTTTCATTTTCTTGGGGCCTTGTTTAAATTCTTTTTTATCTCTTATTTTGGCTGTTTTCTGTTTAAAAACGTCATGAGGACTTGGGCAGATTTAAAAAAATACGTTTCTTAGTGTTCAGTCAGACTTGTAAAGACTTAATTTTAAGTGAATGTCCTCATGTGAAAGCTGATGTTTGGCAATGCCTGTTTGTACATTCAAAAGGTTATCACATATGAAAGGCTTCTACTTAATATTTGTAGAAATTGATAGTATGAATGTTGAGAGTATAGATTCCCATGACTATATAGACATGTTACTGGAGGCAGTCCAACAGATAAATAGGTGCAAGCTATTTGCAAGTATCAGTTTTTAGAACTACGAAGCTCTGATTTGAGCATGTTAGCACTCTGAATTTAGCTTACCTTTACCATAAAAAAAATAGTGGGGGGAGATGGAGCTGGGAAGTAACTGCCCAGTTAGTCTTGTTTTAACTATATTCATTTCTTGTTTCTGTTAAAAATGAGAGTATTTATGTGTTAAGTACATAAATAAATAACCCTTTCTGTTGTTAAAGGGAGAGACACCGCTTGACATTGCTTATCAAAGTCAGAATCACTTCATGATTTATATGATACAAGAGGAAGAAAGAATGAGAAACAGGAGAAATAACAGGTTGCTGAAAATAATAGAGAAATATGAGGTAATTTCCTGAGTAATAACTAATGGAAATAAAGCTTGAGCATGCTGTGGTTAGTGACATGCAAATTAACAAGAGTAATTTCTGAAATTGGGTGCACAAAATAGAATTCTTTAAAAGCACATAGGAGTGATTTGGGTGGGATGTTTTGTGTCATACCTCACCTCTGCTTTTGATATATTGATGTGTCCTATCTTATTTTGAGTCTTTCAGCATTTGTTATTACATGAACTGAATAATTTTAGATAAGACCTGCTTAAGTACTTTGTCATATTTTAACAATTATAATTTAACAGCTCTTCCTGATGTTGGCATCTTCCTTGACATTCATATGGGCTATTGGATATGTCATGGACTTGAGTTCTGATTCTTGGCTTTTCAAAGGAGGTTTGCTTCTCGGCCTGCTATTTGGGATGTCTCTGTTCGTGAGGTTTGCATTCTTTTTCTCTCTGTTTTTGTACTTACTTGTCAAAGGCACTTTAAAAAGTATCTGATGCATAATTATTTTCAGAGTTTAGTTTCATTTAGTAAAAAGGTACCTTCTGAGAAATGGTTGCATGGTGTGTGAAGAGTTTAAATACAGGTACTTTTTAGAATGAATAACTATAGAAATTGAATGTATTTAAGTGTATACAATAATAGTTTCTTGTCACTGAAGGATTTGAAAAAAAACCCCCAAACCCAGTCTGTTTGCTAATTTTATTGTCAGATCGTTATTAACGGTCTGCATCTGGTAGACATGGAGATATCTGCTCAGAAATGTCCTTTATCACAACATTTTCCTGCTATATTCTGTCAAAGATGAGTTTTAATGAGCAGTCCCCTCTCTCTCCGTTCCCCAGAGCTCCCAGTGTTATCTTGAGTTGTTTCTCACTTTTTTCTGCCACAGTCAGTGGTCACCGACATGACAATGCTGTCTGTGTGCAAATAGATAGATTGGAATTTTCACTCAGTCCTACAGGCCTTTTCTTATATAATATTGTACTGGAACAGAGCACTCTTCAGCTTTATTTTTGTATTGTTAATGCCCTGTATATGGATAAATAGTGCTTTTGAGTGGCAGTTCTTGACTGCTTTGAGAGACTTGAAGTAAACCATAAATGAAATTTTTACAGTTACAAATAAGATTATTTATATTCTATGGATTTATGTTTCAGATGTATTTTGAAAAACATTTTTTTCTTTTAATGTTCTTTCAGGCAACTCGTGGGGCTTAAGAATCTGAGGTATCTTCCCACAGCATTTCTGCTAAGTTCAGTTTTTTGGATGTCCATGACCTGGTTTTTCTGGTTCCTTCCTGATATCCTTTATACTCAAGAAATGCAACTCTCCTTGGAGTTTCTTGTAAATCTAAACCTGGCTGTGCAAATAGTGATGAGCAGTTCCAGATAATTCCAGATAATCCCATGTGACTGTTAGTATCAGTATTATTAGGTACGATTGGTTTAATCCCATTGGGAAGGAGCAAAGTGACTTTTCAGTTATACGCTGACTAAAAATCTGTACCTTCTTTTGTCTGTAGATTTTTGTCTTTATAACCTGAACTATTTCATGTGTTACTGGAGTATCAGAATGAAGATGTTTGTTATAAAATTAATTGTTTCTGTTAGCATCTCCATGTTACTCTTTAGTCGTCCTCACTGAGACGGTTGTACAGTGGTGTATTTTGGCATGTGGTATAACTGGGTAACACCTATATTAATAGTAATTTTAAAAGCATCTCTTCTTTCTGAAATGGTAAGCATTCAATGGTTAGTGGTATTCATGCTCCTGCCTTTAAAAACAACATCCTTTACCTCCACCTCCCTAAAAAAAAGAAAAAATTTCTTTGTGTTCCTGCAACATAAACTGTCCAGTCTCCCATTTTTATTCACAGGTTACATTGAATCTTTAGTATACAGTGGATTAATTTCTGACATTTACTTTCTTTGAAGAAGCTTTTCACTGATGAGTACAAAAACAGTTTAGTAGTTTGTGCTCTCTTTCCAGTGCTCTGCTCTTTTGTTACACAGTGGGTATCTGTTTATTGGTAAAGTTGTGTGAAAAGGCCTTTAGGAAAATACTTAGAACTGCATGTAATTTTGTACTAAACCAGCTATAATATATTGCTCCACAGTTTTAATTAATTTTTAATTCAGCCTTTAAATGACATTTTCTCTTGTACTGTTCCAAATTAATATGTCCTTAATAGAATTATCTGGATTAACTTTGAACTGATCAAGTATATTCCTGCTGGGAATTCATGCATACACTTGTATAAATGGAAATGGTGTTATTCAATTGTTGTGAAGCTTTAAGGTTTGTTTTATTGGTATCATCTAAGTTAAAAGGAAAAAAAAATTCCACTGGTAGGGATTTGAGTCAGACACTTTGCTGAAGATAGTGAGCATAGCGATATTCTGAAGTCCTAACCACAGCCTGGTGAAATGGGCCAGTGGCTAGGTTTCCATTTCACTGTCCAACCCTATTTCTCATGAATGTGTTTTCCTTCTGGAGCTGATCACATATCTGAGTGTCTTAAAAGTTTTCAGCATTTTAGTTAGCTGCATTTATCTGTCAAACTTCCTCAAGACTGAATGAAAATCCAGTCACACTAATGAAGGATTTTTCTGAGCTCAAAAAAACCAATAGCAGTGCAAATAGACCAGCAGTATCCACAAGAAACATATCATCATTTTGACTTCTAAAATTGTTCCCTGCAACTGCATTGTAACAAACACAGCTGGTGTTTGTGCCACTATTTCCTAAATTATCATATTGATTTTAATTAGAACTGTTTGCAGTGTTGTTAGTTCATAAGACAAAACAACCTTGAGGTTGCTATCTTGCATTTTTAAAATTTACATGCATTGGGGGTCATGGAGTGACTGAGGGGTCACTGGAGATGCAGTCCAGCTTGAGCTCTCTGCCTGCTCCTTGGTGGCAGCAGGGACTGTTCTTTAGCAGCCTGAGTCTTTGATGCATGAATTGAATTAGTATGAAACTTGTCCCACTCAACATTCTTCTGTTGTTGTACAGAGACAGTTAATCTTGACGTGTTTTTCTTCCCCACTCATCTGATACAGAGATGGTTTTAGTTCATGGTGTAAAAACTGTTCCTAATATCCCATTACCTTCAGAAACATTTAGCAGTGTGTTTAGTGTTTTTTGTGTGACAAAAATAGTTTCAGGATGACTTCCAGTTATGTTTTTCTGAATGAATATATTTAGTTGCTTTTAGCTAAAATGAATAGGACAAGGTAAGACTGCATAACAGCCACCTGTTTGAGTTAGGGGTGGGTGCAGCAGCCAAATGAATTTCACAGCTGTCAGAAGCTTTATAGCTGTGCATGTCTGACTGATATTGTTTGAATAAAGTACAAAAGCTTCAGAGGGAAAGAAGAAATCAAATTTGTTTCATATCTGTGAAATAATCAGAGGCAAAAATCTGGAAGACTTTTAAGGAGGACATGGAGCCATATTATGATGCAAATTTATACAGTTGTAAGAGTCTTCTCCAGCACTCAAACTAGACAGAATATTCCATTTCTCTGATAAGATGGCCTTGGAAGGACAGAGAGGATCCTACTGTCAAAGTGAAAGTAATTTTTTCCTTCTTGTGTCTTGCTTGTAAACTTGTATAAACTAATTTTAGGATATTTTGCTTGTTAGAAAAATAATGGTGTTATGAGTTATAAGTCCTTAACCTGACTATCACATACCACAAATGTAATTCTTAAAATCACTGTCTTGTTCAGCATGATGGGTCTTCTCTATTATTTCTATAAAACCTGGAGTACTGATCCTGGATATATAAAGACTTCAGAAGAAGAAAGGAAAGAGGTAGGAGATTTTTGTAAAAACAAATGGAAAGGTTGACGTGGTGCAACATGTATGTACTTCTGGTTTGTCGTCATGTGCAGCTTTGTTAAAGTGGAAAGCAGTGAAATATTCTTCCTCAAAGAGTTTTTAGCAATGTTGTTTAACAACACAGGTCTTGGAGAATTTCTCCTTCTACTGCTTTTTTCCTCATCTTCCTCGTTCTGCTATAATTTCCTTGTATGTATCTTCTCTTTGAAATGCAAGCTTTGGCCAAAGGTTGTACAGACTCACTGGTGTTATCTATGATATGAATTCTCATAGAACTTCACTTAAAAAATAGAAGTTTTGCATAATTTCTGCTTCAATTGTCTCTGATTAGAAAGAAATAGTCACAGTGCTATCCTATATATTATATGCTAGTAATTATTTAAATTTTACTAGGCACTTTGAGGATATGTATAATGGTTTGATTTTTGTTCTTGAACATTTTGCAACTCACATGCTGTTTCTGAACTGTTTTATAGTGGCCAGAAGAAATCATGAGCAGCCAATCAGTAGAGAATTTAGTGTCTGGTCTCCCCAGCCTATGCGTTAAGGAAGGCATTTTGTTTGTGATCGCGTGGCTCTCCTTGAGGTTGTTTTTCTTCAGATTGCCAGAGAGAATAAACTGCAGTTTTAAGATATTGTCACAGGACTCATAAACATGTCCTTATAAAGGAGCAGACTTCATCTCCCTGAAATCTGACTGACTATATGAGAGATGCCATCTCATTGTATGGAATATGTAATTCACATAATTTTTTAATTTTGGCAACACTGAGATACTTTTCTGAGCAATCTATTGTGGGTGAAGGTGCATTAGTATTTATTAGTTTGTTTTTTCTTGTGCTCCTCTTTATATAGCAAGTTCTTATTCCTGTTCATGCTTGGCACTTTAAATACTTAAAAAATGCAGAAGTCCTAATGTAGAACTCTTCATAGCACCTATGGAATTGTGATCCAAGTGCAAGCACAAAATACTTTGTCTTTCAGAACATAATAGCTCTTGCAGAAGCTGGTTGCTTGGACTTCAGAACATTCTGCACATCATGTCTTGTAAGTGGGGCTGTTGTACTTCTGTTTTTTGTGAATCTGCCTTTTATTCAATACTGCCATAAAAAGCCTTTTTCCTCTTTTAATGACTGCTTGTCATTAAAGTGTTACAAAAGTAGTTTGTTATATATTGTTTAGATTTCTGTATTTCTTTTATGGTGACAAGAGATTCTTTGAGATTCTTGGACTCTAATCGTAATTTTAAAAAATTAATTCCATCTCTTTTTTTTTATTTTGAGTGTATAGTTCTCATCTATGTTCTGTGATATGAGGTCATATTGTGAAATGTAATTATGCAAAATGTGGTTGTAACTGTAAGGTGATGCCTTAAACTTTGAGCAAATGCTTCTGCCATGAGTGTATTCTTTTCTTTCATCCTCACCTAGGTAAGGAAGCCTTTGAGATCTGTGCATTGCCTTGCTTGCCAAGCATGTGTAGCCAAATATGATCAGCATTCTCTGTGGACTGGACGGTGCATAGGTGAGAGTGTGTGTTTTATCAAATTTGAAAATGCCATATATTTTAAAAATTGCAGAGATAACATTTATTGCCTTAAAGAGAGAGTACATGTGATGCAAGAATATCCTGTTGATACAGAAGGGGTAGGTGCCCGTTGATAGGTGCCAGAGGGAAATTAGCTGGAAGAGAGAAAAGCAAATAAGATTATTCAGAGATTGTTCGAGTGGTCACCCTAAGGACCCAGACCACACAATATTTAACTCTTTCTTTGGAGAGGGAGGAAACAGGGGATATGATTGAGACTTCTAAAAAAGGAAAGAAAAAAATTAATAAGATGGTGAATTATTAATATTATAATATTCTATTATAATATTATACTATAATTTTATAATAATAATATTATTATATTCTGCATTATAAGATACAGAATTATTAGCCAAGCACATTATAGTAGAACTAGGGATTTAAAATTGATAAAGGAAAAAATGTCTCCACATAGCAGGCAGTGAAATTTTAGGCCTTGCTGTAAGGGGTTGCAATCATAGGCAATATCAGCAGGTTCAGAAAGGGATTAGACAAACTTTTTTGGACAATGTATCCAGGAATAGATACTAAAAGAACCAGACAAGTGTGCACAGTCTGACATTTTAATTTAGTCGCTGTGGATGAGGAGAATGAACACACAAAGTGGCTGGACTTGTGTGACTTCCTGAACTTCCATTGCCTCTTGTCACTGTTAGGGACAGTTCTGAGTGGAGCAGCTGTACCACTGAGATAACGCTGTAGGGCATTTCCATCTTCTTGTGTTCTTCCCTCTCACCCTCTCTCTTCCTTTCTGGCTCATTACTGGTGATGCTCAGGATAGGAAGGTGATAGCTTCACATTTTTAACAATATATTTCTCACCTTGTTTTTGTCAATACCTTTTATCCTAGTGTTAAATGCTATATTTACAATGTTTGCTATTTACGAGGTGCTGAGTCATCCTTCTGATGTGTCAGAGGTTTGAGCTATACGATTGTAATTTAAAAAAAAACATCTTCATATAACAGTTTTTGTGACAGAGGTTTGGTGTATGTTTTCAATTCTGAAGGACACAAGGTCAGACAAATTGAACAGCTTAGACTTCTCAGTCATATAAGACAGTTTTATTGTTCATGGGAGGGAGTTGTGGTTGCTTAATTAGTTTTCATCATACTAAAACAGCTGAAGATACGCTCTGAAGGAGAGACAAATCCTGGTTGACTTTATCTAACTAATTCTATTATATAAATTGGAATGGCTTACAGGAGAAAGTTGAGAGAGAGATCAGCCTTGCCAAGCTCTCTTGTGGATGGCAGAGGTTAAAATAAGAAATGGTTTTGACTCTCTTTTTATTCCTGCTAACTTCAGTGGGAATGCAAGTACTGCTGAATTTTAAAATGTCCAACTTTAAATTTTTTTTTTCCTTTTTTTCCTCAATTTCAGGCATTGGGAACCATTATTACTACCTGTTGTTTCTGTTTTTCATGATGGTGACTGGTGTCTGGCTGCTTTATGGAACTTTCCAGTGTAGGTATCCATGAATTCAGTTTTATTTAGCTTTCAAACCCCTCTCTGTGTGGTCCTTATTTTTCAGCATTTCATTTCCAGCAAGTGTAACCTGCACAAGGGATACCTTATTTCAGCAGTGATGTTATTGTGTAGCTTAAGTGAGAATGCATCCTTTCTCAGTCTTTGGTCAAATACCTTACTGCGTTTTTGTTGAGCAAGAACAAAGATGCTGCTGTAGTGGGATATCCATTGGAAAATGAAATAGAAGGAAGCATTTTGTTAGAGAGGAAATAGGAAAGCCATGTGGAGAAAGGTCAGGTTCTAATCTGGATGCCCTTTGCTGTAACAGAAAACAAGTTCTGTAAATAGTTTGTAAATACATTGCAAAAGCTTGATTGTTTGGGGGTTTTTTTAATTTGGAAATATCTATAATAAACATAAACTTTTTTTTTGTTTTAAAGTAATTTAATTCTGAAGAGGAAAAAGTGTATTATCGTACTAATAAATCTGAACTGTTACTTTGAAAAATTAAAAAAATTATTGGAAAGGAGAGGAAAGCCCTTAGAATTTAGTTGCTAGGATGAATTACCATAGCACCAACCTTTAAAAATATGGATGTTTTTCTGTGGATCATGAGCACAGAGTGTAGAGATTATGCAGCCAGAACAGCAAGCAGTCATGCATCTGTGTGGGTGCTTTTACATGGCAACAGGGTAGATGAAGCGTGGTATTTCTACAAGACGTTGCTATGTAATATTCATTTTATGCAAATAGTCTTTGCTCAGCTCTTAAGGGCTTAAAAGCACAATTAACTGATTATGTCTCTTGTCAGATTGGTCCAACCACTGTGCAAGTTTCCGTCAAGATGGAGCCTGGACATACTTCACCCAGACAGTGTCCTGCTCTCCCTGGGTTTCCTACATCTCCTCAGTAGCTTGTTTCCACACCCTATGGGCCTCTATGTGGCTCACCGTTCAGCTTTATCAGGTAATATTTTCCTTCAGTTTATGCTTCTTGTCGCATTAAAGCTTTTCCCTGGATAATTTACTCCCATAAAAACCCTGTGCCTTCTCTCCCTGATTATTGTCACAGGAAGGTGCTGCTTTTAAATCTCAGAGCAGGCCTTGAAGTTTCACAGGTTCTTGTGCACTCATAATTTCCCTGTTGGAAGCAATAGAATTACAGTCTGCAAGTTGTTCCTATAACTGAGTTTGGGTTTACTACTCATCAGAAATTTCAAGCCTGTAAAAAGTTGTATTTAAAGACAAGAAATTTATTTGACTAATATAACTGATATTAATGACCCCAAAACTGCACTAAAGCTTAGTAGCGTGGCTATTCCTGAGTTGAAAATTCTATGGCAGAGCTCAGCCATACGTCATTAGACTGCATTAAATCCCACTGCTACCATAAAAACATATGACCTGGATTTTATCTTGTTGAGGACAGTCAAATTTCTTGTTTATGTTTTTCTCAGAGAAAAGCTTGGCTATGCAAACAAAATTGAGAAGAGCTGTCTTAAAACATCTGTGAAACAGCTTGTTTATCAGCTCTTGGGAAAGAGATGTCTTTGAAATACGTGTTAAACATACTGAGCTAAAGGCTTGTTTTATATCTTGTTTAGTAAAAAAAACCAAAAAGCAAAAGCTCTACAATTTTAGACATGTACTGCTAAATTTTTGCAGTGGCCAAGACACTGGAATATCATGCTGGAAAAAGATAGAGAGGATATTTACAGTTTAACTACTGTGTTTCATACACAGTGATTTGAAAACGTACTGCTTTATGGCATTTAGTGTCATTGTGAATCAAGGGATCTTTTTCTACCATTTTGTGTGGTAGACTGTAGACAAAAATCTGAGGAGATTGGTGCTTAACTGTGATAGATTTTATACTTCTACAGACATCCCAATTAAGTTTGCCTTCTCTGGAAGCTGCTGTTAGAGCTTGCCAGGTTCTGTTTTAGCCCAGGAGACATTTGAAAACATACCTTTCAGTCATCAGTTACAGTAGTGGTTACTTATTTGTTAGATATGTCTAGCCTCTTCCCCACTGCTCCCCTCTAATTAGTACCTTTTGGTCTCACCAGAATTTTAATCTGTGATGTTCATGTTGTAAGCATTGCTTACATTTTTTTTCTAATCAGATTGCGTTCCTGGGGTTGACCTCACATGAAAGAATGAACATCCTGGTACAGAGAAAATCCTCTAAGCATCCTGTTCCACTCAGAAGGACTCCATACAAGTGGGTATTATTGAATAGAGTGTTTTAAGCATGTTATCTCTTCAATACTAATTTGTTTCACTGCTTCATAAATGCAAAAACACTGTTCTGGGGGTGAGGGAGTACTGTCCTCTAATTTGTTCCTCAGTCTCTGTGTCTGTTTTGTAGGGTCAGAAAGAGAATTACGGTATGAACTGGTCCCTTACGAGCTTCTCTTGCAGTATTTAGCTTTATTAATAGAAGTCGGTACCAAATTTTGCCTTTTTCCTCAGGTATACTAACAGATGAGATCTTACTAACTTTTAAATATTTGAGTTCAACTTAATCTACTCTCATTTGTTAATGTAAAACATGTTGTAAAAGTTCAGCAAAGGAACAATGCTCAACTGAGAGCTGTTTCTTCTCCCTAAGCTGTCTCCCTTGACAGGTTAATATCTTAAGTAATGTCTCATGGTGAAGTGGTATTTTTCATGCTTGCAGTCTTCTTTTTTTAGGTTTATTAATGCATATTTTTCTCTTTTTTTCAGCCTTGGATGCTTCCAGAATTTTGCAGACTTTTTTCAGTGCAGTTGCTTTGGTATGTTCAAACCCAACATAATTGACTGGACCAAGCAATACAAACTTTTTCATCTGGCAAAGGAGAAAAATGTTCATTCTGTGTAAAGTTTTGCTTAATTTCTAAGACAGTTGAGCTGAAAGCTACATAAAACTGGATATTTTGTTAATTTTTACAATTTTTTCTGAAGCTGCTTGTTTTTATTTTTTCTTGTTGTTTCAAATATTAAATTTAACTTGTATAAGAAACAGCAGATTTGTATATGGAACAGTCACTGTGTGTCTGTGTATGTATAGTTTGAGCTGAAACAATTTAAAATTTTATGTGAGGAGATGACACAAATATATATATTTTTAAAGGTAAGTTTTTGGGATAGGATTTCAAAGTGATGTTGGGACTCTTTACTTTTCTGGTAATAAAAGACACTTGAATTTGAAAATTAAGGTGAATGTTCATGTTTAAAAACTTAATATTACAATTACATTGTAGTTTTATTGCTTATGTTTTGCAAACCTCTAGTAAGTCTTTGTATTTGAAGAGTTTATATGTAATAAAATAGAGCTTTCATACTTATAAATGTATTTTTGCAGTCTGAAATAGATGCAAGGGATATGTGACCAATGAAGAGTGGGTGGGCACAAAACCATAAGGAGTGTGACTTTTATGTTTTTCATATATATATATGCCCTGTTAGGGTATGAAAACAGGTACGTTTATGATGGAAGATAGCAATATACATAAAGAGAAGCAATTGTTCCCCACTGCATCTGTAATAGCTAATGTCAGTCACATTCCCAAGAAAAGGAGGGGCTAGCTGAACAGTGTGATATGAAAGTAACAAAGTAGGTAACAATAAAAACCAGCAGGGAAAAAGTTCAAGATCAGGAAATTAAAATCAGATACCATCTAGAACTGCCATCCTAAGTAATGTAGTGAAATGCAATCATTGAAATTAAAAAATGGGGGGTTTAATTCATCATGGTGAAATCCATTTATCTGTAACATTGTAGAATGTACAAGCAAATACAAATAAAAATAATGTGAAGCAGTAATTACTTTATTATAGCTTAAAAACAGACAAAACTTAATGTATTCTGAGAAAATGTTGGGTTTTTCTAAAAATACCTCCTTCAGAGAGAGAAAATTTTAAATCCTTTTTAATTGTCTCAAAGCAAATGACATTTACTTGTTATAACACAAATGCCAGCATGTTCAAAACTCAACTAGGAGACTGGTGGAAATACAGATGAGTTAACATTGTGAACAAAAGAAAGTACAGTCTAACTGGGAACGCCTGGACCTTTCACTCCAGAAGGGATCCCTATCGTAATGGGGCACCATGAGCCTAAAATTCCAGTCTAAAATGTGACAAGTACTAGTTCAAGAAGTAATAATGTTCCATGAGATTCCTTGTCCTTATATACTAAACACAAACTTGAGTCTAGTTTTATCACTGTACCTTTTTAATCTACTCTAAGAATTTTTGAAGATGCAACTCATTAATTTTTCCTGCAAGGTGGAAAATCTTAATCAAATGCTCTAGGTTCTTAGAAGTATGTGATGGTTAATGTTTTACTTGACAACTGTCACTTGGTGGCATCAGCAGCAGTTTGAGTCCGTTGCATCTATTTCTTCTCATTCACACTCTTTCTTTTCCACTTGAGTGAGGCCACCAAATCCAATTCCTTTGGGACCAAAATTTTTTGCATAGCAAACTGCAAAAGAAGGAGCGGGAGGTAAATGGCACTCTGAAGGCTCTCAGAGGTAAATGTCTTTTATTTTTCATTTCTAATTACTACCAAATTTAAGTTGATAAAAAGGAATTTAAAATTGTGCATTTCCCATAAGTTTATCCAGATCTTAATAGTGAAACTGGTATCACATATTTGAATTACACAAAAGTTGAACCTGCTGATCTCATAAAAAATTAAGAAACTATACAGATCTAAGTAATATTTTCATTTAAGCTACTTTCCTGTCTGAAAATGTTCAGTAAAACTTGGTCTGATGAGTAATACAGAGTAAACCAGAGATTTTTAAGGAGAAGAACTTGATCATAATCCAGAAGCTATTGATGTGCATTTAAGTAATTCCATTTGAACTCTATATTCATTAGTGTGTGTGTAGTTATTTATCACAACTCTGCTAAGAGGTAATGGTGAGCATATTTCTCCAAATATGCCAATTTGATCCACTTTGGGTTGACAGACTGTACGCAAAGTCACAGAACTCTGGTATTCTTTTTAAGGGTTCTCTATAAAATTTAGCTTTGGATATTAAAGCTTTGCCTATTTTTTTCCCCTTTAGCTATTTCTAGAAGTCAGGTGAAGTCTGTGACCTTTCTGAATCTGAGAAGAACATCTAGATGTATAATTTATCATTTTTGCATTATCTTCTCTGCTACCAATGCAGTGGAAATATCTTTAAATTTTACTGTCAAGAATTCTCATTTGGAAGACTAAAGATCTGTATCATTGTGGATTTTTTCTTTTAAGTGAGTGAGACTGTGCAGGTACAAGAGCCTGCCCAGCAGATACTATCACTGCTCTGTTAGAAGGTCTGACAGATTTGAGATGTCACATTTGTAGAAAAATCATAGCTTTAAAATTTAAATGTTAATAGTAGAAGTTGGCAACTGCAATGTTACCATAGCACTTTGCTTTGACAAAGTTGTTAAAAAAATAAAATTTCCTGGGGATGTTAGGTGTACAGCAAGGTAAATTGCAATGGCAATCATAGGTCTAAAGAGACTAACTTTACACTGACTGTACCACAGTTCAGCTCCCTGCAACTCTCACCTTTACAGTAGAGCTCTCCATCCTTGTCCGTAACATTCGTGGATTCTAAACTCTTCCCACAAATAGCGCAGCGGAAGCAGGTCTTGTGCCAAGGCTAAGCAAAGGAAGATAATTCATTGTGTGGCACAGAAAGTGCACAGCCAGCACATACAAGGAACAAAGAAGTACTGCTTTGTGTGGTGTGGAAAGGTTAAATTAATTTGTTGATGCTGTGGCTTCCATTTTAAGTCATTCTGGGTTAGCCTTTTTAACAACGGTTACATTGTCTAATATATCTTCAATTGCCACTGCAAATAAATGTTTATACCCAGAGATGGAGGAAGAGCCACCTTGTACAGTAATCTGTGCTTGGTCCTCAGACATCAGTGAGAAGCAAAAAGTTGAAAAATGTTTACAAAAAGTACAAGACTTTAAACCTATTGTAGCAATTTGCAAATTCATCCTCATATTTCCTTTATGAATGAAAATTTAAATTAATCTAAGATCTCTTAGCTATAGTTTCTCACCATTATAAAATGGTGGGGTTTTTCTCCTAGCACTGAAGTCAATACTTACCTTCCCTCCTCCCATGATCTTCTCCGCAGCATACACTGATTTGCCACAACGGGGACATTTATCCACATCTACCATCTTTTTGGCAAACTTGGAAGCATTAGTTGGTGTTGAAGGGCGAGCAGGCTTTGGTGACCCCCTAAAACAGAAGTTTTAAAGCTGCTTAAAAATGTTACCCTCTTTAGAAAAAGGATTTCATTATTTTTTAATAAGGCATAAAAAAAATACCAAATTTCTGGTCTCTGACAGGCAAAAGAGGATAAAAAAAGAAGAAAATTGAAGTATTCTATTGAATTCTGTGTTGTGTGATTAAGAAGCTGGCAGCAGCCACATGCAAAAAAGATTATATTTAATAAAAATTGAAGTGAATAACAGTTTTCTCTCATTGAGAGGCAAGAGGGAAAATGGATGAATGGAGGAAAAGATGTCTCTAGTCTTTGTAACTGGTTATCTGCTGGTACTCATCAAACTAAAAATAAAAATTCAGGTTTTTCATGCCGTAATTTCATTAGACAGTGAAATATTTGGACAGGGAATTACGATTCTTACCTGGCCTGGGGTCAGGACATCAGAAAAGTAGCTTTGTTTTTTATTTCTGAGCTTTGTGCTTTATATCTTTGTGCATAAAGCCTTTTGCAGAGTGATTTCTGAATTATCAGATAGTTGGACTGCAACAGGTCATTATATCCGCAGGATGCAATGTTTTTCAGTGCAGAATTCTGCCCCTAATGGATTTGTATGGTACAGGAGCTACAGTTTAATACATTGTTTAAGCTTTTATTTCCTACACAGCTTATTGGTTAATTGGTTTCTTTATAGTCAGACTACCAGAAGGAAGAAGCATCGTTGATTTAGAAATGTGCTGCTTTGAGAATTGCAGGAAAATCCTATAAAAATGAACTGTCAGAGCCAATTATGTGCTTTTGGAAGATGGTATCCCATTAGAATTTCTTTGTTCAAATACATTCTTAGTGTGTTTGTAAGTGTTATTTGAACCACAGGGAGGATTTAGAAATGTTATTTCCCGCATTGAGAGGAGAACGAACAGTATGGGGTAATGTGATTATTTCTCTAAGAGTAAAACGTTAACTGTATTTTAGCCTCCAACAGGAAAAAAAAATCTTTTTCTATGGTGAATGTGACTTTACCACTGTGCTGCAAATGGCAGATTACAATTGCAGTGAGTATTTACATGTGTGGTGGCATATAAAGGCTGTTTCTGCAGAATAATTGCCTATTGAAGGAGGAGATAATTTGAAAGCAGACTTAAAGAGATTGAACATCATTAAAAACTGTAAATTACTGTGTCCATGGAGGGAAAGGGTGTAGGAAAGTCTGCTCTGCTCCTTATGCTGGATGTTGTTATGGAAACAGAATAAAACATATAAAACACCCTGGTAAGAGACAAGTAGGACCAGAAAATCATTGGGATTTAACTCACTGCTGAAGATTCAAGCCCAGGTGGTCTCCAGTGTCAGTGCTGAGGCATCCAGCCCCCTGTCCAAAGCCAACACCTTTGGGGCCATATTTTCTCCCATAACAGGTTTTGCAGTAGATTTCAGATTCATGAGCTGCTACGGTGGTGCTGTCCAGAGCCTTCCTGCAAGCCACTGAAAACAGGGAGAGAGAGGCATGTAGCAGCATTTGCCTTTTCAAATTTGAATTTGTGTGTTTAAAATAATTAGAATTAGTGCTTGTTTTTGGTTAGCTTTAAAAACACGGGGAAAGGAGCCAGTCATTATAAAATTTGTCAGTGTAAAACTTGACTGGGCTGTTGCTGAAGTAATGGGGAGGTGCATGGGTATGCACAAAACCTGTTATTCTTTCGCCTCTCTGAAGTTATCCTGTAACCCCAGGGAAATCTAGATCTGTGAAGCTTAAAATGGACTTGAGATAACCATCCTCAACTCCCAAACCATTAAAAGGGGGAAGAAGGTTGCAGGGACATTGATGCTACTGTGCATCTGGACTTTTCAAAATACTTGCTCTGAGTCTGTGGTGGCTTTCTCAGCTCAGCCCAGGCTGTTTTGATGTGGTGTGTTTCTGAAAGAGGCTTTAAAATCGACACCATGTCTGGAGTCAGGCCAGATATGTTGGGGTTCTTTTATCATTACTTGTTTGTTGGAGCTGTGGCACTAGGGCAAAGCAAATGTCAGATCTGTCAGACTTCCTCTACGATGTCAAGACTGTGGATGTAGCCATTCCCAAACAGAGCTTTTACAAATCATATTTGGTACAGAGAACGATGGTTTAGCTTAGCTCACTAAGAAAGGTCTGGCAGGCTTTTGGACAGAAGATGCCATAGGAATTCCCAGCTTTCATCAGGGAATACAAATTATATCATCTACAGCACTACTAATAATGAATAGGGGAAAAAAATAATAGCTGCACTCTTCACTACTTGCTGAGGAGTGCATGCCTGTGTTTGCTGCACCACTTTAAGAACTCCATGTGAGACAGCCTCCACTCCAGAGAGAGGAAGATCTTTCAATTCAGAGTGTCTCTTGAAAACCAGTATTTTCTAGTATGCTAAAAAATTACTATTTCATACTTCTTATGAATTGTTCACTGTTCAACAGTAGTTTATTAGAAGTGGGGAAAAAATAGGCAAAAACTTTCTCTTCAGGTTCCTTAGAATGAATGCTTGCCCTCCAGAGGAGATTCCAGTATTGGGCTATTGATAGCTTGGAAAACAAAGTTGCTGAGTTCACGTATGCAACAGAAAGCTGTGAAATACAGATGTATTAGAAGTGGCCAGTAGTGCAAGCTCTGGAGGAGCTACCTGGGGGTTTGATTAGCCCCTTTCCCCCACGTTTACTTTAAATGTCCTCCTCTGAATCCAATTTATCCACTGCCAGGAATTTTCACCCTAGAACCTCTGCAGCTTTAATTACAGATTCCTAGAATGGTTTGGGTTGGAAGGAACTTTATGTAGTTCCAACCCCCAGACCAGGTTGCTGTTAAGGGGCAGTATGTAATACTAGTTACATATTACTATGTAACACATCCCCAGCTCTCCAGTTATCTTTGTGGCTTTCATCCTCCCTGCATTGCAAGGAGGAGGAAATAGTTTGCAAAGACCTTTATACTTAACAGAAATAAAATGAGGCACTTCTGTAAATGTGTGAACCTGATCTCCTCATCTTGCTTTGAGATGATAATTATATTGGCTAAGGAAGTTATGGGATGATGGAAACTCTAGCAGCAGATAAAGTGTTTCTATTTCTGGTACCCTAGGGATAGGGTATCAATTCACCACGACAGACGACAGACGGAGCAAAAGCCCTTGAAGTGCTATTGTTGAAATAACTTTGAGACCTGTCATCTGCCAACAGATCCTGTTCTCCCACTGGTGCTGAGGAGATCCAGGTTGATGGTGTGAGATCCTGACAAATATCCATCACAGCTGCACTTGGGGTAAAAGCTCTCAGTGAAACAACAGTCTGCAGGTAAACAGGAGTCTGCATGGGAAGGAGGGGCTGCTGGAAACAAGTTTCTCTCTTGCAATACTTGTAGGGAAAAACTGTGGAGCAGAGAGGGTTATATAAAGTTTAGCTTGTCCAATTCTTCCTGTGTTAACAGGTTGCATTGAATTGTTTCTAATTCTGCTGAAATTTTTTTGGTCAAAAAATAATGATGTGTTTTGTATGCCCAGTCAAATATAATGGGAAATAGAAGTTACATTTGAAATAGTTTTATTTAGATATGTAAAAATGTGCATCTAAACTAACTGTTTCCATGCCTGAGTTTAGGCTGGGGAGAAATCCTCCTTCTGCTGAGAAATGAAATCCTATAAATGGTTCATAGAAAAGCCCATGAATGTGATACATGATCCTGAGGCACTCATGGCTGCTGAATAGTGTATGTGGACCATGGGGGACAGTAAAGCCAATTAACATACCTTTCGTATGCCAGCTGGGTAACTTTTAGGATTTGACCTTAAATATATTTCTGATGGGAACACTTTTTTTAGTATCTAACCTATCAATAATTCAATTCAAACTTAAAACAAGGGGCAAATAAAAGAAAATTTAAAAAAAAAAACAAACAGCAAAATACACCATCAACCAACCAACCAAGAAAAGCCCCACAGCAAACCAAATATTCAATAGAGCTAATGGATATAAGTCATTAAAGTCACTAAAGTCACTAAAATAAAATATTTCAGTTGTACTAAGAATGAAGTTTACACTTGAGAAATGTTCATAACTATGCTCTATTAGGATTGCTCTTTATTTTTATTTACTATTAATAAAATAAATAGGCAGAACATGGAAGTATTAAGAAGGTTCTAGTTGAGACCGAGATTTTCCTTCTGCCATTCTCTAAGAGTTAGCTGAAAGCTGTCAGTTAACTGAAAACTTTTTGAGGGAATCCTTTCTTACTTGGTCTTTCAGGCATCACTAAAGGTATCATTTGGACTTTTAGGCATCACTTTTAGGGCACCTGGAGAAAGGCAAAGACAACTCAGGTGTGTCCTCTGAACTCATTCTGCAAAGTGGTGCACTTTATTAGCTAAGCACAAAATGTTAGTCTCATACTTTCAAATATGAAGTCTCTATCCCTCCAGGAAAGGAAGGAGAAAATTTGATTCAATGGCTCCTGAACTGTCATGATGGAAGTTGTACTAAAAAGGTACTAACCCCAAGTGTTGTCCGCAAAATAAATTCTTCAGTGATCTTTAGTTCTTAACAAATTCTCTCTCCCTCTCTATAAAAGGCAAACAAAGCTGAACTGGTACCTTCTCTCTGCTTTTCTTGGGTTTTTGGGGTTTTTTGTTTGTTTGTTTGTTTCTTAATTTCTGCCTCTTCTGCAGAGAAAGCAAAACTCCTGGAAGCCAGACATCACAGAGGAGTGTGGAGGGAAAAAGTAAGTGAAATAGATCTACATGAAATATAGGAAGGAGGAAGCTGAGGTATGTGTGGAGCATTGGTGGGGAGGTTTTGATGACACCAGGGTCTTTCAGCTTTTTGTTGTGAAAAAAATCAGTGTCGGGATTCACTGTGAAAATAAGCATCTCCTAAAAGTGAAGAAGTAATCGTCCTTCTGTCTAATGAATGCTGTTTGTTTAGTTCTGCTGGACTTTTTAAGCTGAAGAAAACCTGTTATGTGCCACATTGTGGGTCAGAAGGAAGTGTTTCCTGGAGATGGGCCTAGATACCTTGATTTTGCGGCAACTCTGTGTCCCTGACAAAAGAAGGGACAAAGAAAAGCCAAGAGCCCAAGAGGCAGATTGCTCCAGGTAAAAAGCAGCAAAACTGCTGGCCAAGTAATACAAAAATAAATGTTCTGGCTTTAATAAAAGAGTTATACAGAGTTGTAGGGGTGCTGTAATGTTAAACCATTCAGCCCAGCTTACTGCAGAGGAAGCACGACTTGTGGAAACTCCTTCCATTGCACTGGATTTCCTCAGCGTGGTACACTGTCTTTTCACAGGCCCCACACTTGGCTCCTCCTCCCCAGTTTGGCATCCTTATCTGGAGGGCTAACCTAGGAAATAAAATTACATAAATAAATACAACAGAAAATGTGATTTTTTTTTTAAATGGAAGAGCTTGGTTTAATAAAAAAGAAAAAAAAAATTCTCCCTCTCCAGTCAACTGCTACTGCATACATGCGATATACTCTATCCTTGTGTGGTAGCAGAAGTGAGGGTGCTACCCTGGTGCTTTGGGAACAGGCACAGTCTAAATCGCTGTGATTCTCTCTTGTGAAAAAGGGTATTCCTTAGCTTGGTATATTGTGATGATAGATATGTGAAATAATTGCAAGCTGTTTCAGTGAAAAGGTGCTAGGATCACTCAACCCTCTTCTGGAAAAGAGGGTCTAGGATTTATTTTCCATCAAGTAGTCATTTTCTTTCAACATTGCCCACTCCTGTACCCCAGCATAGCCTTTTCTGAGTTCTTCATGAAACAGCCACAAGGTCACTGTGCTGCACAGCCATTGTAAAGTAATAATGGATAGGTTCCTGAAGTGCTTAAGGCATGGGTTTTTTCTTTTGTCAATTGCATTTAAAATCTAAGCATCAGAGAAAAAAAGAGCCATGGTTACTGTTCCAGTTCTTGAGTTCTTGCTATTCCAATTAGCACTGAAGTGCCTTGCCCAAGGTCACACAGGAGGGCAGGAGCCCAGCCCAGTTCTCCTGATGTCAGCCTCAGTGCCTGCCCTGTGACTGTGCTGTCACACACGTGGAACAACCCCAGCCCTTAGCCTGCCCTTCTGTTTTCTTGTTTGAGTCATTGTTTCTGGAAAGACTGGGACGTCATCTTGTCATCTGCACACCATATTATTGGGCTGTTCCAAGCTCCTGGCATGGACCTTCCTCCTCCTTCTTGGAAAACCGGTCACCTTCTTATTATAGTTACTTTGAAGTAACTTGTGCCATTTGTGTTTGATAAAATTCACCAAAAGGTACTTTTAACCAAGAGGAGGATTTTAAAAGCTGAATCAGACCTGCTACCTGAGAATTTTCTTCTGAGGTCAGGTGATAGAGAGAGGGGAATTTATCACAGCAGTGATGTAAAAGGGCTGGTATTTTCAATTAATTGCATTTTAGACTAACATTTTACTATATATTTACATTGGACTAATATCCTGTGCTTATCTCAATGACTTCTGCACTTTAATCTTCTGAATTTCAGAATGAAATGAACAATGTCTATATGCCAGCTCTGCACCCTGAGGGGAATCTTTTCTGACAACTAAGACCAAAATTCCTGCACTGGTACAAAAGAGTTGTCTGTCTAGCAAAAGGATGGTGCTCACACTGAATCAATAGCACTGGAGATGTGACAATGGAGGGCAGGTTTTGCAGTCTTTGTTTGGTAACAGTGCAGATACCAGCATATCCAAACATCTCTGCCTTACCACAGCAGTTATTAGCATATCCTTAACCCTGTATAATTAAATAGTCACTCTTGTGATTGCTGCCTTCACTAGACAGCAGTACCTGTCATCCTTGTGCAAGATCCAATCTCTCCTCCTCTTTGTGAGGCTGATTTATGCTCAGCTGAACACCTACCCTCCCCAGCTCACTCAGCCCAGCGTTCTGCTGTCATACAGCAGCAGCATCATTAATCTCTTCCAGACCCTCCCAGCGCTCTTGGGAGGCTGCTCAGGAGCAGAACTGCTCTGGCAGTTCTAAAACAGTAATGGTGAAGGAAGAAAAAAGCTTTCTTCTAACTCTGTGTATCTGTAATGTAACAAGTGAGAAGCAAAAAAACCCTGATGTGTCTGAAATAAGAAACGAAACTAACCATGCACAATGAACAGATGATGAATTTGATCTCTCTCTCTCAGTGAAGCCTTTACTGAACAGAATCATTAAATTGACTTTTCCATTTCTTTTAAATGTGAGATAAAGGACCAGAAAGGAATCTTTCATGTAGGTAAAAGATTATTCCCACTCTGCCATTCTATATTTTCTTCTGTTTTTAAAGTAATTTTGTATTGGTGCCATTTTTATTTTCTCTTATGAAAACAGTTCAAGCAATGCTTCAAATATTTTAAAAGCAGGAAGAGCAACTGTGGATAAAAATCAGTTTTTCGACACTTCCTTGAAAATTAAAATGAAGTTTTTGTGTCTACAGTGTTCCCTTTCAAATAAGGTTTCCGGTGGAATCCCTTCCCAGCTGAGGCAGCACTGACAGCTGCCTGGGAGAATAGTGGTTTGTACCTCTGGTCTCTGTAAAGCTGCTTCTTCACTGTTAGCTCTCCTCAAAGGCACACCAAGCCTCTGAGTCTGTGGCAGCAAGGACAATTGTTGGAAAGTAGCTCAAATTATATCATCAGTTGAAGGGGAAAAAATAATCTCTGAAAAAGTCTGATAAAGTGTGATAGTGAACCTTGTGCTGTCAAGGGCTGTGGTTAAAGCTCTTAGAAGGACCATTGTTCCTGAGGCTAATTATAGTAACATGACTGGGCATGCATACACATTTTCCATGTTTTTTTGCCATCACCTGATGGGAAGCTGTAGGAGAAAGAAGAAAGGCATGGCAGAAATATTCCCATAAGGATACTGGTGTACAAACAGCAGTGCATGCCATGATGTCTGTGTTGGCTGGAGGAAGAGCTAGGTGAGGTACCAGAGCATGTCTGTGCTCTTCCTGTATGGGCTCTGCTCATCTCTCTGGAGATGAGTGGCCATCCCTGCAGATGATGCCTGTGCAGCAGAGTTACCATGAGAAAGTAACCTCCACAGGGGGTGTGGCACTCATAGTTCTGTACTCATCAAAATTATAACCGTGGATAAAGCTCCATCCTTTCAATGTGCAAATAGAAATTGGGCTCCCATTTGTCATCAGAAAAAAAATAGATCCGAAATCCCCACTTCCCATAATTTCATTGGATGTCAGTGTCTAAATCGCCATGAAATTCCCTAAACTTTGTTGTCTTAATCTGGTTAACTTTTTGTATCTGCTCATCAAATGGTACCTGTTATATTCTGGTGGGAAGTGGAGCAGACTCATCCTAAGCATAAGAAATGTGTGACACAGAAACTTGTGTTAGTGTTGCGAGGTGTGGGCACTCAGGCTGCTGCTAAACTGGAGGAGTGTTCTTGGGCCTGCTCAATTGCCACTCAGAGCTTGTGTCATTCTTCAGAATGCAGCTTCTATATGGAGCAGAATTTATATACAAGATGTGCAGCCAAGGATTCATGCCTCCCATTATTTAGAGCTTATATCACTACTTCGTAGGCTGGGCTCGGAGCAAGGAAGCCTTTGAAGCGTTGGTGTGCTCTGCACAGGCATGAAAACATTGTGAGCTGTCTTCTTTTGGGCTGTTAGTCATACTGTCCAAATCTGGGTGTCACATCACTGCCACAGCGTGTGTCTCTGTAATCAAAGTGCTATTGATAAGGATATAATCCAAAAATGTATTTTGATCCATTGATCTAAATGGGGCATAGGTGCAGTATGGGCCTGATGAAATGTGGAGGAGTAAAAGGCAGTGCTAATGCCTGACTGTGCTGCTGGTAAAAATGTAATTAATTAATTGATTCATTGGAATTCATTCTGGTGCTTCCTTGCTAAACACAAGTTTTCTCTTCTGTGTGCTCATGCATTTGACAGTCTAGAGCTCAGGTCTTATCTGAATGGACTGCAGGGCTGTGCATTGTGTGGCTGGCAGGGTTATCTCAGGGCCACATGTGCTGCAGGATGGCTTTGAAGGGGATAAACAGAATGGGGAATATTGGTCTTTGTGACCACTGGTAATAGAAATGTTGAGTGGGGAGTGGTGGGCAGGGTGTGACTTGCATCTCTCTGCATTTTACTCCCAGCTAAGGTGCTTGGTCTAGACTCAGGTAAGAATACCGATTCCTTGATTCCTCACTTAACAAACAAGAAACAAAAATATAAAACTCAAACATTGCTGTCTACATTGAAACGCAAAGTATCAAGGCCACATTTTAAATTCTTTTCCCAGCTGAAGTCTGTGGGAGTAGCCAATGCAGCCAGAACTTCACTCTGGTATCTAATCGCAGCTCTGCTGTGACCTGTCCTGTGACCACCATGACTCATTTGACCGTCTTTAGTGGTACTCACTCCACCAGAACCGTGGGGGTAGCAAGATATGTCTTCCTTTATATAATAGCAATAAAATGTTGCTGTGGTTTTTCTCTGCAACTGACACTCACAGTGAGGCTTTATTTTGATGTGTCTGCATTTGAGATTCCACTGCATCTCAAACAGCCTGGAGGTGTTTCTGTCAAAATCCAGCCCCTTGTCGAACGCTTTTCTCCCTCAGCAGGAGAGATTCACAACAGAGGGAACATTTGTGTTTGAAGACTAAGCTCATTTGATGGAGATGTGATGTTGTTATGTTTTTATAATTGTATTTCTGATATTCCAATGCATTCAGTGGACTGTGGCTACAGGTAAATTTTATTAGTGTCCTTCATTGAGCTTCCACCATGATCTCATAATAACCAGCATTTCCCCCTTAATTCTTCAATAAAGCAACAGAGAGGTCAAGGGATGGGAATTCCAACACTGGAAAGTAAATACTGATTTTTCATTGATACTGGTTACACGAAGTTACACATGGCGCTTTGAAACAAAAGATTTTAACTGACTTATTTCAACTGACTTGATGTGAGGCACATGATGTACATTGCTGAGAGCTGGTAGTGTCCTATTTCCTTGCTTTCATCTATGTTCTTCCACTTTTTCTATTATTTTCTAGCCTAGTGATGCCACATTTCCTTTGAAACTTCCTTGATGCACACTTTTGCAGGAATTTAAGATTGCATCTTCAAAAAATACAGTATCTTGACACCAGGAAAAGGTACTTCATTCTGACTTAGAAACCAACCACACCCTACATTCACATGCTTGTACATTCACACTCATAATTCAGTCTGATCCATGTGGCTGTGGGAAACTGCATCATGCTGTACAAATGACCCATTCCTTTTTCCAGGCCTAATCCTGGGCTATCAGCTTTCACTATTCCTTCCACAAGATCCTTCTCTAAATCCTTATCCCTGCACTAAGTCTTTTAAGTGCCAGGCAAAACTATTACAGACTTTGAAATAGCACTGTATGACTGAGGTAAGACACAGAATTATTTTATTTGCATACACAGCTTTATTCTCTGAAATAATTTTACCTTTAGGCAGAAAACTTTACATAGTAAAAACACGTATGTATTTATGTGTTTATTTATTTGAATTATTGGGGATTTTTTCTGAAGACTTGGCCAATTATGCTCTCTTAGAATGCTTGAATGATGGATTTGGGAATAATTCTTTCATCCTGTATTCTTTCCTAGCCATTTTCTGTCAAGTCTGCATAGATATGCAGATATTATTTGACATGAAACCAATTGGTCACTGACATTAAATATTTTTAAGATTTGTTGGGGGGGGGGGAGGTGTTTTAATTTTTTTTACTTCCAGGATACTATTATGGAAGCACACAAATTTGTATGCTGTGTACATGCGCTTTCTAAAGACTGGCTGCTTGCGGAAAAATAATTCTGTAGCTTTGTAACAAAATTTTTAAACATTCTGAAACTTCTGTTATCCAGTACAAGTGAGTGTCTCTAATGAGGATCCCCCCCAGCCCTGCTCTTGCAACACCAGTAGCTGCTCGCTTGGCTGAGCCAGAAGAATCTTTCTACTGGCTATTCCATACCTAAAACACTGCTCCTATAGGACTCATATTTCTGTACTATACCTACATGGTCTTCTTTATCAGGCAACAAATTGCTTCTGTTAGGAATAAAAAAATGCCCAAACCCATTTTGGCAGAACCCATGAGATTCTACTTACCGGAGTTGCTTGAAGTTTCTCCCTCTTTTTTTCAGTCTCAAAGGGTTTGAACGGGAGGGGTTCCTGCTCCTTTTAAATGCAGTGACCACCTCTGCCTGCCCTACAAGCTGGGAGGGGAATCAGAGTTTCAGGGATCTGAGTAATGCCATTGCTATCACCAAGCTGAAAATAACCTCTGACAAAAGCCTGGCATTTTGTTCACTTATGTCCACTTGTGAGTAGGTGGACAACAATGCAGCCCCTCGGATTACACCTAAAGGACATTCCTGACTGCAGCCTAACAGATCAGAAATAAAGATTAAAGTTTTATAGTTGCTCTAATGCATTGCATAAATGTGAATCATAAAATAACTGTCCAGAAATGATGATCTACTTGTTAATGGTCACATTGCCAAAAGAAATTTACCAAAATAATTGTTAAAAATAATAATACATCAAAACTTGTTTGTAGCACCCCCAGGAAGACAACAGTTTTAAACTAAATAGCATTTCATTCTGCAGTTCATGGTTTGAGATATACAAGTGGTTTGTCTTCTAGGATACAGAGAATTAGGCTTTTAACTCAAATCTTTAATTTTTTTTACTGTTGTTAGGAATTAAGATGGGTAGCTAATATGTATAATAGGTAGCTTGTGTAATTATTTCAATTATATTTGCCATGACTGACTGAGCCTCTTGGAAATGGATGAGGCTGCAGACATGTTAAAGATGTGGGCAGTAAAGTATGAAGCACTATTTTACAGGGCTTTGAAGGTTCAGAAGTAAATTCTCGTTTTCTGAACAGATGCCTGAATTTAGCACCATTTTTTAGGATCATGGACTTTGCTCTGTATGAAAGGATCCATCCCAGGGGTTAAGCACCAGAACTCTCAAGGTAAAAATCTCAACTTGGGGGCTTTCATGGAAGCATAAAAAAATTAGATGCCAAATCCACGTCATACTTTAGGATTTAGGGGTCTGTTAGCTGAGGCTGCTAAGAAAACTCTTAGGAACCTATAAATCTGTTTACTGTTGAATCTGGCATGGATTTTATAATGCAGAGACAGGTCCTTGGTGTAAAATTGGACTATTTCTTCCCTGAGTAGAGGATTCCATCTCTTCTTGGTCGTTCTCCCCAGACAGTTAATGGAACAGTTCTCTATCAGCTAAAGCCAAATGCAAAAGAGGGTGCAGTGTGTGGTATGAGGGTTCATTGTAGGAGGGCAGTGAGGAGGGGTTGGGGCAGGCCTGAGCTCCCTTTTGGAGTACATGGATAGAAGTACATGAAGAAGTACAAGAAGCTTCAAAAGTCTTTGTATTTGCACCCTTGGTGACTCCTATTAGGACCCCTGACATTTGAGAGGGATGAACCTTCTCTAATGTCCATTTATATTTTATAGATCATGTACTTGGATGGATTTGCACCATAACCAACTGCAGGGAACTCTGCATAAAAGTTTTTGCCCCAAAATGTAAGTATTTTCCCTTTAGTTTTGGTAGAGGATTTAAGGGAAAAATGCGAGTGAAGAACTTTTAGTTTTCCTGGTGTTGGGTGCTGCTTAATTTCTGTGCTGCTGTGTGCCCCTGTAAGGATTGTTGAAAGGCTCTTCACAGCTCCAAGGAACAGCTGGATCTATACAGGTTAGTTGGGATTACCTGTCATTCCGGGTCAACTGTGGTTAGCACAGAACACTTCCTGGGACTGGAAGAAAAGACTCAAGATACGCAGCTGGAGTTGCATATGTACAAACTGGAGTGAGAACGTAGTTTTCTGTAAATCAATGGACTGGATTTTTCCCAAGAGCTGGAACACAGCGACTCAGAAGGCAGCCTGGGGATCAGAGGGACTTCCCAGAGACCATCAGGTACTCAGGGCACATTCCAGGGGAGGTGAAACAGGTGGGAAGAGCAGAGACCTGGGCTGTCAGAGACACATGCAGGTCTGCTGGGGCATGAGACTCTTGGAGCTGAGAAACCAGATTTTCAGCCTGCAAAACCAGCACATAGGAAGAAAAGTGCTCATGAAAAAGCAACTGCCATGTGTCAGGAGCCAAGGGACACTGGACAGCAAGTCACAAAATATGCTCAACTTTCCAAAATACGCTCAGCTTTCTCAGCACCATGTGTGAGACCATTTCACCAAGCCTGATTACTGGAGTTTCTTAGTCTGTCAGGGGTGGTGCTCAAAAAATGAAAAGAGTGTAGTTTGTTTCCACTGAAAAATGCAAGTTTATAAAGCCTTTACCTTTATCTTTCCAGAATGAAATTCGTAGGTGTAAGGAAGATCAGTTATCTCTTTGGATACTCAGTGCTCTAGTGAGAATTCTTCCCTCTTTCAGCTTTTATTCTTCTTTCCCCTTTGTTTAGGAATATTTCAATAGTGATCCTGTTCTGTCAGGTGTATTTTAGATCTCTGCATTATTAAAGAGCAGATGAGTTTGTTTTACTGTAGTAGCTGTTTTAAATGTATTTTTTTATGCAGACCAAGCCTGAATCTTGGACTTTGCTACCATTTTTCCTATACCCATTCCCATTGTACCTGGGAAGGCAGATACACTGTATTTTTATTTATTTTGTTAGCTGTTACTTGTTATATGAGTGTAAACTGTATGAGGAGCCTTCACCTTTCTTCCTTAAGTGTATATGAGACATAGCTGCCTGTATTTAAATTCAAGTGGTTTGATTGAACCTGTTTGAAATTTCTGTGACGTTTGGACACACGTTCCTGAAGGCTCCAGGATAATATCTTCCTTCCTGTTTTGTTCTAACCTGTTTTTAGGAGTTGTATTATCTACTGCTAAGGGTTCAGAAGTTACATTGAGTTACTTAATTCACTTTTTCACAAAATACCATTTTTTCCCCTTCCTTCAGAACTCAGCAATGCCCTGCCTGACAAAAAAAGAATGAAGAGATGCCAGTGAATATGCAATGTAAAATTTAGGTAATCTAATCTGATCAAACAGAAAAAGCCAGTGTAGAGTTTTATGTAATTTAATCTGAACAAATCGATTTAAAAATACAGTATAAATAATTCTTAACTTATATAAAAATTGATTAAGAAAATTTTGGGGGTTTTTTTGTGCTTCTTATTAACTTTACAAGAGAGCATTATTAAACATAGAAGCAAAACATTTTAACAATAGCCTTTTTGCTAAGATGAAATATTTACACACTCACAGTACTTTTTTTTTTGGTGCAAAATATGTACTGACTGTACCTTTCTCTACAAAGATAATTTCATCTTACTTTGCATAGAAGTCAACACACAAAAAACCCCACTAGATACATAACTTTGTCATTAAAACACTTCAGGTAAGCCTTTTGGAAAAATTAATTAGGCATTAACTTTCTCCTTAAGAGTCAGTTTTATTTTCTAAAGCATCAATTAAGGCTATTCCAGCATTGAGATCTTGGCAATACATGTCCAAACCATTGTCCATCATACAATGCCAGACGTGTGCAGTGTGTTACCAGTAAGTAATTTTGCCTGCTAACACAGTCAGCAATTCCCTATCCCAAAATTAGTCTTCTGAAACTTCAAGTTTTCGTTGAGGAATATACGGAGCTTCTTGAGAGGTTCTTTGGGTACCATCTGAGTTTGCAGATAGTGAAGGTTCTGTGTTTGGCCCTCCTGGTGTACGGAAAAAGTTTTCTGTAACTGTCTGAGGCTCCTGAGGTTCCTTTGGAGCAGAAGGCTGAAGAGAAAAGAGAAAGATACTTTCATTTATGGAGGAATAAAAAGTAAATTCTACTTCTAAGTTTCTGCAGGATGTTAGCAATTTTTTTTTTTCCCTGAAATATAAAAACTTGACTTTTTACTGAGAAGGATATATCTGCATTCCTTGATATATATATAAAAATACATAAAAATATGCTTTTTCTATTCTCCTTCTTTTTTAACACAAACAGATATTAGGCAGTACAGTATTACATAAAATATAGAGAAACTTCCTGTGGGAAAAGAAGTATTTAAAATCCAGTACAGTCCTACCCTACTAAAGAATAGCCTACTAAAGAAAAGCTATTATTAAACAGAAGAACTTGAAGGTAGATTAGGGAAATAACAAGAAGGAAAGATAAAATAACAAAGGGACAATTTGTTAATAAGTACAATCTCAGATCTATGTAAAATCCTCCCTCTAAAACAGTTGTCTCTTCACATCTTGTCATCTTCCAGCTGGCTCCACTTCCACCAAAAATAAGTCACTTATCTTCCTTGCTAACCTCTCATTTCTACTGTACTTAGGCTGGCCTTCACTGCTAGCTCTTTTTGGGCAGTGCTGATTTCTAAAGATCAAAAAGAAATGTTTATTTATAAATTTTACCTGCTGTAAGGGAATTACTGCACCGCACTTCCCACTCAACCCACCATGGTGGAGTTGCCATATATTTTAACTCACCTTCCCTTCTTGCACATTTGTGCTCCCTGAGCTATGGCTGATATTTTCTGATTGGGAAGAGACTGGCACATGCTGAAGAACAGGATTTGCAGCAACTTGTACACCAGCAGGTAGTAGTCCTATGTGTTGCAGCATAAAGTTCAGAGCTGAAGAGCTTGGATTTGGGGCAGAACTGGTACTGCTAGAATTGAGGCAGGAGTTGCTCAGTACAGGTGCAGCAGCTATGGAATTTGGTGACACCATTATGTTCAATGGTGTTATATGAAAAGCAGGAATATTGACTGTTTTCAGTTCTGAGGCTGGCATTGGAATGACACCTAGAATAGAAACATCAAGTGTTGAAAGGAATTAGGATAAACTGCCCCCAGCCTCTTGAGCCAGCCCCCCATGCCTTTTTCCCTGGACACGCACCAGTGATGGGAGAGCTGTAGGGTGTGTGCTGCAGAGAACACACCCCAGCCTTTTCTTTATTGGAGCACTCTGCCTTGTTGCCATGGGTGCAGTGAGTCAGAGGAATAAGATAACCAGATGGAAAAAAAGTCTGAGAAAGAAAGAAAGAGACAGCACACCTTTAGCCTAAACATATAATAAACAAACCCCAAATGTTTTCTCCAAAACTGTAATCCTCCCTCCCCTTGTTCTTATTCTTTATCCTCCATGTCCCCAGGATGCCATATCCCACACCTGTACTATTTTCTGTCTGAAATGAGACACAACAGACTCGAGGACATGCTCTTTCAATTAAAACTACACAGAAGTCAGCTGGCTTCATTTCCAGCTGATACTCTTGGTGAGGAACTATAAATCCACCTGGGATTAACACAGTACAATTTGACCAGATGGAAAAGAAACCCTGATACTGAATATCATTTTTCCAGAAGAAACATCCTGGACCTAGCAAATAAACACGTCACCTCATTCTTGGATTGTGTTTTTCATAAAACAAATATTGGAAGACAAAACTTTTGCCTTTACACATTCTGTTTATGTCAACAGAACTGTTCTTTATTCAGGTTCTCCACAGCAACCAGTCTTAACTGCAGAATACTGAATTTTACTGATGAAGAGAGTTTCATGTGATTCTGTTTCAAAGTATTTGACTCTAAGTATGTGCAAAGGACTGGGGAGGTAAAGGATCTCAACATTGCCCTCAGCTCCTTAGTGTGACCTTCATTCCAATGGAAGTCTGAAAGCCTCTTTATGTCCTCTTATTTGTGTACTCAATGCAGAAACAGAAATCCTACATTCCTGCAAAATAAGGTTTTAAAAGCACACTGAAATGAATTCAACCAAAGAGAACCTGTGTAGGTGTAGTTCATTATAGTTTGCTTCTTTTGCTAAGGCTCCAAGTAGTATTTTCCCAGGGAATGGCAAGAAAATCTTACCTCTGGAGCAGGAATGGCAAATGCCACAGGTATGTCTTGTTTTGTTTTGATTTTATCTTCGTCTTCTGAAATATTTTCTTTTGTACATTGGTCACAGCAACTTGACATGTTTTGATCTACTGTTTTGGTCTCATTCTGTCTCTCTTCCTGGACATTGTCCATTTCACGATTCATTTGTGAGCTATTGGAAGGTGTTTTTTCATTCTTAGTGGATTCTCCCTTTGAAAAAAGTACATATAAAAAGAAAGGCAGGTGTTGAAAGGCTTAATCATCTCATTTAGAGCCCTACAATGATATTTATCCATTCTTAAAAATTGGAAAGCAAGCTTTTTACTTCCTCTTCATTCCCAAGTTTGTGCTATAAAAATTTCTGAGCCAGGTCCATGTTATCACCTCTTGTTTCTTCCCAGCTAGTGGGTGTTTGATAGCATGTGCTCTCATAAAACACCTATATCATATGATGACTGTTTAGGCAAGCCAAATTTACAACAGATTTATAATTTATAGAGATGTTAAAACAATCAGCAATTGAGGAATAGAAAGCAAACCAGCCCCAATCTCTCCATATACATCAAGTTTATCTGAACCTCTTATTCTCTTCATGTGCTGTTCTATTATGCCTACAACAAGCCAACACTGGGTGGAAATATTTAGCAGGTATGGGGATTTTGGGAAGTTCCCTGTCCAGTGATTTTTATACATCCACTTTCTCTCCTAACTTCTCTAAAGCCAAGAATGGATGCCAGCAAGTTTACAGAATCCTAGAATACAAGAGACATTGACCAACCTCACTCTCAGCCTGACCAACTCCAGAATCATGTATAAATAGGTACATTTTGACATCATGTTGTTAGTTGTTTTATTTTCATTACACCTGTACACTTTGTCTTCTTAGAAACAAACCCCAGCCTCATAAACATTGGCAGACTCAGCAAGCAAACACCATCTATTCAAGCCTGATGTTATTTAAAATGCCTACACTCACTGGCAGACTCCTACATCACTTTGAAAATGAGTAGGTGGCAACATCACTAAGCCATAAAATGGCATTTTAAAACTAATTTAACTTACCAAAGTAGAATCAAGGCTTTCCTCATCACTTTTATGCCTTTTAATTAAATTATTCTCTGGTAATGCTTGTGATCTTTTAAGGCACCGCTGAGATGAAGTTTCTGATTTCGTCTCAGGTCTTTCTTCAGCTGCCAAGGATTTTGTAGGCTCATCCAGACCTTTCTGAGTGTCCCCTTCCTCAGTGGTTATTTTATTTAATACCTTTGAATTATTACTCTTAATTCCAGTTAGGTTAGCACATGGCAGAGGCTGCAACATGAAGCCTGGGCTGTATGTTGTCACCGTGTGGGCTTGGGAAGGGTGCAGACAGATTGCATATGAAACCCCAGACTGAGGATGAGGTAAGATGACTGGTGACATGGAGCTGTGGCTTGCAGGGCACACCCCAAGGGGCTGGCTCAGACCTGGCTGCTGAGAGGGTTCAGGCTTGGGAACAGCCTCAGGCGAGGACAGGGCACATTTCATTTGCATCTCTTCTGCTGCCCTTCAGAAAAAAAAAAAAACCAAAAAGATTCGCAAATGTGTTTTAATTCCTTCATGCAGAAATGAATGTCCTGACAAATTATCTTCTGTAATACAAAGACTTAACATGAACTTGTACTTCTCAATCCACCCAAGAGAAAATAATTGAAAAACAAGCCTGCAGTACTCAGGGTTACTGGTTTTGGCAGGCTATTGCCCCACCAAACAGAGCATAACTTTAACTTGTTCTCATCTTTAAACTTGTGCAAACTTACTTGGATTGTCCTTCCAGCGGATGTTTAGTGATTGCTGGAAACTGAGCTATTGTATTTGGGAAAACTGGTAAACTTTGATAAGTACCTGGTCAGAGGAGAAGAACAAATCAAAACTGAGTACATCAAATTCAGAAGTTAAAATTTAACTTTACGTTGAGGAGACTGCATTATGCAATGTAACATACACATTTAATGATACAACTTATCCTCAAACTCAGCCCAGATTTAATTTGATCAACTGGACATAAGCTTACATCAAACAAATTCTAAAGGCCCAGAAAGGATCCCTAGCAAGAACATGAACATTGACAGGTACTTTTATGGCCACTTTTTGGAATACAGAATTGGTTAGATAATATGCTCGAAAGCAGAGTTTCTACAACAAAGCAGGTTCAGAGATGATCCAATATTCAGAGATTCAGTGATTCTAGACAAACAGAAGGTTTGTAGCCATTTCTATATTTTTGACAGTTCTTAAGAAGGATTTTTTGAAAGGAGGTACCACCCACACATCTGCATGTCCTGTTAGAAGAGATCAAGCTCAAATATTCAGTGCAAGACTACATCTGATTTTAAAAACAAAGAAGTTTCTAAAAGAAAAGTTAGGAAAAGATATGTACTGGCACTTATTTTAACTGGGCTGGTTGGAGCAGACTGAATCTTCCTTCTGTCGTTCTCTATACTCTTAACTAATTTTATTAGAGATGAATGCCGAGTGAAGTTTTGCTTTCCTTTTGAAGGAAAAAGGGCTTTTGAGCACTGCTCTTTGGAAGGGATGGATTCTGAAACAGGTGGGGAACAGGTTGTAGAAGTTGCTTCCAGCTTAGTATCTGAAAGACAGAAAAAAAGAAGAAAATATGTACCAAATGCAGATTCAGTAATTAAAAGCAATTATTTGAGCCTGGTTTATAATTCTTGAAGTACCAGCAGCAACAAACAGGGGAATTCAAGAATCTCAGTAGGTGAACATCCTATGTGCACAAACTATGTGCAAATAGATACTGGTTGCTGTGCTGTTAAGGACAGTGATGTGACTAGTAAAGGATTTTCTGCTTAGTTATTGTCTCTTTTGGTCAAAAAATTCTAGCAGAGAAAACAAAAAAACAATCATATCAGCAGAACAAAAGGAAATGACAGATACACCTACCCTGAGTATTTGGCAAGACCTCAGGTCCTGTCCACTTGAATGCTGGTTTTCTACCTCTCTCCTCTGTAACATGAACTTTTTTGATAAGCTTAAGGCTGCTGAGAACATTCGCTATGTCATAAAGTCTTCTAATTTTGGCTGAAATGAAAGAAATGGTATAGCAGCTGCAATTAACAAGTTAGCATGTATCAGATAAAGAAATGTTGTAACATCTGCTAAGCAGCTAAAAGGAAAAAGCTTTTTAAAAAATTGTAAGAACAATTTTGTGGAACAAAATTTATACAATGAAATAACACTGTGATACAAAGTTTATACATAAAAATAGAGCAACATAGGCACAGACCTACACAAATCCTGTAGTATCCTTAAATATAAGTAGATTAAAAAGGTACACACATGCAATGGCAAACATGGGAACTGGAGGGAAGAGAGACACTAAAATAGAACAGGATAATCATCCTGCATGTCTTCCCTGTCTCTAGGTTGAGCTATTAGGGAAAAGTTTCAGGTAGAAATCAAACTACAGCTGAGTTCTAGAGCAAAGTGAACATGCTTAGGTCATGGAATTTTTTGGCTTCATAACCAGGAATGTGGGAAAACATGGAATTGATACCTGAAATACAGGTAGACAGATGGAATGCCCTGAAAATGTTTTGACTGTGTGTCAGGCTCTTATGGAAGAATAAAAGCAAGCAAAACCCACTACTGAGTAGCCACCTACCCTCACTATGTTGCTGTGAGGCAGTGGAAAGGAAATCAAGAACTGAAACCAGAAAGGATCAGTATGTGCAGACACAATTCCACAAAAATAAAAAAAACAAAACAAAACAAAAAATAACCCAAACAAGCAAAGGAATCTGAGAATCAAGCAAGAGTCTAATTTCCAATGAAACCCACAACCATCCCTCAAAAGCAGCACATTTTTAATTATTATATGTCTACTGACCTAGACCTAGAAATACCATTTCATTTGAATGGAGAGGAAGGGGAGGAAGTGCACAGGGAACTGAGAGAAATGTAAAAGAATGAAGAAATAATTGGCAGTTAGAGCACAGGGTTTCACTTCCTCTGACATGCAGATTGGTTACATGACTTTTACAGAATTTCTTCAGATTTCTACCAAGTTAGTTATGTGGTCAGAACACAGATTTTGCATGATTCTGGGGCATCTTTGGTGAAATGATGCTGAAAACTTTGACAGGCTGCTTGAGGAAAGAGAAATTGCTACCAATATGGAGCCTTGTGACATTACTTCAGGAGGGAGGATTTAATGGACACTTCCTCTCAGATGGGTATCAATGACCAGAAATTATGAACATCATGATTATCAATGATACAAAAATTATGAACAGCAGAAGGTTAGTGAGTTTTTGGAGGCTGAAATAAACATCTGTGGCAGGAAAAATAAGAGCATTTTTTAGTTACATGCAGTACTACTAGGATAATTCATTTAGCTTACACTTGTTGTTGTACTTACTTTTAAATTTGCTTTTATCTAAGTCTTCTAACTGATCTTCTCCAATCAAGATTTTAGCAGCAACTTCAAGGCTCACGATTTGAGGTGTTGACACAAGGAAAAGCATCACAAATTTCTGACTCATGACTCGTAAGGACTTGTATTTCCTGCCATTCACTGATGCTGCAGCAGACAAAAGAAAAGATTACAGTATTCAGTGACACACCAGATACAAACACAAAATACTGAAGAAATTTGTCAGTAATAATAATTGTAACAATAACACAGAGACTAGTCAGGGTCAGTGCTGACTCCAGAATCATGTTTCTACATGACAAGAAACAGCTAATTGGGTGGATACCAAGTCTAACTACAGAGAAGTAGATACATATATCCCACATATACATTTCCCATTATCTGACAACTTGTACTCTTAAAGATGCTTAACCCTCAATTAAATTTCTTCCATGAATCAGAGCAAAATTAACAAAACAAATTGAGTAATTCATGCTTCAAGTTTCTATACATTCAGTAGTAATTTCTGATAGTTTAGTGGTAATGGCAATTGGATTGTATGTTGGTGTATTTGATAGTTTCACTTGATGTAGAAACAAATTACAAGAACTGAGTGAATAAGACAAGTGAAAGAGTGCAGAGCACTTTTTCTCACCACAAACAGTTGTGGTGCCTTTGGGGCAGAACCACCTCAGAAAAAAAAAAAGGAAGGCTAATAAATCTTCTTTTTCCAAGTTCATAGAAACGTAACATTTTAAGTACATATTATTCTTGGCATTATAAAGAATTATTACCAGCATGAAATTCCACTCCTGGGAGCTCCACAAAAGACATTTCTGACTGGTCACTTGAGCCAAAAGAACTTGCCATTTCTTCATTTCTTTCACTGTCAGGATCGAATTCATGCTCATACTCTCTTTTCTTGATCATCTGGATTTGCTGTATGTATTTGTTCTCTTCTCCCACCTTTTTCAGGGCCTGTAGAGTCTGGGGGAGGTTGTGGCGCCCATGCCAGACGTATCTGTTCCTGGCCAGGCGGCTCACCATGTGCAGGCTCTCCAGCACGTTCACAATGTCATAGATGCGCCTGCGCTCCACGTCTGCAGAGGGAAAGCTGAACCTGACATCTCTGCTACGTAAAATATATGCACTCATGCATTACCTGCAGAACAGATTCCTGTCCTTCCCCTTAATATACTTCTAAGTAATTTTTGCCAATTCCATATCACAAACAGAAAATAGCCCTCACAGGTCTTGCCAGCAAGGAAAACAAATCGTGCTTCATATATGGAACGACTTGCTATTCCAGAGTTACACTTGGCTTTCAGCATTCCTTAAGAAATGAAACTTACTGTTGCCAGAAGAGCCATTACAAGAGTTTCAATCCAGCTTTAGAAAAAACAGAGCATTTTTAATTATACACTGAATTGATTTTAGATTGTATCTTTAAATATCCATGGAAACTCATAAGAAACTGTTTTGCAGCTTTTTTTTACATGTTATTTTATTAGCATGCTCTTCTTTTCTCATTTGTCTGATAAACTCTTGATTTTGACCAGACATTTCTTAAAAGATATGTTCTATTGTATAAAGTATAAAAAAACGTAAATCATACAGCTTTAAAAAATTTTATAACCATCAGCATTTTAAAAGAATTGCTCTAGGAATGAGGAATTTAAAACTGGGTTTAAATAAATTTGAGAACAGAATAAGCATCCAAAATTGTATGGAGCAAAAATGTACTAACAAAAATGGTAGGTTATTGGCAAATTTGCATGAAGAAATATTTAATAGGATGAACAGCAACTTACGTAGCTCTTCAGTGACTTCATCGAGGCAAATGTAACTTTTCTGTGAAGGGCTGGGGTAATCAGGATATCGAGCTAAGAATTTATGACACAGTAATCCGAGACTTTTCTCTTTGCGACTTGGTTGAGATTTTTCATATTCATCCCCCAGTAAGTGCTCCTACATGGAATAAGAAAAAGAGATTGTGAGGTTTTTGACAATATGTAAGCACAGATAATTATCAGCTTTGTAGTAAGCACTGAGGACAAAGGGCCAGTGTTCTCACTTTGTCCTCAGCAGCTGTAAAATAAAACCAGAACATTATCTGTTACATGTAGCTAGTCAATATCCTTACTTATATTTGGTAAATGCTCCAAAATCAAAACTTTAAAAAAAAGATGTGCCATGTCAATGTATAATTTTTATACTGGATAAACAGCCTTCAGCTAACTTCAAAAAAAAAAAAAGAAAAAATAAATACAAACAACTTTACAACGTACCTGTGAACAGTGTTTTGTCTGTAGGACCTCATTTGAACTGTCTGACAGTTGCCTTCTCTGTTCTCTGCTCCTAATCTCAGGACTAGCTGCACTAATCAGCATTTTCAAGTTGGAAGTAGGTGTCCATGGATCTGCTGGAGGGGTTTCCTTCAGTTTCGGGGGTGTGGTTAGAGGCTGACAGTCAGGCTGTCTCTCTGTCAATACTAACTGTGAGGTAGCCGCTTGTTTCAAAGGGGTTTTCAGTATATTTTTGCATGGCTCAGAATGCTCATTTTCCTACATATCAAGAAAAAGAACAACGGTGATATTAAAACCCAGGTGCACCATGACCCATTTATCAATGTCAAAGGGGAATAGAGATCCATTGCATTTTTGGATAGCTCTGAGTCAAGGGTTCCAGTCCTACTCTGAACCAATGGGTACCTTCCCTGAAACCATTTCTGTGCCTGTAGCTTAAGACTCGGGTCCCGTGGCATTTATTCCTCGAGTAATTTCCCCTTTCCTTCCTCTGAGGCAAATACAATCAGAATGTACATTAATGCATAGCAAAGAGCAATAAATAATGCCTGAAACATATCATGACCCGAGAGCGGGTGTGATGGTGCTTTATAAATTCTTGTTGGGCTAAACAGACACCAGCCTACATGTTAGGGAACTCTTACCCTTTATCATATAATCGCCTTAACTCCGACGACCAACCCGGTACTTAGCGGTCATAGGAGTGTTGGCAAACAAGCTCTTAACTTTTACAGTGAACTTTAACAAGCTCCCAACGCTCAAAAAAATTCGGAGTCGTTTAAGGTGTGGAATGTAATCGCGGGGCTTGCCGAAAAAGAACATGAGAGGAGAGGATAAAGACGGGAAAGTGAAGCGAAGGGGTGCCCGGGCGGGCTGGGTCAGGGATCGATCCACTTCCTTGTAGTTTCCCTCGGATTCCCCCCCTTTACTTTTCCCGCCGTGTCTCTGCGCATGTGCGGTCGGGCCCGCAGAGCCCTCCAATAAATGGGTCTGGGGTCTGTGGTGGTCCTGGAGCCCCTTTCGGTGAGGTGCCCGGGGCTCCAGGCAGGCTGGCGAGACTGGAATTGTGAGGGAAGCGGGCTCGGCCCAGCGCCGCCCCACCTTCGCGGGACCCTCTTCCCTGTCACAGCACTACAGAATGTCCGAGACAAACACGCTTTGAAACATCATTATACCTGTTTCTCCACACACCTCCTGTTAAGGAAAAAGCAAAGAGGAAAGGAGAGCCAGGAAGAAGATGTGTTCTTTATGGACTGTGTGGACAACGGTCGTGAGAGATGAAGTTCAGGAACTTTTGTTGAGGACAGAAATTGAAGCGAAGGTAAAACACCCTCGATTTCTGCCATCCCGCGGTTTCTACGCGCGATCGTTCCGATCGAAGCGGTTTCACCCCCAGCGGGGCTGAACGCGGGCAGCGGGGCTGTCACTGCCCCGCGGGAAGCGGCAGCCCCGGGGTTTGGCGGCTCTCGCCCACCGGAGGAATTACCTTGTCGCCGGCCCCCATCTCCCCGCCCGCCGGCCGCATTCTCCCACCGCCTCAGGAGGCGACACCCGCCGCTCCTGCCGCGCCGCTCCGCATCGCAGGTCCCGCCGGCTCTGCAGGGCGGGAGGAGGGACGGATGCACTGGTTGAGGGTCCCCGTGACGAGCCGGTTCCTGCTGCCCTCCGCGGCCGCCGGGCTTGTCCCGCCGCCTCCCGCCTCCCGGCCCGGCTCGCGCGCGCCCACCGCCCAACGGCCCTGGCCCCGCCCCGTCCGCCACGGCCCAGCACCGCCCATCGGCCCTGCCGGCGGCGTGTTTAAACATAGGGGAGACGCTACCCCTGCGCTCTCCCGCCCCCTCCGCGCACCCCACGGTCCGGGAGCACCGGCGGCGCCCAGGAGGGGTGCTGCCACCGCCGCCGCCCGGGCCCGGCTGAAGCGCGGGGCCGCTCCCAGGGTCGATTTGAATTCAACGCGCGGAGCCGCCGCGGGCGGGTGGGGCGGGCGCGGCAGCCAATCAGCTCCCGGCGCTGGGCCCCGCGCGGCCAATGGGAGCGCAGCGCTGCGCGGCCTCTCCCTCCTCCTCCCGCCTCCCGCTGCCGGGCGAGCGCCGGCGGGGCTCGGGCCGGGGCTTTGGCGGGTTCCCTCCCTCGCCCCCTCCCTCCCTCCCGCCCCAACGGCCGTGGGGTCGCGGGGCGGAGCGGGCGGGGGGCGCCGGGCGGTTTAGCGGAGCCCATTCACCCGCTCGCCCCGTCCCGTCCGTCAGGGGCCGCGCGGGCTCCGCGCGCCCCTCGCGCCCTCCCCCGCGCCCTCCCCCGCGCCCTCCCCCGCGCCTTCCCCCGCGCCTTCCCCCGCCTGCCGCGCGCCCCTCACGGGGTCCCGCCCGCCGCTCCGGCGCCCGTTCCCGGGGTCCCCGCGGCTGCCGCGCTCCTCGGAACCCTCCGCACTCATTGCGTTTAAAACACACCGCGTTTTGTGTCCGTGACCCGGGCCGGGAGCTCCAGGCTGAGCTCCACAGTCGGAGCCGGGGCTGGACACCGGCTGGAGAGATTCCCCCGCTCAGCAAAAAGAGGGGATGAAAGGTGAATGGCTGAGCCGGTGAGGGGGGCGCAGTTGGGTGGGAGCGCTTCGATTGCCCCTGGTGTTAGTGTCCCCACATAAGGGTCTCAGCCATCTGGTGCCGCTATTCCTAAAACCACAGAACCAACTAAGTTCGAAAAGACCTCTGGCATCAGCGAGTCCAATTTATGACCAACCCGACTATGGCAGTGAGTGCCACGTCGTCTTCCCTTAAACACCTTCAGGGACAGTGAGTGACTCCACCATCTCTCTGGCTAGCACATTGCATTGTCTGATCACCCTCCCTGTGAAAAAATTCCTCCTAATGTCCAACCAAAAAAACCCTGTCTCATCTCAAGACATCTTGTCCTGTCCCTTGTTCCCTGGAAGCAGAGCCCGGCCGCCACTGGGCTGCACCCTCCTCTCAGGGGTTGTGGAGATTGATAAGGTTGCTTCTGACCTTATCGCAGAGGTTGCTATGCTTTTGTTCTGCAGGCAGGAGTCTGGGATTTAAACACACCTCGCCTCGGCTGGGTTTTATACTAGAGCCGGGATTTGCAAACCTTTTAATGTGACTCTGTTATTTCTTCTGAAAGGGAAGTCTGAAAGCTTGTAAACCCAAATTTAAAAATTGACGCCAAAGTGACCTTCACTCCTTGGTGTCACCAGCCATGAAGCCGACAAGAGTTATTCTCTTGAAGTACAAGAAGTGGACATTTGCTTTTTTTCCTAGTTTGTGCTTTGATATAATTACTGTGTATTGGTTTCTTTCCATAAAAGGTGCACTGGAAGGTGTGATTGTTGTAATCTAGAGCTGGGGCATGACTCGCAAGAAGTACAAATCTAAATACTGAAAAAATAATGTGTGTTTTTTCTTTACCCCCCATAATGGCAAACATGACCACACAGAATTCACATGGAATTTGAGTTACTTAGATGAGGAGCACTCACATGTTTCAAAAATCAAACCAGGAAAAAAAAATCAGGCTTTTACATTCAAACTGTCATTTGAATATTTATTTATGTTGAGATTTGAAAATTACCTTTATCACCTAATCAAGAAGCCATTATCTCTGTTCAAACAGCACACTTGTGACCTTTGTTCAGGGGACTTCTTTCCTGGTCTCCAAGTTAACCTTACAAGCTGCCCATTATGACAGGATCAGACATTTTAAAGTAAAGGTTAAAAGAATTTCCAAGGTTATTACATCTACTGAAATAATTATTCTGTTAATAATTTGTGTGCCTCTTTTGCCATGCTCCTTGCTATGCTAGTGCCTTTTGTGTTTCTGAGATTATGGAATTACATGGAGCAGTAAAGGGCATTCTCACGTGTAGCCATCAGTTTAAATTGTTTCTGTTTCTCTCTGCTCTTGCTTGAGTTGCATAAGAAACTGCAATTACATTTTTTGTCAGGAGCCTCTTAAAGGAAAAACAACAAAGATGGAAAATTTTAATGTCCCTGACATGGCAACTGAAGGTACCAGTAGCAAGTTAATAATGGGTCCTTTAATGTATAACCTCGAAGCCTTTTGTGTGATGATCCTTGTGGAGGATGTTTGCTGTTTTCAAGTATTGTGCTGAATCAAGACCCACCTGATGTCAGAAATCAGAGTTGGAGAGTGATAGGTGATTTTATCTATGCTGGTCCAGCCAAAGAGTGACTTGTAGCATTGTCATGTGGATTAAAGAGAACGTGTGACATATCCTAGTGGTTTGGTCAAATCAAATCACTGATATAGTGGTAAATAAGCAAAGAATTTGTGAAATTAAGTGCTTCCAGTGCCTCTATTATAGTTAAGCATCCCTCCTCATCTGCCTGTAAAAATTTTCCTCTTCCAGAAACAGCTTTAGCAATGCATTGTGCTGAAGAAAGCACTAATCTGGTTTGCTCTGCACGCACTGCTTGAGTTTTGTTTCTTGTATGAGCATATGTTGTTAATAATTGATTTGTTTCAGTGTGATCACAAGGCAGTAAAGTTCAGCATCTTGCACTGATGTGCATCCTAGATGTGGTGCTGCACTTCTGTCAAGAGGAATTGTAATGAATGGCTCACATAAAGAGAAAATATGGAATTAATTTTACTGAAGTAATTCTTATTAAGTAATTCCATGTATAAGACCACTTACAAAATGTCCAGGTGGAATCTTCATTCTTGGGGTTACTCAAAAGCCCTCTGGATGTGGTCCTGAGCTGCAGGAGACGGGTTCGGGAATCAAGAGACAACTCAGTATGAGTTAGCTGCTTGTCCCATTTTATTGCAGTTTTGGATACATTTCTATAGTGTTTTGGAAAGGTAACATGCGATATGTATTCTATTATTATTGGATAATTACTGTTCTTCACACATTAGCTTCTACATTTCTATTGGTCCAGCTCATAACATCCGAACTCCATAAGATACTTTTTAGCGGAACTTGTAAGATACATTAAGTGGCTATATAAGATACATTCTGCAGAATTCACATCCTGACAAACTTCACAAGATACATTTGGCAGATTTCTCATCCTGAATTCTCATCCATTCTTCATTGTTTTATTAACACTTAGTCTTTTTCATATCTTTGGTACAATGTTGTGCCAAGGAGTCATGCTAACTCAAAGTCAGGGTTGTGCAGGCCTTCCAAGGAGCTATGGCCTCAAGAAGCAAGCCATTCTTCAACATTGAGCAAGGGGCTTTAGTGATCACACTTCTAAAAATACTATGTTGTAAGGTTCCAGTTTAAAAAAAAAAAAAAAAATTAAAAATCACCGATAACATAGTATGTGAATTGAAAAAAATTTGTGATCTCTACAACCTTCAGAGAGCCGATCTTTCTGTAGCTTTATGCCCTGCTGTCAGAGTGCTCGGACTATTTTAGGCTGCTTTTCTCAAGGAGCTACTTTGTTACTTCTCTGTCAAAGGCTGGAATTGTGAATTTGAAGGTCGTAGCTGCCAGCCAGAGATTTGCAGGGAAGTGCCTCAAGTTCAGCTTTCAGTTTCACTGTCGGGACACTGCTTCTGGTAATCCTGGCAAGTGATGCTGTTTATTGCAAATGTCTCTTTCAAATAGCATGATTTCTGGTAATGTTTCTTTTATTCAAGTTAATTTTAAAAGGCAATTGTATTTCAGTTATTATACTTTAATTTTAATATCTAATGGGTTTCAAGGAGAAACTGCAGCCTTCTGCAGGTATGTACTTCTAGGCAAGAAGTTCAAGAATAAGCAGACCCCCAAATACTTTAGAAATCTCTCAGTAGATTGGGTTAAATATTTGATATATTTTAACTATAAATAATGAAATTATTGTCTTCAATAAAAATGAAAATAAGTCAGAGTAGTTTCAGGAGTACAAGGTGTTTCCTTATTCACATGCTGCTGTAATTTTAATCTCTCCAGTCACTTCAAAATTGTGTGAAAAATGATGTTCACTGTTATGGTAAACTTTAAAAGGTTTAATAAAAAAAAAAAAAAAGACAAGACAATAGGAGACAAAGACAATAAAGCAAAGGATTACAACGGCCTGGTGCTTGGCACTCTGCCAGGAGCACACCTGGTGTTTTGCAAACACCCTTTATATACCATTTTTATTGCATCAACTTGATGCATATTCATAGACTTTATGCATAGTCAAACTTTTCTATTATCTGGTTTACATTTTCCAGGAACTTTTTCACATGGCCACTCTTTGGGTCCACTTTTTTAGATCATGTGTGTTTCTTGGCTTGTGGTTTTAATCTTCTCATCAATTTTTAATTTGGGCTTTGGTTCCTTCTTTCTACAGGCAGTGAGTGGTGATAGAAGCCAGGTGGTCCTCATCATCTGTTCACTAAAGGTTATCTTAACTAGGCAGACAGTTCAAACATCCTATATTGATTATTACAGCAAAGCCATTTTAACATTATACATATAGCATTCCTCTTAATACTTGCCAAAAGCCAGTATTATAATATGTACTTATAACAATTGTGATGAAATCTAGATTATAACATTTATCCTTTTCTTGTCTTCATTCTGGGCTGTGATGTAACAAAAACATATCTTCATTTCTGAGCTAGGAATAAAATTTTGCAGAGCTTGCAGATAACTTCAGGCTGTGCCTCTTGCAGGAGTGGTATAAGTACTTGGGTTCACTAGAGGTCACACTTCTTTTACTCCTCCCTGTCTGTCTGGAAGACAGACTACTGCTCCTCATAGAGATGTGCTGGCGGGCTGTGCTCCTGTCATGTTATTTACTCAGCAAAATGACATCTGTAATTCTGTACAGTGTATAGCAGCACTAAATGGCTTTTAAATTATTTACAAAAAAACAAAAACAAGCAAAAAAACACATCAAACAAACCAAAACAAAACCCCACAAGGAAAAAAACCCAAGCCTTTTAAAGATTAAACAGGGAAATTATGGTAAATAAATGACATGTGGCAGACTAAAAACACAATGTCTAGAAGCGATCTTGTGGATTTTTGTCAGACGATATCTTCACAGGCAGCAAGCAGTGTGTTGTCACAGAATCCTAAAATGGTTTAGTTTGGAAGGGATCTTAAAGCTCATTCAGCTCCACCCTCCTGCCATGGGCAGGGACACTTTCCAGTTTGCTCAATGCCCCATCCAACTTGGCCTGGAGCACTTCCATGGATGGAACATTCACAGCTTCTCTGGGTAACAGCATATACTGCTTGGTCAGTAAGATCAGCCCCACAGCAGACAGACAGCTGTAGATGCATGCAGGCACCCAAAGGAATCACTGCTGCCACGTGCCAGCCTGGGGACTGGTGTGGTGGCAGAGAAAAGAGACAGGGGAGGAATAATTGGTATCCCCTGATCCGGGTGCGGGAGCGGCGCTCAGTGCAGGGCATGGCACTGCGTCAGGAGGTGGCAATGACTGTTCCACAAGGCCCTATGGAGTGCTCTACTGCAGCCCTAGCTAATTCTGTATTCACTAGTCTGCATAAAAAATTAAATCATATTAAGGCATATTATTGAACAAGCTGATTCAATTTAACTGGAGTTTCTTTGTTTTCAATTGTTGCATTATCTTTTAAAATTAGGCAAATTAAATCAGCTGGTCAAGCTCTGAGGTGAAGGCTAGGAAGGAAACAACCCCAAAACATTATGAAAACCTGGATTCCTAAACAAATAAATGCCTTTTTCAGACACGATAATTTCAGGGAATGCTAATTAAAACTTAATGCATGCACCAGAAACTACACTGCAAGAATATTAATAGCATGGTATGAAGAAAAATAGTATTTCAGTACTTCACTTCTGTAGGTATATTTTTCCTGCTAAGAATCATTCCTAGATTATTAGGAAAAGAGGATAACAGCAAAGGAATGTGTGCTCTGGAACATCTAGAGTTAAGAGTTTAGAGTACTCAGTAAAGAGCATGTTTGCACTTGAAATGCGTTTTACTTTTTGTAGTCAAACATTTCATAGATAATACCATCTAAATTATTTTAGTGTACTTTAGATTTTGTTTTTTCAACATCTCAGAGGTGAGTTATCTCTACTAGGAGTTGAGAATCATGGCCTTTTAAATGAGTCAATATTTTTGAGAAATTGAGAAGAATTCTGCTTACCAAAGGGAAACATATAGAAAAGTCTTTCACAACAGTTATTTCCTGAAAGGGTAAGTTGGAGCAAAGGTCTGCTTGCTTCATGTCCTTGAAGTAGAATAATTTTTTAAAATTATTTATATACCCAAGTTTTTTATGTGAGGAAAAAAAGGAAAAAATAAGATTGTTATTATTTTGTTATTTGTAGGAGCCTTTAGAAGATCTTGTTTCCCTAAGTGATGTGTTACTGAAAATACTTCATTTATTTTGCATTTGTTCTATCACATATTTGTAGTGAAATTCAGCATGGATTCCTAAAGCAGGCTATGAAGCATTTTTTCTTAAGACCTAATCTCAATTTTTTCTTGTCAACAAGCAGCATTTAAGTTCTTATTTAAGAGATTTCCTACTGCACAGAGAGATCCAAAAGATAATATTTGTTTAAAACATAGATTCTTACACAAATTCCTTCCCCCCTCAGTTCTTTAGCTGAGAAATGACACATGTAATTTTCAATGGCATGTCAATAGCAGAATACTTTTTATTGTGGGATTAACCAAACAGGCTACACTGACATTGCACAGACATACTTTACTACTCTGGTTTAACTGAACAGATTCTCAATATTCTCATGCCAAATTGTTTGCCATAACTCATTGAGTCAGAATAATGTTACATTCACATCAAGACATTTTCCTCTACTGCAAAATGACTGGTTTCAGAAGATTTACATCAGGAAGTAATTTAGTTTGAGAATGTTAATAGTATTTTCTATTTGAAGATTTCTCTCCATGTCACTATAATTCTCCTTTTCCTGAGTTTTTGTACCATATCATATTTGAAAGCTGTTTCTATGAATTTGCTCTTCACATGTCTCACTTAAACCTTCTGTGAAGCTCTGCCTTTCTAACTTGGGCCACCGTTTCATCTTCTAGCTCTGTGGGTTCTTTTGCTCTAACTTCTGATGGCTCAGAAGTGTTCCACACTGGCCCTCTTTTAAGCCTGCTTTTGGGTACTCCCACCCACAAGAGGTGTGTTCTTGCAGGCTGCCTACAACAAGTACATGGCGGGCATCCACCCAGGGACATGAGTGTGCATTGTAGTTGTTATGAATGCACTAGAGAGAGATATATAAGGAAAGGTTTTATTAATTACAGCAAGCCAGCAATAAGCAAAAGTCGGCGCCAGGCGACAGGAAGAAGGTAAAAATTTATTCTCCGCAAAACTGCCGCGCTTCCCGCTTCCGCGTTTCTCCTTTTATGTGTCTCGACTTCCAGGTTACGTGTCCTTTCTCGGGCGTCTCTGCGCATGCATCTCTAGTTATTAGGGGGTCGTTTTCTGCTCTCTGGTGGTCGTAGGATGAAGGCTTCAAGTCTTCCTCAATCATACTCTGCTGACCTTTTCTCACTGTTTTCCCTTTAAGGCTTATCTTGTCCTGGCATTCCAGGACTCTCTGCTAGGCTGTTAATTATTATGCCAGCCTCAGCGATTTAGCGGCCTTCAAGTTCCTCCCGATTTTACATACAAAGCAAAATTTTGCAAAGCATCATATCATATCTATATATTTAGGCGAACAAAAGAGTTTTTGTCTATTACAGTAGTCATCTCTGTTTGCGATGTACAGCTAAACACGTGTTGTGGTTTTAAACCAGTAACTAAAAAAAAAATTACTTATATCTTGCTGTGAGATATGGATTAGAACAAGAGCAAAACGGGCATAAAACTTGAAAGGAATAAAGGAAGTTTATTAACAAAATACAATAATAAGAACACCAGAATAAACTTCCAGAAAAACCTTTTTTATCCCCTATCTACCCACTATTCCCTCGTTCACATGACAACAGAGACAAAACCTTTGGAACTTTGGTGGTTAAAACAGTCCCAATTCCTGCTACAGTCTTTTCACCAGTCTTTGTAGAGAAACAGAAGTTTCTTTCTGTTAATTTATGGAGTTTCTCACAAGAAAACTATTTTTTGTTATAGTTTTCCATTGCCCTGATGTCAGCTGCCCAGAGCTGCTATTATCAGAGCTCACTCCTCCCATTTCACATCACTCTGAGGTGCGTATGGGCCATGAGTCTAGGGATGGCATTTTAAGGATGAATTATTCAAAAGCAAAAGTCTTCTTCATCTGTTTCTGTGTGCTTCACCAGAAAACAGTTTTTCTCATTGCCCCCCAAGGCTTCAAATTTTCGCTTCACTGTTTCCAGCACTTCACTATATCACAATCACTTTACTTTTTACTCGAAATTTTCACTTTGAACACTCTATTCCTCCCTATATACTGCCATGAATTAAAGGAGTTCTTTCAGGATTTTATTGTCCATCTCCATAGCTTTAACAGAAAAATATTTCATCTTAATTAAAGCATCTTCTTAATTCTCTACCTTTCCTGAAGCTTCTTTTCTTTCTTGTCACTGGTAGTTTATAAAGTCTCTTTTCATGTTGATCACTCTCTTTTTCCTTCTCTGGATAAAAGAAAATTAATCTGCAAGTCTCATCTGGGTAATGAAAGGGTTAAAATATTGCCCAAGCTTTGTAGATGGTTCTGTGACTTCCACCGGTGCAGGAGCTGGAGCTGTCTGCGATAGAAGATTCCTCATGGCTGTTCTGGAAAGTGTAGTCACCCCTTTAGCCCGCTGCAGGTTCAGAGCCTTTTTCTTTCTTCACTCGGCAGTCTCTGGTGAATTCAGTCACAGCAAAAACTGCAGCCGAGCCAGGGAGCGGCCTGGCCCGGCCAGAGCCCGGGGCAAGCCCCGCAGGCCCCATCTCCCAGCCGGGAGCCGCTGGGCCCAGCCCAGTCCCCGCCCGGCCGCGTGGCCTGGGCAGGGGACGGGAGGCCTGGAGCTCCGCCACCCTTCACAGCCAGGAAACAAAGAGAACCAAAGTTCCCTGACTTTACATCTTAAGGTAGGGTTCACAAGTTGATCTCACTTTTCAATGGTTAAAATTGCTGTCAATTCCCAGTAATGACCAATAATTGGTCAGGAGAAGAGACTCCTTTCAGTCCCCAGCAACTTCAACTTCCTTAGCTCTCACAACCACCTTAAAGGTAAAGTCACCTCATGACAACATGTTGGACAAGGACTCAGCATTCCTCTGTCCTTCCTTCTGCCATCCTCCCAGCTGAAAGGATTGCCTAAGGAATGACCTTCTGCTTTTCCAAAGGTATTCAGTACCACATGCCCTGTATCCAGTCTTCCTTGCAATAAGTAGATATGAAAGGCAGACTGTTAGTTTGTTTAGGATTCCATGTTGTGGAATGGGTGATAAGACTTCCTGTCTTCTTGGAAATGGCATGCATTATAATGGCATAAAGGGAATAGGGGATTCCGAGCTTCTTCCATGTGCAATTAAAACCAAAATTCTGTTAGGAGTTGAACACAGACTTTTCTCTCCATTAGCTAGTTTTCCATGTCTTTTGCATGTAAAGAGAGTTTTTCAGCACTGCATACATAATGTTTTTCCTTTTTCCCCTATGAGAATGCTTCTTGAGTGCAGTAAATCCACCACAAAGCCCATAATACCTGAAATAAACTTTACTTGCACCTGCCATCTTCCATTCCAAATGCCATCTCTATTGAAACACTCTATATTCTGTATGTAGCATCTCAACCAAGCTGAATTATTTCATCTGCCACGAAGGGATTAAACATGTCAACAGTAATTATCTTTGCCTTAATCTCTGGCAGTCGCTTTTCCTTAAATATGCTCAGAGATTCATTATAACTTTCTCACTGAATCCCTTGCTGAATAAATCTACCAAGGTATCACTTGCTGGCATAGCAAGTGCTGACACATGTGTCCACTCTTGCAAACAGAAGTTTGATGGTGAGGAAGGTTTTACTCATAAATTCTAGTCTGTGCTGTTCTAGTAAAAATCCCAGTGGAGCTTACACTGCTTGGAAGACTGTTAGGTTGCTGGAAAGCTATTCTAACCTATGAGAGGACTGAGAATTTTTGCAGAGCTTTGTGTTATTAATATGAAATACATAGTGCTATTTTTCAAAACCTATTAGTAATTCTTGCTGTTGAAATCAGTTTAACTTCGTGTTGTGATTAATTAACCAGTTTTATTAGTTAAAATGACTGTAAAATATCATTGTCCAATGCCTTAAAATGAAGGTTTTGATAAAAATATCACAGAAGTCAAGAGCAATAAAAAACTTTGTTACTATCAAGTTTTAAAGGATAGTGTTTTTTTTAATATTAAAGCCATGTTTCACTCTTTTGAAATACTTGTACTGGAAAAAAAGTGCATCATCAAGTATACATTAACCTAAAACTGCATGAAAAGATAACTACAGTCCTCTGCTATTAAAGAAAACTTTTGTTTATTACCTATTCACTATAATCCTGCTGAAAGGCTAGCAATTAAGGCTAATAACTAGAGAAGTACATTTAGGGTTCTTTCTGGGCATTACAATATTCCAGATAAGGTTTTTGGCATAGGCAGTACAATGCAGTAAGACTTGTGCTCCAGGAAGGCACAGAGAATGACAAATACACATTGTGGTGCGCCCATCAAAATAAAATCCTATTTGCTCTGTTTGGCAGCCTTGCCAGATGTTCACACAAATTATAATTCTCTGAGGATATTTTCTTGGGAAGACAGAAAGGAGGAAAAAAAAAAAAAAGAACCTTAAATGCATTTGAATATTCATTTCTTAGCTATCTTGTTCTGGTTTGTGTCTTCCCCTTTGGAGAATGCAGGAAAATGTACGGTGCTCTAACAAAGAGCCTTTTTTCCCTTCTGAATAATCTGACACAGGAAAATTCTGCATCCAGAGACAATTATGATGAACTGGGGTTTTCACTGTGAATTCCCTACTGGCTGTACTCCAGAACGTGGCCTGTCAGTCAGGTAGGGGTGATGTGCGGTATTGGCTCCTTTTCCCCCTGAAGGGAAACACAGTGTTTAGCCACAATGGAGAGTTGTCCATTAAAATGACAGGGGCCTGGAAGGACACTCGGCAGGCTGAGCTCCAAGATAATGCATAATGGGCTGTTAACAGCCAGACAGGCACCTTTTTCAAGGACCATCTACCCTGAGGGAAGCTTGCTGAGCATCCTCGACAGCCAGGGATGCCTTCTCCGTGCTAGTTTAAGGAAGGGAAGCTCCTCTTCAGAGAATTTTGTGGCATGAAATGATGCTCTGCAATGTGTGGTTTGCCATCAGGCTGGAATAACAGCCTGTTGGTTTTACACCTATTCCCTTCTGTTGTTTCTTGTCTGAGTTACAGCACCATTCAGGAGCATCAGCTGAAATAGAGTCTGTTTTTATATGGTGTTCACCACCCCAAAGTACACAAGGATGGATTTTCCAGCAATCGCGTACTTCTTGGAAAGATGGCCTTAGATTTTTCTAGAATCCTTGCTCTCTTCAGTTGATTGTGAACTTCCCCCTAGCCAAGGCCATTCCAGCATCCCCAAACAGCTGCCTCTGGCTATGTCTGGGATTATTTTAAACTTTCTGCATTATAGATAAGCAAACATTTATTGGGCCAAATGTTCTGTGCTTAAGGCCTTCATAAAGAAACAGGACAGAGAAGTGCAAATGTCACCATGTAGAGAAGAACTTAAACTGTCTTACTTGAGAGAATTTCCCTAGGTGAATTTTGTGGGATGGAGCAAAGGTAGTTTATTCTAGTAGATGGTGTAGACTAAAAAATCCTGAGGGAAAGAAGGTGCTGCTTGTCAAAATTACAGAGGCATGGGAGGGTGAGGGTTCAGCTTATTGAGTATGTTAAGAGCTCAGCTTTTTACCATCTTCTGAGCTTGTAGTGGCAAGAATTATTCATTTAGCCTAGATACCCATTGCTTTCTTAATCTATTTAAATTACTGTCTTTACATTAAGAAAAGGTAAATTCTGGAGTGTATTTTATCTTGGCGGGGGGTGGGGGGAAGCAAGGTTCAAACACATCTCTCTGTTCTGTTTCCCCACATTCAAGAAATCTGAGGAAGAACAGATTCAACAAATCTGTGAAGCAAGCACCACTGCTGGTTTTTAGTTCACATCTCAACAGCTGGATTTCATCTGAGCACATGATCAAGGAGAGACACTCAGGTAAGCAAAGATCAATGTTTTTCCTTTAGAATTTACAGTATGCACAAACTAGCATTAACAGACAAGTTGCAAGCAATTAAATACATGAATCAATGTACTGATTTGAGCAGTAGATTTAGGTGGATCAGGTTCATTCAGTTATGTTCATTCAGTTCATTCAGAAAGACAAAAGCTCCCTATTCTGTGAGTTTCAGAGATCAGAGATGTGCTCCCAGGGGAAATGCAGTCTGACTATGGATGGATATTGGCATGGAAAGCTATTGGAAAAGGCATGATGTAAGTTTTGTGTACAAAAAATTACGCCAATGACCTTTGTGGCAGTGCTAGTGGTGCCTTAAGTGGCCTTTACACTCAGGCCAGGCTGCTCTTGCAAATTTTGTTTTCTTTCACCTAATTGCTGGAATGAGGCTGAGCGGGTACCCAGCCAGTTCACGGGGATGGTTTGCCAGGGTGACTGACAGGCTGTTGGGTTGGAGATAAGCATGCTTTTCCAGTTGTTTGCAGAAAGTCCTGCCTTATGTTGAATATTTTCATTCTGTAATCAGTGAATCACAGATCACGATAAACACTCATGCAGAGTCAATAAACCTAATTTTTATTTTTATAATTAAATCTTGGGAGCTACCTGATTCTGCAATGAATCAAGACTATAATTTCAGCAGTAAATATCTGATATTGTAATGAAGAAGCTAAGTATGAATAGAGCCACATTTTTGATTAATTAGAATTTTGTTGCCAAGGAATTAATCTGTTTTCTCTTCTCTGTGGGAAAAAACCCAACCTTCTCTAAAATGAGTTTCTCAGCAGGGATAATTATAGAAATGTTGAGTGAACTCTGGCATCAAATATGTTTCAATGTTTCTTTGTTTTCCCAGAGCAAGGGGAATATGGGGGAGAATAGATGACCGTTAAATACTGACTATGGCTGTTATTTTTCCTGATGATAAAGTAACAGAAAAGCTAGTCCTGGACCTAGGACTTCCTAGCCAGTAAGCTATTTCTGGGTGAGATAAGAGCGAGTTTAGCTCAGGTTGTATTAACTCAGACCCATATTCATGTAGAAATGGCTCCAGGCTGGTAGTCTATACTAGTTAGCAGCTCCTATGTTAACAGGAGAGCTGCTGTAGTAATATGCTACACAACTGTGCTTCCTTGGATGATCCTTTGGACTGATTCCTATCTTCTCTGAGGCAATGGGGGTGATGCTAGCAGAACTGACAAGACCCCAAAATAAGTTAACTGTACTGCAGTAAACTTTTCTGAATTAGTTGCAATTTGTGGATGTGAATCCATTTGTGCAAGCTAACGTGTAATTTCCATGGGTATGGATAAATAGAGTGACCACTTAGTATCTGAGAACATTACTTTCTGTCATAACTTATGGCAGCAGGGGATGTGTCGAGGCTGGGACTAGGAGTCTGTATGACCCCCAGCTCTGCCACCAATGATCCCAAATGGAGGTCCCAAGAAGGAGCGGCTGTCCAGGGAGTCTGTGGCAGTTTCCAGACAGGGGTAACCCTTAGGAGTGCGGCCTGAGGCTTCACGTGATCAGCTCTTTTAGAAGTGATTTCAGCTCTTGTAGTGATCAGCTCAGATCAGCCCAGACAGCTCTGCTCACAGGTTACCCCAGCTGACACTTGGGTAGGTGATGACATAGATGAGAGGTGGGAGACCATGTGGAGTTCCACAGGGGTCCTTTATTGCAGGCTTCAGTGAAGGGAGCCAGTGACAATCTTCCACTGATGTGGGCAAAAGCCAGGGTTTTTATAGGGAAGGGGAGAATTGGGAAAAGGACCAGTGGTCTGAGACTGGGCTAAAATGACCAGTAGTTAACAGGAAGGTAACATGGGGTCCTGGAGCAGGAAGGGGTCTGCAGCTTAATCACCATGACTAAGTAGTTTCATCTTACCTTAGAGGGTAGATCTCCAGGGAGGAGGCCTGTCAGAGAACTGGGCTTTCTCCACAACTCCCCTCTCTGTATTTAGTAAAAAGGCATCTTCTATAGCTCTTTTGAAGCAATGGAGAAGGCACGAGAACATAGCTAATACAATAATAACCATAATAAAAATCCACAAAATTCCCATAGCTAAAAATGACATCCATCCCATTAGTCCCCATTGACTGAGAAGGTCATTGACCCAGCCTGGGGTGTTTTCCACTTTTAAGTCCTTCACTTGTTCCTTCAGTTTCTGGATGTTTCTATGGATGGATTTGGAGTGTGAAGAGATGTTGAAGCAGCACATCCGTTCAAAGGTGTCACAGCCATGTCTGTGGGCAAGTAGTAGGAAGTTGATTGCTGCTCAGTTTTGTAGGGATGCATGTCTTGTGGTTTCCTTGTCCTTTAAAAGATCACTCAGGGCAGCAGATGTTTTTTGCCTGCTTGCTAAGCCAACACCCCAGGTGATTTATGTCACCAAGGGCTTTAGCTGCAGCTCCCCATGGGTAAAACAGGGAGGCCGAGACTTGCTTTCTCTATCCACAAATTTAATAAAACTCTCATCTACCCCTTGTTTGATGTTACCAAAATGTAGTGTGGGAGTAGAGTCATCTGGAGTGAGGAGCAATGATGTTTTTGCTGCAATAGGTACGTCTTGCAGTGTGTCCTCAGGTAAAGTGTTGGCTTGTTCTGAGGGTTTTTGTAGGTCATTTTCTCTGGCTAGATGCTCAACAGTGAAATTTTGCCCATTTGCACCTTTAGAATATTTGTCAGATAATGTTTTTAAATGTTTTTTCCAATGCCTTTCCAATATCATATATTCAGCAGGGGAAAGAAGGCATTGAGCAATATTTTTGACATCATGTGGTACTAAGATGTGCGTGGAGAAGATGGCCTCTTGGCAATTTCTAAAAAGATGTGCTCCTTGTCCATGTTCTTTGACTATTTTAGGAAGGTCACAGGCTGCCACACTGTTCTGTTTGCAGCTGTTCCCCTCCTGTCTTTTTTATAAGTTACTGGAGAGGCAGAGATCTTTTGTGCTAATTCACATTCCCGTGCTAGAACGGCTTGAATGCGATTCAGTGCCCAGTGATCAACTTCATCTGAATCAGAATTAGTTGTGGGGCTATGGCCGTCATCAGAAGGGGAGTCAGTGTGTGTATGTGCTGTGCGATGCTTCCTTGAGTGCACCAAGGGTCACTGGGGGTGCGCAGGGAGGCTGTGGCGGGGCGGTGGTCCCAGCGCCGCCAGGTGTGGGGCAGGCACAGGTCTCGGCAGGGCAGGGTGCTGGGTTTTGCAGCGATACAGCGGCAGAAGCTGTGGCTGTAGTGGCAGAAGCCGCAGTGCGGGGGGGAACCCGCGGAGGGGAAAAAGCTGTCGGAGGGGTGGGGGGAGCCACGGCGGTGGCGGGGGTGGGCGGCGGGGCCGCGGGCCACGGGCACACAGGGAAGGGGTAGTGTCCCACCCCACGACCACTGTCGTGCACTGCCAAGAGTGATGGGGTGGCTGCCTGTGGAGGGGGCTTTGTGGGGGAGCGGGGTAACCAATGGGGGTGCCCTATACGGCACTGCGGGGTAGGGATAGAGACAGGATGTGGTGGGGTGCTGGGGAATGGGATGTGTGCTTCGCGTCCCGAAGGGGAGAAGTGGGGCTGGGGGAGAGATGGGGTGCACAGTGGGGGTGGGAGGAGGGGGAGGGAGCACAGTAGGAGGAATAGGAAAGGGCACCAGTTGGGGGGAAGGTTCGAAAGAGTCGATGCCCGTGTATGGTGGATTGTGCCAGGCAAGGGAGGTTGGGTGGGGTAAGAGCAGATTCCACGCTCCGTTCCCCAGCAGAGGGAGTGACCACGGTGGTGCTGGGCAGGAGCGGAACGAATCCCCCTCTCCCTGGTCCAGGAGGAAGCGGGGTGAGGATTGGCCCCGGAGGAAGCAGGGAGGCAGGGTGTAGGGGGATTCCAGGCAGAATAAACGGTTTTGCAGATTGTAGCTCTGAGATAGAGTCAGGATCATTTGCAATTGTATGGGGGGAAGAGATGCATGAGAGCAAGGGCGGGTGGAGCGAGAAATTTTAAAGTGAGAAGGGTTTTTTCTACAGCTTTTGTTATAATGTGAAATAAGGGGATAAAACATGTTACCAAAAAATCTCCGTTACCTTGAAAGGCATAGATTTTGGTCCCTACACTATCCCAGAAAGAGTCGAGACAGATAGAGTCCCTGTTAGAGTCAGGAAAATGCTTAGAAATCCTGTGGATAAACAGTTTCAGGTTTGTTTTAGAAAGATTTCCTTTAGAGAAAGAAAAACTGCTAGCAGATAGGATTTGTAGAATTTGGGAATATAGGTCTCTCTCAGTATGGGATTGATAAAAACTTTCCGAGTTTTAACCCCGTATTGGTAGTCTAGATCCCAGCCCAGCAGAAAAAAGAAAAAAAAAAAAAGAGAAAAAAAGCGAAAAGACCCAGAGAAAACAAAGTAGTGCACAGAAAAATGCTGAGTTAACTTAAAATTCTCAGCTGGTCGGGTCAAAATAAAGCTGCTGGGTGTCAGGTGGTTGACTTTTGTCCTAATCCTCAGGATTTCTTCTCCCAGGTCGTGAATGCGAGGGTACTAGAACTGTCTCTTTGCTAGAACACAGAGGGTGTCTTCAGAGGGGTGGCAATCCAGACAGTGGTTCAGTCCCGAAGCTTTGCTCTGCGGGATGATGCTCTTTCCCAGGACCCTAGCTTCTTGCAAGGGTCCAACTTGGGGTTTGGTGTGCCACTTGTTGGGGCTGGGACTTGGCGGTCTGTCTGACCCCCAGCTCTGCCACCAATGATCCCAAATGGAGGTCCCAAGAAGGAGCGGCTGTCCAGGGAGTCTGTGGCAGTTTCCAGACAGGGGTAACCCTTAGGAGTGCGGCCTGAGGCTTCACGTGATCAGCTCTTTTAGAAGTGATTTCAGCTCTTGCAGATCAGCCCAGACAGCTCTGCTCATGGGTTACCCCAGCTGACGTGTATATGAGAGGTGGGAGACCATGTGGAGTTCCACAGGGGTCCTTTATTGCAGTCTTCAGTGAAGGGAGCCAGTGACAATCTTCCATTGATGTGGACAAAAGCCAGGGTTTTTATAGGGAAGGACTTTTATATGAAGGACTGGGTTTCCTCCAGGGATGCATTTAATTTCTCCTAAGGTTAAGGGAAGAAATGCCTTTTCTTTACTAAGAAAAGCTACCACACATGTTTTGTAGTAAGTAATGTGTCTCTTGCCATGTTCCTGCTTTAATATGCCTCTTTAGGATGCAGAAAGCTGTGTTCAAAATAAGGATAACCAGACAGCATTATGAAATTAAAAAATATACTGTCTCCTTATCAGAAGTGCAGATTCAAATGCCGCAGTTCAGGCTTATCAATATTGATTCAGATGTGAGTAATTGAAACTTGCTGTCACTCTGTGCTTCTAGCAAAGTGTGAAATTGAGGAACTGGAAGACAATACCCAAATGCATGGATGCATGACTGCAGCCTTGAGTGCTTTCCTTGTGGGTTACTGAAGGATTTTATTGCCTGGTTACCCACAGAGTAGAGAGCACAGAAACTCTTAGCCATGAGAATACTTTGGGTCTTAAACTCTACTTCTTCATTCTACTGTTAACTAAAAAAAATCCCAACCAAAGCCCTGTGTCAGACTGATTAATGTATAATAAGCAGTTAAGTCTTGCTGTTAACAAAGTTGAGACTCTACTGTTGATGTTTTAAAATCAGTTTCTCTCAAAGAGGTGTAATGTAATTTTTCTTGTGTGAGTGATGACGTACATGGATTGAAAACTTGAACACGATGATCTGAGCTATTTCTTCAGAAAATGTTTGTGGTTAAATAAGGACTGGGTTGTTTCATTTGCCAGCTCATGCTATGCAAAGAGCTCTTCCCATACATAAGAACTTTCCTTACAGATTTTCTGCTGTATTAATGATTTCTCCAGTTGTAGGGAGAGGGATGAAGAAGAAAGAGGCCCTTGTATCTTTAAAAGCCACGTAAAAGAGCTCTAAATAAGTTTGCTCAGTAAACAGAGTTCTTGTCAATGAGGTACTAGCTCTTGTGCACTAGGGTCCTAATTAGTGGATAGAAAATCTAGTATCTGCAGTAAAATATAACAGATTGTTCTGTGTAACCATACAAGGTAGAAGACCCTGAATATAGCAACTTGGTAAGAAGTTACCCCCAAAGACAATTTCTATTTTTGCCTGTTTGAACAAGCAGCATAGGGTTTATTTTGAGTTTCAAATTTTTGTGTGAACTCAACTCTGAATTCTTCTAGGACACAGAGAGCTATTTTATTCCCTTCTGGTCAGGTACATTTATGTCTCATTAAAACAGTGAAGAAATGCTATTTAAATTAAACTACCTCAATATACATATTTATAATTTCCGTGCATCCTTTTGAAAAAGAATAAAATGTTGTACACATCCTAGAAATTGCATCCAAACAGTCTTTTCACTCTAAGAGGTAGTAAATGAATCCAGTGAATCCAAGTTTCTTCTATGTTCAAAATTCAAGTATCCTACTAAAATCCATAATCTGCCTTAACTCTGAAATCTTGTAAATCTGGTTATCAAGTGAAATGAACAGAAGGTTGAAATTGACTGCAAACTCATGGATATATTTAATTTTCCTTCTTGCTCTTATTAGTATTCTATTCCTTAAACAGTGTTTCAAACACCTCTGAGACTATTGTTACAGGAACTATATTATGAAAGAATGACAGATGGTAGATGAGGAGAACCTTTTTCATAAATAATTTCCTTCTGCGTTACTTCTATTTTATCTTCTGTAAAATAATTAGGTAAAAAAATAATATTCTTTCTGGTATTAATGAGAAAATCTGTAAACAAAGGAATTCTTTGACTCCAGGCAGTTGCATTTTACCTACTAGCCCTCAAAATACAAAAAAAAACCAAAAAAGTGTCAGAAGCTTGAAGTCTCTTCCTGGTTGCTAGCAAATTTGCTTCTGCTTCTTTCACAGTTTTATCACAGACACGGTCTTCAACCCTTCCTTCAGTGTTAATACTGAAACTGCTATTTTGGGTTTTAAAAAAAAAGTCCTTTCAGTCTATTACAGTGTAACAGTATCATTTCATTTCACATTCTACCTCCTTAAAAGGTTGTCACAGCAGCAGTAAACCCAAGATTAGTTAAAAGCCATGATAAAATTGTAACAGTCCCATACATGAGAGAACAGGTGACGAAAGATTTCCACCCCACTGAAAATTCCTGCTCTCTTACATCTTCTTAACTGACACTTAGTGCTTGGGTAATAATGAGAACATAGGAAAAAAAGATTATAGCTTTATGTTAGTGACAGTGGAGTTATGGCTGAAGAGCTGCTTTCATTCTAAGCCTTCATTTTCAGCACTTACATCTTCTGAATATATTACCCTTTGGGCTTCCATTACATGTGCTTGCTTTCATCCCAAAAGGTGGTTTGTGGCTTTTTGGTTTAGTCTTTTTCTTTATTTTTTTTTCCATTACAATTTCTTGGCTATTTTTTAAATACCTAAACATGGGGAAAAATATCCTCAGTATTTCATCGGTAGTTCAGATTTTTTTTTCCTTGCACATTGGTGCTGGTGTTTCTGCAGAACATCTTCTTTGATACAGTAGAGGAAATCTTTTATAGATAACTATATAAAGTTCTTAAAACCTACCTGCTCTGTTTTGGTTTTTACTTCTTGAAATAAGCATGGAATTTGTCCTTAGAAAAAGAATCCTGAAGTGCGATATCATAGTTAAAAATGTAAGTATGTGCTAACTTATTCACAAAGTTTCTCTGTGTGAATAGTGGCAACATGTGTCTGAGTAAAAAGGATAGATAATTTCTGACAGTTTAGAGGAGGACTCAACTTTCCTCTATGATGTGATGGGAAAATAGTGTCTGTTTCACCAACAAATACCATAAAAAACAGCCAAACTTCATACACAGCTTCAGTTTTGAATTTTCTAATGCTCACAAACAATAGCCTCCCTTTGTTTATGTACAGTTTAGATTAGTGGGCCTGATCTGGGGAAAATGATGAGGAATTAGGAAAGTCAAACCCACTGCTATGGGTTCCTGATAGAGGCCCCAGCTGTCAGCCCCAGCAATAATAATTTCAGTCTCTTGGCTTTCAGTGGAAATGGATTAACTCAAAAGATGAATTAACATCAAGGGTTTTGTATTTGAGTGAGAAACTATTCGATGTGCCTGTGCACATGCACAAAAAGAATGAAGGATCAGCAACAAGAACCAAAGATCATTAAACACAAACAAAACCCCAGTCCTAAGTGGGAACTTTCTCTCACACAACCATCATTTAGAGTCTTTCTCAGGTTCTTTAAGAATGTGAATGTTGTTTATTTGAGAGCTTATATAGGTACTTTGTTATGATTTAACTACCTTTAGGTACAGATTCAAAAATATATCTGTTTTGTCTGTTGTAATTCTAAAACAAAAGGGGTTTTTGTAGAGAAAAAAACCATCTGTAGAAAGCAAATTGTTAATATCTGTACTACCTGTGTTCCTAGGACCAACTTTGCTGTAGTGCTTGGCCCAGCTGGGACTGGCAGCAGCATCTTGAAGTAACAAAACATATCTCACCCTCAGGGCCTCTCCAAGGCCGTAATTTCACAGCGAACATGGTCCTGGCAATGCTGCCGATCTCATTAGGACTGGGAGTATGGTTTGTTTGCTTGCTTGCTTGTTTGTTCCTGTTAGCTATGCCAAATTAAAATGCATTTAAATAAACATGTGAAGATTTCGGAAAACTTATGTCTCAGGCAGTGAGAATCTATGGAGCTCCCCTAAAGAAGGACATAAACAGATATTAACTCTACTGAAAAACTGTCTTGCTTTTCCAAGCTACTATGGGGTGTTGTGAAGAGAAACAGATCGAGGAAAATCCAAGGCAGTGCAGCACTGCACGCTGTGAGCAAAACTTCTGCACTCATAAACCTAAGCATGACATCTGAACGCTGCTAACAAAAGCATCTCTTTGGAACCATGGGTAGTTATGACAGAGATCCCATAAAAGTGATGGCCTTGGAAATATGTGGGCTTCTTTTAAAGGAAATAGTAAGTATGAGTCTAAGGCACAGTTTTATCCCTTCTCTTCCTTCTTTTCCATAATTTTTCCCCCCTCCTCTTCCTCAAATCTTTCACAATAGCTTGGTCAACAGCATTTTCTTGCTTCATTGGTTTTGAAAAGGACTTGCTGTTCCCTGCTGTTAGATTATTTCCTGGAGACTGTCTCAGGTCAATAGTCATAACATTCTTTGCTCTACTCCTCCTCTCCCCCACCCAGACAGAAAAGTAATAAAATAAAACAAAAATAAATTAACAAATTAAGTTGGGAAGTGGATAAGGCGAGCATGTTTATATTTACAGGATTGATCCAGCGATTTAGGCTATGGATTCTTTTTGTGTTCAAGGACCTGGTCTCTACATGCAATTCCCATAGAGAAATTTCTCCTATGAGGCATAAGCAGTAGCAGTTAGATTTCAAGTGAAATTGCCAAAGAAATATAGGGACTTTTTATTGGTACTAATTTTTTTCAATCTTCAAGAAAGAAAAAAATTTCTTCCTTCAAAAAGCCTAGGAGACATTGACTGTAAAGAACTTAGCCAAAATAAACATCACATCGTCCAGTTGTGGTTACCTTGGAACTTGAGGTTCTTTAGTCGTTTTTTTTTTCTACTCTTCTTCAGCTTTAACAGTGTATAAAAGGGCAGAAAAGACGTTCTTCTGAGGCACATGCTGCCACCAAAGTGACAAGCACTGCAGAGGGCAGGCCCAGCTCACGCTGTTACCCTTGCTCTTTCTCACGCTCCCTCTTGCCTGGTACGTTTAGTTCTCGTGGTAACAACTGTTTATACACAGAAGTGTTCAGTGCACAATTCCCAGCTGGGGTTCACCTGCAACTGTTCTTCCCTCCCCCCTGCATATACTATGCATTTAAACATGTCACAGGTTGGGACTGCCAGTATAAAGTAAATGTATTAGGTTTGTTTGGCGCCCCAGTAAATTTGGGTTAATGTTTGGATGGGCTTTAATTTTCTGTAACTGCTTGAACTGATTGAATTAGCATGGGAGCAGGTGGTCACAAAGAAAGACAGTTCCTGTGAACTGAAACGAAAATTTGATTATATGGTGTTTAAATAGGACAAGGTGTGATAACTAGCAACCATTGATAGTTTTACAGTTTACAAAAAGAAGGGAGATCAGAGCAGGTGAATTTGACAGCAGCAGGAGTGAACAAGAAGGCAACTCAATATTCAGCTAACCTGTCTTGGGAACAAATGTTTCCTTTATTCTTCAAAATCTGATTAAAACTGTCTTTGATGTGCATTTTAGTTGTTGTTACCTGTGTGTGCTACTGTAGAGTTACAGAGTTATCCAGAAGCCAAGATTTTTGTGGTGAAGCCCAGTTTGGGAACTTGAATTTTGCAGATCTCTCTAAAGCTTCCATTTCTTTCCTTCTCTATGTATTATTTTGCCTACTTATAATCTATATACTGAAGGACCAGAGAGTTTGTTTTGATCTTATATTCATTACCAGTCATTAAAACTGTTAGTTCAAGTTTTTGCTTGTACTTTTGTAGCTGAAAAATTCAGGTTCTGTTGATGACAAACTGCTGGTGCACAAGCATCTGCTACACAAAAGGTACTGGAAAAAAAGGAGAAGTTTTTGCTGGAACAGCCCCTATTTCAAAGATGGTTGTCTTGCTCATACAAATAAAGATAAAAATATGAGGTAATTGTCTTATCCACATATTGGGGGAATGTCTTAATTGTGAAGCTGTGGAGAATGACCCAGGGTATGTGACTTCCTGGCCTAACAGCAGTCATCCCTACAGGACACAAGAGCTTGGGCTGCAGAAGTTGAAGTTTCAAGTTCTGGTTCAAGTCAGAAAGAATATAAATTCTTTGAGTCTGGACCTTTTTCAATACACAGCTATTTGCTATCCAAGAGTATTTCGTGTTACTCAGAGTAGCTGAGGGTGGAAGGCATCTCTGGAGTTCATCTAATTTAGTCCCCTACTCATATAGTCAGCCACATCAGCAACTGGTTCCAGCATTTGATCACACCTAAAGTATAAAAAAAAAGAAAGCAAAACCAATCCAACAAATCCACCCAAAAAGTCCCAGAAAACAAAACCAAGACTTTAAAAATATTGAACCAGGATTTCCTGTATTTCAGCCCAGGCCCATTTCTTCCTGTCCCTTCAATGACCATCAATGAGAAGAGTTTTGCTTTGTCTTTTCCCTGCATCCCTATGAGAATTCACACACAGTTTTATCTATTTCACTGGAAAGAGATGACGAAACGGTGTGGGATACCTAGGTGCCTGTGATGCCCGGCTGTTTGTTTTCAGAAGAAGCCTTGGGAGTATTCACTTACTCTCTTTTCAAGAACAAGAACAAGAGGTATTGCCTGGCTCAGGCTATGAGCCACAGATTGCTGGAAGCTGGGACTACACACTACATAAATACCACTGTGCTTGATTTGCTCCTATGTCTCCTCACAGACTTTGGTATCTGAGCTCTGCTAGGGATAGGACTTTGAACAAAACTGTGTTTTGGCATGACTTGATACATCTGTTTTTACTTTCTAAGGCTTTAGAGAAGTTTCAGAGGGATAGATGCCCTCCTACAGGAAAGAAAAATTACTCCTAGATGTTTATCTTGAAGATTGATTATTATAATTGTAAATAAAGGCTAATATGCATGTATTATAACTCAGATCTTGTTTGCTTTTTATAGAGTGTGAAATGAGCTTCCACTTGTAATTGCAGGTTTTCATGATTGATGTGAAGCTATTTTCTCTGTAAGCAGATAATTCTCAGTTTCTAGCTTTGTTCAAAGTATGAATAAAAAACCCAACAATTTGGAAAAAAAATAGAATTGCAAGGAGGTTCATTTCCTTATGCCTCAGGACAGCAAGAACTTCTGAGTTAGAAAATTACATGCCCTTAACATGACTGTTGACTTTGCATTGAATGAAAGCTGTACATCAAGAGGGATCTCTCATTACATGATTACAGCACATATTCTTGGAAGATACAAGGCACTTCCCCTTTGGGTCTTGCTTATGAATTTTTACAGCTTGGAGAACTGCAAATGTGTTTGAGAGGAAAGTGTATCTGTGACCAATGGAAACATAAAAGGGGAAGAAAAGTTGCAAGACTTCACAGACCTACTGAAATTTAATGTCCCTGTGCTTCAAAGGCTTTGCCTCCTTCCTGAAAGATGTTGTTTTTATCATTGCATATGATACCACATCCTTTGGGATGAACACTGCCAGCTATCAATAGAATTATTTATATACAAAACTTGTCAGGTTATCAAAGGCACAGGAATGCAGCTGGTCATTAAATAGGTAAGTGCATTTAAATGCACTGTATATTGTTCATTCCAGTGAGAACCAGGACTTCTTTCCTTGCTGTGCCCTCTGTGTTCAGAGACTGAGTTTGATGCTGAGCAGGAGTGCATTTCTCTAACTCTACTGTCTTGGCTAAGTGACTTTATACAGTCCTGAATGTAGTAATTTGTAAAGAAATCCATTTCAGTACAAAAGTGTTCTGTAAAATCGGTTACCTCTAAAGGCTGAAATTAAGTTTAATGTGTTCAAAACAACACTTCTTTTTCAGTCTGATCTATTCTCTGTTTATTTCCGCTACCATGTTGTCATTGCATTGAATCTGTGTTGACATAAACAGTTGTAAATACTTCTTACCAATTTTTCTAGTACTGTGAATTGCCTTGAAGGCATATGGGATAGATAGATAGATAGATAGATAGATAGATAGATAGATAGATAGATAGATAGATGAAAACAGAGGATTTTCCATATGATCTGAATAGTATATGATATTTTAAGAAGGCTATTTCCCATTTGTATCCATTCATCTCTTTGAATTTCAATCTTTAAATCATTATCTTTTCTCTCAGGACTGCTGTGAGGCTTAATTCATTAACGTCCATGCAGTGCTTTGAGATTCTTAGATAAAAGAGATTATAGAAGTGGAAAATATTAAAGCAAAAATGTGAACTCACAACCTCTCTCTTCCTTACCTCACCTGTTCATGAAGATCTTTATAATCATATAAACTTACCTTAGAATCAAGGCAAATATATTTTCCTTTGATGTACAGATAACATGAGGTTGCAAATGCCCATTTTTAAAATAATCTTTTTCATATCAATAAAGTTAATGTAAAAATTTCTTAGCAATATTTCTAATCTTCTATTCTGTGCTTCCCCAATTAAAAATGTGGTCCTGGTTATATCCAGCTGAATCTTACAGGACTGCATCGATGCTGAAAGATTTATACTGCTCTCTCTATAGGCTCACATTAGGAAAACAGAAGTTCCTCTATCAGGGTTATGTCACTTCAGACTGTAAAATAATTGGCCTAACACAATCTTTTCAAAATACATAATTTGTTTTCTAAATGGGAACCATCTTCTCTATCCTAACATCTGCATTGGTTTCTGTAAAGCAGATTGCTCATTTTCATAGAATGATTGGATAATTCAGGTTAGAATGGCCACAGAAGATCTTTAGTCCAAACTTTTGCTTCAAGCAAGGACACCAGATCAGGTTTCTCAGGGATTTATCTTGGCATAGAATATAGTTGCCTACCAACTTCTATCTGGAGCCACTAACCATCCATTAACTAAGCTGCTTCTGTTTTCACCTTCAAAGCCATAAGAGTGTCCATGGTCATTCTCGGTAACTTGTTTTTCCCTAGAAAGAAAATTGGAGAGAGGGGAGAGCCGGGTAAGAAGAGTTAATAAGTTCAACTTATTAATAATTAATATAATTATTAAGAACTTAATAATGACGTTAATTAATCTCAGGGAACTGTAAGCCTTTTTGAGACCTTGGAGTACACAAATTTAAAGATAGAGACAGAGCATGGAAATAAGGGTTGCCACCTCAGCTTCTTGGTTTGGATATTGGAAGTCCCATTCTCCAGGCCTGCTAAAAGAAGAAATTACCTCTTGGCTGTAGCCACTAACTAAAATCTGTAGAAAGCTGCTTTTCCCAGGCATTTGTGATTGCCCTCCTTATTCACATAAGGCATTTCATACTATCTTTCACTGTCTCAAAGAGGAAAAGCTAAGTTTCCTGTCTTCTGAGTCAGCATGAAAAGACTGAAAAAGAATGACCTGCTGCAGAAGGTTTCAGTTTTCTCTTCAGTGCTGATCTTACAGCACCCAGCTGGGCAATGCTTTTTAGTATTGCAACTCTTACTTACAAATAGTTTGGAGAACTCTATATCAGTAGGGAAAAACCTGACTATCCTTAATTCAATGCTCAGGTACAACATTCCAGATACCCAGATTATCCAAGACAGAGAAGCTAGTCATGTTTTAAAAAAGATACTGTTGTAGTGTCTCTCTTCCCATTGGAGTTCATATAAAATTCTGACAAGAGCCAATGTATTTCAGAAATTCCCCTTTCTGCCACTGCTGTGAAATTATCCAGCTCTTCCAGTTCAGCCATTTAAAATAAGTAGGAAAGTCTATTGACCTCTATTTTCAGACAGAGCAGATATCTGTAAGTTACTGTTAGATAGCAGCTAGTTTCAATCTATATTTAAGTACTCAAATAAGCATACAGTTATTCAGATTTCTCTTTAAACTTCAGGTCTAAAAGTTTCTCCTGTATTACATAGGCATGTGTTGATATAATCTGGAATTTTGAGTTGACTGTAATATTGCTACTAGATATTAGGATAGAATTGTTTTACCACCACTTCATCCTCAAAGGAGAATTAATCATTAACTTCACTAGAATGCTAATATGAATGTTTGTGTTGTTATGCACATGTTGATTTATTTAACTTTTTCAGCCTTCTAGGTCCCTTTTGAAAACAAGCTTAGCCAACCAAACATAACAAGCTTTTACTTGAGTGTGTATAAATATTAAGTAAACAAAATACATTTGCTGCTTATGCTTGCAGTATTCAGCTTCATTAAACATGTTTGTATGCAGTCTATGGCCTTTTGCAGCATATGTGACTAACTTGTAAGGCACATTTCATTCAGATAAAAGAAGACACAGAAAATGTGTTTGGAGAACTCATTTGAACGTACCTCTCCCAAGGCACTCTCAAGGTGCCCTATTCAAGCAAAACAGAGCTCAAATCTTGAAAACTGTGAGGAGAAAAAGGACTGTTGTGGTTTAGCCTCAGTCAGCAGTCAAGCCCCTCACAGCCACTCACTCTCCTAGGAGTGGGATAAGGGAGAAAATCAGAAGACTAAGAACTTGTGGGTTGAGATAAAGACAGTTGCTTAGGGAAAGCAAAACTGTGCATACAAGCAAAGCAAAACAATAATTAGTTCTCTACTTCCCATGGGCAGGCAGGTGTTCAGTCATCTCCAGGAGAGCAGGGCCCCACAATGTGCAATAGTTACTTGGGAAGACAAACAGCATCACCCCAAACATCCTTCTTCCTCCTTCTTCTCCCCACTTTATATCCTGAGTCCAATTTCACATGGTCTGGAATATCCCTTTGGTCAGCTGGGTTCTGGCTGTGTCTCTTCCCAACACCCCAACTTCCTCACCAGCATGGCCATATGGAAAGCAAAAAAGGCCTTGTATCTGTGTAAGCCCTTCTTAGGCATAACAAAAGTATCTCTATATTATCAATATTAATATTAATATCTGTATTATTGTGTGTTCAGCACAAATCCAAAATACAGCTCAGCACAATCCTAACTTAGTGTTTGCAAAGGTGTTTCATTATAGTAATGGGTGACTATGGAAGACACTGGCTGTCCGTGGACATAGGCCATGGAGGGAGCCAGTAACTTTGAAGAAACACTAGCCATGGAAATACAGACTGACAACTCTGAGGATGACAGAGATATGAGATAACAATAACAACAGTGGATAGAGGGTTGTCCTTGAATGTTTACATTGAAATATAAGGCACTGTTAAATAAATTCTCAGTCTTTAGGAGCCATAAGTGAGGAATCCACATATTTCTTACCAAAGAGGTCCACGAGCCCATATTTTAACAAGTATAGGGGACATAACTTTAAAAAACAGCTGTCCCTTTTCTTTCAAAGCTGTTTTTTATATTTAGTGTTTGAACTTTCTCTTTAGTCTGAATTGTTTTTAGATCACAGGAGAGGTGAAACATCTTCTAGGATATTATATACCTGTTGCATTCAATTGATCAGCACTTGATTTCTTTTTCCAAACTTAAATGTTATTTAAAGAAATCTTTCATATTTAAAAAGGAAAACAAATCCCCCTCATGCCAAAGAATACAATAAAGAATGACAGGATCTGGCTGTCCTAAGGGAAACCTATTAGCTATCACAAGGGTTAATCTTTCAAAGGTTATATTGGGTGTCAGTGAGGTAAAATAGATTCTAAAGATGCATTCTATCCCCAAAAGCAAAAACTTTTCTTAATGTACATACAATGCACAATAACATCTTAAAAATGCAAAATAAGACATTTTAAAGAATTCATTGCCTAAAGTTGGAACTTATATGAACATTCAAATTGATTAGCTACAGCCAAAAGCTAAAAGGTACATAACAGAGCCTGAAAAATTAATGAACCATTGCTATTTTAGCTTAACATCCCTGTTTTTTTGCTATCTAAACACTTCTACCATTGCAGCCATCAGTTTTGTAACATAATGTTTTATCAGACCCTGCAGCAGACACACAGACAAAAGAACTCAAGATTATCCTCAAAAGTCTGTGAAAACACCTCAGGAAATATTGACTTACAGTCTATGGATCAAAGCTGAATTATCTGAAGCTAAATGATTTAAATTCTTCAGATGATGAATCACATGTAGCTCTTCATGAATGTTTTGTTTTCTAATTATGAAACATTTTTCACTTGCAATTAAAACTAGTTCTTTGAGAGTATGAATAATGTTCAATATTTTTAGGCATCTTTTAATGTGTTAGAACTGAACTTTCTCTGACATTTAGCAGTGTCAGAAAAAAGGCCATTGAAGAGGAAGCCTCATATTTCAATGTTTTCAAATGTTTATGGCAATGAATGGGTTTATGGCATCACAGCTTCCACAGCATTGAAGAAGCCTTGTATTGCAATGGTGATTACAATTCATCAGGCCAGGTCCTATTGTCCGTGCTAAGATCACAACTCCAAGGCATGGCCAATGTCAGCGTGCACTCAATCACTGCAGACTTGCTACCTCTGAGTTCCAGCCAAGATGAAGAACATGTTTAGGACAACTTCTATAGAATTTGTGGTAAAAGGCAATCTTTGTTTAAACACATTTATGTTTACATACAAAGTGCATGGCTGGCATTTAGACTTTATCCTGTGGGAACCTAGTGTACTTCCACAGAACCTGGGGTGAGCTTAATTGACATAAAGCTGTCAAATTCAGGCGTCCTGAGTCCCAGGCTGCTGCTCCTACCCCACAATCTTTTCCCTTCTGTGAAAATACTAAATGGCTTTTTCATGGGAATTGTACTGGGATTTGATTGACATCCGTGGACTAAAGGTGTTCATTCAAAGTGCTTTGTTACTGATTTTTACAGGATGACAACGGTAACCTTTGGTTATGTATGGTCTCTTAAATAAGAGATTTCTGTGTTAATGTCCAGTGAGAACTTGGACGTTGATCATTATATTTTTAGAGTTCAAGGGTGTAACTTTACATGTGATTACTTTTACCTATCTAACAGGCTGGAATACATCAAAAGGATAAGAACCAACAAGAGCAGGAATAGCTTGTGGTTAAGATGCTGATTCAGTTGGGAGATATGGTCTTGGCAAATTCTCCTCATCAGCTCTGTGCCATTGCTTTCTGCTTCTAGAGCAGAGATTAAAATGTTGGTTTTTTTTTCCTCTTGCCTTTTGTCTGTCTAAATTGTAAGCACTGGGGAAGGTGCATATGTGCAACACCTTGTACACTAGTGCTTCTTGCTACAACCATAACATTTAATCAATAAAAATTAGTCTTGTGCTTCTTTGATTCATGAAATGCTGAATGTCTCACTAGTCTGAGCCAGAGTGGAACATGTATTTCAGATGACCTTTAACTGGAAAGAGTGGGAGATCACTGTCCTTGCCTTTCAGTTGGAGAATATGAAGCCACTAATGCAAATTTTTAGGCTTTTGGCATGGAAATTAACAAAAGAGGTAGCAGTACACATGTCTTTTCAAAGCACAAAACATCACATGTGTACAGGAAAAAAATAAAAAAGGTTACACTTCTGTAGTTCTCTACAGTCAAGCATTCTTTCAGAGGGAAAAATCCATCACTTTGAAGAATTTACAGAAGAAAACCTCCACAGCAACTAAAGCTGCAGGCAAGCAAGAGAATGCAACTGCTGAGGAAAATAAATAAGGGTCTTTACAGCAGTCCCATTGAATTGAAGTTTTCCTTTATCACAGACAAGGCTGTTATAATTGAAGATTTTCTAGATATAAAAATGTCGCAGTAGAAGAAGAGTTTCTAAGTAATGTATTATAAACCATCTCTTATCAAACTAAAATATCACCTGAATTTGCCAAAGAACCAATTTGGCTTAATTTCTCATTCCTGTTGTCTGCATGAGAAATATTGGTACAAAAAAAAAAAGGCAGTTGGGTCACACATTGACAGAAATACCAGCTTCCATGGGAGCTGGCAGTCAACAAGTGCCTCAAAATGCTTGAAAAGGCCTTGGAACACAGGCCAGATTGAGAGTCACAGCAGAGAAGCCTTCTGGAAGACACATTGTCCCCAAAGGTCCCAAGAGCCACAGCAGCCCAGGTGTTTGTGATATCTTGTTTTTCCAGATAAGCATAAACAAAATCTCAGGCAACCTAAGTTCATAGGATACTTTTTATAGAGGCCACATACTTTGACATTTAGAATAGAGAAATAAAGAAATGGTCTAAATGAGATGTAAATTTTATTTACTGGTAGATGTACCAAATACTGGGCTGAAAACTCTACTGAATCAAGCCTTGAGGATAAAGCTAAAAGCAGGGCAAGACTGTAGCCATAATTTTATTTGGGATTGAACTGAATTTTCTTTGTTCAGGAATGGAGTGCTACAGAAGGAGTCACATATAGGACTAACTAGCAAGTTTAGGGAGAAAATTAAGAAAATGCCTTGAAAAGGTGGGCTGGTGCCAGCATAGGAAAGGTGAAAGCTGCTGATGCTCCTGAATATATGCTCCCATGCAACATTAACCACTCCTCGCTGGTCTCTCATGAAGGGTGGCTGGCAGGAGCCACCCTTGGTTCCTCGGACTGTAGTAAGAGCAGGCACTGAAGCATGACCAGCTGACTGCCCTCAGAAATCAACGGTCCCTCAACATTATCCTACTTCTGTGGCTACAGTCAGCCTTGACTTTGATGGTAACATTCTGCTCAGAACACAGTGTTCCAGCACTCCCACTACAAAAGGTGCATTTCAGTTTGGGGCCAAATCTTTCAATACAAGTCCTCCCTTATTTTGCATCTGTGATAGTATTTACTAGCACTCCTTTTGCTCCCCCACAGAACTTGCACAGGCCAGGCAGGGTGACCAAGGCTACTTGAAGTCTGCTGGGCCAGAAAGTCGTGTTGGACCAAAGATGGCTTCTGCTGAACCTTCTGGAGTGCAGCTACTTGTAATTTTCCGAACTGGTGCTCAGCTTCCTAAGCGGCTCTGCAAGGAGTGAACTAACTCCCAGCCTGTCTTATTACCTCTGGCTTGTTAAACCCTCGATGCTCCGGAGCGGGCTGGCCCAGCTCCAAGCAATGCAAGGATCTGCACTAACGAGAGGGTGATACCACGTCTACGTTAGTTTTTTTTGAATACACACCTATTCAAGACATGTTTGGTACCAACAATATAGTGCATTAATGCTGCTGTACGAGCAATACAGCCATGTGGTATTCCTCGGGTGGCATCCTCCCGATCTGTGTGCCCGAGGAGCAGCGATGCTCCTACATCCGAAGGCATGGGGACGGGATGCAGGACAGTGGGCTGGGGTGGGTAGTGGAGGGACATGACATGCTCTGTGCAAAAGCCTGCCCGCAGCGTTCTGCTGCCGATACTGCAAAGTCGGGGGCTTTCTTTGGGCAGGTGACGGGGGAGAGTCGAAGGGGCAGGTGTCCGGGGGGGTGGCGATCGCTGTCTCCCGCCGCCCTTCGCTCCGGCCTGGAGAGCTGCCCTTCCCTGCCTCCACCGGCCGCATATCCGCCTTCCATTGGCGTGGCGGCCCCACGTGGGAGCCCCCGCGCTGGGCGGCGCCGCGGGGAGGGCGGGAGGCAAGGAGGGAGGGGGCTCGGCGAAGGGTGGGCGCTCGTTGTCCTGGCGACGCCAGAGTGAGTTGTGGCGGCGGCGCGGAGCGGCGGCGCTGGAGCCGGAGCCAGGCGTGCAGGGTGCAGGGCGGCCCCTCGCCCTGCCCCGGGCGCATGGGCCGCCGGCCCGCAGGAGGAGCAGCGCCCAGAGCCGCCCGCCTCACAGCGGCAGCCCTAGCAGGTACCGGCGGGACTCGGCGGGCGCGGGGAGCCCGGCCCGGCGCGCAGAAGGGATGCGAAAGTTTGTCCCGGTGCGCCCGCTCCGGCGGCGGGAGGGACGCGGCCCCGGGCGGGCGGAGCTCCGCGCTCCACCGCGGGCCAGCAACGAGCCCTGCCCGCCGGAGAGCGGCTCGAGGTCGAGGGGGTCCTGGGGGGCTCTGCCCCATCCGCAGCGTGGCTCGGCGGGGCCGGCACCGCCCGCCTCGCTGCGCTGCGCGGGAGCAGCTCCTCCGCGCTCCCTGCGGCGGCGGGGCCGCAACTTGTGAGGGGCAGAGCGGTGCGGACAGCGCGGGCTCGGCGCCGGGGTCGCTCCCTCGGCGCGGTCTGGAGGGCTGGGCGCGGGCGGGGCTGGCCACCGGGCGGGTCGTGCTGCTGCTGCTGCCCTCTGTGATTATTTGTATATTATTATTTTATCTGTCGTTGTGTGCCGGGCAGAGGGGCGCCCGCCCCGCCCCGCAGCCCACCCCGGGTGGACGCGGGTGGGGTGTCCCCAAACCCGCGGGGTTTTGTCTGGCACCTCACGGAGCCGCGGGACTCACAGGCTGGCGGGCTTATGTTCTCCGTGTGAAAAAAAGAACTTGTGGATTTTCTTGTTGCTTGTCCCCGAAACACGGGAAAGATTCCTGATGTTGCGAGACTGCTTACACTTTAATGAGAAAATCTCCAAAAGTTGTGTTAATTTGCGTTACTTTTAATGGAAGACTGGCGGACAGGCGGCGTCCTTGAGGGTCTGGGTACCCAGCGAGGTATTTCTGTGCGATATTCTGTGCAGGTGGGGACCTTTTTGGGACTGTTGTGTTGAAGATGGACCCTGGTAGGACATATCCAGGTGGAGCCCTTATGGCTTAAATTTAAGAATATCAGTTCATCTGTGGTTCATTGAGACCGTTAATGTTTGGAAACCATGGTCAAGTGTAGACTCTGAGCTCTTAGGTCAGCTTATTCAGCGTGTATGTTTAGTCGTAGCCCAGCTGAGTCTAGAGCCCGACTGGGGGGCTTTGGATGTTGCTGTGATGGGAGAATAGGGTAACACAGATTTCGGGTCACTTGGGTTTTTTGTTGGTTTCAGTGTCTCTGGCTATGTGGTGATTTCCCCAGCAAACCTTACCTTTTTTTGTTCTCGAGGTTTTTGTTTTGTATTTAATGCCAATTAATTGGCATTAAATTAAATTTGTTAATAAGTCCATCTCCACAGTCAGCTATGCACAGAGATTAAAAAGTGAAACTTACTTTTACTGGAGATAGTAAGAATAAAATTTGGTCTAGATCTTCAAAAATGTTTTGGTTTGTAGCTGACATGAAATGGTTCTTTAAGCTTAAGGATGCATTTTTTTTCCTCCTGTTAATATTTTTTTTTTAATATATGGATCTTAATGTAGCTAACTTGGGCTGTGACACTAAATACCTATAACACATGGTCTAAGGTTGCAGGCATGTGCTAAGTACTACATACAAATTGATCCTCATGTGTTTCCCCAGAGAGGCTGTTTCCATGATGGTTAAAGCTGGAACACTGAATGCACAGGAACTTCCAGAGACTGCACTTTTTTTTTTCCTAGTTGAGGGGACCTTTCATGTTGTCCTTAGTTGCACTGGTTATGTCATGCTATTCCAGCATGGCATTACACGATGTGACTGATGCAGTCTCATGTGTCACATCACAGTGAAATCACTGGAGGGAAAAAGTTTTCCTTGGTGGGACTTTAAGATATTTATAAAATTTGGGGTTTTTTTGCTTGTGGTATTTGTTGCTAAGGTCAGAGGCCATATATTGCCTTCAAGGTACCTCTCTGATTTCTGTGGCTATTGGCAGGTTTGAAACTACAGATCAGGAGGAGATTCTGGTTCAGAATAAAATTGGAAACCTCCTGTTTCTCTGTAAAATGGGTTAGATGTGTTTTTAGATTACTTTCAAATGGCAAAGCATTGCTGCAATCAGCTGTATTCTTTCCTGTGCTCTTTAGAAGAAAAAGAATTGGCTTAATGACCTACTGCTTTCATGGTGAGGAGCAGCGAGAGAGAATTTGAGGTGATAGGCAAAAGCAGTATTTCTACCTGTTGTCAAGATTTTTGCCTTGACTTAAAAAGGGGCCTCAGCATGCAGAGCAAGCATTTCCACTGTGTTGTCAGAAATCTATTTTTTATGCTGTTTATCCTTCAGTGGTGGGAGAGTATCTGATGATATCCTTATTTATTAGTTCCTTTGTTACATAGGACACAGGTTTGGTTTTTTTTGGTGCTTACCAGGCTTGTAACAACATGCAGCTAAATATGTGCTCTTATATCATGCTCAGCTAAGGTGTCTAAAATTGATTTAATGTTTAGCCTTTTTAGTATGGAGTTCAGTGTTGTAAATATGTTTTTCCTGATGCCTGCATGTTGAAGGCTGCTGATACTGATCCCACCTTACAAATTGACTCAGGAGACTCTTTGTCTCTTGTAGTAAACTTCTGCTTCTCAGTACAAAAAGAACAGCATTTTAAGATGGTTGACCTGCTAAGCTCTGATTTCAGGAGCTGCTCTGCTTTCTTTCCCAAGTAATAATAGAACCTGTTTGTTCACTCATGGTTGTACTCAGGATTTTGGGAGGTGGCACTCAGTAACTTTACAGGCTGTGGAGAAAGATCCCTGGGTAAGAGACCCCAGAAGAATAACAAATCTGGCTTTAGATCTGGGACTCTTGAATCCTAAAAAGCTGAGTTTTGTGTTGATCCTTACAGGCTTCAGTTAGTGTTGTTGCAGTAGGTTCAGCTCTGATGTACAGTATCGTTATTCCAGGCTGGTTTTATGCAAAAAGCCCCAAAGGCAAGGTAAGACTCCAAATAGGCATCAGAGCATTTTGAGAAGCTTGGATGAGGAATGTAGTACCTTCAAAACATGTAATATTGTATCAATTCTGACTTGTGGCTCCTAGTGGTGGGCAAAGAACATCAGTAGCTGTGTTTTCTTTCAAGGTGGTAAAAACTGCTTTTTTTCCCCCCCTCTTCTAGGTATTTGTTTGAATACATAGAAGAAGATGACAAGTGTGCATGGATGGTTTTACATAATTAACACCTGCTAGATTTGCAAAAGGCAATTATCACTGCGAAGTGTTTACATTGATTTATGGGAGGAAGGTGGCCCATGAGGGGGATGCTGATAATATCAACACAGTGGATTAAATGCACATTTGCACCTTTATTGACATATAAATTATCTGTGCCAGGAATGCACTGAAAAGGCTGCTGATGGAGCAATAATGTGGCACAAACTACTGGGTTTGGATTCAGCTCTATCATCCTTCTGTAAGGCACATACTTCGAAACCTTCATCTGAACTACTATAGGATATAGAGGCTTGCGGAATGGCTGCTTGTTAAGATAATGAGCTGTGATGGCAAACAGGAATTTAGAAGGATGATAAAAGACAATGGATGAGGTTTGAAGGAATTATTTCATCTTTTTTTTAAATTATTTTTGGATTTTTGTTGTTTATACTATGGATTTTTAGAGAAAGCTTAAAGAGACTGGAAGAGTGTTTGTAGCAGGGAAATGGAACCTGGCTCTGAATCCAGCCAACATCTGAAAAGAAAGACTGTGACACATGGACTGGAAGATCAAAAAAGGGTAAGTGACAAAAGGTGGGAGCACTTTCTGCTTAAATGACTGAAGAAGATGCAAGTGGCAGAAGAGCTCCACATAATGCTTTTATCACTTGCACTTGCACTTGCTGCTTGCTATGCTCACCCAGCCATAGATTTCTTCACCTGTTTATATGTTTTAGAAAATGTTCGTCTTTCTCTTCAGGCTTCTTCCAAACCATGAAGCAAAGAGCTGAGGGAAGGGGAAATTGTGATACGAGTGAAAAAAGGGAAAAATCTCTAGAATTCTGGCTGTTTGTTGATGAAGAGACATACAATGTCAGTGCAAATGAAGTATACTGACTCGTACTGAGTCTAATCAGATTATTGATTTATTGTAAGTTTAGCATTTTTTTCCTGTTGATATATGAAAATAGAAATAGAAAAATGCTTTCTTGGCATTAGGTGTTTTAATTTGATGAGAATGTTGTACACTTGTCAGTGTCCTCATTGTCCTGGTGGAACTGTTTGCATTTTCCTGCAGTTGCCAGATGTAGTTTTGGCTTGAATCACGAAGTACCTTAGAACATGCTTAATGTCAGCTGTTGGCACTTATTTTTACACAAGTACTTTGTGGCATCTCTGTGTGTCAAGGTGGTGTTGTGCTATCCCATCCTAATGAGTTGGTGCACTAAATTGACCTAAGTGAAGTCCTTGTCTCAGACAAAATTGTAGCTTGTGAACAGCTGGGACTCCAGAGTTGTTTTGTTGGCACCAGTCAAGCAAACTAAAACTTGACATGTTTCTGCTGTATAAATCATTGATGTTGTCTTGCACGCAGAGTTGATGTGGTATAGAAAATGCCATGTTCAGCTCTGTGGAGAGCTCCTTTCCCCTGTATGATTTTTATTTCAGTTTAAAACTGAGTTAGAAAAAAAGTGACCATCAGCTATTATTTTGCTGTTCAACAGCACTGTCTAATTTTAGGGAAAGGGAGGTTTGTGTCACAGTTTTATCAGGTCTGCTGAAGAATAAAAGTGGTTTCCCTTTCGCCCCATTAGAAATCTAAGCAGCCTGGAAAACTTTCAGAAATTGGATAAAATGCAGCTGCTTGCTTGGAGAGAAATGGCATTTGGGGAACATTTATTTGGGGAACAAAATAAAACTCCTGAATGCATCTTAATTGCACCAAGCATGATCTATTAACTGACAAGCTTCCAAGGTCTTCCTTCTGCTTTTTTTACAGAAGCATTTTGGGACTGAAGTAAATCAATAACGGTTGAAACTAAATCCTTCTATTGACTTAATTTCTGGAGGCTGCTAGAACACTTTTCCCCCTCCCCCTCCTTAAGTGTACAACATTATACTGCATGTGGGGTATGATGGGAAAAACATTTGTGACCTGTGACACCAAAGTATGCTGTAATTGTTTTGATGCACCAAAATTAATATGCAATTATGTCTGTCTCTCCTTGCTGATAGGTATGGGAGCCTACATCTCCCATCTGCTCCTAGCTCTGGGTGTTTGGTGCACATGTACCATGAAGCCTCTGAATGTATAATATAACCTCAAGTGAGGCTCAGTGGCAGCTGGGATAACATCAATTGGTCATGCTTTGCTGACATTCATTTTAACTTGAACTCTAGCCGTCATGGAGATTATTACATTTATAATGATATATGTAAGATCCATTTTAATGACTCTTCATGCTTGGGTGATCTCTCTCACTTCTGTTTGCAAAACAAGTCTTTATATAGAGTATTACATTTCATTTCCTATAGAATTTTTCAGGGAAAGCTTACTGATGAGAGTTTTGCTTAGACTTATGCTTACTGGGAAAAATCTGTTTGAAATAATAATAATGTCCATGCAACTCATTGCATAATGTTGATGTTATGGAGTTGAATAGTAATGTCAACTTTAGTGTTTCTAAGCTTAAAATGCTTAGATTTCTGGTAGGGAAAAGTGTGATCAAAGGTCATTAAAATTAATCATCAATTGAAATTTTTGTTATTGGAAATGAGGCTTGTGCTGGAAGAAATAAGACCAAGCTCATTTTTTATCAGGTGAGTACATTCTCCTTTTTATCACCATGTATTTTATGGACATAAAGTCAACCATTGTTTAGTGTTTCTGAAGCAGTAAGAAATCAGTCTGTATATGAATATCCCTCGATGACATATCTGGCTTGTCTTTCCCAAGTAAAATACAGAATGCTACGTCTGCATTTGTGTTATAGAAATAAAGCTTAGTTTCCTGTTTGTTTGGGGTCTTTTTAAGTGTATTTTTAAGTATCAGCTTAGTAGCTATATTGATTAAAGCAAGACAAGATTTAATATTTGTGCTTCTTTTTAGAGGGATGTGGTTTTGCTTTTTATGTATTGGCTGATTGTCAAGAATTCAAAACTGGGCTGCCTCTGACTTCATTGAAATCAGCCGAAACAGGTTCTTTTCACTCATCACAGCTTCCCAGGCTGACTTTAAGAGGACTTGTATTAATCTTTGGGATGGCGATGCAGCCATCTACATATCTTAAGTTGGCTCTAGTGGGAATTACATAGCCAAATTCCATGTAACTGGTAATGTACAAGTGAAGAATTTGATCAGGTTTAACAACCATGTAAGCTGACCGTTTGAAGGTAGCAGGATTACCAACATGAATACTAATGTGAATAGTGAGCAGGCTTTATAGCAGGATATGACCTTGGCAACAGAGTCTTTAATTACAAGAGTAATATAGGTGATGCTACAGAATTTTGGTCTGTAAAGCTTGTATATAGAGTATTATTTTGATATAAAATGGATAAAGTATCTGATCAATTCAGATACTTTGTTTTTTTCATGAAGAGACTAGACATAAAAATGGCTGCTAAAATAATCTGTTTAGGTACATTTTCATATCTTGTATCATGAAAAATTTTGTGCTGCCCTGTGTTCTGATAAAATGCATTTTCTGCTGAGTGAAATGAAATAATTCTTCCGTTGATTTCCATCCTTCATTCCCCCTTCTTCTTGACTTTTCATTCAGGTCCATAGCTCTAAGTTAGTGGGACATTCTTAAGAAATGCGTATGTACAATAGTGACAGAAGTGTCTTCTGCTCTGCCTGACTGAACCCTATTTGACTGAATCATGAGTAAAATGTAATTGTGAAATGCATTCCGACTTTGGAAGGATCTCTGTAAATGTGTATTTTATGCTTAGATGTGCTCTATTGTCTAACTAAACATTTGTCTCTGCTTTACTTGTAATTTTAATTTTTTATTAGCAATTTATTTGCTCTTCCCTGGTGTACTGGGCTGGTCAGTTTTAGGAAGCACTGTGTTTGTTGTCAGCAGCACAGGAAGTAGCATGGTAATAGTGCACAGGCTTATAGATGGTTGATTGCTTTTGTGTGTGGGTTAATGGACGTTTTTGGTTTTCACTGTACAAAAATTGTCACCCTAGACTTTGAAATATCAGTTAAAGCTCCCTGAGCATGCTGCCACAGAGGCAGAGTATATCTGGTGCTGGACCTAATAAAGCCAAACTGATGGTGGTCTTCCAGTAATTTTTTGCTACTTGATAGTAAACATCCACAGCTCTTTTCTTTTTTTATTATTTTTATTTTGAGTGAAGAATGTGCGAGCTGCAATTTTACAGTGTTACAAGCAGACTAACCCTGTTTGCAAGGGGCATCTTTCTCTCCTGACTTGTTTTTGTTGGAGCAGTCGTTGTGATACCCATGACTGAAGCCATATGCTTTAGCTTTCTCTTGGGTTTGTGTTTTTCCTGGCTTATTATTGATACACTTCCAATTTGCTTGAGGATGCTCTGCTGCTACCTTTATCTCAAAGTCAGTTTAAAAAGCATAAGTAGTCTCACATGTATTGGCCTGCTTATAGTGAGGACTTGTGTGGTTTAAAGCAGGGTAATGGTGGCTGAGTACCGTGTTTATTAGCAGAATTTTGTGCTGAGACATTAATGCAGTTGGGCGGTGGGCTGCTGAGCCAGTGTGGGAGCATTCAAGTATAACCACTTATAAATTGCAGCAAGACATAGCTTATGAAATTACAGCAAGCTGTGTTGTGGTGTTTTGATAATTTAACTAACTGGGTTTTTATGGAAATAACATAAAATAAAAATCCACTGAGCAGGAGAACTAAGAAAATGTCAGCTTCTACTTTTTTCTTCAAATATTTAAAACCTTCTGTGAACATAACAATCTCTGTAGAGTTTTAGTTCCTGACTGGATTTTATATTTTTATTGCAGTGATTAAGGTTGTTAATGAATTTACTTTAAACTTTATAATCACAGAATCAGATTTGGGAGATTTTAGTTACATGGATGTATCTTGGTGGTGTGTCCGGGGCTTGGCTTCTGCTTTAAGGTCATAAGTTTCCTGCTCTTTAAGATGCTTCTATAAGCCTTTCTGTGGGTGTATTGTCTGTGACAATTTTAAACCAATCTTCACTGAGAAATTGGCTCAAAGAAACAGGTAGTTGTATTTATTTTAGTGATGCAGATTTTCACCTTAATGGTTGCTACAAGGTATTTTTTTGGTCTATTTTATCTGAAAACTCTTTCTACAATTGTTTTAATGAGATAGTCGTAGGAATGTGATTAGGTATTTCCAGACCTCTCCCAGTCAGACCCTGATCATGAAGAAATTTTCTATATTGTCAAAAATGTTTATATAATATAAACAGAGGATCTTGCTTATTCAGCTGATGTCTCTTGTAATTTTTGTCTAGTTAAAGGAATTTGTGAACTTTTTAAGATTCAAGGGTGATTTTTCTCCAACTTGTTTAAGTTTATGTTAGGATGAGGTACAAAGGATCTGTGGTGATGTCAACCAATCAAAGATTAGACTGCAAGTGGTGAGCTTCATGTGCCTGAGGACTCTCTGGCATAGACTCCACTAGAACTGACTAGTGTAATTCTGTCAGTCTTTGCCCTGACCTTTCCCTATGTCTGTGTTACTGTACAATGAAAAAAGCTTGTGTGTGATTCCTTGAGGTCTTAGGCTTGCCCACATTTTTGAGCTTTACCTCAGTTTTGTAAAGTGCGTAAACTATGTGTGGCTCAGCTACATATGCTATTTCTCTTCCTTATACCAAGTGAAGTTCAGTATCTCGAAAATAACTTGACTAAAGAGTTTCAGCTGAAGTTCCAAAGATGTGGAAGAAATACCCACGTGCAAGCAGATGGCTTAAACCATGAAGAACAGTGGATGAAATGAATGAAAAATAATGGCTTTCCACATCAACTGTTGCCTTAAAGCCTCTTTGAGAGGGAGGGAATGAAGTTGATCAGGAAATGAAACAAGTAGCTGATGAGATGCATAAACAACTGCTGCTTGTGCTATGCCTCTGTAGTGATGGAAGAATTGTGAATGAAGCATTACACTACAAGGATGGGACTCTGGGAATCTCTGTGGAAAACTTCTGTAACACCTTTTACAAACTTGCTGATGGCACTCTTTGAACAGGATGCCCAGTTCTGTATCTCAATCTCAAACAAAAATAGGGGTAAATTACAATATGCTCAGACACATATCCCCCTTCCCCCACATGAACAAAAAGCAGAACAATTATTCTTCAGGGTTTATTCCAAAATCTTGGCAAGCATGCCTCTGAAAAGGCTTTCATGGTAGACAGATTACACAGCAGATAAGTGAAGATTATTTCAGGCAGAAATTATTTCTATTTGCTAAAATTTTCTTGAATAACGTGGAAGAGGTGATTATTCTCAATCTTAGAGTGAGGATCAGTGCTGAGGAGGACTTTAAATGGCACCCCTGACTCTGCTCATGCCTAGAAGAATTTACCTGCTTACATTTCTGTGTATCTATACATCACGTAATTTTAAACTGGCTTTTCCCCCTTTCTTCTCTTATGGTAGATTAAGACTACACTGGCGTGATCTGCTCATTCAAATCCTACAACAGTGTCTGGTATGCTGTGCTTCCAGTGGCACTGATCAATAGCTGATCTTTCAGAGCTGGACAGAAACCCAGCAATATGATGCATCAGCTGCTTGCCTTGTGTGTAGGGAAGAAATTCAGCCCTTCTTCCAGCTGCTGCTGCTGACGACAGGCTTTTAAACCCTAAGGCATTGCATATGATTATTGTTCTTATCTTGGTTGACTGTGAGTATTAATGGTCATAAATTAGCTGGGATATTTCAAAATTTAGCCAGTTGTCTTGATTCTGTGGAAAATCTCCATCTCTGGAGTGGATTATATATTCTGTCACCTCTAGTTGGCTTTGGGATACCTTGTCTGGGGCCCTTGTGAGTGTGGGCTAAAGAATGAAAGCTGGACATGATGCTGTAGCTGTGGCTCAGTGCATTAGTGAGCTTCTTACTCCAGTTTTCCACATCCTGTGGTATGAATGAAGATTTCATAGCTAAGATCCTAATGGCTTCATCAGTCTAATTTCAAAGGTAATGAAACCAAAAGGATCAAGCAGCAAATACAGGTAAGTGCTATGTAATATAGGATATATTCTTTGGAGTATAAGAACACTTGTTTCAAAATCAAGTTAACTTCTCATATTAAAAAGGGTTGTAGGATGCTAAAGAGAACTATCTACTTAGTAAAAAAATTCTTCTGTTACTAGTTAGATTGTGAAAAAAATTACCTGTAATACCAGAGTGTTCCTGGGAATGTTTCTGCAGCTGTAAAATGCACTTTGTCTCTCATTCCCTTCTTTAACAGTGGTTTAGCAGAAGTTGCTGAATTTCCCTTATTCTTTCTGTGATTAGGAAACCCTGTGCTATAGGATGCATTTCACCTGATGCACTGCTTCAGAAGCCAGTTCACTTCCCAGCCCTTACTCATGGGAAAAGTCCAGTGGAAATTACTGAGTGGCAGATGACTCAGTGTTGCAAAAATTAGTTCTATGTCCTGTGCATTTAATAGGATAGATGTCTCTGTCTTTTACATAAAAATTACAAGAAGGTAAACACTAGAAGTTGTGTTTTCAATTATTTTTATAAAGCAAGTGTAACTTTCAGATAATATACATGCTAACTCATTAGTGTGTAGTTTCCCACACACCTCCTTAGAAAAATGTTCATTTTTATGCAAATGGCTACCCTCTGGCTTTGAAGTAATTGTCACTTGGAATAATGTGTTGGCCATGGTATAAAATACTTCAAAACCTAAATAGCTGGGAAATTCAAATTGGACATTTAGACATTGCCTCTCGTTGTATCTGTGCCTGGAAGCAAATTTGATATCCCTGAGGTCTGCTATCTATTGTGATATTCTTGGTGAAGGGAATCATAGGAAAGGGAATGGGGAAAATGAGGAAGGAGTGTACAGGAGATAGTCTCTGTAATAATGCAGACTTCACTAATTTTAGGGCATATTGCAAAGCTTGAAGTCTTTGGGACTCAAGGGTCTTCCAGAAAGGGAGGCATTAGGGAGAGAGAGACACGCATTTGTCAGTATTTATTTTTAGGCACTCGGTGTTAGGGGTTTTTCTGGTTGATTATAGTCTAATTTAACAGACGTGGTATAGATTTATTTATGCTTGCACACTGCAGCAATTTATAATTTTAACACAAATACTAGTGATATCTTCCAGTAGCAGCAAGGCTCTAGTATATTCTTTGACAAAGAAATAAGGTTTCTTTGTTAAGGTGTATATCCATTACAACAGACAACTTTAAGTATATTTATTGGTCTTGGTGAGTGTGACAAATGTGTATTTCTTTGGTATTTCTGCTTGGAAAGCATCATATGTTTGTGTTTGCATTCATGTTCATGGATTACTTTGAAAGGATTATTAAGAGGAATACTTAAAATGTAATAGAACCTGGCAGTAAAATAGGTGTGTTGCGGATGAAAATGGTATTTTCTTCTAAAATTGTTCAAGGTTACAACTAAATTGTTCAATGGTCTAACCAAAATAACTGATAGGAGACTGCTGGACTAAGTGAGCTTATTCTCCCAGCTGAATTTCCTTTGTAATGCAGTACCTTATTATTGTTTTCTAGATAAGTCATAATTGCCTTTTGCTGGGGAAGACTGGAAGTGATAATACATCTGAGTTTCTTGCCTTTTCTTGCACAAACCCTTTAGCTAGTCAGTCCACTCACTGTTTCTCCTCTTTATCTGGCAATGCAATGGTGATGTGGCAGTGACCTGTGGCCTCTGTGCACAGCATTAAGGGGAGATGGAGCCAATGCAGATACCTCAACCTTTCTCCAACTGTGCAAGAGTCTTCTGCAGCTTCTGATGGGAACTAAACGCATTTTTGGGAGACTGAGAGACTCCTGCAACATTCCCATGGAAGTAAAAGTCAGTGAAAGGATGGACATTAATTTTTGTGGTACAGTAAAAAAAATAACTTGCAATTTTTGTGGTAGAATTATAAAAATCCCTTTACAGAAGACTGTCATTCATCCTTTAGAAAGAAATGATCTGGCTTACAAATTAGCTTGTCCTTGCAATGTTAGGGAAAAAATAGCCTGTTATTGAATACTGTGATTGCTTTTCTTGCTAACAGATTATGATGCATGGAAATCTCTTGAGGGTATCGCACATTGATGGTAATAAATATGTATTCAGACTTGTGTAGCTATTCTTGAAGTATTCTGCACTGAAAAAGGGAGTTGTATTCAAGGGAGCTAAGGGGCAAGAGAGTAGCTTCTGAGATCTGATAACAGTTGAGAAATTGTAGATAAGGTAGGCTTGTTATGAAAAACCTCACTTATAGGTGGAAAATGAGAATTCTACGTGCTGCTAGCATTTAGCTTGCAGTTTATTTTCTGAAGTCTTTCAGTTCTTCATTGTGATGACAGCAGCGACTATCAGATCCTCAGTAACTTGGAGGATTTGTTTTGGATAAACAACATACATCCGATATGACTACTCCAAAAATATAACAAGGCAGATGGAATTGCCTGTGTTATTTCACTGTTTCTCTCTGAAGTCGCCTAATTCAGATGCCTTATTTTCTTCATTGATGTTTGCTGTATCATGTCAAGCAAGGTAATGAATTTTTAAAATGTCGTTAATTTAGTACTGTGATACTCAAAATTTCTAAGTAAATCCTGTGAACACAGTAGGAGTGATAGTGGTTAGAAACTAGAGATCATAGAATTGGAATGGTTAGGGTAAGGAAAGTTGGATTATAGTCAATTTTTTTTGTGATATGAGTATGAACTGGACCTCATTTGTTCTATTATTTTTCCATTGGTTCATAACATGAATGTTAAACTAATCAAACAAAAACTAGATGGTACTAATTCAAGTATTGAAAATATGCCCTTCCCAAATCAGCCTTGATCAAAATCAACATAAGATATTGGAAATGAATGGAAGTTGCATCAGCCATCTCTTGATTGTATAATGTTTGATCTTGATGTTATTTAGGCTGATAGCTCACATTTTTTGAATGAGTGGACCACCACAAAACACCAGAAATGTTTATTTCAAACATTTAATTTTCACAGGTTTTACATACTGCACTCCACTGATGTGACACTCATATTAATCTTATGTCTTGGTTTGTTGTTTTGTCTCTGTAATTTGCCTTCTAAACTGGCATCATTTTGATTAATATGCTGACTGCTGGAGCTCAGGTTTGGCAATGGGAAGAGCCTGCCTTCAAACTTCTTTTCCTTTAAGGTGCTTGACTAAATTAAAGGAAGATTAGTTATAGTGTGTATGTGTTAGGACTGGAATAAAATATTCATAAATATTTATCAGGTGGGGAAAATAAATACATGGGTGCATCCTTTTAAAACTCAGATGACATGGCATAATAGACCAGCTGGCAGAGGATGAAAGGTGAGTGTGGGGGAGATTTTTCACCCTGTAAACTATGTAGTAACCTGGATTGCAGTACAACATGTTGAAATGCCAGAATAGATGGAAGCATGTACAGGCAAGGGCCTTTCTAGATAGATGGGCAGATGATTGCTTTCCTGAGAGCCTGGAGCTTGGAATTGATGGTGGGTGGTCTAATGTCATGCACTGTACTTAGAGTGGCTGAGTGTGAAGTCAATGTGTTCAACGCTTTGACAGAATTACAATGAGAAAGAAGATATGTCCTGAGTGGCATTAGAAGAAAATCCAGATTTTGTAACATGCATTGTGATCAGTAATGGCATAAACACAGTGTTCTTAGTCTCCTGTATTAATCTGTCTTGTTCTGTAGGTAATATATTTTTGGCTTGTAGATGTAGCTGTTGGATTTTTCCATGTATAAGCATGGAAATTTTCTATGTATATTTTTCCATGTATAAGCATATCTCTTCATGGAGGAGAATATTAGTTTCCAATTGCCAATTGTAAATAATAGCAGGAAAGATGGAGCTCTGTGGTTCAGGAGTAGAATGTGTGAAATGCTGAGGTGTTAAAGGAAATCCTCCCTCTTTTTTTCTTTAGGTTGTTTTGGCACGATCTGAGTCGGGAAGTGCTGCAGCTGGGTGGTGATAATTGGTCCAGCCTGGGTATGTGCCAATAGGAAAAAGCTTCTCTGGAGCTTTACAAAAAAGTTCAACCAAAGGAACCCTTCACAATCTGAGTGTGTCACATGGGTTGGGCTGCTCTGTCTGCCACTGTCCTGCTGCTGCAGCCTCACGTTTCAGGGGCTAACTTGTTTGGATGATGTCATGGAATTACTTTACCTTTAAGGAAGTTGAAGTTGCTGGGGACTGACTAGAGTCTTTTCTCCTGACCAATTATCGGTCATTGCTGAGAACTGACAGCAGTTTTGGCCATTGAAAAGTGAGATCAACTTGTGAACCCTACCTTAAGAAGTAAAGTCAGGGCACATAGGGTCTCTTTGTTTCCTGGCTGTGAAGGGTGGCGGAGCTCCAGGCCTCCCGTCCCCTGCCCAGGCCATGCGGCCGGGCGGGGACTGGGCTGGGCTCAGCGGCTCCCAGCTGGGAGATGGGGCCTGCGGAAGGTTTTCCCCGGGCTCGGGCCAGGCCGGGCCTGATCTCTGGCTCGGCTGCAGGTTTTGCTGTAACTAAATTGACTAGAAACTGCCGAGTAAAGAAGGAGAGAGGCTCTGGACCTGCAGCAAGCTGGGGCGGCGAATACACTCTCCAGAGCAGCTATGAAGAACCTTCCATCGCGGACGGCTCCAGCTCCTGTTCGGCAGAGATCACCGAACCATCTACAAAAGCCTGGGCAAGATTTTAACCCTTTCATTACCCAGATGAGACTTGCGGATTAATCTTTTTATCCAGAGAGAGAAAAAGAGAGTGATCAACATGAAAAGAGACTTTATAAACTACCAGTGACAGGAAAGAAAAGAAGCTTCAGAAAAGGTACAGAATAAGAAGATGCTTTAATTAAGCTGAAATATCTTTCTGTTAAAACTATGGAGATGGACAATGAAGTCCTGAAAAGAACTCCTCTAATTCATGATAAAGTATGTAGGGAGGAATAAAGTGTTCAAAGTGTAAATTTGAGTAAAAAGTAGAGTAATTGTGGTACAGGGAAGTGCTGGGAGATTTGAAGCCTTGAGAGGCAATGAGAAAACTGTTTTCTGGTGAAGCTCACAGAAACAGATGAAGAAGACTTTTTGCCTTTGAATAACTCATCCTTAAAATGCCATCCCTAGACTCATGGCCCATACACACCTCAGAGTGATGTGAAATGGGAGGAGTGAGCTCTGATAACAGCAGTTCTGGGAAACTAACATCAGAGCAATAGAAAACTATAACAAAAATAGTTTTCTTGTGAGAAACTCTATAAATTAACAGGAAGAAACTTCTGTTTCTCTACAAAGACTGGTGAAAAGACTGTAGCAGGAATTGGGACTGTTTTAACCACCAAAGTTCCAAAGGTTTTGTCTCTGTTGTCATGTGAACGAGGGAATAGTGGGTAGATAGGGGATAAAAAAGGTTTTTCTGGAAGTTTATTCTGGTGTTCTTATTATTGTGGTTTGTCAATAAACTTTCTTTATTCCTTTTAAGTTTTATGCCTGTTTTGCTCTTGTTCTAATCCATATCTCACAGCAAGAAATAAGTAATTTTTTTGTTAGTTACTGGTTTAAAACCACGACAGATGATCCCTTCAGTATTGCCCAACGCAGATGAGAATATCTGAGACACACTGCTCCCAGTATTGCATTCCTCTTGGATTAAGCCAGTTTTATTTTTTTGTGTTTTTTTTCTTGTGGTCCCCCCCCCCCCCCCCCAGTTTGGAGGTGGACATTGTTTTCAGATTAATCCACCTGTCAGCATGGCTTTGTGTGGCTTTTAGGCAATGTAACTCCAAGGTCTTTGGCTGATCTTTGGGAGAATAGAAGAGTGATGGAGGATGGGAAACTGGAGGAGAGCTCACTTATTCTTGCAGTGCTGGTTTTGTTTTTTATTTGGGGTTTTTGTTGCTGTTAGTAAAACTGAAGTTAGAAATAGATAATCTTGATAAGTGATGAGAAATACTTGTTTGAGTCTTGCATCAAAGAACACAATACACATGGAAAGCAAGTGTGATGCAAGCATTCACCTCACATGAGGAAATGTACTTAAAAATTGAAGTGTCCTTATTTCTAAACAATAACAAAACCCCCCTAAACAAACAAACAAATAGCTCTTACAAAACACAACACAACCACAATACTCTGCAGCCTGTAAATGACTGTACTGCTCCACAGTAGCTTTTTTTTTTTTTACTGTTCCATAGTGGTTTTTCATGTGTGCGTTGAGGTACAGAAAATTTCTGTCTGTACAGAGTTTTGGTGTGTTCTAAAAAGAGCAGCTGGGCTGAGAGAAATGTCCCACAGAGCCAGAGGTGTGTGTGGAAATGGAGGTGATCCCCCTCTGGTTCTGCCCTGTGCTCCAGGGGAGCAAGGACAGCTGAAGAACTTTGTCTAATGTGCATCAGTTGTACATGTTTTTGAAGCTGATGAAGCAGTAACTGCTGTCCTCTCCTCCCTGTCATTTCCTCTGCCATAGGGTGATGTACCATGATTGGTAACACTTCCTCTGCAGTAGAAGCTGGTCACTATCAAGTGCAGAAGGATGTAGGATTAAGGTTGTTCCAAGATGTTTTGAATGTCTCCAGAGGTGTGTGTATATATACAAATCATACATACTAATTAGTCTATCTTGCTAGGTATCTTCCAAGTAAACCACTAATTTATTTAATAGATCTCATGACTTTTGATGAGAGCATAGTATAAAGTTCTCTGGTGTCCTGCTTCTTTGGATTACAGTAGTAGTTCTGATAACTTCTACAGTAAGGCCTTTTCAGGACAGAGAAAACTGTTTTGTTTTTTTTTTATTTGTCAGTGACTTGTCAGGTAGGGGGGAGTCTAAGCTAGGGAACGGAGAGAGGAAGACAAAGTCTGTCCTGTCTCAACCCTGGCAAGTGCTGTGTGCCCCACAGTCAGTGCTGGTAGATGTGCTTTATTTACCCAGCAGTTCTCAGCTGCATCTGATCCTGGGGTCAGAAGGACAACCCCCATCCCTGACAAACCTCCACATGGACTGTCAACAACGTCACACTGACAGAAGTGACCCAGAGTGCATTGTAGCTACTGCCCCAGCTGGGTTTGGGCCTTTTGAAGAGACCTGATGTCAAGTCTGCTAGTGTGGTCCTCAGAGGAATACAACAGGATCTAATTATGTTTCCTTAAACTTGCATGTGTTTTTAGCCAACTTAGGGGGTGTCCAGTTATCATGACCAAATTCATCTGGGAGTTTGGCATGACTGATTTTCTTATGAAAGAGAATAGTGTGCTGAAATTACTCTATTGCAAGTCAATTGCTATGATGAACTTAAATAATAATCTTTTGTTGCCAATTAAGATTAGTAATCTAGAGTGTTTTTTATGTTATGAATTATTTTCCATTCCTATATCCATTCCTATTAAGCTAGAAAGCAGATTTCAATTTAGAACTTTTTAACAGCCTCTAAATAATGAAAGGATTCAGTCGTGATTTGTGTTTAATGGCCGGATAAAGACTGTTTGTTTTTATTTGTAATGTAGTGTTGTCGCCTTAGCAGATAATGTCAAAGATATCATAGAACAATGTGGTGACTGTTTAATAGGTTCATTTCATCCTTAATGTTTGAAAGGAAAATGTGACTGCACTTCAGCAAATAGTTCAAAATTGAGTCTTAGGCTCCAATATCTTAACTTATTGTGTGTCTGCAGTCCAAGCACGTTGTCAGTCAGCATATGTGGCAATGCACTGCATGTTCACAGAGAACATTGTGCAGTTAAACCCTTCTGAAATCATGGTCTTTGTGAGGCAGATCCAGGCAGCATGTCAGATGTTTGAGTGTTGAACTTTGGAAGCCAAGAACTATTCATAACCATTGATGATAACTTAATATCCATGTGTGTGGGTTTTTTTTCTTTTTGGCCATGTGCCCAGATTCTATAAGGGTGGGTAGTTATCTTTGCAACCTTTC